>NC_083740.1:2461188-3076485 GCF_033458585.1 Syngnathus typhle
CCGACGCTCCGTAGTCGTCGTCATCGTCGTCGTCACCGCCGGCCTGGCGTCCGAATTTCAACGTGCGAGCTGCGGCGGCAGGAGAACACGGGGGACACATGATGTTCATCCACAAGCCTAGAAGTCAGTTGGGGCGTTTTGGGGGACTCACTTGACATGCTGAGGTCTTTGGTCTCTTGGGTCTCGTGGCCACACTTGGGACATGGCGGCGCCTTCCCCTTCTCCTGCTTGAACACTTTGCTCTTAGCGTGGTCGTCACAGTAGCAGGCCTGTCGGGACAACGACACCTTCTAATGCCAACTCAGGTCCCACAGCGGGAAAAAAAAAAGTTTGGGGGACTTTTATTCATGTTAAAGTTATTGGATGCACTGATTAGTGTGAGTGGACAGGGTAAACTTGAAACAGGCTAATGTGGGATGGATGAAATGCCCATATATAAAACACTGCAAAATAATCACTGAAAAATAATCCAGACAATAAAGCCCCTTCGATCAAATATTCACAGTATGGCTTTCTGCACAGATAAGGAGAGCTGCGCCCCCACCTTACAACGCAGGCATGAGTGCTGGCCCAGTCTGTTGCAGGAAACGCCTATATTAGGAGACAGGAAAACAAAGTCGGGTTATATGTAGGCCCATACCTGCACACCAACCTTACTAATATGCCTTTTTCTTTCAAATATTGAGCAGAAGAGTGACTCACACTTGTATGTTTCGGCTTGAAGGACTTGGCAGCTGGCCTGGTGTTCGAATTGATCATCTTCACAAAGAAAGTTTTGACAGAAGGAGCAGCGAAAAATACGCCCGCCTGTGGAAGGAATGGAAACTGTGAGGACGACGTGACTTCATGGAGGTCAGCTTGTCACGTGGGGGGGGGGATTAGGGGCGGGGTCATCACCGTGGTCCCACACGCCGCGTTCGCACTCGATACAGTCCGCCTCCGTCAGAGGACACAGGCAAGCGTGAGTGCTCAGGCATTTCCTGCTGTGGCACACCCAAGCTTCACAGAAGTCACACACTGCCCCCTAGTGGACAAAGTTACTCGCATCACAAGAACTAAATAGTTGCAAGCTATTCTCGGAAGTTGCATTTACATCAAACTTTGTAGCGCATGAGTGACACATGCCATGTTCAGTAAAAGTGTTTTTAGAAAATATTGGATTAAAAGTATAACAATTTCGACACAATTGCAGGATGGACTGGCATTGTCAAGTATCGGTATTTGGTATCGGTAAGTACTTCGATGTAAGTACATGTATTTGTTCCGGAAAAGTTGACATTAGTGGCATTTTTTTTTTCATGGATTGTACGATCTCAGGGGACATTCCGTGTTGAGAAATCTGCTTCCAACTTACCACCATTCCCATCCCGGTGCTGTAGATCCCTGGGTGTTTGACGACACAGTCTGACGTCTTCATACATTTGGTTTTGCCTTGTAACAAAAAGAACACCCCCCCCTAGAACACAACACAATAGCAAAATTGTGAAATATTTTGACCCTACTTCACTCACCGCAGTGTGCACATGTAGGAAGTTTCTGTACAGCATTGCAGAAGTAACAGAATGCTCGGGTCTTCTGTTTTCTAGGGACAGAAAACACACTTAGCACTTTGACTAGCTGGGCTGCGTTGGTGATCGAAATACTCACCTCTGGCATTTATCACAATCCTAAATACAGTAGCAAGGAGAAAAAGGCATTAATGGTTGTGGCACTAGAAATGGAGAGAGTAAGCCACAATGGCATGTCACCATGTTGACGTTGCACGGGTGTTTAGCCAAGTCCACCAGGTCCCGGTTGGCTCGGCTCTGTTTCTCTCGTTCCTTTCGATTTTCCGCCTTTTTCCTGGCACCTGTCTTCTTTTTCGGCATTTTGGCACCCGGTTGACAGCAATCCTTGACGCGAAAGCAACGACAGTATTCAACTCTGTATCGCCAATACAATCATCTAAACAAATAGGAGGGATCTAATTGACTCGTCTAGTACCAATACGCAACTAATTTAAATTGTTAACAAAGCTCGTCGGGAAAATGTCGTTTAAAAGTTTGAATTGGATGAGCCGTACGATGTGGTTGCGACTAGCTAATAACGTGACGAGAAATGACATGCGCAAGTAAAATTAATTTACTCCAACTAAAACGTTCACATTTGGAGCCACAAATGTGTTGCTAGTTGGTTGTTTTAATGGTTATGTGAGTTATACGCGGGCGCCATCGTAAACAAAAACAACAAAAACGTTATTTTTACTTTACCAAAAAAGCGAGTCTACTGGTCCGATCGAAAATGTAACCGTTCAGGAAACAAGACCCCAGCGGTAATTAGTTCCGGGGTCGACACAAAAGCCAAATAGGCTTTTTTGTTTTCGTTCATTATCCGAACCGCTTATTCTCACAAATGTCCTCATATTACAAAACTATTTCATTGTGCAATATCAACAGTTTATAATACAGTTACTATCCGTTCAGCCATTTTAAATCTGAGATTTCAAATTGTACTCTAAAGGCTTCCTCATATGCTAAGCAAAAGAATCACTGCCCGAGGACACTTCAAATATTACATTTTTATTTTGTCATAAATAATTTCCACACATATTCCATTACACTCATTTTTTTCTTCTTCTCGTACGTAACAGTCAAAGCTTTATTTTTAGTCAGGCGCACCCACGTGCCCTTGTGCTTCAAAGCCACATTGGCCTCGTTCTGTCACGTGGTCGACTAAACACCAACCAATCAGGTAGCGGCTTAATCTCCGACTGTCAACATCCCCCTCCCACCTCCCTCCCCCGCCCCTCACAGGTGGCAGTGATGTGGAGAAGACTTCTCACAAGTGGATCAGCACCAGACGAGTGGTCGACCGCTAAAACCGTGCTTGGTGTTTTTTTGGAGTGAAACTGTCTATTTCCGGGTAGCACCATGGCGCCGTCCATCACTCGCTTGTGCCGCAGTGTAGCTCTCTCGACGTGGCTCGTCTCCTCCCTGTGCTCCGTACACCTGTTGTGCTTGGACTTCACCGTAGCCGAGAAGGAGGAGTGGTACACGGCCTTCGTCAACATCACCTACCTGGATCCTCTCACCGCTAAGCCACGGAGCGACAAGAGCGAGTGCGGCCGCTATGGCGAACACTCCCCCAAAAGGGAAGCCCGGGGGCTGGTGCTGGCGCCGTCGCTGCCGCAGGAGCGTCAGATGTGCGAGCCGGCCGCCCGCTTCCCTCCGGCGTCGCGCTCCGCCGCCGCCTGGGTGGCCCTGGTGGCCGCGGGGAACTGCACATATCGCGAGAAGATCCGGAACGCGGCCGGCAACAACGCCTCGGCGGTGGTCGTGTACAATGTGGGCTCCAGTGGTACCAATGACACGATCACCATGCCCCACTCTGGTAAGACGAACACACACAAGGCTGCTTTCATCCAATGCAAATATCAAACCACCGTAAACAAACACAGAGCAGCTCAGACTCTGGTGAGCATGACGTTGGGGATTTTTCGGACAATCCTAAAGGCATACAAAAAGTTATTTTTTACCCATTGTAATGACTATTCCACCCAAAACCTGATTTTTTTTTTTTGCCTAGCTTCAGATTTTAATGGATTTACAGGAACCAGAAATTTCCCAAACGCTTGTTCATTTAATGCAAATCATTATAATACACCTCAGTTGTAAATATTCTCCCAGTCTGTTCATTTTGCGTGCTACGCGAATAAAAACGCCTCAATGTCTTAAGGCTTATTTGATGAATCCATCCCCTTGGAAATATGTCACTATCGCTCTCTCTTGGCAATTTGTCAGAAAACTCAGATTTATCATGGATTTCCATCATTTTTGCCGTTTGAGTCTTGGAATGGTTTCCCTCCAGGCCTATTTTGTTATCCATGGCCTTAAATTCTGAAGCATGGCAACGCAGCAACAGCCCAACAAAGTACACCTGCAGCCAAGCACGTAATAGTTCCAAGGTTGGTTTTTATTGTCTCGCTTCCTCGAATCAAAGAGGGTGGGAGGCAGGGTCGAGAAAAGTCTGAGGGGTGATGTCACTGCTGGCAGGCAGATGTAGAGCCCGGCGACCGGTGTTTCGGACCCGACCCGAGGCTACCAAATAAAGAGCGGAACGCTCTCTGTGAGCCAAGCCAACACAGCTGGCCTGGCTTCTCTGGGTTTAACCCTTCCATGTCTCAAATGGATATTAAGATCAGTGTTTCACAAATTTTACTGAGCAAGGCAGTTAATTTTGAATTTTTTCTTTGACTTGCAAGTCCAGACTTGATACATTTTATGGTAGCGCCAGGGAACTCCATTTAACTCCCCTAACAAAGGGCAGCAACTTGGCAAATAAAAGTGAACACGTCATTTAAAAAGGCTTCAGGGTGTTTAATGCCACTCCCAGTTGTAGTTTACTGGAAAAAAAGTTGTATCAGTCCATAAAATATGGATATGCAAAGGAGCACATTTTAAATCGTAAAGCTGCATGTCTGACCGGCGGCCATTTTTTAAAAATGATTTCCTCATGCGTACAGGTACAGGCGACATAGTGGCCATCATGATCCCGGAGAACAAAGGTCGGGAGATTATGGCGCTGCTGGAGCAGAACGTCGCCGTCACCTTGCACATCACTGTAGGGACGCGCAACCTGCAGAAGTATGTGAGCAGAACGTCGGTAGTGTTTGTCTCCATCTCCTTCATCATTCTCATGATAATCTCCCTCGCCTGGCTTGTCTTCTACTATATCCAGAGATTCCGCTATGCTAATGCCCGCGACCGCAACCAGGTATGACTTGAGCTTTATTTATTTTATTTTTTTTGTTATGTAACTGCAATATCTGTGAGGGCCGGTCGCTTCGCTGTACAATCTGGTCGCCGGCCGGCAGGGAGAGGTTGGAATTAGCCCAACAGCTGGCCCCAGAAAAGCAGTGAACCATCAACGAGAGCAAATAGCCCGTTGTTACATCATCGCCGCGTCTCTTATTGTAACATCTGCAGGGGTGGCAGCCATTGTTTGCTTTCAAAAAAAAAAGTGATGACTGTAGCGTGTCCAACCAACTGTTCATAAATTTTCATTTCAAATTTGAATTTACCCTGAAATGAGTTTTACGTTCTCATTTTCTGAAATAATGAATCATTTTATACCCAGAGCATCAATACTGACCGAAGCGACTGAAATATAAAAACATAATGTGACAGGCCCTTCCAAAAGTATTGAAACAGTGACTCAATCAACTTTATTGTTGATTGAAGCAGAACTTGTACTGTGCCATAAAAATCCGCCAGCCTGGTTTATTGTGAAATGGGAGCTGTAGCAAAACGTCCATCCCAAGATCAAGTCGCTGATGATCAACCGCTTTTAGTTTCACGTTAAGTTTGTTAGCGCCCCGGTGTCGCACTTAAGAGTGTGTTCTGTCACGGCCCGCAGAGACGCTTGGGGGACGCTGCCAAAAAAGCCATCAGCAAGCTTCCAGTACGGACCATTAAGAAAGGAGACAAGGTATGCAGCCGTCGCGTGACATTATTTGAACGGCCATTACATCGACGGGATTTTTTTTTATTTCCCAGGAGACTGAGCGCGACTTTGATAGCTGCGCCGTGTGCATCGAGCCCTACAAGCCTAACGACGTTGTCAGGGTGCTACCTTGCCGGTACGCCTTTTTGCAAATGCGACGACACGCCGTTGCGATACTTGTTTAATCCAATTTGTTTTCCCAGGCATGTGTTCCATAAGCACTGCGTGGACCCGTGGCTGCATGATCACCAGACGTGTCCCATGTGTAAAATGAATATACTCAAGGCCTTGGGAATTTTGGTGAGTTCTTCTCTGCTTCCAATTTGGTGCTTTCACTTGTCTCCAAATCTGTCAGTTTTAGCCAAGCCAGTGACGATTGTCTGTCTGACAGTATCGATTTGTGACCCACAAAAAATGAAACTGGCCATAGGAGGTTTTGGCTTGACTGCCCCCCCCCCCCCCCCAAAAAAAAAAAAATCCTCTTAATTGTTCAGTACCAGATGCCACGCTGATGCTAATTGAATAACATGATTAAAATGCCATGCGGTCTATCCAGCTCAACGTAGACTGCCAGGACGAGTCGCCGCCGGACTACGAGATGACGCTGGGGGGTCCGTCTGACAACCCGGCCATCAGCGGGGCCAGCGATATCACCGTCAACGAGAGCTCCGTGGCACTGGAGCTGGTCGAGAGGGCGACGGATCCGACCCGGCTCGGTCCCAACATGGGGTTGGCGCCGCAGGCGGAGGAGAACTACATCATTTCTGGCAGTGAGTCTTGTTTAAAGCACTTTGATTTGGTCGTGTAGTTTAGCTTTAACATTTTCAAATCCAAACGTGTTTCTCTTTCGTCAGGTGAGCACCAGCTGCCACTCAGCAGCGATTCCGACTCGTCGCTCAACGCGGTAAGCGGGCCGCAGGTAGACAATGTTGGCTCCGGAGCTGACCCGGGATTATTTCAAGGTGACGAGAGGATTGTAGAAAAGGAGGAGAAGGGGAGCCCAAGCGCTTGAGGGCCAACAGAAATGTCACGCTCTCGCCATCTACTGGACATATTTGTCACTGCATCCACGGACACTGCCCTTGTTGAGACCCCCCACATTTAAGCCGATGAAAAGTTTCAACATGGTGGTTTACAAATCCACATTTTATCGGTTCGTTTTTGCATCTCGTGTTGGCAGTTAAGACTTTAAAAAAACGGTTGCCTTTCTTCCCGAGCCACTAAAAAGGACACAAACGAATGAAAGGTTCAATGGAATCTAGAAATAAGTTATGTCCGAGATTACTGCCATCCCTCTCCCCAATTTTCAACAGCCCGTCACTCTTGACACATCCTCTTGTATGGACAATTGTTTTTGCACAAGTGATGTCAACCTCGAGGGTCAGGAGGTGAAACGCTGAGCACACTGCAGACGCACCTCACAAACCCGTCACGTCTGTCCCGTGCGTCTCCGTTTTGGTCTTAAGGGAAACAGAAGCGGACCAATCACGGGACGCCAGGCGTAACACTTGTTTACTGTTGCCTAGTAGAAAATGCTGCATCATTCAGTCCAAGATATTTAAAAATGTCCTTTCAGCGGGGTCGGATGTGTTTGGATAAATCAGTTGCAGGGTACCAGGTTTTTTATTTTAGGAACAACAAACGGTTCCTTAGCTTTGATTGGCCACTTTAAACTCCCAATGGACAACCTGGTACTTCTGAAGTCGTGTGAGAAAATGCGAGATTTATAAATGACACATCACCAGGTTCTCTTAACTTAAATGTGTAGCCACACTTAACTGACTGTTTCTCCTGCCTGTAACCGAAGTTGGTTCTCCGCGTCAAAAGACGCCCGTCCTCGTTACCTGTCTTGTCGTAAACCTGTTGCACTTTATCGCTCCAGTGAGTGAGACGATTGTAAAGTGTGGGAGTGAGAATGCGGAGGACGTAGCATTGATACAGCACATGACTCGTGCTAGCTTGTGATATTTGATGTCTATAGAGGGACCAATGCTGTATATTGCACACCGTCCAGCAAAGATTACGCCATCACTATTTTGTAACGTATTGTGTGTATATATATATATTATTAGAAAAATGTTAACCGTGATGCACGTGTAAGCATTGTGCTGGAATAAATTCCAGATTATTTTTATGATTTTGTTGGGGGGTTTTCATATGACAGATTTAAACTGCAAAATTTATTTTTGATAGAATCCCATCCAATTTTATTGGAACGACACTGCCCTCTAGGGGGCAATAGAGTATTTACAGTAGAAGGAGAGAGGAGAAAGAAGAAACGTTTTGTGCACACACAGTTCCTACGACGTCAGCGATGGGTCGCAGCGGAGAGCTGAGCGACTTCCAGCGGGGCACCGTAGTCGGATGCCATATGTGTAAAAAGTCCCTGAGGGAGATCGCCACCTTGCTCAACCTTCCGCGCTCCACCGTCAATAACGTCATCGTGCAATGGAAGCGAGAGGGCCGAACGTGCCCGTTGCCCCGCTGCGGACGGCCGCACAAGCTCAAGGAGGAGCATCGGCAGGTTCTGGAGCGGATGGCCCAGGAGCAGACCTTCCCGTCTCTGCAGGCGCTCGCTGCGGAGTTCAGGCGGGTGTCCGGAGCTAACGTCAGCGCGGCCACCGTAAGCAGGGAGCTGCGGGAGATGGGCCTCAGTCGGCGGTCGTCCTCCGAAGGCAAGGCCAAAGGTGGGTTAGGGCCGCCCCTGAGCGCCGGAGCCCTGCGAATGCGAATGCGTGCCATTTTAGCCTAAGCGCTCTTTTGTTTTTCCTCTTGTAAGTTTTAGACGTAAACTTGTCGCTGTCTTGTTTTTATGACCAACCAAGAGCTAAGCTAATAGCCGAACTGGACTTAGCATTCGCGCAATATAATATATTACAGAGTACCCCCGATATTCGCGTCTCTTTGACGCCCATTGAAATGTATTGAGGGGGGGGGGGCGTTATTTTTTTTTTTTTTTTATTAACCCAAAACAATTTTGAATTACAACAATAGTTGCTGAATAAATTAAACTTGTATTTCAAGGCATCATTGCAATACAAACTGACATTTGATTATTTTTTTTGTCATCATTTTGCTCTGTCTTTAATGCTAGAAAGGAAGAAGGCACAAAAAGTGGCCGAAGTCTCCGTTGAGGACAAAGCCGAGGTGGACGCGTCCCACCTGGACCTGCGGGCGGGCTGCATTATTAGGACCATGCAGCTCCCGGGTACGGACGGCTTGTACTTGCAGCATGTGGATGTTGGCGAAGCTCACCCGAGGACGGTGGTCAGCGAATGCGCAGCCATCAACCAGGTACATCACTAAGAATTACAACCGTACCACATTTAAACTCCATTTATCAACAATCAAGGCATTTTCCATTCTGGTCTGCTATCAAAGCTAATGTTAGCATGTGTTGTGTTCAGTTTCAGAACTGCATGGCTGTTCTACTGTGCAACCTGAAGCCCACGCAGGTGCGAGGCGTGGCGTCCCAGGCCGTGGTCGTGTGCGTGAGGTCACTGGGTATGGTGGAGATCCTCGCACCTCCGCCTGGAGCAGTACCTGGCGATAGAGTCACCATTCATGGATTTACAGGTATTACAGAACTGGTGATGTTGTTTCAATGCGTTCAAATTTGTGTTTGTTCTGCTTAGGCAACCCGGACAAGGAGCTGGACTCCGCCAATGTCTATGAACATGTTGGGTCAGAGCTCCGCACAGACAGCCAGTGTGTGGCTACCTACAAGGGCGTGCCCCTGGAGGTCGTGGGCAAGGGCGTGTGCCGAGCGCCCACCTTGAGCGACTGTGAGGTCGTCCTGACACATGTAGGAGCAGCGTGATGGAGAAGCGGACACTTTATTTTTTTTCTCAACTGTAAACGTGGACAACATTCCAACTGGAAGGAGATGCTTAATTCCAATTTTGTTTTCCTTTTGGAATCGCATTGTTTTCAGCAGAAGTTTGTTTTCACTTGAATTTACCGTATTTACTCCAATCCAATAGATGCTGTGCCTCTATTAATTGCCTTAAATGCTTCCTAGTTTCCCCCTAATGGAGTGTCATTAGATAACTGTCATTACTTTTAAATGACACCTAAGCAAAATACAAATTGCATAGTCTTAACACCTTACTACTAAAAAGTGAATGCCTCATTCCCTCTTTTCTATTGATAACTAATTACTTTCATCCAGTGTTTGGATCGGGCACATGAACTTACAGTATACAAACCTCATAATTGCCTTACAATCCTTCCATGAACTTGTTCATATAAAATACAACAGCAGGGGGTGCTATTGGGTAATTATCGCCTTTATCCAATCGACAGTGTTTTGCTCCCTGGAAGAAAAAAAAAAACATTTACACTTTGCTTCAAATGCGTCAATGGTGAAATACACATTGCAGCCATTAGGCAAGAGCAAACAGAATCTACTTTGTAATTGTTCTGTCGACACATTATTGTTAAAATCTGTCCTTGAGAAAGCCTTTGTGCAAATTTGAATGCCTTACTTCCAGTACATGCCTCATAGTTGTTGCAGTAAGTGACTAAATGGCCTCTATTTGTGGAGGAAATACGGTATCCATTGTTACTTTTTTGCCGATTTACAGTATGTGTCAGATTTGCTGTTTACCTGGCAACATTTATGCTTTATGATTTGAAGAATGTGTATGGATGGAAGTCATTAAAGTTGTTGCTAATTTTGATTTTTATAACGTCACCTCACCCCTGTACATTGTTGACCTGTGTATTATGTCATGAATAAAAGTGAATGAAAAAAATAGTGGGGATGACTTTTACTGCCATTTGCCTGTTTGAAGGTTTGCATTTATTTTCTGTTCATATTTTAATGGTTCAATCACAGGACTTGTAACGTGTGTTATAAAAATATTTTTTTTATTGTTTACAATTTTTTCAACTCAAAGTGAGCGAAAACAAAACGTGTCAACATCCTCATTGTATCCCACTTGTCAAAAATGTTTATTTATTCCTTGCTTTTACATAAGACTTTTCACTACTACTATGATTAAATTTCCCAAAAAAAACGTATTTTATTTTTTTATAGAATGATTTATTTGAGTAACTGGATAAAAGCGAAATGACAGACATAATTTTACACAACTTTTAGATTTAAAAAAAAAAAAAAATTGCCGGTGGAGGTGAGAAACGAGCCCGTCACACGTCGGCAACGGCTTGTGACGTCATACGTTAGTCCAAGTTTATGACGTCACGCGTAGCGCCCAAGCTCTACTTTCCGTCAAGGAAGGAGGAGGAAGAGCGAGTGAAGACGAAGGATGGTTTCTGGCAGCCAGCGTCATTGTCATTCGCTTCGACTCCCACCTATCGACATTGCTGCCGTCGAAGCTTATTTTATGACATATATTTATTTTTAGATATTTTCGGGAGTCGCGTGTGGAGAATAAACACGGAATTTCGCGGACGTGCAGCATAACGAGCGTCGAGTCCGCGCACCTGCCACGGAGCTGGAGCATAACAAACGCCTTCTAAAATGGCTGCGACCCTCCGAGAAATCCTATTTTAGTCTTTTTATCGATGCTTATCGAGAGGAGGGCGTTCGTTATTTGGATGACGTTCGCACCACCAGCTGTTTTGTTTTGAAGTGAGGAAGCTGGCGCGCTAACAGCGAGTCCTCGCTCCCTTTTATTTGTTTAAACATTACTCATTTTAGTAATACTCTTAATTAATCGTCAATGTGTTCTTAGAAAAACATAAACGACTGAGGTCAACATCATGTGGGTGAGTCCCGAAGAGGTGTTACTGGCGGGCGCTCTGTGGATCACGGAGCGGGCGAATCCTTATTTCATCCTCCAGAAGCGGAAGGGCCACGGCGGGGAAGGCGGAGGACTGGCTGGTAAGGGGCTTCATTATTACCCCCGATTGCTAGTTCACTATTGTACTCGTAATCTTTGTTGATGCTTTGTTCTTAAAGCGATATGTTTCACCTTTGAAAAGCAATAAATACGACGGAGACCCATAGTCTATATTTAGCCTTATGAATGTATCCAAATGGAAACGGGGGGGACAGTGGGGGGGGGGACAGGCCTCCTTTGGGTCCACCTTTGCTCTGTTTATCTCGTTTTTACATGCCTTCTTTGTTGTACTGGTTTGAGCCTATCATAGACTAATCAGTAGTATAATTTCCAGGGGTCTAACAAAGACCCATTTGAATCAGGAAATCTGTTTTGTTTTTAAAGACATGAGCGGCATTGAACCGGATTGGATCGTTCCACTTGAAAGGACATAAAGAGATATGTAAAAAAAAAAAAAAAAGATCGGAAAAGGATCTTTGAAGGAAAGGCCACAATGTGTAACATGTTACAAAGACTCATTTGAATTAGAAAATCGTTTTTTTTGGACATGCAAATGTATCGTATCAAACTGAACAGTTCAAATTAAAATATGGACGTAAGCATCAAATCAGAGAGAGAGATCTTTGAAGGAAATGCCACAATTACATCACTAACAACTTAATTCTCAAGTATGTAAAATGGCAACTTAATTGCCTCATACCCTTTCAAACTGAACCCTACCCTATTGATTGAACCGATTCGTTCCACTTTAAAACCGACCCACCCTTGAATCACATCACAACTTATTTCTCGAAATGTGCATCGAATCGTCTTTTGTTGGAGTAATTCGCTCCCCTAATAATCAATTCTGTAAATTCACACCAGTCAGATTGCGGGCCTACTATATAGTCACATTCAAACCACAGGTTTTTTATTTTAATATTTATTGTATCCCCTTTGTTATTGAAACACTGAACTTTGTTCCTCGCTAAGTCTAAGATAAGTCTCTTTAAATGTGATAAAGCCAAATACTGTAATCGTTTTGACAATGCATCGATTCGTGTCAAAAGTGCGATTCAGCGAGCTAAGCTTAAAAACAGATCAGGAAGGACTTATAAAAAGGGGAATTGACTGTTACGTGTGTTGTTTGCCATTGTTTCTATCTTAGCATTGCATAGGGACAGCGTGACGGTCACATGACCTGTTCGGTGTTGCAAGTGGACTTTTAAATGTCACTCAATCCCACTGGAAAATCACTGACACTTTTTAAAAGCCAGTGTTGCGCAACAAGCATGTCCAGTTGGAGGAGATTCTGCAGAAAATGCCTTAAAGCAATAAAAGCAGGACGTGTTCCTGCCTGTTGAGAAACTCAAAATGGCCTGACAATGCAGACGCTTGTGTGTTGTTGGGGAAAAAAAAAACAGTGTAGCCACTGTATGTATGTGCTTCATGCTGAATCATCCCCCCCCCCTTCTTCTTCCCTTTTTGAGCTTCTATCTAAACTGGGCCAAACCGATACATCACAAACAAAGAAGAAGTAACGCGGGTTTGGGTTTCACTTCCTAACCTTTGTTTTTGCTTGCAAATGAGCTTCTTTCAACAAATTGTTTTGGAGGGCTTGTGTCATTGTAATCACCTCATTTGTGACTCAATGTGATAGCAACGTTGGATAGCTTGGAGAAAGTAGATGAGTGCTTTGTGGTCCATGTCCTCTAATGATGTACTATAAAGAGATGGATTTGTGCACGGCTGTAGATGACCTCGGCGTCGCTGTCATGAAAGCGCCATTGTTGCGGACGAATTGAAAACAATTTGTAGCGTTTTAAGTTTTTCCACGAAATTCTCTTGCCGGCGCGCTGGGCAGTGCTGGTGCTGGTGCTGGGGGATGATGTCATCCTTATGTAAATGATGAGCTTGCCACTTGGCAGAGCTGCGACGCGGGCGCTAACCACATTTGCTCTTCTTCTTTTTCGTTCTACACACAATTGTCAGCACTTACAGGATGCAGAATTTTCAATGTTGGACCTGAGCTGGTCTGTTTGATGAACATGATTTATAAAGCAACCCTACGTACTTCCTCAACCACTGCCCTCTATAATAGCCTTTATATTGAAATCATCAGCTTGGAACACGGTGTCTTTTTCAGCTTCCAAGTTATGCTTCTCGTGCCAGAAGCTTAAGAGACACATCACAAACAGAACTTGGATCATAAACCAAAGTCTTATGCAACCCGGCAAGCCGTCTGCCATTTGGTGTCCACTGTTGTCTTTTCTCTCGTCATTGAAACGATTCATCTGAAGTGCCATCTTGGAACAGTGCATTTTACAAAATGTGCTTCTTAATCGAGTTTATTTTTATCTTAATGGGTTCTAAATAAACCCGGATAAAACTTTGGAAATACACCATTAACAAGGCTTATGCAACCTGGCGAGAGACACGGCCTTCTTTCACAAAGCCAGCAGTTCTTCTGAATTGAATGCCAGCATATCGGTAACCTTCAGTAAAAAGCGCAACGTTAAAATGGATGATAAATAAATAAATTCTTTGAGGTAAGCTGATTTGTTTTGCTCTAACTCCACAAAGCACTAATTGTGATTACAATCTATCACATGGTTTCAGAGATGTTTTTGTCCAGGGGGGGTTGGAGAAAATTAGCCTGGGAATTTCCCCAGGTCTTCTTCTCACACAGATGAACGGATCTTTTTTTTGTTATGAAGCTTTGTTCAATATTTGTTCATTGTTGCAGGTCTATTGGTGGGGACCTTAGACGTGGTCCTGGATTCGAGTGCCCGCGTGGCTCCCTACAGGATTCTCTACCAAACCCCGGACACTCTCTCCTACTGGATCATCGCTCACGGTGCGTAAGCGGCAACTCAACAAGTCTAAGATTACAGTCGTCTTTGAAAGGAAGGAGCTGACCCCCCCCCCCCCCTCTCCATCCGCCACATTTCCTGTCATTTCCCATGTGATGGATGTTCGCAACAAGGGAATTTCAACTTTGATTTCCTGTCTTCAACAGATGTATCCTCTGTTGTTACATTTTGTCCAGTTAGTATAGCAAATAGGAATTTGCAGCTGGGAAGAGTTTTGAGTGTATCCACGCCGGTTCGAACATTATTTTGCTAGCTTAATTTCGCACGATAGCCTTCACTTTCCCTTCTCAATTCCTCTGTTTGCAAGTAAACATAACTCATTCCCCTGTTGAGGGAGAGTGCTTGAGTGGAACATTCCAGTTATTGATCCACTCCGAGTGTGGAAGACAAAACAATTTAGCTAGCGGGGCTTGCTAGCTTGTCAAGTTGCTTTTGGCGGGGAAAACGTTCAACATGTCGTCACCCCCCTCCCCCCCCACTCAGGAACGTCGCGTAAAGAGATCACAGAGCACTGGGAGTGGCTGGAGCACAACATGCTGCAGACGCTCTCCATCTTTGAGAATGAAAATGACATCACCACCTTTGTCAAAGGAAAAGTGCAGGCAAGTCGAAAGAAAAACGTCTTCTCCTCGAACAGGCTTTCATTGCTCAACTCAACCTCCTCTGCAGGGCATCATCGCCGAGTACAACAAGAACCACGACGCCAAAGAGGACGACGACACGGACAAGTTCAAGGAGGCCAGCTCCAAGTTCCGCAAGCTGTTCGGCATGCCGGACGAGGAGAAGCTGGTCAACTACTACTCGTGCAGCTACTGGAAAGGCAAAGTGCCGCGGCAAGGCTGGCTCTACCTCAGCATCAACCATCTGTGCTTCTATTCCTACCTGCTGGGCAAAGAAGGTTAGAAGGTTCCACTAGATGAGGGGGAAAAAGGCTCCTGACCATTTAGTTCGTGTCTTTCAGTCAAACTGGTGGTGCGCTGGGCCGACATCACCCAACTGGAGAAGAGCGCCACCCTCCTGCTGCCCGACGGCATCAAAGTGAGCACGCGCAGCCACGAGCACGTCTTCTCCGTCTTCCTCAACATCAACGAGACCTTCAAACTGGCCGAGCAGCTGGCCAACATCGCCATGCGCCAGCTCCTGGACAACAAGGGCTTCGAGGAGGACCGCTCGCTGCCCAAGCTCAAGAAGAAGTCGCCCAAGAAGGTGTCGGCCCTCAAGAGGTGAGCGTCCACGGCGCCGCTTTGGACGCTTTCCTCTTTTACCTACTGGTCGTTCTTTCCGCAGGGACTTGGATGCCCGGGCCAAGAGCGAGCGCTACAGAGCGCTCTTTCGTCTGCCCAAAGATGAAAAACTGGACGGGCACACGGACTGCACCCTGTGGACCCCCTTCAGCAAAATGCACATCCTGGGCCAGATGTTTGTCTCCACCAACTACATCTGCTTCACCAGCAAGGAGGAGATGCAGTGCAGCCTCATTATTCCCCTCCGCGAGGTCGGAATGAATCATCAGGACAATCACGGAAGAGTCATTTGAATATTTTGTCCCATGAACAACTTTCAGGTGACCATCGTGGAGAAGGCCGACAGCTCCAACGTGCTCCCCAGTCCCGTTTCCATCAGCACCAAGAACCGAATGACATTCCTGTTTGCCAACCTGAAGGACCGGGACTTCCTGGTCCAGAGGATCTCCGACTTCCTGCAGCAGACGCCCTCCAAAAGCTGCCTGGACTGGGAGCTCACCGGCAGCCTCAACAGCTCCGACGACGAGGTGAGAGGGTAGATTGTTGGGCACGTGTCACGCTCGTCCAAGATCCGCTTCCTCTCAACACGCTCCGTGCTTTTTGTAGGTTTACGGCCCGCCGCTGTCCAGCAGCCCAGAGCACAGCTTGAGGTCGGAGGGCGAGCGCGCCTTCAACCTGAACGACAGCAGCGTGCCCACCGCCTCGCAGGCCCTCATGACCATGTACCGACGGCGCTCGCCCGAGGACTTCAATCCTAAACTGGTGAGCCAAAAATCCATTTGCAACTCAATTCATTGATGAGAGATGATCACACTTCCATGAGGAGCAAAAATGTCGCTCGTGTGCTCAGGCTAAGGAGTTCCTGAAGGAGCAAGCCTGGAAGAACCACTTCACCGAGTTCGGCCAGGGTGTGTGCATGTACCGCACCGAGAAGACCAAAGATCTGGTCCTCAAAGGCATCCCCGAGGGCATGAGAGGAGATCTCTGGCTCCTCTTCTCTGGTGAGCTCCAACGCATCGATCTAGCTCCCACCTGCACACAATTCAAAGGATTCAAAATGGTCGAACACAATCGTAACCATTTTGTCACAATTGACCAATTACGGTCGGGGGCCTCTGTTGTTCTCAGGGGCCATCAACGAGATGGCCACCCATCCTGGCTATTACCAAGACCTGGTGGAGCGCTCCATGGGCAAATACAACTTGGCCACCGAAGAAATCGAGCGGGACCTCCACCGCTCCCTGCCGGAGCATCCCGCCTTCCAGAATGAGATCGGCATCGCCGCCCTCCGCCGTGTCCTCACCGCTTACGCTTTCAGGAACCCCAACATCGGATACTGTCAGGTACGATACCTCCGTTGTGACGTGGACATTTTGGGGTTGACGTTTCCGTGACATCACAGGCTATGAATATCGTGACGTCGGTGCTGCTCCTCTACGCCAAAGAAGAAGAAGCCTTCTGGTTACTGGTGGCGCTTTGCGAAAGGATGTTGCCCGACTACTATAACACCAGGGTTGTAGGTCAGTATGCCGAATCAGCATTTCGAAATTCTGGAGCCGGATAAAAATGTGATCTGGCCTATTTGATCTTCTCAGGAGCTCTGGTGGATCAAGGCGTCTTTGAGGAGCTGGCCCGCGAGTACGTTCCCGAGCTCTACGACTGCATGCAGGACCTCGGCGTCATCTCCACCATCTCGCTCTCCTGGTTCCTCACGCTCTTCCTCTCGGTCATGCCGTTCGCGAGCGCCGTGGTGGTGGTGGACTGCTTTTTCTTCGACGGCATCAAGGTGATCTTCCAGTTGGCCCTGGCCGTGCTGCACGCCAACATCCACCAGCTGCTCGGCTGCAAGGACGACGGCGAGGCCATGACGGTGCTGGGCAGGTGAGAAGGTCGCAAAGAGGCGTCATTTTGTGCTTCTGTATCGACGAAACGTTTGCCGCTCGTAGGTACTTGGACAACGTGACCAATAAGGACAGCACCTTGCCGCCCATCCAACATCTGCACTCCTTGTTGACGGACAACGGAGAGCCGCATCCTGAGGTGGACATCTTCAAACTGGTCCGCAGCTCTTACGAGGTATTTCACGCGCTTTCAAGACATGGCAACATCATTTCAAACCGCCAGGAACTGTCAATGCTACACGGCTAAGTGAAACTGACCGATTATGTCCACAAGATTGATGAGGTCATGGTCACTAATTAGCGGTCATTAATCTTTCAACACTTCCCGTCAGATGGCTGTTTTATCTTGCTAACCTTTATGACAAGTTAAGAGGAACATAAATCCTCTGTTGTTCTTTTAATGCGACCTCCACACGGATGTCATCAGACTGTCCGGCTTAACCTTTCCAAGAAGTTCTTTAGTCACCCGTGATTTTTTTTTTTTCCAACCAGTCACGTTTGTCGCTCTCTTGCGCTTTAAGAAATTCGGCTCCATCCGCGCGGACGTCATCGAGCAGATGCGTTTCAAACAGAGGCTGAGGGTCATCCAGACCATCGAAGACACAACCAAACGCAACGTGGTAAGAAAAGGCCGTCTCGTCCTCGAGCGTGAGAAAATGGATCGGAGCGTGACGGAAATGTCCACTTTCTAGGTCAGAACTATTGTGACGGAGACGGCCTTCAGCATCGAAGAGTTGGAGGAACTCTTCGTCCTCTTCAAGGTAACCTGTCAACATTGTGTTTTGAGATACCTGAAAACAATCCAGCATGTCTCATTTGTCCTTTTAGGCGGAGCACCTGACCAGCTGCTACTGGGGAGGCTGCAGCAACCCAACGGAGCGCCACGACCCAAGCCTGCCCTACCTGGAGCAGTACCGCATCGACGTGGAGCAGTTCAAGGGCCTCTTCAAGCTCCTCTTCCCCTGGGCCAACGGCGCCCACTCCGACCCCTTGGCCGTGCGCTTCTTCCGCCTGCTCGACCACAACGGCGACGCCTTCATCAACTTCCGGGAGTTCATCAATGGCCTCGGTAGGTGCACTAAAACTCATCTGTTATTTTTGGCCGACAGCAAATTTTAAATGGCTTATTTTATAATAAAAAAAAAAAAATGCCTTCATTTTTTTTTTTTTATTGTTTGTCTTTTTAGATTTGTTTAAAATGTATTCATTTTAATTATTTATGTATTTCTTCATTCATTCATTCTACCAGTATTATTAATATTGGTGTATTGCAGGTGTTCTGTGCCATGGGGACCTGACGGAGAAATTGAAGCTCCTCTACAAAATGCACGTTTTACCCGGTGAGCGCCAAAAAGCCCTCCCAGTAGCGGCGATGTCGCTCGCTCGCTTGCGTGGAATGACAATATTCATGTTTTGGTGTGTCAAGAGGTGACCAGCGAGCAAGAAGAGCCCGACTCAGCCTTCGAGGCCACTCAGTACTTCTTTGAAGACATCACCCCGGAAACGTCCATGGGTAACCATTGTGCACACGAATGCTTCGGCGCAAACAGAACATCGAATCAGGTCGACAAATAACCAGTTTTATTTTCCGTAATAGAAACGTTGGAAACAAAGCAATTCATCCATTTTTAATCAATGTTTAGTCAACAAATCGTTGCAACGCATTTTGTCATCTTCTTTTCAGGCCACCGAAGCGAGAAGGACGACGGCTTTGTCGGGGTTACTTTGAAAACGGAAAAAGGTGAGCGCCGAGCGAATCGTATTTCATGAAAGCCAGGTCATTTATCTGTCACAACTGAGATCATTAAAAAAAAAGGAAATTGTAACTCGAACGCAATATGTCGACATGCATCAGGATGTCATGCATTGAATGAGCAATAGACGGAAAATCCCTTTGGAACAAGTTGTCCTATTCAACGGCATTCGTACGCCAATCGCTAATGTCATTTGTCTTTATTTGCGGGCAGGCTGCATTGTTCCCCCAGCTGAGCGTGAATGAACGCAATGTCACAGCGGCTGATGCTTGTGGAAATATGTTTGCAGTGAAGAAGCTGAGCGCTCCCGACTATCGCTACTACCTAAAGCTGTGGAACCAGGACAGCAAGTCCAAAACGGAGCATGCCAAGGATCTCCCGAAGCTCAATCAGGTAACGCGCTCGCATTCTCACCCATCTTTCTGTTTGTTATTTCACGTTTTCACAAATGTGTCGCCACGCAGACTCAGTTCATCGAGCTGTGCAAGACGCTCTACAGCATGTTCAGCGAGGATCCCGCCGAGCAGCAGCTCTACCACGCCACCGCCACCGTCACCAGCCTGCTGCTAGAGATGGGAGAGGTGGGCAAACTTTTCCGCGCCACTCGCCGGGACCACCAACTCGGGGATCACTCCTCCGAGGTAGGCAGACCATCCTCACTAGAGTGACTTCTGTGTATCTAAAATATTTTTTTTATTTTTAGGAGGACGAGGAGGAGCGTTTGCCAGCCATGCAGGACATTAAGCTGGAAGACTCCTCGCCCAAATCGGCCATGCTCACCTCGGACGACGAAGCCAAAGACGACACGTCGGTGTCTTCGTACTCGGTCCTGAGCGCCGGCTCGCACGAGCCGGACGACAAGCTGCGCTGCGAAGACATCGCCGACGACACGGTGCTGGTGAGGAGCGACGGAGGCGACGAGGATAAGAAGAAGAAGAAAAACGGCCACGCCGAGCCCGGCGTGGACAAGGACTGGGCCATCACCTTCGAGCAGTTCTTGGCGTCGGTGCTCACCGAGCAGGCGCTGGTGCTTTATTTCGAGAAGCCCGTCGACGTGTCGGCGCGGATCACCAACGCCAAGAACGTCTGCAAAGTCGGACGCAAAGCTCTGCTGTCCACCAGCGACTATGAAATCTCGCTCTCCGGTTGAGAGGAAGACGCCATTCTACAGTTTTAGAAGGAAATTTACTGTACAAGTCTAAATTCACAGTAATCCCCCACTATTGGCGGCGGGAAGGAACTAAGCCCTGCCACCAATAGCGAAAAAATCTGCGACTCATTGAAGCCCCCTAAGAAGGATTACGTTCGACTATGAACGTCACAAGCTGGCATCAAAGCACTACTTTTGTCAAAGCCTCTCAAAAGACTTGAATCTAGTTGTTGCACGGCGCAAAGATGCCACGAGATAGCAACGATACACTACTTTGCCGAAAATGAAGCTCCTCCACGCACATTCAAAGCAACGTTTTTATTGCTTTCGCCCTAATTAGGGCATGAACTGGCCGATTTAATCAGCCGATATTAGCCGTTTTAAAATCTGCAAATTTTGGATTTTTTTATATTTCTTTTGAGATAGTTTTGTTTTGTTTTTCTGTTTTTTTGCCAATTGTTTATTTTTTTTTAAAACTGATTTTATTAATGGCATTCAAACACCCTCTCCAAACGATTGGCAAAAATCACACGTTTTTATTTTTATTTTTGCCAAATGTTTATTTTTTTTAACACGTTAAAATATAAAATAAAGATAATGACATTAAACTCCCCCCCATTTTTTTCTCTATTGTTAATCTCGACCCTCCCCCCAAAAAAACAAAGTTAAATCCATGAATAACTTCCCACCGATATGTGGGCGATTACTGTAATGTAAAATGTAGATGCAACATAATGTAATCACAAATCTGACCACTAGAAGTGCTGTCACTATTTTATGACCGTTTATTCCCAACTTTATTTCAGCCAAGGTACGTCATTTATTCTACATTCAAAAACGAAAAAACTCCTGCACATCCACCAAACAAAAATGTCCCAGAATGTAAACACACTATAGTCTTGGGCCTGTGTATTCAAACTCTGCTATTATTTTCGTTGCATGAACGGCAACAGCTGGACTGCAGAAGTGAATTGTACCATCTAATGGAAGAGCATTTCAATATTTTGCCTGTCACTATACGTCACTCTTTGGATAGATGAAAAAAAAAAAGATTTGTAGGAAATAATCACTTTCAGACCAATGAAGTGGAAGTAAATCATTTGGGCACAGTGGTAAGGAATCCGTCCGGGCTGATGCAACACAATTCCTTTGCATGTCCGTATGCTGCTCATTATTACTTAATATCACGTTGTAGTCCTAAAAAATCCCACGCCAAAAAAAAAAAAGGATTTTATCCACTTTATCCAAGAGGAGACTGCGGGCAAATGAGACTACAGACATTGAGAAAAACTCAACCAAAGTGGAGATTGAGGAGCAGATCACTGCAACAGACACTGCGGGCAGTGACAAAACTGAAGCGCTGCAGCAATGTCGAGACTAAGGCGCAGGAGGCACTAAATGAAAATGTTTTTTTGTCTTTCCTAGCCATGCCGCTTTCACGTGCTTGACGAGATACCTGCAGCGCCAAGCAGATACGGGAAACAAAGCGAGTGGACCCGAGCGGGTGCCATGCGGTTGACAAATAGTGTACGGTTAGTCCACTTCTTCCTATGATTCCCGTGAAAGCTGTTTTGTAGAACCGCTGTCTTGAAAAGTGCACAGGAACTATCGAGTGTTGAGTGTACGATGACACTAGCGCTGGTGTATGACACTATAGTCACTTTACGTGGGGTCTTCAATCTTAATAGAATTCACTCGTGTATTTTATTACCTTCCCCACTGCATGTTTTTTTTTTTAAAGCAATCTTTTTTGTATGTTTTTATGTTGCTGCTTTTTTTTTTTGATGCACTGAATATCACTCCGTCAAATTAAAATGAAAATAATACTGACTTTGCCGTTTTATATCTTTTTATTCATATTCATGACTTCATTGTGGACAAAAAATAACTGTTTTAATCCTGGTTAGTTCATTTTAGTTGTCTCTATTTTTGTATATAGTGACAAAGTTAATGAAAATAATCCAAACATCTTGAAAAGAGAGTTGATATCATCTACACACCGCTGATTAAGTCCCTTTTTCTGTGGTATAACAAATCTAGAGCAAGATCATTTCAGAAAAATAAACAGCTCCGATAGTGTGGTTGCACAAGTGCGCACACCCTCTTATAACTGGGATGTGCTAGTGGCCCGACTAAACCAATCACTTTCACCTCACCTCAAAGTTGCTTTTCCTGACATTTATAGACTTTTACTCTCCACTGTACGTCATTACGACATGATAGCGTGATGCGAAAAGCTCTTATCTGTTCCACTGTGAACTTCAGTCACAACTTTTACCTTTGTCGCCGTCAAGGAACCCCCCCCCCCCCCCTACGCACACACCCCCACTCTCTGCCATCAGAGAAAAATGGAGAACTAAGAGCACTGAACAGGCAAACATGACACCCGTGGAGACATTGTCTCCAGTTGATGTGTCAATAATACGAGTTAGTTAACATTTTGCTTGTCATGCTAGACGTTACTTACAGTGGTGGGGTGAGGGGGGTCGCGGGAGGCCTATGACGAGGTTGTTTGTTTGAAGAGCGCTCAATTGAACATTGACTTTTTGACAGTCACTGGACTTTTGACTCCGGGGGACACAGCAAGTAACGCCTCTTGCTTCGGTATCATAAAGAGATCGGAAGGGGCGGGGGGGGAATGCATAAATAACGGAGCCAAACCACATCCTACCTGCCCTTTATGGCTTACAATCTGCTAATCCTGCCCGGCGACACACGAGAATCCACATTTCACGTCATGTAAGTATTTTTTATTGAATGTTGTTCATGCACATACTTTAAGGTATGTGTGTGTGTGTGGGGGGGGGGGTCACACACTCCCAAACAAAATTGCCACATTATGTACTGGGTTGCACTAAAATAATCATAATGAATCAAACTGTCATGCAAAATGTAGGCTTGTTTAGTTTTCTATTTTATGAATGGCAATCAGCGGAGTTAATTGCATTTAATTGCTGACCTGGAAAGATAAACAAAGATACAATTCAGTTCTACTCAAATAAATCAGTTCCAATGTTTTGAGCTTGATTGAAGTCATACTCAAGACAAGAATATTTCATCTTTTTCCCACAAATCTATTGGTCAGTCCACACGTGTGGGTGTCATTTTTAAAAATCCCAAGTGTTGAAAATGCCTTGCTCTCTGGTGATGCAATGTGAATGGTTGAACAAAAATACAGTTTTTGAGGTCCCCCTGAATTTTGGAGGTACGATTCCAAGGGCGTTTCGCACTGCACTTGGTCTTTTGCTGTGAGCAATAGATCATCCATGACATCCATTAAGTGCAGTGTGAAAAGGCCTTTACAGATAAAAAAAAAAAAAAAGCATGTGACCCCCCCCCTAGATTGTGGGCGACATGGTCGGCCTGAAACCCTCAGACGTGCCCCCGCCCTTAGGGGTGAAGATGGCAAGCGCGGGAGCGGCGGCGTGCATTGCCGACATCGTCACATTTCCCCTGGACACGGCTAAAGTCAGACTTCAGGTGAGTGTGTGCGTGTGACATTACGAGTCCTCCAAAAAACACCTTTCTCCAATTCAGATCCAAGGTGAGAAGGTGGCGGCGGCAGCAGCCAAAGACATCCGTTACAGAGGCGTGTTCGGGACCATCACTACCATGATCCGTACCGAGGGTCCGCGGGCGCTCTATAACGGGCTGGTGGCGGGCCTGCAGCGGCAGCTGTGCTTCGCCTCGGTGCGAATCGGCCTCTACGACAACGTCAGAGATTTCTACACCGGAGGAACCCCAAGTAGGTTTTTATACAACCTCTCCAAATTTGTTAGATTTCATTCACGATATTTTTGGTACAGACGCGAGCGTGCTTATGCGAATCCTGGCCGGCTGCACGACGGGCGCCATGGCGGTGTCGTTCGCTCAGCCCACCGACGTGGTGAAGGTGAGGTTCCAGGCTCAGATGAACCTGGACGGAGTGGCGCGGCGCTACAGCGGCACCATGCAAGCCTACAAACACATCTTCCGAAACGAAGGACTGCGCGGACTCTGGAAAGGTCTGTCGTCGTGACGACCGAGACACGTTCGGCCTCTAAATGAAAGATTTGGGAATCCCACCAGGAACGTTGCCCAACATCACGAGGAACGCGCTGGTCAACTGCACCGAGCTGGTGACGTACGACCTCATCAAAGAGGCCATCCTGCGACACAAGCTCATGTCAGGTAATAAAAGCTCCGAGGCATCTCATTGGCCCGTGGCCTTCACTCCCTCCGGCTGATAAGAGTGACAGTCGCCGGCGTTCCCCGCGCCTCCCTACAGACAATCTGCCGTGTCATTTTGTGTCGGCCTTCGGCGCCGGCTTCGTCACCACGGTGATCGCCTCCCCGGTGGACGTGGTGAAGACGAGGTACATGAACTCACCGCCGGGTCAGTACCGCAGCGCTATCAACTGCGCCTGGACGATGATGACCAAGGAAGGGCCCACGGCTTTCTACAAGGGGTGAGGATGGCGAGCCTTGTGAGCTTCTACGCCACATCATGGAACAGCACAAGACCTTCTCGTAATTTCCCTTTTTGTGTCTTTTAGCTTCGTGCCGTCCTTCCTGAGGCTGGGCTCGTGGAACGTTGTCATGTTTGTCTCCTTTGAGCAAATCAAGCGCGCCATGATGGTGACCAAGAAGCGCTTTGACGCCTCCAACTGAGCCTGACTGCAGTGGACACAACATTAGGTACATCTCCCGCTCAAGAGAGAAATTGTGGGGTTATCAAATAATTTATTATATGCTTATCGGTAAATGTAGTAATAAAATATTTTTCAGATTGAATAGTTAAATGCACAATACTTTTGAGTATTTTTCTAAAATATTCCAACAAATTAAATATGATTACTGTTCTGAATGACTATATTTAATACAATTCAAGATTTAATTAGAAGTGAATATAACAGTTTAATATTATAAAAGAATCAGTGAAAAATATGAAATATTCCCATATGAAAAGTTTTATTAATTCAATACATTAAATACAATTATTGAATACAGTAAAAGTCAGTTTTCTCGCATAAATATAGTTCATATTCTAAGCAATATATTGTAGATAATTAACCTAATTGCATTTAATGAATTACCATATACAATTATTTAATACAGACACAATCAAATGTTTTATATATTTAATGAAATGTTCATTGTAAAAAAATAAAAACAAATGTCTTATCCTCATGTACATGCCACAAAATGCATTTTTAATACTGGCAATGTATTTTGTTGATGCTATTTTAAAACATGTTAACTTTTATTATACCGACTACATAACAGTATTTCCTCTCTCAGGGGTGTAAGGGGGGAAAAAAAAGTATCAAATGTTATGTCCAATGAGTGTGACACACTGTGTGTAAGTGCGGGTGGGGTCAGAGGTAACATTTGCACTTTAATAAGATGTCTTAATCCTCCCAAATGTCCATAGTACTCATTTGTATAAGATGTTTATATGAAGAAGTGTATGTATAAACAAACTTCACCTCTTTTACACTTTGCTGTGTTTGTGCCTTTATTAGAAGGTTTACAGGGTGAAAGGTCACGTACAACAATCTTGCACACACATTAGTCACATATTTAAGGACACATATATCAAAATCCTGAGTATTATTACTGTGTATTATTACTATTATGGATTAGTTGACCAAAACATGAATTCCATTGGAGGTTTGTGCTTTTGTCTTGTTCAGTCCGTTTCCAGGCTAGCGTTGCCACCGTTGTAATTTTAGGACGGGGTGCTTAGAGTAAGAGACACTTGAGGATCCTCCAGACGGGTCAGGATGACGTTGTGGAACTTCTCCTTGTACTGGTTGAAGAGCATGATGCTTTCGGGTTCCTCGACCCGCCAGAATTTATCAAACTCAAACGCCAGGTAGCCTGCAGCGAGAGACGAGAAAAAAAAAAAAATCAAGACCAATTTTTATCCGTAGGCAATTTTCACGAAAGTTTGGCTTCCTTACAGTAGAGCTGATGAAAGTGTCGTAGGTCGGGAGCGCCCGGCACCGTGTTGTAAAAATGAGCTTTGAGGGCGCCGCTCTTCAGCAGGCTGTACGCCATCCCCGTCAGGTTGATCCCCACGATGGCGTACGAGTACCTAAAACACACGGCAGATATCAGGGGATGGCTTTTACGGCGGCTAAGCTGTTTAAAAGGTGTTTGTGTCTCACCCCAGTTTGGGATGGTTGGCATGAGACAGGACCTGACGAGCTTCTTGTGTGTAGTTTTCACTGAAGAAGCTATGAGGGAAACAAAAACAATAAAAAACGGTCAAAATTTGTTAATCGGCAACTAATCCATTATCAAGTTAATCGACAACTATAGATATATTCTCTAGTGGCTTAAAGAACTCGCTCACAGAAGGTTTGTGAGACCCAGCACGCCCATTCCTCGGAAGTCCGTCTTGGGGTCGTCACCTTGGAAGCCGATGTCGCCCCACTGCTTGGTCACCCTGGACTCCAGCGCGACGCTCGGCATGAGCAGCTCCCAAAGCTGAGGGTGATCCCATTTTGAGTCCAATTGCTAAATTGACATTACATATGGAGATGATTTGTGTCCATCCTTAACTCTACGCACCTTAATCAGCATGTCCTCGTGTTGTGGGTTCTCAGGGCTGAAGACTTCCTTCCTAACCTCTTCCACAGTTCCATAAAGCCTCTTGTAGCCTGTTATTTGCAGGAGCGACGTGTGCAGGCTTTCCTTGAAACTGCAAGGAAGGAATGAAGGTTAGTTAAGACGATTTGTCTGATCCGGTTTGGAAAGATCTTCATTTTACAGGGGATTTATCTGCGTTTTGATCTTCTTCTCCATCATGATTTGCTCCACGTGTTTTCCGAAGTGCTCCTCGCTGCTTTCCACGGCGCTCCGTAGAAGCTACAGAGGGAGGAAAATCACAAATGAAACCATAGTTGTGAAAGTTGATGTGATGAAAAGTAATCCTATTTATTACCACAACTGATTAACAGGAAGCGGTGTTATCCACTTGCGAAAGTCTTCACACCTAGCAAGATAACACATCAGCTTACCTTGCTCTTTGATGACTTCAGGGAGTATTCTGCAATGGCAGATACAGAATTGTAAGACACTAACTTATAATATAGAATAATACATTTCTACCTGTATTTAATGTTCTGGCCGCCCCCGGCCCGTATCCCGAGCATATCCTCTGCAGCTCGCATGTTCCCGTCGCCTGCCTGATGAGCCACTTGAGCCAATATCTCAAGTAGGTTGAGTACAAGTATTGCCAGATATACATCGGCAAACTTCCTGCAAATGCCAAAAGAGAAAAATATTAGGTACCCGGTACTATAGATCTATTCTATTGTAATGAAGTGTAATTATGATATAGGGACAAAATTCCATATTGGCTTATATAATGTAAAAATACAAAATTGAAAAATGGGAGAAAAGGAAATTGGTTGTTAAAAATGTACAAATCAAATAAATAAGGAGCTACGAATAAATTAATATTTTTGTTATTATTCCTAATTGTTGGGTTATTAGTTGCGGGGGTGGCGTTGCATTAAAACGGTTTATTATTTGAATTTCTTCAGCTACAGAGTAGTAATATTCTCGAAGCTAAACCAACAATGTGCATTATAAATGGAGTTATTATTAATAAGGTGGGCATGCGAGACCCGGGGTTCGTTGCTAAGCATAAACACAAACGTGATCTGATATAAACGATCGATTTTATTGTGCGTCTACGCAAATTAGCAGCAATTGTACGAACTGCCGAGGAGACGATGAACGAACTACAAAGTGGCCACGAAAGCATTGTCTGGACATCAGGTGAAGTTGACACCCGGGCGAACAAAACAAGAGTTAGCTTCGCACACTCGGCTAAGCCTGCTTGACACTAATCGGAGACGGTAAAAAAAAGTTTGTTCATTTTTTTTCTTACCGTTCTTATTCTCTAATAATTATAAAAACGGGAAACGTGTCCAAATCACAATTCGGGGTGAACGAATCTGCAGGTTACGGACTGACAAGACAAGCGTGTCGTCGCGGCACTTCCGGCAACAGCTGGCGTTACCGGAAGTGGTGCGTTTGACCTGCCCGTGTTCGGCCAAACTAAGCTAGTGGGGGCAAAGTGACAGTCCGTTGTTGTGAACGGGATAAATACTAAAACAAAGATGCCTGTGCATTGCGCTGCGTACGGTTGCACGAAGCTGGGAGCAACCTTTCAAAGGTAAGAATAATTTTGGGCAATTTTTTTTTTGCCGCGTGCATCTAAAAAAGAAAACCATAAATATTCTCATTAACGGGATGAACGTGAATGTTGCACGCTCGCCAGTGTGGTTTCTAGTTCCATGTTTTTCTTCCAATTCATAAATGAGCCAGCAGATGCCGCCACTTAACCGGTGTTTCGTTTATTTGCATGTAATCTGTGTCCATGCATCTATCCACTGTATTAGATCACAAAAAAAAAGTCTCAGCATGAGCCCTGCGTACGTTTCTGCAAGAGCAAAAGTATTATGTGTGCAAACAATATATTTCTACATCCATCTTGCATCCATCCGTTTTTGCGTGACGTCATATATAACTGCAGGTGAATGAAGGTGCTGTCACAACAAACGAGAAACAGTCGTCCCACCTATTCATTCATCATAGAATTTGTTTACACTCTTTGATGCATCGTGCACACACTCGACTTTTCTTTTTTTTTTTTTTTTTTTTGCAGTGACTCACTGCAGCTTGCATTGAGTTGTGTGCGGAGGATCGCGCGCCCCCTCCCAAAAAAATGCTCCTAGTAGGCAGTGGGAGGGCGTGGCTCATGTCACAGACTGTGGGTCTCCATATTCATGCCAGGGCTTCTTCAAACCTCCTCATATCACGCTGACACGGATGCGCCAACCGCAGCAAGGTAAGCGACCCCCTTGGTCTTGTTTCCACACCCCTAATGCATCCGCACCGTGTTTCAATATTTCGTTGCGTGCACCCGCAAGGTCAAACCTGAAGAAAAAACATCCACACACATGCATGATTGTGTTTGCAGCGTGAATTCCCTTTGCTGCAAAGCAACAGAAACGCCACGCCTAATTATTTCAAGAATGAAATTAAAGCCGAATGTATTTAAAGGCAACAAGAATGTGTTTCCCCATCAATGTTTGCACTATGGTGACAGACGGGGGCATGATTAGTGGGAGGGCAAACACAAACGCTTCAATTGTCTGCCCACTAAGGTAACCTGCATGTTCTGTGACCCTTCCCTGGCTTGAAACAATGCCAGCACTGAATATGGCAGCAGTTTTTTAAAAACAAAACTGATGGCCTTTGTGTTTGTCGACTGCAACTGATCACCTTCAATAATGATGTCACCGTAATTGTAAATTAGTGATGGAGTGTGTCTGTGTCCATCCATTTGATGGGAACAGATGTACTCAACAAAAATTTGTGTCTCTGGAGTGAACTTGTGGAATGACAATGAACTGGAGCCATGTTTTGAAATATATAATAAAGAAGCATGTTAAAAGTATATGCAAATCAGATTGATTCTGATTCTGATGTAAGAAAAACAAATACACTGTAATTCCATTTTTGTGTATTCAATAATATCATACAAGTCAAATCTGTATTGGGAATTAGGGATCGGACCCGAAAAAGGTTTCATTGATTCTTACTCCTAATGAACATGTAGTCCGTTTTGTTTGTAAAAACAAATCTTCTATTTTCATTCTTTTGTGTTTATTTTCTTTAATTTTATAACCAATCTGGTGTTATTTTGTTTTGGATACCTTCAATAAATAAAAAAATAATCAATACGGCTTTAACAGTCTAAAAAAAAAAAAAAGAAGCAGTTATCTCAATGAGGACAAAATCGCTGGATGCACTCAAATCCAATCTGTTGTAGTAATGCTTATGCTAATGTTTATTGACATCTGTCTCTATGGCAACAGCGAGTGACAACTGAATGACGCATTGCCACTATCAAAAATAGTAGCTCCAGCAACATTCAAATGCGGTGTGACGACTCGGTGTGCGTGTCAACCTTTAACTGAGCCAATATTTAGAATTGCTTTTAGTTTTTTTTGCAATGATTGTTTTGTTCAATACTCTATTTGCTACATTTGATATTGTAATTTAATAGTGTACTTTTAGTAGACCATTTATTCACGACAGTGCTTTATGAGGCCTGCAATGGTTCCTGCATGAATGATCAGTCGTCAATATTATTCGAAGAAATTGAGAGCCCTGAAATCAATTTTTGCGCTGACTGATCGCTGCTGCTTTTCTCCTGCGGTAGGAGAGTGCCCATTTGGATTATTCATGGGTGAACGCATCCGTCCGGCATGGGATCTAACCCAAAAAGGACAGTGAGCGTCCAGATGGTGCCTCAGCTGCCTGCTGCGGACACCCCAGCCAACTCCAACCAGTCAACGGAGCTCAACCTGAAACTCTCACCTGTAGCACCTGTTAGCACCCTCAAAAAGACTGAAGACATGTCAAAAAAAGGTCTGGCTGAAACAGAAGCGATAAGAGATGCTAATGCTAACATCAGCAACATGTTAACCCTGGCTGATGAAAAAGTCTCTAAGAGTCCCGGTTGCCGGGTAAAAACGTCCAAGGACGAGGTCAGCGTCAGAACCTCGCCACGGAATATCTCATCCAGCCGTAACAATGGCGCAAAACGCGTCGAGCCTGAAACGGATAAAGAGGCAGCTGCACTTCACAAGGACAGGTCGAGTCCCAAGGAGCCTGGTCACAAACGAAAACACTCGGTTTCTCTTCAAGAGCCGCCTGAGCTCAAGCAAAGTGCGGATACTGCGCCCTTGCTCAACTCCACTTTGCCTTCGTCCAACAGCCAAGACATCAACAAAGCATCGGGAGATAAAATATCCGTAGACAAATTATCTGCCGAGAAAGGATTCGTAGACAAACACCGGCCCTTGCAGACCTTGCCTCAGGTGACGCATGAGGAAAGTCAGACCAAGCTTCAGCGTAAGATCTACAGAGAGGCTTCCACCATGACCTCCCCTCGAATTCCTCCCATCGCAGTCGAGCAAGGACGTGACGCCGAGGTCCAGGCGGTAGCCAGCACCAGCTGCAAGGCCGTGTCCACCAGCCCGAGCCTGCTGCCCTTCAGGCTGAACGCGACCAACCATGAGGAGACACACAGCCTCACCGTCGTCTACCAGTCTGACGGCAGTTTGGGCTTCCGCCAGATCGGGCCATCGATGAATATGGGCCAGGGGCCGACTGTAGAGAGGCTCACCGTTGAGGCGGAGATGTGCCCGGCCGCCGTCTCCGCCCCGCTCGACGCCAAGCTGGGGGCCAAGCCCAAAGAAAGCGCCCCGACTCTCAGCAGTATCCAACCGATGTATCAGATCAACATCGAGCACGGGAATCGTAAGGAGCCAGAGAACAGAAAGGCGGTGGAAATCCCCGCGACCAAATTCGGAGAATCCCAAACGGATGCCCCTAGCAAGTCTGGACTTGCGGACAAGGCTGTTACAGCTCAGATCAAGTCATCCGCCGCCACAAACACGTCATCCGAGTTTGATGACGTTACAAAAGACTCCGAAACGGAGACCAAGCAGCAGACAGACACTGAAGAAAGCGACGACGAGAAGCAGACGCGGAAAAGCGTCCACGACGTGGTCTGGGATGAGCAGGGGATGACCTGGGAGGTCTACGGCGCCGCCGTGGACCCCGAATCTCTGGGCTTCGCCATCCAGAGCCACCTTCAGTGTAAGATCAAGGAGCAGGAGCGAAAACTCATCGCCCAAACGTCCATCCGCAAGTCCATCAGCGGCCTGGACTCACCGAGGGCGGCAACCAAGAGCAAGCGGCGGCAGCACAACCCCTTTCGCTCCATACTACGGAACGTGCGGCGCCCCAACTGCTGCGCTCGGCCGCCACCCTCGGCCGTCCTCGATTAGTCCCCCCCCCCCCCTCACAGTTCAAGGTGGTCGCTGTAGTGATGCCACGTGACGGGACAGCACTTCCCGTGAGTATCCCAGAATGTCGTAGACTAGACTATTTGTGACAATTGTGATCAAAAGGAAGTGAAACGGAATGTAAATGAATTTTGATAGAAATGGATATTTAAATAATATTTAAAAAAAAGATATGTCTATAAACGAGAGAATATGTCTATAAACTAATCCGAGGCAATAATAGCGAAACGCATGTGTATTAGTTGCAATGGTTATATGACGATGAAGAACCGGTATGATTTTCTGTCAAACATCTCTTCACGGTTCTTCTTGAGGTTGTTTGGGGTCCAGTATTTTGAAATTTCATGAACATTTATTTTCTAGTGCTGTCAGAAAAAAAAAAAGACCAAAAGACTGTATGCATATACATGTCTGTTTACTGTTTGGTTTTTTTAATTAAAGACGGGGGAAAAAAACACAAGTCGAGTGGCACATGGGTTTTTTTTTTTTTAATACTGCAGAGCCCTGCATTAAATAAATAACATTCCTTAAATTCCCTAACAAAAAAAATGTTGGCGGCATTTACGAAATATATCTAATGATAGCAGGACACTGATATTATTGTCTTAACCTTTGTGTTATCAACATGGCTGATAGCTTGGAATTTCGCAAGCTGTAAAACGGCCACTCGTGTTTGAACACATGGGTCACACGTGTTCGCTCTCCGGGAACTCAAACATAACTCATGCGTGTGTGCAAGAAAACGGTCAGGAAAAACATTCTCAGTTGTTTGTACACACAAACAAGGGAAAGCCCAAGCTGAGTTAGCATCTCCAATGAAATCACTGATCGTTTTCCAGAATAAATTGGACCGCCATCACTCTTGGCTGTATCGTCAAACCTGGATTTTCATTTTTGGATTGGATAAGCCGTTTTAAAGTTCAAACTGATATCTAACAGATAAAAGTAAATCTTATGATTGCGGCGCAGGGGTACAATTTAATCCTCCTTAATCCAGGATTTAAATCGGCAATTTTGAACTATCTCGCAACAAAGTTGGGCTACACTATTCTGTTTAATCATTTCAATAGATAGTTCTCAAATCAAAAAGAGATGACAGTTGCTGTTCATATTTAAAAATAGCTATTTTTAATTGGATTGGAGTGAATAATACATGACTATTAATGATAAAATTCAGGGAATGGCTGTCTGAGCGCGCTGAATCTCGGTGGAGGTTTCCGCTTTCTTTCTATGCCTTCAATTTGCATGGCCCATTTTCTCTGTGATTGTAATGAAGCAGATGAGCTTCTAGAACAGTGGAGTGATTAAAAACCTTCTAATCCGCGGAACATTTTCCCCCCCCCGCCGCGAAGCAGCATCGTGAGCTGCCTAGTCTTATGTATCAGAGTGTCGAGTCGCCGAGAAAGTCGTTGCTTGTCTTCTTGACGGCTCATCCTCTCCCGGTGGAATATGTGGCCTACATTTGTTTGGGCCGTGCGATTCAATTTGAGCTTCATCTAACCTCGCATTTTTTTTTTTTATTTATATATATTTATACACGCACATACATTTGTGTACAATTGTTTATTTTTTACTCCAGTGGACCAATTGGGGTGGCTCCATTTGAAAAAGTCTGTAGTGTGTTGGCACCGGATTATAAATTTTATTTGGCGGTGTGTGTCAATGAGATTAAGGGCCTAGTCGGCATTAGCCATTACTTTTTGCGCCAGAATGTGTTAGCGTGGTTAGCATGTGGCTAAGAAGTACTTATAATGGATGGATGAATGTGGTGGTTATTAGTCAAAGCTACGTATAGCGAGTAAGCTAGCAACAGCCGCCACTGAAATTAGTATGCTTTGTCTTCCAGAGTGAGAGCATCATGCAGTAACCGTGTAAATGTTAAGTTAGTTCAAATGTTCCAAAAGGTTCCCCTTGTTACTATGGTAGATTGGTGGCGCGTAAAGGCATGCAGAATTTTTTAATTCGTCCTATTGGCGCATTTGTGCCTGGAATCTCGTCATCTTTTTTTGCGCACAAACAAACGCGGGTCACCTTCTGTGGCTTCATTAGAGACTGTTGTATGATGGCTGACAGATGTGGCCATAAATCATGGTGGCTCCTCCAGGCGAAGATCCCCAAACAAATGGCCAAACGTGTCACATTTATCAATCTGCAGTATTCCACACAAAAAACTTGTTCAGTGGAAAATCATCACGTTATGTATTTTTTTTTTATCCTTTTTGCCTTAGTAGTCATTTCCCCATGGAGCCATAAGCTGCTTTTGTTGCATCATTACCTCTATTATTGAGAAAAAATAAAAAGTAAGTACTAATCTGGAAATAACAAGTCGGAGTAAGACGCAATAGGACAAACTACTCTTACATAAATTAAAAATTCAAACTCCTAGCAGCTGTATAGTATTAAAAAGTGGGACCTAAAGAAAATAATGTGTGATAATGAAAGATGTATCGTATCCCTGTTGTCATGGCAACCTCATATGATCCATTTTATGCGTCATAATATTGGTGAGCTAGCCAGGCCACCTCTTCTAGTTTTTCTAGTTGGATTATAACTTCATATAACTTTTTACTGCTTTTTCATAACCAGATATTTACAATTATCCTGGTCTGAAAAAAAGTAGTTTCAAATGACTCACATGGGCCTCGTCTGATGAAAGTTAGTGATAATGAAGCAATTAGTCTCATTGCTCATTTACTAGCCCTTAATGTGACGCCTCTTGACGGCCAAAGTACACACACACACACACACACGCACACACACACACACTGCACTGTTCAGTGTCTTCGCCATGGCGAGGAAAGGGCACGTGGATTTGGCCCAGAAGAGCGGTTCTTCCCGGGGTTTGAGCACCCTGGAAATATGGCTGATATTCCTCTTCGTGGTGATGACTGGTGTGAGCGTGGCCCTCGTGGTCCTCTACTTTGTCAACGAGGAAGACCCTGCGCCTCTTCAAGAGGGTGAGAATGAGCCATTATTCAATGACCCTAATAAGAAAAATTGGTATAGAAAATGAATAGATCCATATAAAAAATTAGAAAAAAATATATATAATAGTCAAATTAATTTTGAAGAATGTCATACAGAAAATGTAATAACTTGAAAATCTTACCAATAAATTGGGAAAGTATAAAAGATGCAGAAAGTCAGCTATTAAAATGATAATTGTGACAAAATGATCTATCGGGTTATAAAATTGAAAAGTGAAGCAGAGGCAAAAATTCAGCTTTGGGAAAAAAAATGCAATATTAAAAACTATTAGGTAATCATTTACTAACTCATGGTTAAATAAATATAAAAAATATATATGTAATATGTTTAATAAGTTGAATTGAATGGATTTTTTTTTCTTACTCAGCAAAAGAAAAGAAATTGAGCTCTAAAAATAACAGTTGGATTGATCGCATACTATAACGGAGCGCGTGCGTCATCTCTCCAGGGCCGGATTCGGGCTGCGGCGGTCCACGGGAGCTCACCGCAGCGTCTGGCAATTTCGCCAGCCGACACTACCCAAGTAGCTATGACAACGGCAGGAGTTGCTCTTGGCACATTACCGTGGACCCTGATAAGGTGAGATGGATTCTCGTTTTTTTACTTCTGTGATGAATCACGTACCGTATTTTCCGGCCTATAAGGCGCACCGGACTATAAGGCGCACCTTCAATGAATGGCCCATTTGAAAACTTTGCCCTTATATAAGGCGCACCGGACTACATATAAGGCGCAGCATTAACGCATCATGTCAGATTTTTAATCCAAATCAAATTATTCTCCATTTTATCTTTTTTATTTCAACTTCAGATGCAACAAATCACAAAATAATGAGCCATAGTCTTTTTGATTCATAGTCTTCAGCGGGCCGCTTATGATTGATTTCATGACATAATGCTTCAGGCGAGTTTAAATTTAGGAATTTGGTCCATATATAAGGCGCACCGGACTATAAGGCGCACTGTCGGCTTTTGAGAAAAATTTTGTTTTTTACGTGCGCCTTATAGTCCGGATAATACGGTACTTATTTTGTTGTTGGTTTGAACGTTTTCTGATTTGTGATGGTGGACAGTTCCAGGATTTTGATGTTTGACTTCCGTCATTTTTCCGGTGGACTGCTTTGAATATAATATAAAAATAAAATATAACTAAAATTTACTTGACCCAGCTTCTGTAACCAGAAGTAAATTCCTCCTTGAAAAGCAGCTTTTCTATCGAATCGTTGCTACCGCTGAGGCCTCGTAAGTCGAGTTTATTTACTGATTGTCTAATGCGAAGCCAAGCAGTGGAGGACAGATGGGATGGGCCCAAAACAGACAGATGGCAGCCTCTGTCCCCTTCATCCTTCCTTTCCAACAAAAAAAAGAAACAGACCGCAGAGTAAACCTTAACGCACTGCCGCGCTTGCGTCGTTCGTGTCCGTTAGCAACATCTCATTTCGTCTCAATAAAAAGATGAATGACGATCAAACATTTGTTTTGCTCGCAGGTGATCTCACTATGGTTCCAAGAGTTTGCCTTGGAGGACACCAACTTGTGCACTGCGGACTTCATCACGCTGCGAGATTCTCTCGGAATCATCGGTCAGTTGGATCTGCGGAGAATATAAAGTGTTCCTAAATGATCGTGGTCGCTTGCTAACGTTTGCAGGCAAATATTGCGGCTACAGCAAACCCTTGCCTTTGGTGTCTCTAACCAACCGGCTGACCGTTTACTTCGACACCAACGACAGAAAAACAGACCAAGGATTCAAAGCTCATTACGAGGCCGTGTCTCCGGAGCGGACTTCAGGTAAGATGGCGCCGAGTGTTATTGACCTAGAAAATGGAGTGTCGCTGGATGATAGTGGGGGAAGGGGGGTCGTGTATGCATGTACCCTTGAAAATGAAGTGTCCTCCATCTTTGCCACCAGAAATAGCTGGAGCCGGTGGTGCTCTCCAAGGTGACCTGGGGAGTCTGCTGACCCCTGGCTTTCCTGAGCAGAACTACCCCAATGGTGCGCTGTACCAGGTAACGCAAAACTGAGTAGATTCTTTACTCAACCCGGAGATGGTAGAAGAATTTGGAATTCTGATATTCATTCAGCACTCCATGCAAAAATTTGTGTGAATTCAAAGTGGAAAATCACCGTGCCCGAAGGCGAGCGGGTTCGATTGACGTTCACCTGGTTCGACCTGGTGCCGGAAGTGTGCGGAGACTTTGTGCAGGTCTACGATGGCTCTTCATCAATAGGTAATTGCATGAGAATAACCCGTCACTATTGAACTCAATTTTTAAAAAAAATAAATTGTGGGAAGGTAAATTCTGTGGGGGAGCTTTGCCTAAACCGGTGGAATCCAGCAGCAACACCATGGTGGTGCGATTCAAATCGGACAGCAGCAAGAACGCCAGAGGCTTCAATGCTACCTACACAAAGTCCAGCCTCCCGCCTATTGTGGTCCCCACCACCACGAAGCCCACAACCACGTCCAAACCCACCACCCAGACTCTCCCGCCTACAACCACAGCAACCGGTAAAATATAGTTCCAAAAGGAATCTCTCCATCTTACGGAACATATCAACCGTGACTTTTCTCCCATCAGGTGGTCCGATTATTCTCAGCGGGCGCAAGGGTGTCTTCCAATCAACGGGCTTCCCTGATCCATATCCAGCTCACCAGAACATCTCCTGGAGGATAAGCGTACCCAAAGGCTTTCTGTTGAAGCTGCACGTCGTTGAGTTGGCCATCACGGGCGAAACCGGACAGTGCAAGGGCGACAAGTTGGTCGTATCGGACGCTTACGGCACGCTAGGTGACGCCGTTAATACAGTCCTACTGAATTTTTGCATTTTGAATATTTCTTTTAATGTAATCCTCTTAGCTTTTTGGCTAAATTAACCAGCTACCTAGCAAAGAAGCAAATTAACAAATGGGCTTCTTAATTCTTTCCCATAATCCTTTGAGCTAGTGAAGAGAATTATGACAAAAGGAAAGGAATAACTTCAACTAATAACTAACGAAACTAGCAGCCTAAAAAATGTTGTTTAATTAAAGAAGTAAAGCAAACAAACTAACGAGCTAACTATCGAATTAATAAACAAAATATTGAAGTTAAAAAAAACTAACAACCCAACTAACAAACACGCTATTGATTTTACTAACTCGCTAACAAACTAACTAGAGTCTCAACTTTGTTGCAACCTCCGCTACCCTCAAGCTATCCTTGTCTTCTTCCAAAGTGTACTTTGAAATATTATCAGGATGCTATCAGCTTGTAGATACAGATTGAAGACATTTCCCCGAAGTGAGCCTCTTTAACTTTGAAATGAGGATCCTTCATCTCGTGCTTATGATAATGGAATAGCTTTATACACACACACACACACACACACACACACACATAGACACACAACAACGGTCTGAATGAAAAATGGTGTCCTCTGCATGCCCGCCCGCCTAATGGTCTCCATGTCAATTTCCAGGCACGCACTGCGGCTACATCCGTCCTCCAGTTATGGTGGCCGCCACCAACACTCTGTCTGTCTCCTTCTTGTCGGACAGTCGCCTCACCGACAGGGGCTTCTCTGCCAAGTGGGAGGCCGTCTACCCTGAGGACATAGCAGGTACTCTTGCATACAGCTCATTAAGCCTGACGCTGAAACGTTGACGCCCTTCTGCCCCCGCACTGAAATCGAAGCGATTGTGTGAACTTTATCACGGTGAGCGTTCACGAGTATAGAAATAAAGATTGCAAAAAAATATTTTATGACTTTCTCGATAAGCTTGCAAGGCCGCGCACGGGGCATGCTGGGGGATCATTGCTGTCTATTACATATTGTGCATTTAAAGTACCGTATTTTCCAGACTATAAGGCGCACCTAAAAACCTAAAACTTTCTCAAAAGCCGACAGTGCGCCTTATAGTCTGGTGCGCCTTATATATGGACAAAGTTTTAAAATGGGCCATTCATTGAAGGTGCGCCTTATAGTCCGGTGCGCCTTATAGTCCGGAAAATACGGTAATAGGAATGTATTATGCATCAAATATATTATAATTAAATAATTAAAATAATTGCTAATAAATAAATCAATAAATATTTTTTATTATGTTTTTATTACAAGTATATTAGAATACATATGAATTAAATAAATAATTAAAATAACTACAAATAAATAAATACATATTTTTTATTATTTTCCCAGAATTCCAAGGATGCGGCTTGTCGTCAAAGGAGGGGACCGGCGTGATCAAGTCTGCCAACTGGCCAATGAACTACAAGGCCAACGGCGAGTGCATGTGGAACGTCGCGGCGCCGCTGGGCAAGAAAATCACACTGACCTTCACTCACTTTGAGCTGGAAGCCAAAGACTTCCTGTCAGCCAAGTGCTTCGACAACGTTGTGGTGTACGACATTAACGGCTTGACCAATTCCTTGAATCAGAAACATGGTGGGTATTTGTGACACACTGCCATCATGTCATGAGCAACTCCAATTACTCTCGGAACCTTTCTTAGGACCGTTTTGTGGCAACAAGCTTCCAAAAACCATCCAGACCAAAGGGAATAGGCTCGTGGTACGCTTCCATTCAGACTTGTTCACGGAGGACAAAGGTTTCCGGGCCTACTGGACTACGAATCCCAGTCTGCCTGCACCGACCGAGGCGCCTGTTCCACCGAATCCTTGGGACGACATCATCATAGGTACCATTGTGAAAGTGGGACGTGGAGAGGTGAGTGCTTCCGACAAAAAGATGAACCATCTCGGTTCTGTTCTAGACTGGCCCACCACTTGCGGCAAACCAGCCATCTCGCCGGCTGTTATGTCTCGCATTGTGAACGGAGAAGCAGCCACGCCGCACTCGTGGCCCTGGCAGGTCTCCATGCAGGTGGGCTACTCCTTCCTTGACCCCTCCCTCACCTGTAATATAGTATTTGTGTCTTAATTCAGATGTGGTGGTCTTTACCGTCAGGTATGGCCGTCCAGTCGACCCGAACCAACTTTCTTCCATACGTGTGGCGGCACTCTTATTCATAAGAACTGGGTGCTCACGGCAGCTCACTGCTTCATCAAGTAAGTTTATCAGTATTATTCAAGATTCCAGAACACGATTTAATTGGACAATTGAGAAGGGGGGGGGGCGGTCAGGGAAAAAATAAATGTTAGAATTAAAGAGGAAATGAAAAGGAAATCCAAGTTCAATTATATTGCCAAAGCACATATCACAGGTAAAGAGAGCAACGTTTGACTTATTGAAGCGTCATAAAAACAATGACCAGAAGAGGGAGACAAAAATGAGTCGTTGACGGCGTTCCTATTTTCGTATATGAAAAAGAAGAGCGAAAGAAAGGATGAAAGGGGAAAAAGGTTCCCCACTATGCTCAGTGTGAGGTTTGGGTGAAAAAAAAATCCAATCGTAACTTTCCACTCCTTTTTACAGGATATATTTTAGTTTGACATTTAAATGTAATAAATTCCCCAACTTCCACATCCAGCTATGCGGACGAGCTGCACCGCTGGCAAATGTGCCTGGGCAAGCACAACCTGACCTTCACAGAGCCCAGCGAGCGCTGCTTGGGCGTGACGGGCATCTACCGCCACGAGAGCTTCAAGTACCCCACTGTGCCCACCGTGGAGTTCGACATCGCCCTGGTCAGGCTGGACGGGGAGGCTGAAGTTGGGGACCAGATCTCTTACGCCTGCCTCCCCTCCCCGGAGGAGGTTCTGCCTGGGGGAAAGAAGTGCTACGCCACCGGCTGGGGAGATGAAACCGGTCCGTATCCTCGATATATAGATAATGGATTGTTTTTTTTCCAAGATGAACAAAGATGGCTGCCATTTTTTAGGGGATTCCCTGAACGCCAAAGTGGCAGAGGCTCTAAACCAGGTGGCCTTACCCGTGGTACCGTACAACACGTGCAAGCGGATGGACCACTGGTGGTTCCAGGTGAAGACCTCCATGATCTGCTGCGGTTACACATTGCCCGACGAGCTCAAGTCCGTCTGTCAGGTAAAAAAACAACAACATGAATTTAGAGGCAGGAATTTATTTTTCAACCGTGACATTTTCTGGATTTTATGACACAGGGAGATTCCGGTGGTCCTCTGGTGTGCCAGGATCGCCCCGACAGTGCCTGGGAAGTTCACGGAATCACCAGCTTCGGTCCCATCGGGTGCATCATGAACAAGAAACCCTCTGTGTTCACCAGAACATCCGCCTACCTTCCCTGGATCAGCAACGTCATCCGCAGGGATATCTACAACCAACACAGTAGGTTCCTTCTTCTTCAATCTTTACTTAACCTGCCACCCTGCTACTTTTTTTGGGTTCACCATCTGTCCTCCTCATGTAGCATCCGGCTGTGGCGGACCAAAGGACTTGACGGGCACGGGCGGTATGTTGTCCTCCATGGGCTTCCCGGGAAGCTACAGCAACAAGGCTCGATGCCAGTGGAACATCTACGCGCCTGCCGGCAAACTGGTGCACCTTCACTTCTCCAACTTCTCTCTGGAGGAGAGTCAAATGTGCTTGAGCGACAAAGTCAGCATTTCAGATGGAACAGGAAGTCTGGGTATTGGATAATTTTTTTTTTTTTACTGTAATTGACATATTTGTACTTTTTTATTATTAATTATTTATATATCCTATATATACACACAGTATTTCTTTTACTGACAGTTTGTGCGTGTTCCTCCTTCGCTATCAGGCTCGTACTGCAGTCACACGACACCTATGGACCTGGTGAGTGACGGGACTTCGCTTCACATCAGCTTCTCGTCAAACGACAAGGTGGTGGACACGGGATTTTCGGCCAGCTGGAAGGTGGTAGAACCTTCGGAAGGTAAGATTTCCTTAGACTCAAACTAGGATCTGCAAAAAAAAAAAAGTCATTATCAAATTAACTACTAATAATTGTACTCAGGGCATCTCAACTATGACTTCATTACGTTACAGCTCCTTGCGGGGGAACGTTTAGCAGCCCCCAGGGTGAACTCACCAGTCCCGATTGGCCCAACGACTACCCAACCCAAGCTGTGTGTACATGGAGGATTCGGGTCAACGGCGCCAAAAGCATCCACGTGGCCTTCACGCACTTTGAGCTGCAAGCCGTCAACCTGCTGGGCAACTGTGTGGACTACGTGGAGGTCTTCATTGGAGAGAACATGACGTCGCAAGGTTTGTTTTTTTTCCCCATGGATAAGAATGGAAGTAATTTACTGATTAATAAATTATAAACCTGTTTTCACAGGTCGTTTCTGCGGTTTTGAACTGCCGCCCAAATTGAACGTGCCGGGCGACACGGCCGTCATCCGCTTCTTGAGCAACGGCGCCAACCGGCAGCAAGGTTTCCGCGGCTACTGGACCACCGACGGCGGCGTCATCCCGACTCTACCACCGCCCACGCCCAACCCGTGGGACAACATTACCATCAGTGAGTTTGGAAACGTGATGAAACATCTCACACTTGCTTTACTTATAAGTCATTTTCAGATATTAAATATGTCTGCATATAAAGTCAAAGTAATTTATTTGTTATTTTCTTTTCATTCATTTATTTTACTTTAGCGTTACACCTAAAAAGCTGCGTGGTGGCTAATGAGCTAAGTTAGCTAGCACACATTAGCCACATGCATAAACAAGGTCATGATAACTAAAAAAACATCATGACTTGACCAAATCTAGTCAGCAAATATTTCATCATAAGAATGAATTTACAAAGCACGTCTTAATACTAATAGATTAATATCTTGTACCAGGCTGGCCAGAGAACTGCGGAAACCCGGCAGTGGCTCCCAATACAGGCACAACAAAGGTTGTTAATGGAGAAGAAGCGCTACCTCACTCCTGGCCTTGGCAAGTCTCCATGCAGGTAACACTCCCATAGAAAATTCGTTACTGTTTTAGAGAGCTGCATGAATTATTTAGATTTTTGTCGTTCACAGTTGGACAGGGTCCTTATTCCCTGTGAATTTGAGAAAAATGTTTTAAAATTGAAATAAAATTCCACACATATTTATCATTTCCTCTGCAGGCTTCGCCGATGTCTCTCATTCCTTACATGCACGGCTGTGGAGGTTCATTGATCCACGAAGAGTGGATCCTAACAGCCGCTCACTGTTTTATGTTGTAAGTTAGATGCAAAACCAGGTAGATGCAAAAACATCACTTTCAAATGTTCTTTCTCGCCTTCCAGCCCGCTCAACCAAAGCTCGTACTGGCGCATGTGCCTGGGGAAGCACCACATGAACTCCTCCAGGGACATCCCGTCGGCGGAGGCGTGCTACAAGGTGGACAGCATCATCCGCCACGAGGGCTTCGTCTACGAGAACGACCGCACTGACATCACCAATGACATCGCCCTGGTGCATCTGGTCCATCCCGTCAACATGACAAAGGAGATCAGCCCTGTTTGTCTACCCCAGCCCGGGGTGGTGGTGGAGGCTGGGACGCGATGCTTTGTCACTGGTTGGGGGGACGAGAAAGGTAAAAAAAAAAATCCGGATGGTACAGAAATGGAGGGATGGAGCCAACTATCTTCTATTGCTTTGTAGGAAACTTCTTCCCCAAAGTGTCTGAGAAACTCAACCAGGCTGCTCTTCCTGTGGTGGACTTCAAGACCTGCAGCAAGCCCGCCTACTGGTGGGACACGCTGCGGCCCTCCATGATCTGCGCCGGGTACGAGTCCCCGGATGAACTCAAATCGGCGTGCCAGGTGAGAATACACGTGGGGGGAGTATCAGAGCTTTAAAAAATGCACAGCGCCATTTGTGTGCAAGGTGATACCTCAATTATCAGGCTGTTGCTGGGTTCTGTGTGAAATGATCTTGCAGGATCTCTGTATGAGAATAGTTATTAATAGGCCATTTCACATTGTTTTATTTTTCATCTATTGAAAGCTATCAAGACAGAATGTAGGAATCGGGTCTGCCAATTTTGTAATCAATTTACTGGGTTTTCCAGTATTTGCTCTAATATGCCAAATTTTTTCAAGTCAACAAGTTAATATTTTTGTATATTTCTGGATTTAGGAATGTGTGCAGTCCTTTCACGACTCGTGTTTACGTGACAGCCTGTTTTGTTTGTGATCATTCAGCCACTGTTTGCATAATTGCACACCAAAATAGGGGCATTGTTATAATGTTGGCTGCAGCTTCATCCAAGTCTCTCTTCACCCTGCAGGGTGACTCTGGGGGCCCCTTTGCGTGCAAGGCCGGCGCCACCTGGGAAGTGCACGGTGTGGTCAGTTTCGGAGCGCAGGGATGCATCAAGGATAAGAAGCCGTCCGTGTTCACGCGGGTTTCTGCTTTTAGCCACTGGATCCATGACAAAATCAGGAAGTTCACGTACGAACGGGACAGCTTATTTACAGTGGTACCTTGATTTACAAGTTTAATTTGTTCCGTGAACAAACACGTAACTTGAATAACTTGTATCAAAGAAGAAAATAGCTCGCTATTGTATTTTACTGTATAAAAACATAATAATAAAGTAATTAAAGTAAAATAATTCTGTTGACATTCCTTCTGGTGCGTGCGCCTTATCCACCAGGGGCTGAGCCCCATCAGAAATCTGTATATCAACATGAGATTATCAGTTATAGTACAAATTATTTCCTGAATATTTTGACGTTATGTTCACTTTCTACACCCACAGTATTTAATTTTTATTTTGTGGCATTTCATTTTCCAAATATATTTGTTTGCAATTATTTAATTAAGATGTACAGATTAAAAACTACATATAGTTTTCATTTTATTTTTTTGCGAAGTATAATCACGTTTTTTTTTTACATGACGAACTCTTGCTGCGCATGCGTTGAAGTTTGGATTCCACCGGAGAGCGGAAAGGCCGTTTGAAGTTGGGACCGGCTCACGTGACCACGCCTCTCAGCCAATAGGAGAGGACAGCTCAGATTCCAGCCCGAGAAGCCGAAGACGAGAGGGGGGGAAGCCATACAATGATAATCATGAAAAAACTAGAAACACAACTTTACCAGCATCGTTGACACTTCCCTAACTTTTCGCGTCGCTATGGGTTAACTTAATGGCGGATATTGGTGCGAAAATGACATTTGTTTGTAAGGAAGTTTACTCCGGACGACTTTAAGGAGAGACGCTTTTCGTCTTGCCCCCCATCATCACCTTGCGTGGAAGAATGGGGGCTGGAGCTCTGACCATCTGTGTGAGTAAAATATCAACTTTTTAACGCCTTAAATGAAGTCTGCCATGGAACTTTCTTACAGTCTTGCTATGCGCGTAATGACGCGCAATGATGTTCCAAATAGCTTTTGGTTTAACAAAAACTATTTGCTTTCTTAAATGGTCATCTATGTCACTGTGATGCGTGACGTCATCAAGGAGGGACCAGAAAGCAGACATCAATCGCATTCTTCCATGAATGTTATTTTCTTTTTGTATCCTAATACCTTTTAATTTCGATAATATAGTTTAATCCCCTTTGTACGCACTTTGTGACATGACAGCACATCATAATCATCATAATTGAGTCTTTTGAAAAGTATGCCGTTATCAAGACGTCTTGTTACGTAATGGCACGTCACGTCACGTCAATCATAACCAAAAGTTTTGAAAAAGTTGGAATAACAATATGTATGGACATGGATGGTCATGACTTAAAATTAATCTTGTTTTTGTCTTCTTTTTAGATTGCCAAATATGAACAAATCAAACATAATGTGGTGGGAAAAGTCCACTTTTTCACTATTTCACACAGAAAAATTACAGAATTATCATTTAGGAATGACCATTTTGATCAGTACACTTCCTCCATTTCAAGGACCAAAAAAAGAAATGCAAATACAGTGTGAATTGGAATGAGGCGAAGAGAAAAGTAATCATCCAAAGCATCCTACATCATTGCTCATACATGGGTTAATGAGATAAATTCTTGAAGGAAAATAAAAGGATTATTCTCAAATTGCTATTTAAATGGGCAACAGCTTACTTTATTATAAAAGGTTAACGGTAGACTTTGGGCCCCTTGCTGTCCTAATGTAAACAAACCTGATAGGTGTGCTTGTAAAGTGTGTTTGCAGACAAGAACAAAATGAGGCAAGATAGACATAATAACAGCTGCTTAATGTTTACTTGTGGAGGTTAATGTGCTCAGTGACGGGGTCTTTAGTGCATCCGGGGAGTATTCAATTTGTTCTCATTTTGTAAGGTTGCAGACTCAACATCTTTTACCTCCCTTGAGAACTTCCCTATAAGTGTCTGTGCGTGTAGCACATTCAAGGTGTTGCGTGGTAACCCGAGATCTGTCATAGCAACGCCCTCTCGCTCTTCTCCTCTTACCGGCACGTGGGTGCGACATGGCCAGTTTCTTCTTCTTTACTAACCACCGTCCGTCCTCTGCGCAGCACAACGAGGCAGCGGTGCAAGTGAAGGAGGACATGAAAAAGATGGTCCGCATCCCCGTGCTGAAATCGCGCTCGGTGCCATCCAAGCACATCAGGTTGTTCGGTGCACCCCTCCCTGAGCTGCAGGAGAAAGGCCTGACTGAAGACGGGGTGCCCCTGGTCGTGCGCAGGATGGTGGAGCATCTGTGCAACAATGGTGAGGCCGAAACGAGCCCTTCATCGAGTTACAAATTGACCTCTTTTCACTCAAACAATAAATTAATCTGTATTACTGTACACAATATCAGAATTATTATATGCAATAGTTTTAATCTGATTGGCTGTGCTTACTCTACAATATTTACTCTAAAATATTCAATATATAGTCTAAAACATTTATCATTTACTCTAAAATGTGGACTATGATTTAATACAAAAGACTTTTATTGATTTATCTCCATTAGAGTTGTTAACTCTAAAAAATTTGACTTGCGGATTTTATCGGCGCTTCAAAATGCTGATGGAGGCATTTTCCCACAGCCATCAATTCATTGTGCACTATTTACGTTTGGCCACTAGATGTCAGTAAGCGAAAACAATTTTGACTGTGACCCCCCAGCACTACAGCAGGAGGGCTTGTTCCGGGTGAACGGCAGCGTGCGGGCCATGGAGGCGCTGCGGCAGCACCTGGAGAGCGACGAGGATGCTGACATCACCAGTGACGCGGACACGTGCACCGTGGCCAGCCTGCTCAAAAGGTACTTGAGGGACCTCCCCCAAGGCCTGGTGGAACCTGACGTCCAAAGAGCGCTGCTGCGCTACTACCAAGGTGAGGAGAAGATTTGGTTTGTTGAATATGATTTGGTTCATTCAACCAATTCTGACATCTGAAGGAACAATCGAGCTCTCCCGTCACACACACCTTACAATACGTGCGTCATTGGGCATGTTGGTATCGGTCTCCACACGTGCGTTAATCCAACTCTGACGCCATTTTATTCCCCGAGTAATAGTATCAACATATTTGCAAGCGCTTTGCAGAACACAACATGGCACGGAATCAAGTCTTGTTCTCTGATCTAGTCGTACCGGGAAAGGATTAAGGTTGTAAACGATACAGTGTGATTGATTATCCACTCTTTAAAAGGATTTCATTGAAGTCTTGGAGCATTTTTCAATAAAAAAAAATCTGAATGATCAGCGCATACCTTGACGTATTTTGTGTTTCCAAAGAGTGCGGCGACGAGATGTCCTGCTCAGGCCTGAGGGAGCATCTGCAGAAGTTAACAGAGGTCCACCTTAGCCTGCTGCATTACCTGTGTCACTTTCTCACACTGGTGGAGAGCAACCAGCAGGACAATCGCATGAACGCCCAAAACCTCGCCACGGTGTTCGGACCCAGCGTCTTCCAGTAAGTGTGTACAATTAGGAGAAAAAAAAAGGAAGATTTTGGTTTCAAACAGTTATGAATGGACAGAAATGGTATTTTTAGACAAAAACTACTAATACATTATTTGGCCAGAAGGTGGTGCTATTTTCTCTTAGAAGTACTTGTCATTTTCAGCCACTTATCCTACTCATGTAATGACTACATTTCTATTTCACTATAATTTATAATACCGTAATTTTCGGACTATAAATCGCGTTTTTTTTTCATAATATGGGTGGGGGGGAGACTTATACTCAGGAGCGACCTATATACATATATATGTTTTTTTTTTCACTTTTTTGGGCATTTTATGGCTGGTGCGACTTATACTCCGGTGCGACTTATAGTCCAAAAATTACGGTACATAAAATGATTTTTCAGAGTCAAACACAGAACCTCATCAAAGTGGATTTTTTTCCCCCAGGTTTTGAGCCCTTCAGTCAACTCCGACACGTGGTGGCTTGTGTTATTTGACCATGATTAATATGTCAATCTTTCTCCCTGGAATCCAGCGTGTCTCCCGCGTTCGAGGCCCTCAACGAGCAGAACATTTGCAACAAGATCCTAGTCCGGCTCATCCAGAACTACAGCAGTATATTCGAAGCGGGCGCAAAACACGAAGAAAAAGATGACGTCAAGGTGTGTGCTAATCTTACTGTTTTTTGCTGACTGCAGCGGACATGATCTGATGCCTATTGAAGCATCTGACATATGACATCACTCGTGGCCTATTTACCCGGCAAGACGTCGTACGGACAGCCACTTACGTAACCGCAGGACAAAAAATCAATAGCCGTATTGATCGAGGGAGGTGGACATCTTGCCACAGTGTCTTATCGATTGCCTTGTTTGGCTGGCAAGAAACAAGCGGAACAAAAACATCCTCCTTCAAAAAAAAATCCATTCAATGGAAAACTTTAAAAACGAACAAATACTTTAGTGTTGTTTTTACTGTGACACAGTTCCCGCGCAAGAAATGTTTGGTATGGCAAAAAGTCATCCTTGCGTGACATCTTTGCGGGTGATGGATGGACGGATCCGTGGCGAAACGTGACTTTGACCGCCGGGTCGCTTGTCAACCTGACGCCGCCTTAACATTTTAGGGAAACCATCAGTCCCTGCAAGATCGCCTTACGTGCAAACACGCGTGCGAAAGCAAAAATATACAATAAGTCCATCCGGCCTGTCTTCACCTCAGTCTGACATCATGACGGCAGCACATGCGGTGCTCTATTTTCATTCGGGTTTATGTAGGGCCTGACCTATATGGATTTCTTTCAGGCCAATGCTAATTTTTAGCAGAATAAAATACTGATTAATTGGCGGAATCATTTAAAAAACCTGGGAATAGGCGGTCTAATTAGCCCCCCCACACACATACACACACACATACACACACCCCTAGCCGGAAGGCTTTAACATTGTTATTTGCTCCCGACATCCCCAGGTGCGTGCTCCGTTGAAATTCCTTCACATAGGCCCTTTTAACACCGACCATGTGACGCGTGCAGCGCGATTAGCGTGATGCGGGCCTGTTTATGGGAAAGCTGTTTTTCTGCGTGCGCTCGCGGCTTTGCAGATGCTATCAGCTGACTGCAGCGAGGGAAGGTTGTTCTCGCAAACACCAGTGGTTCAAATAGCCAATGACTTATTCAAATACAATATAGAAATAAAATGAGGAGGAGAAATCATCATTTTAATTCATATTATATTTTGGTGTCATAATGTTAATATTTAAGACTATAATAGTATTTCAATTCTAGAATACTTACATTCAATTTATAGAAAATAAATGTCAATAGAATACATTAAATTATTTTTTTTATGCACTGCTTTTTTTGGAAAGTGGATAAAGTAATTTAATTTTGATTCATTTTAAATGTTTTTTTTTTTTTTTTTTCTAAAGGTTGGACAAATTGATGCAGAGCCTCCATGCCAAGACAGCAACACACCTGAAAAGCTGAGGAAGAGGAAGGTACGCAATACACATATTCATGTAAAGGCTTTACCACTTACAGTATCTATTTTTTTTTTTTCCTTTCCGAGATCTATTTCCTGCTTTCTTATCTGAGGTTTTTATTTTTGCTCTACCAGCAATAAAAAACATGTATCGGTCCTAATCGGATTATGATCATATGATTGATGAAAGCGTTCGGCAGCAGGAAGCAAAACATTAAAAAAAAAAATTTTTTTTAAACTGCCACTTTAAATAATATAAGAGAGCAAGGAGCTTTGACACTGGTCTGCACTCTCAACCAGTGTAAAATTACTGTGTACAGTATGTATTGATTATTGCTCTGAAAACATTGGATATATGTAGAAGAATCTCAGAAATTGCTGGCTTTGACCTCAGTAATGATTGATAAGTTTATTAATCATCTCTACACTCATTATCGTAACTCCATAAAAGCTATGTCGCACTCTCAAGGCCAAACATACCCGTGAGAGATTTCAGAGAGGTAATAGTGCTGACACACACAGATCCGGTCCGCCACAACATTTTATGTGGCCCGCCAAAGCAAATATTATGCACCAACTCCATTCTATATATGATTGAAATATGACAGATGGCAATTTACGCACGAAAACATCATGGGAAGGGCTGTGGGGGGGGGTCAATCGTTGCTTTCCGTGAAAGGCAAATGTATTTAGAGGAATCAATACAGCAGCCAGGAAGAATTGGAATCGCATAACCGGTCAAGCTGAAGAAACCGCAGCGGTTGCGCTAATTACAAAAATGTAGCCTTTAGGTAACTAGCAAAGGTTCAATATGGAAACGACCCGCTGATAATTGGCTTTTAACTAAACGTAACGCGTCAAAGGTTTCAACCGCTGACGTCAGCAGTGACATCAAGTGCCCGAGTCCCACATTCGGGCGGACAGTTCGCCGACATGCAGAAGGGTCCGTGTCGCAAGGTGGCCGTGATCAGGTTGCGATTCTTCGCCTACAACACAATCGGCGGCTCGCTGCAACTCCACCCGCTTTATGTTGGCACGGTAAAGCAAACATCAATAGATTTTTTGGGATTTTTGTTATATCATTTCTCCCGTGCCTTAAATTGCTTGATTCCATCTCGGAATCTTCAAATGCGTTTTTTCATTGTATCCTGATGTGTGTGAGTGATGTCACAAATGTCAACGCCACTTTTGTTTCCACTTGTGAAGGTGAAGAACGGCAACACTGACGGGGGCGCGCTCCAAACACCCGGCCGCCCGGTGCCGCTGCCTCGCGGTCGGGGGGCTCTCGGCGTACCAATAGTGGTGCCTCTGAGGAGCGCCAGCCCCGCCGAGTTCATGAAGACGACTCGCAAGGATTCTCCCGTCCCTACCTGTTTCCATGCCAACCTGCATGTCAGGTAAGGTGGTGCCACAAGACACTTCCTCTTGGATGAAAATAATAATATTAATTAAAAATTAAAAATCCATTTTTTTAAATACAATAATTTAGCCTTTGTTTTAGTTAACTATGTATTTATGATGCAGATTTAATTTTTTTTCTAACCACATCACGTTTAAGATTTTTTTTTTTCAGTGCAGGGGCAAGGGGTGAAAGGTGAGTGTTTGACAGCAAACAGGAATCTAAAGCCTGAGCCCCATGGCCTTGAGCATGAGGCATGCACACAAGCCTATTATAAGCATCTGAAAGTGAGACCGGCTCAGTGCCTTTCACGCAAAACCGCAACGCGGGAAAAACAAAGACGGTTTTGACGGACAGACCGTGTGAAAGCCTTTTTATTTAGTTACTTTACGAGAAGCAGGAAAATCTCCTGGACGACATCATCATCTCATGCGATATCCTTAGATTTTTTTTTTTACAAAAGCGATGCTGCGAAAAAAAAGCTGTTTTGACAAGCATTGCGTGAAAGGGGTCTCACCGAGAACTTCCCGCTTTACTTCAAGAATCAATCAGCTCAATAATCGATATTACCTTTGGACCCAGCTTCCTCTCGCATTTACGTCAGGAAATCTCTAGAGACTGATTAAACATTGGGCCAGGCGAAGTGCTAGCACGTTCCCCAATAGTCTGACCTTAGCGACGACATCCTGTGTGGGTCATGGGTGAGGGTGATGGTTGAAGTAGCTCACTGTGCTTCACGAAAATGAAAGTACAGCATTGGATTTTTTTTTTTTAAATTAGTTTTTTTGAGGTGGCACATAACTTATACATTTAGTAAACAACCCCGTAGAACAGAAACCTCCTCTGTATCAGGGGGGGGTCCAATGTCGTCCTTCTAGGCACAAATATAACACGGTAGAGCTGGAATGTACAATACGGAGCAAAGCAATAAAACGAGCGATGACACCGAAGCTGTAAGGCGAGACATTCAAATCCACGACAGCTCACTTCGGCACCAGTCCCTTCAACTCGTAATGTCGCTTCAGATCAGATTTTAATAGTGTGTCATCATAGACTTGTTACATAGATGTTTGTGTGACACATGCGTGGGAGTTCCAGTAGGAGCAGTTAATAGGATAAACTGATTTACTATTGATTGAAAACCATCGGCCTCAATTATATAGGTTGTTGGAGTCAGCACATTTGATCTGCCATCTGTACATTTACATACAGCATGTAAAGAATCAAAATAGCGTCAGTAAATCTTCATTTGACATTCCCCCGTGTCAGATCGTATTCGGGGTGCTGCGTACAGTACGACCAGGGACTCCAGTAAAGTGCGTCAGCAGTCCGTGCTGGTATTTACCAACAGATGCGCCCACGGCAGATCAAAATGGAGGATTACTTCTCAATAGTGTTCCCCAGTTCATTGCGGGGGAGGCCGTCGAGTTGATTGGATTTAATCTTTGTGGATTACAATGACCCAGGTTGACATGGCATCATGATGAAATTCCCCCAAATCTCCCAAAATTTCTATTTTTATGTTAATCTAGTTCCTGTTGTTGTTTGATTTAGCAAAGCTATGTTTCAACCTGTAACTGTATTTTAATCCTCATAGCATAGTGCATAGTATCGTACGTTCTCTCAATTTTGTGGCAAATATATGCTAATTCTCCACAAAGTCATCCTCAATGGTCTTGGCTATCTCCATTTTGTGTCAACGCCTTGGTGGTCTCACCTCCACCTAAAATATGACACCACCCTCACTGGCCGCAGATGAGCCAACATAGCGGCGTCATGTGAACTTACCGTGCTCCCGGTCGCATGCAGAGCGATGCATGCTGGCTTTTGTGTATGGTTGCGACGGTCCACGGGAAGGGCGTGATGCAACCGAGGCGTTCTCAGAAGCGTCTACGGAGCCGGGCGGGAGTGAGAAACGTCGCAATGAGGTGTGAGGGTGAATGGCGATGGCGTCGTTGGCAGGGAAAGAGTCATCCATCTTTCTTCTGACCGGACTAACGATGTCGTTGGAAGATCAACTTTTTCCGACGGACACGTGCACGTTTTTCGGTCGACCTAATGTATTTATGAGAACACAAGACAATTTTGTCGTCCATAAACTTAATGCAAATAAAACATGAATTTTAAAAAAAATTATATAATAAAATAATCTATATACCGTATTTTCCGCCCTATAAGGCGCACCTAAAAACCTAAAATGTTCTCAAAAACCAACAGTGCGCCTTATAGTCCGGTGCGCCTTATATATGGACTAAATTCCTAAATTTAAACTGGCCCAAAGCATTGTGTCATGAAATCAATCATAAGTGGCCCGCTGAAGACTATGAATCATGACTCAAAAAGACTATGGATCATTATTTTATGATTATAAAGTCATTTGTTCTGTCTGAAGTTGGAATAAAAAAGATAAAATGGAGAATGATTTGATTTGGATTAAAAATCTGACATGATGCATTAATGGTGCGCCTTATAGTCCGGTGCGCCTTATATAAGGACAAAGTTTTCAAATGGGCCATTCATTGAAGGTGCGCCTTATAGTCCGGTGCGCCTTATAGGCCGGAAAATACGGTATATATATATATATATATATATATATATATATATATATATATATTGATTTTTTTGATTACATTAAGTTCGTAGAAGGGAAAAAATCTTCCATTTTTGAAAGAGAAAATATTAGCCGATTATTTGGAGGTTCTAATCTTCAACTGTTTTGTTAAATCTGAAATACTATAAGATCTTCAACGGCCATATTTTTGTAAACAATTTACCGTTTTTTTCCGTGTATAGTGCGCCCCCATGTATAGTACGCACCCCTAAAAATGGCATGCTGATGCTGGAAAAAAGCTTGTACCCATGTATAATACGCACCCAATTTTTATGAATTTTTTTAAAAAAAAAAATTTTTTTTTTTTTTTTTTTTTTTTTAAGTCCCAATGATCGTCACACACGCAGGGAGGCAATGGGTCCCATTTTTATAGTCTTTGGTATGGTCTTAACTAGGCTGGATGTAATTTTTTTTGTTGGCGTTGATTTCTCCGACTGCCCGTAAACGCACCACCGCGCTCCGTGCGCATGGAGCGTGTTTGAAGTGAACAGCAGAGAAGAAAGGAACAAGGCAAAGTGTTGTGAAATAAAATATTACCTGTAATACGGATTTAGGTAGAGAACTGAACTTTCGCTCTTTATATAGCTGACGTGTCTTGCTCATCCGTTCTGCGCATCTGTAATGGCGGCCTCCGTATGATATCCGGTTTGCGTGTGTGCGAGAGCGAGAGAGAGCGAGAGAGAGAGCGCGCGAGAGAACGCTCAACCGTAGCGCGCCGCCGACCGCCCAACTGCACCGGGCTGGTCGATTATTGTGACAGAGCCGTCGCTGAAATTTAGAAGATATTTTTAAAGTCCTGATGTACTTTCTAAAATTTAAGTGGACCTCAGTGCGCACTGCGCAGGGAGCTTAATTTGGTGCGGTCGCGCAACCGCAGCGCGCCGGGCGCTCACTGTCGCATTGCTTAAAGAGCGCCTTTGTGTTTTAGGATGAACAGCAGAGACCAAAGGAACAAGGCAAAGTGTTGTGAAATAAAATATTACCTGTAATACGCATTTTGTTATTTGCTGATTGAAACTGCTAATTAAACTGTAAATTGAAACTAATAGGAAGAAAACAACTCTCGCTCCTTATATAGCTGACGTGTCTTGCGCATCCGTTCTGTGCATTTTATTTCACAACACTTTGCCTTTCTTCTCTGCTGTTCACTTCAAACACGCTCCATGCGACCGCAATGCTCTCGTATCAGACGCTTGCTCGATCACCTGCTCGTTTGCTGTCCCGTGCGCGCACGAAGCGCGGTGGTGCGTTTACGGGCAGTCGGAGAAATCAACGCCAACAAAAAAAATTACATCCAGCCTAGTTAAGACCATACCAAAGACTATAAAAATGGGACCCATTGCCTCCCTGCGTGTGTGACGATCATTGGGACTTAAAAAAAAAAAAAAAAAAAAAAAAAAAATTTAAAAAAAAATTTATTTTTTTTTTTCTTTTGTACCCATGTATAATGCGCACCCCGGATTTTAGGACAATAAATTGGTAAAATTTTGCGCACTATACACGGAAAAAAACGGTAGTCTTCATCAAAATCCATTTTCAACACTGCTTATCCTTTCTAGGGTCATTAAAGATCATTTAACCTTTAGTGAACCCAATATTTACTGTCTTTGGGCAATCTCATGTGTTTTGTAAACAACAATCAATTTGACATCTTTAATGAAGGTCAAGTACAAAACAAGAACAACTCCCCCTTGCACCGGCTTGTTCTGGGTAATTTTCCGTTCAGCCGGGACTGACCGGTGTGTTTCTCCGCAGCCCCACAAAGCATGTTGTTATCCCGACAGTAAGGTAGTGGGTAAGCTGGATTTCCGCTCTTTTGCAACACTCGGCGGCGGCGAGCGCTAATATTTAATACGCTTGCCAGACTGTAAAAACACCAGCTCGGAACATGCGGGTGTCAGAACAATTACAACCCCCAAAAAATCTAAAGCTTAAAGGAATGGTCCATGTCACTCGTGATTTGTTCGTGAAGACTTTTGTACTTTGCTGAACTTTGTCCCATTTTACTCACTGGCCCAACTGGAAACCTAAATCCTTTGTTTTGAATGTTAGACGTGCCCTTTGCAGGAAGCAGCATGGTGACCAGTCACGTACCAAAAACTCACCGGGGAAACGCAAATTAACGTCTTTCCCTCTGACTTGGTGTGACGCCAAGAGGTTGATGTTTATTGGAACATTGATTTTCTATTTCCTGCTCCAAATGAAACCTGATACTTGGCAGCAGCACCGTTGATTATTAGGCTGTTGTTTCAGTTTACCGTAGGAAGTTAAATATAATTTAATGTCGATATAATATGAATTAAATACAAAAAAACTTGACAAATTGGTTATGCAATTTTAAAAAAACATAATTTAATATAAATATAAATTAAATAAAAAAACTTGACAAATTGGTTGTGCATCTTTAAAAGCGTCAACTTTGTAAATGTAAATAAAAAAGTATTATTTAAAAATAATATGGTGTACCAAAAAAGAAAAATGCTGTAGACTTTTGGCTTTACAAAGAAATGCCATCTAACTTTTTACTCTAATCAGTCGATTCCTGGTTTGTTTTCAATGTTATTTCGCCCTCGCGACTTATCAGGAAGAAAACACGGCATTCAAGTCAGCTTTTTGGAGAAACAATGCGAGCGATTACGACATCTCTTCCTGCCAGTGACCACGTATGAAAATATTAAGCAACGTACAGAGCCGCTCAAGTCATTGCGTAATTCGCCCGCTGGCTGGCTTAGTCTATCCAGTCGGTACCAGCAGCCTTCCAGTCGCCCTAAAGCTAACTCATTGTATTTGTCTTTTATGTTTTAGCACCCAAGAAGATGAGAGGCCCATATCTCCTTTCTATCTGAGGTAGGCCCTGTTGGAAGCCCCTTAATCATCATCAAAAACATCGAAAGACACCAGACACAAATTCGACAAGTGAAAATGGCAGACAGATCAAGCGGAACCTTCCAGTTTCACTCGCTAGCATCCTCAAAATTGATTTTCAATTTACTAACGTAGGCTTTGACATGACAAAGGATCTCATCTCATTAGGAATGTTGCAAATACTTTCCTATTGACTGCCTGTAATTATCGATTTAACTTGCACTCGGGACTCCCCTGGTCACATTCCCGCCTTGTGTTTTAATTACGTTGCTTCCATGAAGGCGTTTTTTTCACATTATAGTCATGATTTAATAGTTCCCCTAGGTTCAGAATGCAAATTGGTCCGTCCCTTTAATCCCAACACCAAATACTAGAGCGTAGCGTGCTAACATGCAAATGGACACAAATCGTTAACTCCATCCATATTGGCATCGTGTTTCTCACACACTTGAGTTAACTTTTGCCCACCAGTTATTATGTTATTCTTCCAAGCACAACATCTGACGCTCCTGGTTAATATGCCACCGCGGTGTAACACGGGATTAGCGGACGGGCCGGGTTACACAGTACCGGCCTGATCAAACAAGGCCTTTCTGACAATCTCATTCAACGTCGGAGCCGAAGCAGACCATTGTTTGCTACCTAAAAGTTGTGCACGTGTCAGAGCGTCTGATATCTTCATTTTATAGCAATTTAGAGTCAAAGGTTAAGTCAACACTAGTAAGACATTAACGGGTTTATGTTGCTTTAACCTGCCGTCGTAAATGGTAGGTCTATTTCTAGTCACTGAGCATTTTGATCTCTAGTATGATTTTCTTTTTTTTTTGGCGTCAGTATTTATCTCGCATATCTTTTTCACCTTCACTTTGAGTGGCCTGTGCTGTTTATTGTAAACACTGGTGTTTGTGGAATATTTCTCACAGGTCACATTCTGAGAAGCATTTTTTCATATTTTTGCACCCCCCCTATAACAGTCATAGAGGAACTTTTGTTTTAGCATTTCTCAGTTTGTATTGAACAAACTCTTCTTCTCCTTCTTTCAGTCCTCACTGCTCCCCTGAAGTTTGCACACCTGATGCCACCACGTAAGTCTTCTCTTTTATTGGCATTTTTGGGGAATACCAATTCCATGTTTATCCACTCCAAACAGCATCCTGGACAGGACCATCCGTTCGGCGGTGAAGCATCACCTCTTCGATGGCCATCAGACGTCGGACGGCGGCGGGCTGTCCCCACGGCAGCTAACGGCGAGACAGCGACGACGTCACCGCAGAGAACAGCAGGACGACGGCTACGGGCCGCTAGACAGAAGCGGGTACGGCCGCAAGAATTTGTAATCCACAAAGTCCTTGTTGATGGAGTTAGATGAGCGCGTTAGTCAATACGACGTGTGGACGGTAAACAGAATTAGCCCAGAAGGCTAAACAACACAGGCTATAAAATGCGAGCTTTGACGCCACATTGAGTTTCACAAAGAAGCACCGATCCTTTCTCCTGACAGAGCGAATACCAACAAGGAGAACATCCCAAAATTAGGAGGTGGGAGCGGATGTAGTCGAAACCTGAGGGAGGAATTTAGCGACTTTTACGGAGCATCACACGGTGGGCAGAGCGGATCAAAACCCAGGAAGTGGAAACACAACCCGACAATGGCGTGGTTCAACCAGGAAGCCTACTCAGTGAGTTCTCTTGAATTACTACTGGTCACTTATCTGTATAATATGTCTCGGTGGCTTCAAGGTGAGGTCCCGAAACAAGAATCATAAGAATTTTATTTTTCCATTGAAGGAGCCTAGCATGTCGGCAACCTTTGAGAGAACCAGACCCGGCCGCGTGGAGCCCTATAAGAAAAGGTGAGCGCCTCAAATGTTCATTTTTAAAACATGACGACATCGCAACGGCTCGTAAAAACCTTGTTTTGGGTCGACGAACGTGCGGCTGCCACCTGTAGATCTCAGCGCCGTTGTGTTTATACAGTACACCGGATCCACTGGACAGATCCAAACACAAACATGTTTTTTTTTTCCCGGCACATTTTCCAGGAATGACGCTTCAAGAAAAGACGACCTATCTTCTCCCTTACAGGTACGATCGCCCTCACGCTTTTTGTCCCCTTCTGCAACGCCAGATTTTAAACACAGATCCAGAAATATTACTGCCAACTTTGACCCCTCATTCCCTGTCAATGGCGATTCATTAGGAAAATAAAATCTCATCATCTGGTGCAATATCAACGTAAATGTGCCAAAATTAGCATGCCGCTATTCGCCAGGCAGCCTCAATGTATTTTTAGCCTCTTTCCCGCCCGCACGCATAAAATGAACGCATCAAACCCCAGCCAAGCGAGATATTGCCACAACACAACCAAGCGAGATATTGCCACAACATCAAACTATTCGGGCTTTCCGGCATTTTCCCTACAACACCCACCGGTGGTGTCCCGGTTCTTTTACGTCACTGACACTAACTCGTTCAGTTCCCCCCTCCCTGTCAAACCAACGTTTTGTTTAGGCAGGTTTACGGGAGATTACGAGCGACGACATAATTGTTATGAGGCAGCGGGGGGGGGGGCACGAGGCCAACAGACCTTATCAAGTCTCCGCAGCTGTTAGGCGTTGCCTTACAGTGCCGCACTCAATCGGACAACAATCGTCTAGGTGGGCCTTGTCATCGAAGAAACACCCCCACGATGCTTTGCACCTGCTGGTTCATCGTCTCTCAAGTCAAAGTTGACAGGGATTGAGTAGGTCTGATGCAATCAAACACTAAACATTGTTTATTTTTGGAGAGGGCGACAGTTGCAGGTAATCATTCCGTTTAAAAGCCACTTTTGTTATGTATTGTTATTTAAATTTATTGATGGCTTCAGTGGAATATTTGCATTGACTGTCTTGAACTGTGCTAGCCTTTTTTTAAATTTAGAATCTTTTTTTCCTAATGCAAATGGAATGCATACTGCTAACATGGCTAAGCATTCATTTGTTTGACTTGTATACTTTTTAGTATTTGTTGACCAATACAAATATAGAGGCAGATGGTAATACATTTTAAAATTTCACATTTAAAAAAAGAATTGAAATTTCAGTCAATTCAAAATGGATATTCTTTTTGTTAAATATTTCTTTCAATTTCCTTAATTTTGAACATTTATTTTTAGAGAAATATTTAAGTCATTCAAAATAAAAACATGAATGATTTAAAAAAAAAAAAAGATTTAAAAAAAATCCCATGCAATAACAATTTCATTAGTTCGTACTAATGAAGCAAATAGCATCTCGCTCCCTTGATTGGATGCAATTAAAACCCACACGGCCCCCGTGAGGCTTTTCAAAGCGTCATCCTCTCGCTCGGGGGGGGGGGGGGGGGTTCAATGTTACGTAAAAAACCTTCTTCAGAGCTGAAAGCTTCTCTCGCTGCTTTCTATTTCAAAACGCTTCATCAGATGAACACCATTGACTTTGTTGATTAATCATAATGGGATTACTGTGAGGTGCAAAATCCGGGAGGAGTACCAACTGGGATTAACGTGAGCGCAGATGTTGTAGACACACACACACACACATTTGCCCTGAAAGCACCATTACGTCATTGGGAGAAGCCCAGCTGGTACAACAGCAGGGCAAGATGGACAGTGCTGCACGGGAGCCTCTTTTACACGCTTTCTATGATAAGATGGAATTTGTCCCATGTCAGTCTTCGGAATGTGGGGTGCGCCAAAACGTGCCCTGTACAGTTTGTTCTTTTACGATGGAGAGGGATTCAAATCAGCGTCCCAGAACAACTCGTGTGAGGTTCCGGTTTAAGACAAGTAGTAATGGGAGCCTTCCAGTAAATAGCCAGTGGCATTTAGGGAGCTCATCTTGTTTTTCCCTAAAAATAGCCAGGCCCACACCCAGAGACAGAGGAAATGGGACGCTATCAGTTTAGCACGCTCTAGATGCACGTCCAGCTCGGACGTTGTTTTGCCAGTGACCCTCCCCGCCAAAAGTATTGGAACAGCAAATCCATCGTCGTTGCTGTCATCCCCAAACTTTTTTTAGTCTCTTATTTACGAGGTAAAAATCATCTACAGGTGATCTGACACCTCGTGACAAAGGAATTTGCATTTTTAGCAAACTGCTTCCACGTCAGTGAGCGATCAGGTTTGCAACCCTTTTTTGCACATGCAAACTTCATTCAGGCCATAAGACTCGTTGGAGCGTCTTTACTTGGGGTTGTGAACATCAGCAGCATTGTTTTTCTTGGTCTTCCATTCAACGCTGCTGTTATTAAGTAAACCAATGGTTTATGTTTTTTTTCCACTGTCCATCCCGAATAGTGACTTTGGCTAATGTTTGTGGCTCTGACCCTCAAGAGTATGTTTTTCCACTCATAAATATTTTCATATTTGCACCTTAAACTATTTCATTTCAATTTTGATGCTCTTTATGACTTGAATTCAGACGTGGGAGGTAAGATGGAGGAACTTTAGTGTAAGTGCTTCTTATCTGAGATGAATGTTTATCTTGGAGAAAAAGAAAAAAAAAAATCAGGCCGTCAGCCTACGTGTGCTGGCTCACAAGCTCTGTACTTTTTTTTCCCCTTCTTCTTCTCCCCCACCCGCACCCCTCCTGCTGCCGTTACGAGACAAACAAGTCCTGGGTGGGGAAGAAAACGCCCACCCTTCTCCAACCCAGCCCCAAACAGATGGGCGTATTTTCTGGCTGCGCCCCTGGCGGCCAATGGCGAGCCCGGTCGCCGCCCCTTTTTTCTGCAGCGAGCTTTTAAGACACTGCATGCGAGCAGACTCTGAATCTAAGCTCAACCGAGCGCTTCTGTCTTTTCCGTCTCTCTCTGATGGTTGTGCAGACGCTACGGATGAAGATCCAGGAGTCGCCCGTCGTGGCCTGCGGCGGCGTGGAGGATTACGACCCCGAGCGGGACAAGGCGAGCTGCGACGACGTGCCCCGCCTGGATAACAACAACTGGGGAGGTGAGGATGGGAGGGGGGGGGGGGAGCTTTCCACGACACGCGCATGCTGCTTTGCTGGCAAAAAAAAAACAAAAATGCAAGAATTAAATGGCAATGATCGTCAGCAGTATCTGCAGAAATGCGGGATTTTCACATTTGTTCAACTTTACTATTTACATACCGTTTATGCACATGTGGCACTCTAGTTCTGCGAGCTGTCCAAGTCACATGATCAGCATGCTCACTGCAAACAAGCCCTGGCATTCTATTTTTTTTCCTCAGTCTATTTATTTTACAACCCCCCCTTTTTTTTTTAACTCCCCATGCTTCTTGTTTATGGATTGGAATGATGAGCAACAGGTTGACGATGCCACGTGTTTAAAAACTCGCTTTTGTAAGCGTTCCATATGTTTGCCAAAACAAATACTTCAACTTGAATTATGCACAACCTCGGGGTGGGGTTGTGTGGTATGCGCGTGCGTGAGTGCGTGTTGGGGTCATATCAGAAGGGTGTCTGGGGCGCCCTCTAGTGGCCAGCACTATGGCACGAGCAACTCGGGTGAATGCTGAAGGTTATTTTCTCCGTTCTGCTATTTGGATATTTTTCCACTGACTCACCCCATTCCATACTATAAATTATTCACATCTCTGGAACTTTGTCCTACATTAACACGTCCACATTTTTTATTCAAATCATTTGAACACGGAAAAATCCAAATTTCAGAGAGCTTACATTTTTAATGTCTCATTTCTTGACCAATTCAAACCATTCTAACGATCTACAGTTCCATTAATTCAGCAGCATTCACATACTGAATTGTAGTTTCCTTTTCGCCATTACTAGAATTTAACTTTGCTGTTTTTATTTTTTGCCCAACTCAACCTTGTTCCAGTCAAGCCTGGTGACCCAAACTCGTCCATATGAACCCTGATGCAACCAAATTCCACAGTTGTCCTCATCAACTGACTCATTCCCTGTGACTTTACAAGATAATAGCAATACGCAGCTAAAGAGAATTCTCAACTTAATATGAAATATTCTTGTGGCTACATCAGTTGTCTGAATTCAGTCACGCGATTGTAGCATCGCGGGCCCGCTGCATACATATACTTAAATAACGGCATGGCGGCAGGAGACACCTTTGTCCCAGTCGACTTTGTGCCATTTGTCATCTTTGTACGTCTTCCAACAGAGATTTGCCGTTCAAAGCCTCTCGTGGCTGCAGATGCGCCAACCAGAAGGTCTCACGTGTGTTTGTCGCGTTCCATCCTAGTAACACTCTGTGTTGCTAAATATGGATAAGAATCTGGTCATGGTCGCATGGTGATGTTTTTTTGTTAGGGCCCTTTTGCTGCCGCTGTGCCTCGGTTAGTGAAGCGTGTTGTTCGGCGACTTTTGTCAGTTTAAATTCCGGTTCAGAATGCTTTTGAAGCGTCCTCGGGCGAGACGCTTAAAACCTCCATTTAACATTTTACAAATGACACAAAGCGAGATTGTTGCGTGTTGTGATAAAATTCCTTAAACTTTTCCTTTTTTTTTTTCCCCTTACAAGTTGAAGGCTCTTTTTTTTTTGTCTGAAACAAGTCTTTTTTAAATTATTTTTAATGACTCTATATTTCGGTACTGCACAGTATATATGCTTGTTTATATGTCAAAGACATCTCAAATGACCTTTTCGGTCGGCATGGCAACATGCTCAAGCGTTCCTGGAACATTTTGTCAACCTTTATCTAAATGGCAAGCTGGCATGTTTGGTGTTTCATTAGTGTACTTCATCTACACGCCGTTGATTTAGAAGGATTCTCGGAGCGGCGCTAACAAGGACATTTGGACGTGTTGGCTTTTTTTTTTTTTTTTTTTGCTGCGTGTTGAAGATTCAAACCTCTCCTTCCCTGAGGGGAATTTAAACAAACTAGGGAAAATATGCAGCTGCACCTTTAGGGCATTTGCCTGCCGTGCACTGACACCTTCAAAATTTTTATTAATGCTTGTTTTTCATTGGCAGAAAATCTACAGTCATACAAACCTGTGGTAGTTAAGTCATGATGCTTTTTCTTATATTATATTTTGATATATTTGTGTGTTCACATGGTACAGTAGATGCTGCAAATGTGGAGGCGTCGTCATGTATAATGAAAATACTAAATCTGTTGTCCTCCCCGACAAGCTGCTGCTCTCTCTCTCTCTTAATGTCCTGCCATGGGCGAGGTACAAAGTGTATCGCACAGCGGGGGTCGCGCTCTGACATTATCCCGCCGAGAAAGCGCCAAGCATTATTAATAGAGCGAGGATTGTCAGCAGACATAATGACGGTCCGAGTGGAGACGAGAAGATAAACCCAGACAAAAGTCCCGGTGGAGGCTTTCACACTAGAGGGAGGGAGGGAAGGGAGGGGCTGCTGTCCGGCAGCGACGGGAGATTTAGCATGCTGCCATGGTAACGCTTGTTCCTCTTATGTCGTTGAACACAAGCAGTGAGGAAAAACAAGCGGAGGCTTTGCTTTATGTTTCTTGACCATTTTCCAACCGAACAAAAAGGTCATCCTTCGTCCTGCTCAATAATCCAATAATTTTTTTTTAGCCAGCACACAAGTTTAAATGCTTCCCCAGGTTTATAATTCACAATATGTCCAAAAAATAACAAGCACTATCATCCATGTCCAATAGAACCGGTCCCGGCTTACACGATGCTACAGCGGGAGAACGCAGACCGCGAGGAGGCCCGCCTCTCCCCGCACGCCGGCGGCCGCCTCATCCGCCAGTTGCTGGAAGAATGCAGCGACCCCATGCCGTCCCCTCGCTTCTACGCCTACGGCCAATGCCAACAGTATCTGGACGACACGGAAGTGCCGCCGTCGCCGCCCAACGCTCACTCCTTCGTTAGGTAATAAACCGTTGTTCTCAAGTAAATGGGAAAAAAAATATTTTGGCAACTTTTGTATATTCATTATTATTACATGTGTGTAGTCGCAGAAGGAGTTCCTCTCTGGGCTCCTGCGACGACGACAAGGAGGAGTTGACCGTCGCCCAGTTAACCAAGAGGATTCACATTCTGAAGAAGAAGATCCACCGATTCGAGGAGAGGTTCGAAGACGAGCGGAAATACCGGGTTAGCGTGTGTTCCACCGGGTTGGATTATGTACGGGTCATTTCAACACGTGACTCACATGCCGTCTTCTATTCCAGCCTTCCCACAGCGACAAAGCCGGAAACCCAGAGGTGCTACGATGGATGAACGATCTGTCTGGGTTGCGCAAAGAACTCAAAGGTAACCACCGAGAACCGACTCACGGGTGCTGGATGAATCCTAAACAACATCTGTCTCTCTTTTCCCAGAACAAAAGCTGATGAAATCAGAGGAGGACTTGCCGCCGTTGACGCGGCAACGCAGCAACACGCTCCCCAAGAGCTTCGGTTCACAGCTGGAGAAGAAACCCGCGCTGGAGAAGTTACCCAAGCCCCCCGTGGAGAGCACGCTAGAAGGCATCCTGAAAAAGTTGCAGGAGAAGCGCCAGGAGGTGGACCGGCCTGAGGACATCAAGGTAGCACCGACTTCGTGTTGGGATTGAAGCGTGAAAATCGTCCAATCGTATTTGAGCGTTGTGTGTTCCATCGTGACAGGACATGACCAGGGAGCAGATAGGAGCTGAGAAACTGGCCCTGCAAAAAGCTCTCCTCTACTACGAGAGCATACACGGACGACCTGTGAGTCAACACGAGATACTTTGATATACATTTTGACATTTTCCACAACCGTGCTAGTTTTTTTTCCTGCGGCAAGTGATGAAAAATAAGATCCTTTACCTAATCCCCTGGCAGTCCCTTGGGTCCAGTCACTGAGAATAAGCTTGTTTACACTTCCCCCTGTGACCCAGATTGCTAATGGAGTGTTAACAATGACTCAAGCAGTCGCCGCGATTATCTCAGGTCACCGATGCTATTGTTCAAAACGTTTCCCCGCTGATTCCGTTGGAGTTCTGTTGCTGAACCAAAAACAGCAGCGTGCTATGATAACATGCTCCTCTGCGTTTTCATCGCCTCAGGTAACCAAAAGCGAGCGGGAGATCATGAAGCCCTTGTACGACCGGTACCGGCTGGTCAAGCAGATCCTTTGCAGAGCCTCCACCATCCCAGTCATTGTAAGTCGCCGTGTCATGTCATGTAATCCAACCCCCTCCTGTTTTTTTTTTCTTTTTTTTTTTTTTAAAACCCGCCCTCCGGCCTCGTGTCGAAAGCACATTGTCCAAACATCCGCGAACGCTTAATCCCAGCTCATGTTTGTGGCTTTAGTGTCCAATGAAGGGAGGCTGTGGCCACGCGTGTGCTGCAGGCTCTGAATAATAATTAAAAAAAAAAAACGCCCATGCCACCCATTCCTGTATTTGTTTAGCTTTTGTTTATTATGTAAGAAATGATCTCCACCGAATTTCGTTACGCAACGGTCTTTCTGTAATCCCCCCCCGGGGGCGTCACGCAAACCGAGACCACTGTCCTTGTAGTGTCCACGATGCCTCCGTCTGTGTTGTTCTTGCCAATGATGTGCACGGTTTAATCCTCAAAAATGATGTCAAAGGTCAACTCCTGCAGTCATTTGTACTTTGTAGCTGCACCATGACCTTTTTCAAGCTGTCGCGTGTCAGCGAGGGTTATATCGGGATACGAACCCGTCGCCGTGAAAGTGTAGCCGTGGTTTTTGTTTGCGGCGCTAACGCAAAACAAAATGTTGGTGTGGTCAGAGCGGCAGCGGCGGCGGCGCTGTAAACTCCACGCCGGCTATCGGCTACTTCTCGACATCACCGCAGGGCTCGCCCTCCAGCAAGCGTCGAGGCCCCCTGCTGCAGCCCATTATTGAGGGCGTAACCGCGCTCTTCTTCGATGATGGCAAGGTGAAAGGGATGATGCTGCGTTGAGCCGATTTCATAATCAGAACCCCCCCCCCGCCATTGATTTGATTTGATTGACTGCCCTCTAAATCAGGGGTGGGCATGTTAAGGTTCAAGGGTCACCTATAGCTCATTTGACGTTTTCATCTGAGCATAAAATTGGTTTATTAAAATCTAGGAATTAATTTTACTGTCATCATTTGTAATAACATTGTGTGACATTGCTCATCTGTTTGTTTTGAAAGTTCAAATGTGACCCTTACGTGCCAAAGTTTGCCCACCACCACCCCCCTTCGCTGTAGATCACCTGCAACATGGCTGCCTTTTGATTGGACAGCTGCCTGCCGTTTTCGTGTTGAATCAGTAGCTTATGTTTTTGTTTTGTTTTAGTTCTGCTATAGGCATGGTTGCTTTTGAGAAATTGCACTAACCCGGTTCTCACCCAATATACATTTCCTTGTTGACTATTTTGGGTATTCCTGCCATGGGGATGTTGCTGTGGAGCATGATTTTATTTATTTATCGATTTATTTATATTATTATAAACTCATTTATGTTGGAGCAAATAGCTCTGCCAAGATGTCTTTTCAAAATGATTCTACTAACATAATATTTTTGAGCCTGAATGAGAACTAATAAAGATTGTCTTGATTTGTCTGGAGCAATCTCAGCCAGCCTCGACCAATCACGGCCGGTCCGGAACACCATCTCAAGCTCTCTCTTTTCCTCGCGCAGGAGGAAGAGGACGGCTCAGAGGACGATGGCGACGCCAAGACGCAGTTCTGTGTCACCGCTCGCCCTGACCTTAACGTGATCAGCTTCCTGGGTCAAGAGGAAGTGGACGGATTCATTTCCCCAGTAGACGAATTGATTCCCTCCAAGAACGTAACGGACATGCGACTATCCAACCTGCACTCGGCCACCACGTAAGACTGACGGATTCACCGTAAAAAAAATCGAGATGGTGACTGGTGTATTTCGAATTGTTTTTTAATCACGGGAGTTTTTGTTGGCATCTTTTAGCCAAGAACTGGTGGAGCAACTCCAGGAAACCCGAGAGGAGAAGAAACGAATCCGCAAGATTCTCAAAGAGTTTGAGGAGCAGTTCTTGCGACAAAATGGAAGGTAAGAACAAAATCTGATTATACCCATTTCCAGGTCTGGGAACTATTTTTCTAAACATGACAATAATTATTTAAAAAAAAAAAGAAAAACCTGAGGATTATGGTGATGTTTCCACAGGAACGTTCAGAAGGAGGACCGCTTGCCTCTAGCCTCCGAGTACAACGAGTACAAGCACGTCAAAGCCAAACTGAAGCTACTTGAGGTACTCCTCAGCAAACGAGAATCCAGCAAGTTCATCTGAGCAAAAACAGGAAAATATCAAAGACTTGTCGTGATGGTTTGTGCAGCAGTCGATGGTCGCTGCCCCAAAACCCCGAAATCTTCACCGCAAACAATCACGCTTGTAATGTCTACTAATTTATTTGTGTCCGTTTCTACCACAACAACCTTTCTCACCTTTTGCCATAGAAGTCCACAGATGAAATGCTATTTTTAAAACGGTTGCCGAGAAGATGGTGCGGGATATTTTTGTACGAGAGACTTTATATTTGATGGAGAGTTGTCGTCCGGGGTGACCTCTGTAGAAAAATGCTTGCTAGTTGCTAAAATGATTGTTTTGTTTGTATTATGGGCCACACTTGAAAAGGAAAAAGAAAATGTCACAGCATTACTGAAATCATTTGCAAGATATAAATGAATAGTCTGCAAATGATTTGGTAAGAGAAATGGAAACTGGAATTATTTCATGCAAAATGATCTAAAAGGCTTATCTTTTATTTTATTAAATTATTTCGTTTTGATTTTCTCCCACAAATAATTCCCATGGTAAGAATAATTCTGACTTAATTATCTGCTGTCACATATATCGATTTTTCTTTGTCATTTTTTTAATGTGGCCCATAATACTTGCATATAGAATAACCCAAAGACTCACACAGTGTATTTTATGATCAGTAGTAATGTCAAACTAGCACGTTTGTTCAGTTTAGTAAACAATTGTGAGAATTTAATGTAAAAAAAAAAAAAAGATCATGATAATTATAATGGTGATAAATGTCCAAATCTTTTCCCTCCTGCTGAAAATCCAAACAACGTATGCATATGTTTACATTTGTGTGAGCACGTACGTTTCTGTTCTTTTTTTTTTTTTTCCACTATGGATATGGATGAGTCAATCAGTATGAATATTGGTTTTTATTGAACATAAGCACTGGCGCGGCTTCGCACATCGAGAGTGTGTACATTTTAGTACATAAACTGTATTTGTATTTTGTATATATGAATGTAAAAAGATATTTTTACTGACTCTCTGGCTCTTGTGGATTTTCTTTGACTTTTTTTTTTTAATTGATGATATACATCATTTTACAATAGCATAGAATTGAAATATATTTTTCCTTTTTTCCCCAAATTAAAAAAAAATGCTCAATTTCATCTACAATTAAAAGAAATCCCTTTTTATCAGGTAAAACAAAAAACATTGCATAACATTGCAATGATATAACTCCCCAAACTAATTCTACCAGATCATAATAATAATAATAATAATAATAAATTATATTTATAACGCACTTTACATTTGGGGGAATCTCAAAGTGCTACATGTCAGATAAAAAACAAGAAAACAAAACAAGGACAAGTTTAGAACTGGACAACAACCAAGATATGAGAAAAATTACGGAAATGCTAAGGTAAAAAGGTGAGTTTTAAGTCCAGTTTTGAAAGAGTCAGTGGATTGGGGTGCTCTTAGGTGGTCGGGGAGGGAGTTCCACAGTGTAGGGGCTGTATAGCAGAAGGCTCGGTCGCCCATGGTGCGCAGCTTGGTTTTAGGAACGTGGAGAAGGTGTGAATTGGATGAGCGGAGGCTTCGGGTGGCAGGTTTTGGGGCAAGGAGTTCTTTGAGGTATGGGGGAGCATGTCCAAGGATACAATGGTGAGTGAGGAGGGCGATCTTATAATCAATTCGGAATTTGATGGGGAGCCAGTGCAGAGAACGGAGGATGGGTGTGATGTGATTGCTTTTCCGCACCCCCATCAGGATCCTAGCAGCGCTGTTTTGAATGTACTGAAGCCTCTGGAGGCTCTTGCTAGGGATCCCGATGAGGAGTGCGTTACAATAGTCTATCCTTGAGGAGACAAAGGCGTGGACAAGTTTCTCAGCATCCGTCAGGGTAAGTGTGGGGCGGAGTTTGGAGATATTTCTGAGGTGGAAGAAGGAGGTTTTGCAGATGTGTTTTATGTGTGACTCAAGGTTGAGTTGAGGGTCCAGTTTCACACCCAGGTTGGTGACAGTGGCTGAGAGGGGAATAGTGAGACCGGCGAATAAGATGCTTGTTATTGGGCAGGTATGTATCTGATGGGGAGTGCCAATTAACATGGCTTGGGTTTTGTCACTGTTAACTTGCAGGAAGCTGAGATTCATCCACGCCTTTATCTCCTCCAGACACAGGGAGAGGATGGATGAGGGAGATGGAGAAGGCTGGATTATGGAGGGCGGGGGGTCAAGTTTGAGGTATAGCTGGGTGTCGTCCGCATAACAATGAAATGAGATGCCGAACTTCCTGATTATATTGCCGAGGGGTAGTATGTAGAGAGTGAAGAGGGTAGGACCGAGTACAGATCCCTGGGGGACACCGGAGGTGACAGTGTGAGTGTCGGATTTTTTCCCCCCCAGGGAAACGTACTCGGTCCGGTTTGAGAGGTAGGACTGAAGCCAGGTTAGAGCAGTGCCAGAGAATCCAGTGGAGTGAAGCTGGTTAAGGAGGATATTGTGGTGGACAGTGTCAAATGCAGCGGACAGATCCAACAGGATGAGAAGTGACGGGGAGCCTGCATCGGCAGCCATGAGAAGGTCGTTGGTGACCCTAACAAGTGCTGTTTCAGTGCTGTGGCCAGAGCGGAACCCGGATTGAAATTTCTCAGCGATGTTATTGCGGGTAAGATGAGTGTGAAGTTGGGCAGCTACCACTTTTTCCAGAACCTTGGAGAGGAACGGGAGTTTAGATATTGGTCTGTAGTTGGCAAGGTTGTCCGGGTCAAGCGAGGGTTTTTTGAGCAGGGGGTTAATAATGGCAGTCTTCAGTGCAGGGGGTACAGAGCCAGACTGGAGTGAGAGGTTGATGACATTGGTTATTAGGGGACTAATGGCTGAGGTTTGTTGTTTAATGAGGGCTGTGGGGAAAGGGTCCAGGGCACATGTGGAGGGTTTCATCTTTTTGATGATGTCCTCTACCTCCGACTGCAAGATAGGAGAGAAGCAGCGGAGAGGCTGGACTGTCCCGGGTGGAAGGAAGGGGGGAAGAGGTGAAGTGGTGGGGCCAGAAGAGGAGAGGAGCTGGGTGCGGATGTTGTTAACCTTAGCGGTAAAAAAGGTCATAAAGTTATTGCACACTACCTCTGAGGATTCTGTTGGAGTGGTGTGAGGTGGTTTGAGAAAGTGGTTGATGGTTGAAAAGAGTTGTTTTGAGTTTCCAGGGGTATTGTTTATGATATTGGAATAGAACTGGGCACGTGCAGTCCCAAGGGCTTTTGAGTAGGCCTTCTGGTGTTCTTTGTAGTAGATACATCATATCATGTGATGTAATGGGATGATGGTAATATTTTTTACAACTAATCCACACAACAACTGCACACAATTATGCATGCTTTTCAACCACTTGTATTTATTTAAAGAGCAGCAGAAGGGACTTTGGCATGACAGCAAAACTACTGTTTGCTTGCACAGAATTAATGGCACATGCAAACCATATTCAAAATCAATCCATTTAATCAAACTTAGTTGAACTTTTCAATAAACATGCACTGCAATTGATGGAACAATGCTCCTCCCCAGACTGTCTTGTCACCCTTGAATAGTATTTATTAATATTATTATTATTTTACGCAAACTGGAGTCGTCAACACAAGAATGTAGGTCGCCTCCGTCTGACTTGTTGCTATCCTGCTAGTGGCTGTTCATTCAAGCTTCTGATTAATGATTGGCTCTCTTACCTGTCATTAGCATTCTCAACAACCAATCAGCTTCATTGTTTGAGGGGCGTCTTCGATGGAAATAAGAGGTTTTCAGCGGTTTGATTGGTTGGCGGCTCTCTATCGCCTTGTTTAACAACATTGCATCACTTAAGCTAGCGGGACCGGAGGGAGTGGTGTCGTTCGCCAGCACGCGTCAACCATTCAACAAGGCAACGAAACAAACACCTAAAGGGGAATAAAACAAGATTGCTGTATTAAAAATACGCCTAAGGTAAACTGCTGTAGTGCCACTGTTGTTTGTTTGTCCGGCCTAGAACAAGTCGTCGAAGCTAGCTTGTGGGCTAACTAGTGCTAACGACATGCTAATCACGAAGTAAAATCAAAATATACGGAACCGTCGCATTTTGGGCTTCGTTCTTAGTTAAATAAATGTTTTACTGCATATACAAGTTTAGAGAGCGCACAAGATACGAAAGGCAATACTCTGCTGTCAAACAGCCAGCTAATGTTCGCCGAATACTTTGGCTACACCTTTTTTTATGATGCACATTTTGATTATACAATACAGCAGCATCGTCTTTCAACATTTTGTATTCTTGTGCGTTGTCATAGTCTGCGATTGGATTAGTACGACTGATATGTCAAAACGGGAACGAATACAAAGGTAAATAGTGTCCTGCTGACTTGTGTGTGGTGTGTCAGCTTTTGGCGCGGGGCGGGCGGGGGAGTTGCGGTTCTTATTGCTCAGTTTAAAGTAATAAAGCGTTACTATGGCAACATCTCGGGGCATATTTCTACTAAAGCAGTGCTTTGTAGTTATTGTTGATGTTGCATTATATTCCTGCTGCTAAGGAACCTCGTTGACGTGTTTAGAAGAGCTTCATTACGGGAGGGTTTTTTTCCGCCATCTTGGGGCCGAGGAATTTTCCTTATGGCGATCGGCCTTAAACATTTTAGAGGGGCTGGTACGCCGGTGTCTAATTTTTACAGCCCTGTACAAATCCTCAACTTCACATTGATATTGCACTCTTGTAGAATGCATTTTTCAGATTGCAGAAATTGCCACTCATGATGTGCTTGAAAATGCATTTGATTTGATTTTAAACATAAGCCTGACCAAGACTAAACCATGTGTAATAAATCTGATAACATTTACAGATTAATTTGAACCAATAAACAAATTAATTTTCAGAATCGTTCAGGCTCAGCCCTACTATGCAAGCAAATAAAAAATCAAATAATTATCGTCTACTGTTTTTGCAGCGTTGGGTGACTGCTTCCTTCGACATCCAGTGCTTCTCTGGTATTCCTGCTATAAAGGTGATGTCAATCGCCTTTTTCGCCCGCCTGGCAAGGTACAGCGGGCCCCATGCTGGACGGAGCGGCCTTCCCCAAATGGCCCTGGCGCCCCTCCCGCTGAAGCAGGACATCAACTTTCACTCCACCGTCCAACAGAGGCAAATCCACACCCCTTCAGAAAAGCGCCGCAGCGGCACGCGCTTTGACGCCGACAGCAGCGGCCGCCCCACCACCTGGGACACGTTCGGCATTTGGGACAATCGCATCGACGAGCCCATCTTGCTGCCGTCCAGCATCCGCTACGGCAAGCCCATTCCAAAGGTCAGCCTGTCCAAAGTAGGCTGCGCCTCGCTCATCGGCCAGCGCAAGGAGAACGAGGACCGCTTCCAGCTCTCCCAAATGTCCGACAGCATCATCTATTTTGCCGTCTTTGATGGCCACGGCGGGCCGGAAGCGGCGGACTTCTGTCACAAATACATGGAAACTTTTATCAAGTAAGAATGTGCTACGGAAAGCCAATCAGCTGTCAGGGGGTCCGTCTGCTTCGGCCAAGATCATGTCATTAGTTTCACAATTTTGCCTGAAAGGGAATAGCAGGAAGTCAGGACACGAGTGTGAAGAACGACTCCGTTCAGTTCTCCCACCTCTGCGTGAAAGCCACGATTGTGCCGCTGCTTCTTTGGCGTATGCACGATGCACACAGCAGTGGCTCACATTGGAGGAAATGTATTTTGAGCGTTCTGTTCACAAATAAGTCATCTTTGTGCCCTTACGGGGTTTTTTTTTTGTTTGTTTTAGGGATTTTGTGGCGGACGAGGACAATCTGCAGCTGGTTTTAACACGAGCCTTCCTGGAAGTAGACAAAGCTCTGGCCAAGCATTTGCAGCACTCCTCAGACGGTAGGTTGACGATAAATATTATTCGTCTTTGTTACTGTTTTTTTTGTCGGGCACTATGATACGGTTTGGGGGGGCTTCGCAACATGGAGGTCTGTCATTTTAAGAAAAGAGCAACTCATTTTTAGAGTTGGTTCAAAGTAGAAAGAGGTAGAACACTTATCTTGGACTAGAAACCATTTTAATTTAGTATATATGCAACAGATTTGATCTGATTATTATTATTCAAGACGTTCTTCATTTTGTAATGTTCAGACTGCATAAAGTTACAACCTCATTTTAATGACCATTTAAATCTTTTGTGTTTTAATTGGTTCTTTGAGAGCCTTTTATTTTTTTGAGGATGTACCTGGTGTCAAAAAAAAAAAGCTTGACAACAATCAGTGTACAAAATGGAATGCATGCAAATGATGACTTTTCCTTCAAATGCAAGTCAATATTTTAAACATAACCCAACTGTGTTTGTTCAGGCTAATGTTAACATGAGTTGACGTGGCACCCTCGGGGGGGGCCGCGCTGTGTGAAATGTCCCAATATGCCTGTGTGTGTGTGTGCATGTTATCTACGACAGCTGCGGACCCAGCTCAGAGCTGGAGGCCCTTGGCACCAATGTGGATGACGAGGGGCTAGATATTGAAGGAGAGAGTCCAGCGGGTCCTAAATCCTGGACTTCTGGAAGGTTCCCTATCTTTCTCTCACTCCCCGCTCTCTCTCTCTCCATCTCCCTACCTCTCTCAATCTCTCTCTCTCTCTATCCATCGCGAGTCTCTCTAGCTCTCTCTTCCTCTTAACGAGTGTTTGCGAGCGCTTCTTGTGAGAGCGGGCGTCCGTTTGAGAACGTTTGTCGTCACCCTCTGCCGGAACCGCTCGACCCGACGCAGCATGTCCAATGTGCGCAATTGGTCTCGGGGCGTTGCTCTTAGCTAACCCGTCTCGTCTACGCCTTGCAACCAAATAACTCGTTTAGTGACATATTTTTATGTTCAAAACAAAACATCGAGCCATGTGTCGTCTTACAACATGCCTACAAGGTAACCTTGACGTAAGCTAATTGAATGTAGCCCACCATCGCTAGTTAGCGGTCAAGATTGAACACGGCCGTCCATGCCCTGACAATCGCATTATTGGATAAACGCTAAGAAAGTAGTAACCAGCGAGCGCTACACTATTCATTCAACGACACTCACCGACACAGGCTCCGCCTTATAAATCAATACTCACTCAAAAAAGATCAATACTACAATAGAACATTTTCCGCCGAGCTAGGAAGTTGCTATTGTGATCCAAGGACCCAACTAGTTGAATAAAAACAAAATTTTCAATTTGCTTGACGCAGCTCATATAAAAAGTCTGCACACCCCTATTGCAATACTGTTTAAAAAAAAAAAAAAGATCGTTATAAATATTTCAACGAAATGTGTCTGACTAATTCAGTTTGAGAAAATTCAAATGATAATTTTTTTGCTGCTGGTATATAATGTACGTGTGCACGCGCCGCCATCTTGAAAAACGTTGACTGTGTGTGATTGTTTGTTTATCAAAGCAATGCAAAGTGCCGTTTGAGATGTCCGTTTAACCGACACACTCAACTGTTCAAAGTGCATGTGCAACAGTCCCTCCCCCCTCCATTGTATTATCTCCTCCATGACCTCCTCGACCACCCCCCCACCCCCTCTCTTCATGTCTGCGTGTGCTCGAGATCTGTCCTGTAGTTAGTTACCTGTGCGCACCTGCCAAGCGTCGACTCGCGTCTCTCACCCTCGCCCTCTTCCGTCATGTCTCTGTAGCGCCCGGGGCCAACGCGGGGACCACCGCCACGGTGGCGCTGCTGAGGGACGGCATCGAGCTGGTGGTGGCCAGCGTGGGCGACAGCCGCGCCATGCTGTGCCGCAAGGGCAAGGCGCTCAAGCTCACCGTCGACCACACGCCTGAGAGGAAGGACGAAAAAGAGAGGCAAGTGGAAAAACGCTTTGGGAAAAACTAGCGGCGCTAACCTTTGTGCGCCCGCTTAGGATCAAGAGGAGCGGCGGCTTCATCACCTGGAACAGTTTGGGCCAGTCCAACGTCAACGGCCGGCTGGCCATGACGCGGAGCATCGGCGACTTTGACTTGAAGGGGATGGGGGTCATTGCCGAGCCGGAGACCAAGAGGATTGTGGTACGTCTGGGTCATTTCTGTATCATTGAAATGCTTCACTGCTGCAGTACCAGAAAGACACCTCTAGGTGGTGGCAAACACTTTGCTCCTCTCTCAGCTGAGCCCCGCGCACGATTCCTTCCTGGCGCTGACCACCGACGGCATCAACTTCATCATGAACAGCCAGGAAATCTGCAACGTCATCAACCAGTGTCACGACCCTAAAGAGGCGGCACAGCGCATCTCTGAGCAGGTACGGGCGGACATGGCCACGTTGTTAATTTTTTTTTAGAAGTGCTCATTTCTCAATTCTTCCCACGATTAATTGGTTAAAATTTGATTATCCCACTCCGGGTCAAAAAATTGCGATTTGTCAAAACGAATCAAGTCCACATTCACGTCGGGGTTGGTTCAAAGTTGCTAACAGGCGGCCAAACGTTCGCAGGCTCTGCAGTACGGCTCGGAGGACAACAGCACCATCGTGGTGGTGCCCTTCGGCGCCTGGGGCAAGCACACCAACTCAGACACGAGCTTCTCCTTCAGCCGAAGCTTCGTGTCGAGCGGGCGCTGGGCGTAGTGATGGCGGGCTGGGGAAAGGGGGCGCGCTTTGCGGACCCTCCCAGTAAGTGCAATAGTCGACAATGCTTCTTTAGGAAAAAAAAAAAAAATCTGATGTGTGAGACAACTGCTGTGTGAGCTCCATTCAACAAAATGGCACTGAAAGTCTCGGAATTGTAGAGATTGTCACTGGACATCGTCCTGGCTGCTCAGTAAAATCCCAAATTACAATCGAATACATTATTTATTGCATCTATAAGTACAGTTATATGCATCAATTTGTGTTTTCGTTTAGCACGGCGAGGAGTAGTACTTATCAAAATGTTGCGAGAAGACATTATGAGAAAAAAAAAAAGCTATATTTTATGGGAGATAAAGTTGTAAGCTAGAAGAAAGCGGTTGGGATTTGCCAGAAAATGTCATATCACAAAAAAGTGTTTTTTATGAGAGAAAGTAACATTTTTGAGGAACCTTTTCCATTTTATGACCAAAAGTCCTTTTATCACAAATACTGAGGAAAAAATATCAACATTTGTAATTTTGTCAGGAATAAATTGTAATAATAATAGAAAAAAGTTAGACCAAAGTCAGCTACACATAGTCAAGTAAATTAAGGGTGAGTGTATTTTTTTTTAAACTTGTATAAATTGTCCAGACTGCTTCAAAATAATTGTTTTCAGGATAACTTGACCCTGCAATGGATTGTTCTAAGTGGGAGGTGTTGCGTTGCGGGCCACGTGATGGGGTCGGATCTTACAGGTTCTTCTGTTGCTCTTGGCAACATTTACTTTTGCATTTGCAGAAAGAACAACTTGGATAAGTTTCATTTTGAAATGAGTCAACGTAGTCCGTTTTTCAGACTGTTAATACAAGACGATGTGTCGTTAAATACACACTTAGCAGCTCTGCTGTGCATAACTGTTGAAACTTGTGGAACTTAAGCAAGGGTGGGCAACCTTCTTTTTTTTTTTCTCTCTCCCTCAGGCGTTGTGTACATTTTTAACTAATCGGCTCAGTGTATGGATTTTTGGCCGCTCAAGCTCGCATTCACTTTAAATAATACCAATCTGAATGCTGCAAAAAGAATGCTGATTTCTTATTCGGTCATGGATTAGAATATTTTAGTAGAGCACGGCCGGCTAGCTACCTAGCTTCCAAGCGTACAAACGAATCTGTTGGCTCGTACGTTGAATAACTTGGATATGGCCGTGAGCACTGTACGTGTCCGAGATTGTCCCCCCCCCCCCTTGCACTTCTTATCATTACCAAAAATAACTTGTAAAGAAACCATTTGCACAGTCTAGCGGGTCGGAGATGTGAATGAACAGCATCTTTTTTTGCCAGAATGTTCTTGGGGTCCCCCCCCCCCCCTACGAGTGAAGCTGACATTTATGAACAGTTATTGTCTGTAATCACAATCAAATTTTACACCGAGATGAATGAGGGTGGCACTGAGATGAATCCAGACAGGTTATGTTGTGTAAATAGCAGCTATTTATGCAAAACCATTTAAATGTGTGCATAACTAACCTCCGGTTGTACGTAATTTATCAGCGTCTGTCAATCCATGTTTGTAAATATTTGCTCACCACGGACGCAAGCATCTGTGAATCGTTTCTCTTCGTTGCCTTTTTATGTAATCGTTGTTACATGTGGAATGTATACTTGGGATGTACTGTACAGAGTGGACGTGTTTTGTGTTACACACCAATGAGTTGTAACTTCATTAAATCTGTGCTTCTGGATATGCTTCAAAAGTTTTTTTTTTTTTTTTTAAACAATTAATAATCAATTAATTTAATGTGGTGGTAGTAGTAATGTTCACTTTTGAAAGAAAATCTTCTGTTGTGATAAAGTAAAACTACATTGTCAATATATATTTTCCTCCTACGTTTGCTATCCAATAAAAAAAAAATGTTTTACTCCCCCAAAAAAATCTTAGATGATTCACTTCTGAAATGTTACTATTAATGAACATAACAGTTAGTTGTAAATACTAAGGCTTTTTTTTCGTAAAAAAAAAGTAACCATGTATAGTAAGGCTCTCAAACATAACTTTTTTTTTAGTTCATTGTGGAAAATATTTTTTTTCTCTCCTTTCAATTTGACTCAAATTACTACAAGAATGTACAGCACAAAATTAAGAGATGAATATAAAAAAAAATGAAACCTGATGAAAGTTGTCCTAAAAATGGATTAGTGAGTGTGTTTGGTGAGCAAAGGGTTAAAGCAGCACGCTGTGACGCTGACCTTTGACTCGGAGCTCTCGAGATGCTCGTCGGTCTCCCTCGCCGCCTCCTGACCAGTGCAGCGACGCTCGCTTGCTTGCAAGGCCTCCCAGGTGAGTTTCTCTTTTGCTTTCATATTTAAAAAGCAAACAGACGGTCAGAATTCAAATCCAAATTTAATAGTCTGTGATTTTTGCTCCGAGCGGACATTTTGTGCTTATTTTTTGCCATTTTCAGCCATCAACTAAAAAATATTTGCCATGACAGGATACAGCGATGGAGCGAGGTTGTCACATCAACGTAGCGATGGTGGACGACATCGGCGCCAACGGCCTGATGGGTTCAAGGGTCGCCACGGTTACGGAGCCGCCGGCCAAGCAGCTCTGCGGCTCCACCGTCAGCTTTCACGAGGTGGGCTACAAGGTTTACGAGACAAACGGTTTCTTCTGCAAAAACACCTCAAGTACTCGCCAGATACTGCTGGACCTCAAGTGAGTACTTTTTGTTGTTGTTTCTTTCCGCCTTTAATAATAATTCATCGCCATTTTTATTTTAGTTCCTTCTTAGCTGTAAATTATTTCCAACCTCCTTACACCATTCATCCCTCATAACTTAACCGCTGTCAATGTGACAATATTTTATTTTGAATCAACACTTGTGTGAAAGGTCCCACTTTACATTATTTTCACGTGTAGTGTTTCCCATGCAAGAATGAATTATTCCTTGCGTTAATCCTGTGATATTAGGCATGGTTTCCCACTTTTAATCTCTCAGCATTGTCGCCGTCTGCCAAGGGAACGCATTAAAACGACGTCACGTGACCCATGGCCAGGCTTGTGGTCAATCTTTTAAGTCCATTTTATAAGGCTGCACATATTGTGTGTGTGTGTGGGAGGGGGAACTGGCTGAAGCCTTTGGCTACTCAGGCAGTTTAATGAGATTCAATACAAGAATTGCATTAAAAAAAAAAATGATTTCCTTTAATCCTGCTTTTAGATCAATATTTTTGCCTTATTTTGTTTTCAGTGGTATCATGAGGCCTGGCCTGAACGCAATTCTCGGCCCCACCGGAAGTGGAAAGTCATCGTGAGTGCAACTGAATTTGTCCAAATAAAAACATCGACATAAATATCGATAATATTTCTCACGTCGTTCCAAACAGTTTTTTGGATATTCTCGCTGCGAGGAAAGATCCCTCTGGCCTTTCGGGGGAAGTTTTAATCGATGGAGCGCCGCAACCACCCAACTTCAAATGTCTGTCTGGCTACGTCGTCCAGGTACCTTTTAGATCAATATAGTATTTAGCATACTAACACGTTAGCATTGGTCCCGTGAATGTTATTAGCCATAATCTGGCCTAAATAACATCGTTAGTATTAATGGGCATAAATTGTTGTATGGCTCCGACTTTCGTTTCTTTCTCTGTACCAGGACGACGTGGTCATGGGAACGCTAACCGTGAGAGAGAATCTCCGTTTCTCAGCAGCGTTGCGTCTACCCGCCCGTGTGTCAGAGCGTGAAAAAGAGGCCCGCGTCAATCACCTCGTCACGGAACTCGGCCTCGCCAAGGTGGCCGACTGCAAGGTGAACTATAGAGAAGATGGTTGCAAATGTCTCCTTGTCGAAAATGTTCCTACGGCGTTCTTCCCAGGTGGGCACTCAGATGACTCGTGGCATCTCGGGAGGTGAGAGGAAGCGGACCAACATTGGTATGGAGCTGATCATCGACCCTCCTGTGCTCTTTTTGGACGAACCCACCACGGGCCTGGACGCCAGCACAGCTAACTCGGTCCTGCTATTGCTACGAAGGTAGCGACTCAAATGATTGCTGTTCTATCCATCTATCTAATCTCTGGTTAAAAATGTTTCTCCTCCAGGATGGCCAATCAAGGGAGAACCATCATCATGTCCATCCACCAGCCTCGCTACTCCATCTACAGACTCTTTGACTCGCTCACTCTGTTGGTTGGAGGCAAGATGGTGTACCACGGACCAGCGGCAAACACATTGGACTACTTTGCAAACATTGGTGATCACTTTTTTGTGACTTCCCGGGGAAGTCTTCCCCAGGGGTCAATCTTAGGTCCCCTATTGTTTGTATACGTTTCCATTAAGCTAGTTAATGACTCAGATCGACTACTGTTGTCTTTCAGGATATTCCTGCGAGCCCCACAACAACCCAGCTGACTTTTTCCTGGATGTGATCAATGGAGACTTCACTTTAACCAGCATGTCCAAAGTCAGTCTTTCTGAAGGTAATGCCGTGTTTACAATTCCATACCTACATTGTAGTGTCCCACCGGGCATTTTTTTTACCTTTATTTTATTTGACATTCGTCTCCTGGGTTAGAGTTGAACTTGGAGGTGAGCAGCTCCAGGGCGAGCATGGAGGAGCGGCTGGTGGAGGAGTACAAGAAGAGCAGCTATTGCAGCGACACGTCGGTCCAGCTGCAACGCATCACTCAGAACAAGCGGCACTCGGCGCCGCCCGCCTCCCGTACCGTCACCTATATCACCTCATTTGGCCACCAGATGCGTTGGGTACTGCACAGAACCTTCCAGAACCTCCTGCTGAACCCACAAACGTCTGTGGCACAGGTACACAAGCTTTGGAGTCTTCAACAAACGCAAACGTTAAAGTTACCAATGTAAACCGTCGATATGATTAAAATCCTGATTGAAAGGTTTTTCGTCAGACAATTTGGAATCTCGATCCCATCAAACGTTTGTGTCAAAGATGATTTTATCTTGGATGAACAGCCTTTGGTGGGATCAACCTGACTTTTCAAAGCCTTGAGAAGTCTCCTCACTTTAAGAATTATTAACAGCCAATTGGGCCCAGATAAAACCGCATAATCCCGCAAGTGGGGATCTGGACGGCGTGGGCGCCCTAATCGGCTTTGGTGACTGCGGTGACCCGACTCTTGCCTCCTTTGGGCTCGATATCATATCTGGCCTAAGCCCCCTCGTTGAACCCAAACCGGCATTAACCCCGCCCCGTGCGGCCGCGGTTACGGGCGCCGCCGCATCACATGACGTTGTCACGGTTCATCACTCCGGCGTCATGAGCTGATCCTTTCATCCTGGGAACTGCTTAGTTCTGTCTTAATGTGTCAATTGTTGGGATTAAAACTTGTCTGTTCCCCCCCCCCCCGTCCCCCCACCTGGAAATTCTAAGTGGCAAGATTGTTGCATTTTGTTTCCATCCTGTCCTGAACACGTGTGCAGGTGGCCGTGCATATATTCCTGGCTCTCGTCGTGGGAGCCATTTTCTTCCGAGTCAAAGACGATCAGAGCGGCATCCAGAACAGGTGAGAGGAACGCAAAAATAGATGTCTCCATTTTTGGAAGAATTGAGTCAAATGAAAAATTGTCTTTTCACGTCGCACCTTAAAAATCAATGATTTAGTGGCAGAAAAACAACTATACGTCCCTCTACTGTAATGCCGAAAATGAGAATTGCATTCATTCCTATGGGGACTTACTAATCCTCTTAATGTTGGCACAAGCTGGTACTCACAAGGTCAGCAAAGCCCAAGCGGTCTCCAGACCCAGCAGAAGGTCATTGCATTCACACTACTTAAGCGGCGTCCCTTAAGAACGCCCGCGAAGGGTCACGGAGTGGAAAACAGGCTTCACCTCTGTCTTCTGCTTCCTCCAGGATGGGGGCGCTCTTCTTCATCACGACCAACCAGTGTTTCAGCACAGTGTCGGCGGCCGAGCTCTTCATCGCCGAGCGGAAGCTCTTCACGTACGTTGTTGTTAGCAATAATGAACGCCGTATTAAAAAATATATGTATTAATTCCTTGTAGTAATAGTTTAATTTACAAAAAAAAATAATTTGTCAAAAAATCATCAATATTAAAGTCTCTGCAACAAACTTAAATGCTCATTTACATAGTCAACAAACTTTCATCTTTATAGCCAATAGTTTTAGTTTTGTTCAAAATGTATGGATGGCGAAGGTTTGACTTTATGCGACTCGTTGCTGCAGGCACGAGTACATCAGCGGCTACTACAGAGTATCCGTCTATTTCCTGTCCAAGGTGTTGTCCGACGTGGTCCTGCGCACCGTCACCTCTGTCATCTTCAGTTGCGGTGTATACTTTATGATCGGTACGGACAATTTGGCCCCTCTAGTAGTTCCCTTATTTTATTTTATTTTATTTTATTTTATTTTATTTTATTTTATTTTATTTTATTTTATTTTATTTTATTTTATTTTATTTTATTTTATTTTATTTTATTTTATTTTATTTTATTTTATTTTATTTTATTTTATTTTATTTTATTTTATTTTATTTATGTTTCTCTCTTCCCATCACGCTCAATATGGTCTTCAGGGTTGAAGTGCACCTTATCCGCATTCTCTGTGTTCACACTAACGGTGACGTTGGTGGCGTACACGGCCACCGCCATGACCATGGCAATCTCGGCAGACCAGACGGTGGTTGCGCTCGCCAACATCTTCATGACCATCACCTTTGTCTTCATGATGGTGAGGGAACATCTCCGGATTATACCACAATGTATTCCATGCCGGACGTACGTTTTGTAGATCTTCTCGGGTCTTCTGGTGAACCTTCCGAGCGTCATGGACTGGCTGGCGTGGCTCAAGTATTTCAGTATTCCCCGCTACGGCCTTGCGGTAAGTCCAACTTGATGGAACAGATTTCTCTTGAGTCATTTGTCTCTTACTTTGGGATCTTCAGGCCCTGAAGATCAACGAGTTTGTGGGGTTACAATTCTGCCAGAATACCAACATGGCCACCGTTGTGTCCAGTTGCAACTGCAGTGTGGCAACCAAGGTTGGACATACGTGAGTAGAAAAACTCCACAATCTCCAGTTGTCCTAAAACAACAATGTAAACATTTGTGGTTTTGGTGCAGATGTACGGGGGAGCAGTACTTGGACTATTTGGGGAGCCAGTACGACACGTGGGGCTTGTGGCAGAACCACGTAGCGTTAGCCGTCATGCTAGTGGCCTTCCTGCTCATTTCATACCTAAAACTTCGCTACATGAAGAAGTTCACGTAAAAAGGTAGCTCACAGTGTACATTGTTTATTTATAAATATTTACCTTTGATCCATTATTTTAAAAGTAGATGTGCTTTTTATTGTACTTGGCACTCAGATCACTTGATTTGTTTTATTTACCTTTGCAGTAAAAATTTAAAACTGTACTGTTTTTATTTTATTATTTCAAGCAATTTGTACAACTGCATTCGCATATAAATGTCATGGTAAAAGCACTAAGTGGTTTGTTTTTACTTTTTAAAATACCGTCATTTTCGGACTATAAGTCGCACCGGAGTATAAGTCGCACCAGCCATAAATCGCCCAAAAAAGTGAAAAAAAACATATATATGTATGTATATAAGTCGCTCCTGAGTATAAGTCGCCCCCCCCACCCAAACTATGAAAAAAAACCGCGACTTATAGTCCGAAAATTACGGTAGCAAATGTATTAACTAAAACATAAAAGTTCTGTCAATATTAATTATTAGACAGCAAAATTGTGATGTGAGGATAAGCGGTTTGGAAAATGCATGGATGGATAATGAAAAAAACCAACTCCAAATTTGGTATCACTTTTAATTGTAAAAAGGTAGATAAGAAAATCTTACAGCACAGGATAAAATATAAATGCATGAGTTTCCCATGAACACTATTTGCACTCCAAATTGAAGTTTGTTTCAAGTTACATTGTGCGTGTGTGTGTGTGTGTGTGTGTGTGTGTGTGTGTGTGTGTGTGTGTGTGTGTGTGTATACAACACTGATAATAATCTAGCTCATTGGAAGCTTCGAAGCGAAATTCATATCAACGCAACTACTGTAAATTAAAATCAACAAAATGAACATCGTAGAAAAGTGCGCGTTCAAACGTGACAGTGGAATGTGAATGTGTGCAAAAATCAAAACCATATTTGATGCTGGCACTTTGGCGTTTGCTACAAATGCGTATTAAGGCCACACCGTAAAGCAAAGAAGTCATAAAAAGGATACAAAGAAAGTCGTACAAGTTGGAACATTCCATTCCATGGATTACTGCTATTGTACCGATTTCAACGATTTTAAAATCAATGCCATATCAATCACAACATCCATCTTCTGGATTTTGCAGCCGTAAAGCTTAAACATCACGTGTCCTTCCAAAAGACAAAATGGAGGTATCACACTTAAGCTCTCAGTGGCTCACTTTCTCGTAACAATGTGCATAAATGTAAGTATTTCATTTCTTTTCAGCGTGGTGAGGCCTAATAGTTTTCCTTCAATCCTTTATTTGCCCGACGGGAAGAATCACGTATGGCTGTTTTTGAGACTTACCGTCAGTGCATCCGAGGTCTTTTTAATTGCTCCTATTTTGTTTGCAATAAAGTGTCTTTTTTTATTTTTTTTTATTATTAACCTTACTTTTTTTTTTTACACGTGAGCGCTACCATTGCCGTCCGTCGCGTCCAAGGACAGTGAGGAAGGGGGTCGGGGGCGTCCGCCTGGGTGGCCCACCTGCGAGGAGACGTCGTCCGATTCCCAGCGCTCCAGTTCCTCCCTCACCAGACGCTCCTGCTCGCTGTGAGCGTCGGCGTCCCGACCGTTCCCGCGCTCCTCCTGACAAGTTATTCGAACCACAAAGATGGGTTAGGATTTCAAAGTTGGGTTTTGTCAACCCTGCCATACCTCCATGGCTCCTTCGAAAAGTCTTCCCAACACGTCCCTCCTCTTGAGCGTGACCCTCTCCATGGCCTCCAACTTGACGATGACGGCGTCGATCTTGGACACGATGCTGCCGATGGAGTGCTCCATCCTGTCCACGCGTCTCACCAGCCTGCAAACCACAACCCGGCCGTCACGGTGGTGCCCCCACCCCCTTATTGGGTTTAAGCGTGTCGTACACTTGGAACTCTTCGTAGGAGACGCCGCCCGAGCTGCTGCCGCGGCGCCGCGAGCTGTGCCCGCTGTCCTCGTCATCGTCCTCCTCCGAGTCGTCCTGGCCGCGAGGCGGCAGGCTTCGCCCGCTGCACGCTCGACTCAGAGAGTTCCCCTCCAGATCCAAGTCCTCCTGCAAATGGAATTGAGGTCATGGAATTGCTTTCACGTGCTCCATTCTCAGAATTAAGTCAGATAAGATATTTGTTTGGGTCCACCACAACAAATGGGATGGTCTTTCTACTAACTCGCTCCTTCTCCAGGTCGTCTCGCATCTGCTGGTGGTCGTGTTCCGTCAGCTCCTGGTCACCATCGTGGTCATACTTGGCGAAGATGGCCTGGATCTCCACATCCGTGTGGCCTTTTCTGTGCCGAGACAGAAATCACAAAAAAGGTATATCGTATACAATATTCCGATGAGGTTCCGATTCTCGAAACCTATTGGAAACTCTTTGCATGGACAAAAGTAGTCCTTTAGCGCCATCTTGTGGTCTCTGACTCACCGCTTTAAATGCTGTCTCAGTTCATCCAAGTTGAGCTTGCCTCCAGCCTGACGCAGGCTGTCCGAGATGTCGTCCACCGCCGTTTTCTTCAGCCTGAGCTTCATCAAGGCTTTGTTACAACCCTAAGGGAACATTTTTTAAGGTAAGACGCTCTTGAATCTTGAAGAGTCTTTTGTTACCTTCTTGATGAGGTCGCTCATTTCCATGTCAGACCTCTGCTGAGACATGTCGGCCTTGACCTCGGAGTAGGTGTCGTTGATGATGGCCAAGAACATGTTCTGTGATGAAAATGTGATGACGTGTCAGTGGAGGAAATATTTGGTTACGTGAGTTTGTGCTCACCATGAGGATAAAGAAGATGAAGAAGACAAAGGTGGTGAAGTAAACAGGCCCCAGCACCGGGTTGGCCTCCTCGATCTCGGAGAACTCAAAGTCTCCCAGGATGATGCGGAATTGAGTAAAACTACACAAAAGTAGCGATAGCGTTTTGGTTAGCAACAGACAATGTGGCGCAGAAGCCTTTAAGGAAACGCAGCGGATCGTTACATGCTGGACTGTAAGCTGCTGAAGTCGTCCACTTGAGTTCCGAAGAGCAGGTAGGCTAGCTGGGCGTAGGCCAAGAAGATGATGAAGAACATGATGGCAAAACCCACCAAGTCCTTGGCACAGCGAGACAGGGTGCCTGTCAGCTGACTCATGGTCTTGTTGAAGTTGATGAACTTGAAGAGCTGAGGGAAGTGGCGTTCGTTAATTTGATTTAGTCCCCTTTATTTATTCCTCCTAAAACATTTTCCAGCCATACCTTAACCCAAGAAAAGAAGACAATGACGGCCACCAGGTTGTTGAACTGGAGCTGCAGGTTGGCCAGAGGCTCGAAGGTGGGGTGTGTGTTGTAGTTCTCCAGAAGGCTCTTCAGCTGGTGGCTGACCATGGTTGTTCTGATTATGTTCATGATAATGGCCACCACACTCAACTGCAAAAAGGAAACCGCAATATATTTAGAGTTTAGAAAACGATGGAGGAATGAGGCAGAACGTTGCACGAGCAGATACGTACGGTGACGATGAAGACGTCCAAACAGTTCCACGGATTCCTGAAGTAATGTAGGCGATGGATACGGATCTCCAGCGCCTCTTCCACCACGTAGTAGAGGATGAAGAGGCAGAACATGACCTCGCACAGGCCCACAAAGTAGTCCCAGCTGGACACGTATCGGATGAGACGCACCGTCTGGAACTGCCAGGACGTCACCGCCCCGCCAGTTGCCGGGAACTCCAACAACAACCTGACAAATGTTGTTTGAGCTTCTAGACATGCTGGTCATGATTTTGGAATTGTCCTTTCACTAGACATTCCTCACCTGATAATGCAGAAGATGTTGATGTTACCGTTGTAGACGGCAAAATCCAGGAAGACGGCTCGGGTGCCTCTGTCGAGCCACTGGTGGTCTTTGAGGAAGCGTAGCTGGACCGCAGACTCCTGCCTGGTCCGGGATAGATCTTGGTAATAACCCCCGCCGCCGTATTTGGACACACGACCCCAGTGGCTGCTCCCGTTGGCTCTGGCCTCCGCCACGTGCGTCCACGCCGTCCCGTTCCCGGGCCCGAAGGGGGCGGTGTCCTCGTTGGCGCGCGTGTAAACGTTGTAGCAGTCGCGGACTTGGTCGCGCAGGTCCTCGTGGACGCTGCACGACTCGTTGCGGACCTTGACTTGCCGGAGGCGAGGCACCCCGAGCAGGAGGTTCTCGTAGAAGATGTGAGTGGGGTTCTCGGGCCGGCTGGCGTTGTACCACGCTTCCCAGTACATATTGTTAAGAAAAGGTCCTTCGGTGTACTGAGAGGACAAGGAGACGTGATTATAGAGCATAAAGCCAAAATATAGAATACCGTAATTTTCGGACTATAAGTCGCGTTTTTTTTCATAGTTTGGGTGGGGGGGGGGACTTATACTCAGGAGCGACTTATATACATATATATGTGGTTTTTTTTTCACTTTTTTGGGCATTTTATGGCTGGTGCGACTTTTACTCCGGTGCGACTTATAGTCCGAAAATTACGGTATATTTGTTTTCTCAAATGAAAGCTTTTAATTTTGGAGTGAGTATTCTGTATATTTTTAACTATCATTCTACCAATGATGCAATCATGAGATCAATTAATATCGATTGCGATGTACCTTCCAGAAGTCTTCCATAGTCGAAAGGCTCCTAAAGGTGGTGTCCTCTCCAGGGGAAAGATGTTTGTCCAAATAAAGCTGCGACATGAATTTGGTGTAGTAATACATGTTGGTGCTCACCATCCCGTATGTCACTGCACATCATTCCAAACACACAAATATACACATTTAAAGACATCAGCTTCTTTTTACACAAAGAGACAGCAGTGTAGAATGCATACCGTTTTTTTCCATGTATAATGCGCAAAATTGAACTAATTTATTGTCCTAAAATCTGGGGTGCGCATTATACATGGGTACAATTTTTTTTATTATTTTTTTTAATCCGGATATCATACGGAGGCCGCCATTACAGATGCGCTTGCTCGATCACCTGCTCGTTTGCTGTCGCAATGTACCCTACGCAAATCCGAAACATTTCTTCGCTATCGAGTTTGCTAGCGCATGTGCAGTGATACTGACCGGCAGAATAACATCCGGTTGTTCCCAAAGATGATCTTTTTTCTGAAATAATTTTACGTTTACGGACTTAAGTGGGAGTCAAAATTTGGGTGCGAATTATACATGGCTTTTTCCCAGCATCAACATGCCATTTTTAGGGTGCGTATTATACATGGGGGCGCATTATACATGGAAAAAAACGGTAGTTCAATGAACCCGTTATAAAAGAGCAGTTTATCCAGGGCTGCGCAGTGTATTATGCCAGGAAACATTTTCCTGAACCGCCCTTAACCACATTCGTTTTACTGAAGCAGCAAAATAGAAAAGAGCAAAACGTTCGGCATGCATATTCTCTCAAATTGTCTGGCCAGTCAAGTCATTTAATCCTACGTTATTCCATCTGCTCAAATCCTTAATGGTAGAGTTTTTCTAGGTCATCAGTGTAATGGGTTGAAATGGGTTACTTACACACGCAAACTGTGATGAGGAAGGCGACGTAGGTGAGCATCTCTCGCAAAACATTCCACAAGTAGCGTTCGCGACTGCTGTTGCTGTCTTCCATTAACTCCGTGCCCCACAAAACTGTAACGAGGGAGACCAAAAAAAAAAAACTCATTAAGGTTGTGCACCCCAAGATGTTGACAAAAAAAAATCAGCAATTGTAAATTGAACTTTCATGTGTTCAGATTTACTAATTATTCAGTTTACGAACATCCTCCTCAGGCACATTTGATACCTTGGTGACTTCCTGTAATTGATAACTATTTGATTGGGGCAACTCTACTGTTTTTGGTCAATACAATTTTTAAAAATAAATACATATATAAATCATTTCAACTAATTTTAACATAAAACTTGATCATGAAGATTGTGTCTTACTTCTAATTTTCTGGAGTATCTGCTTCATACAGCTGCTGTGCTCACGCCTGCCCCGCTGCCCCTCATCTCCACTCGGGCTCGGGAAGGCTCCTCCATCGTGGATTTGAGGGCTGCGTCCTCCGCCGCCGACGTTGTAGTTGCCCAAACCGCTGCTGCAGCTGCTGTTGCTGGAAGCCGTGGATGCAGATCTCTTCCCCGGGCTTGCTGCAGGCCAGTCCGCTGCCATGATCTCTTCGCCGGGCTCGAAACCCGGGTTGTCGCGGCTCCAAGCTTGTCTGGATGGCGAGGACGGAGAACCAGCTGTCATTCCCACGGCCACCGAATCCCGATGTTGCTCTTCCTGGATGTTCTCCATCTCGATGCCCTCGCTCGCTTCCAGGGCGCCGTGTTTGGGTTTTACCCGAGATGATGAGCTCATGGTACTCGGGATACTTACTTAATCCGAACGATCATACAAGTTTTAAAAAAAAACAACAACCTGCAAAACTTAATCAGAGAAAGGGGAAACTTTTAAGAAAGCTATTATAGGGGGAAAAAACTCGACGTCGTCGCTCCAAAGTCCTTCCAACTAACTTCGGCTCGAAAATGGCTCACGTCGCCCCATAAAAATGAACACACACAAAATATGCCTGTTATTACTTGGTTGTTATCTTCTAGGAACTAAAGGAGACGGAAAATCGTCGGGTTTCCGTAAAAAGGTTGAGAGCGAGAAAAGTTTTCTCGTCCCGGGACAGCCATCTTGTTCTTTCGCTGCCCCCCCGACGCCTAAAGGAAAAACGGTAATTCTCGGGTTACATTATGGTCATGGCGTCAAATAAAATCATAGAAAATTGACACAAATCGCCTATTGACATTTTATACGTGGCATTAACACATTTAGCGAATAATGTTGGAATTTTCTTTTCTTTTTTCTTTTCTTTTTTATAATTTGTTTTAATCCATTAGTTATCCGGTTGAGAGTTTGTACGCATTCTGTGTAGATTGAAACATTGTGTTCGAATAAAGTTTTGTGTTTTTAAAGGGATTATGTTACATAATATGTAGTTTATTGACCTGTTGCTATGGCAACCCGCTCAATCACAACAAGCCGCTCGGTGTTTTCCAAACTGAGGGTGGGAGGGATGCCCAGTGGAGGCCGTTGATTGGTCGGTTTGCTAAAACGTCACTATTTATTATTTATCATTATTAAGGTGTTTACAAAGCACGAGACACAAATATGTTATTAAGAAACTGAGATTTGTTTTTAGAATTGTAAAAATTACACATATCTGACTTTGTCCCATGATCAGATGACATTTTTTAAGTTAGTGTGGGCAGGACTAATACTGTGTCGTCATGGTTCGTTTTGCCTCGAGGAATGGCTCAGATAATTCTGCACTATTATTTTTCTTGTGATTGTTTTTTAACACCTTAAAAATGATATTAACATACTTGTGAGTCATTTTAATCGCGAAAATTCACGCTGTATCTTTCGCCAATGTTGAACAAGTTGTATAAAGTTTTTGGTAGGCAGAACTCCTGTGTCGTCATAGTTTCTAGAGCAGCTGATTGGTCAGCACGCCGCGCTTGGGGGCTCCTACTCCAAAACGCAGGGGTAAAACAATAAATCGAAACCGATCGCTTTAAATGTTCAATCTCGTATCTCGCAGATCAGAAATTGTCGGCGAGAGACCTGTAAACACCTGGCTGTGTAATTTCAAGTCACTGTCACTTATATTACTATTATTATCATTATTATTACTATAATCCTTTCTGTTTACATATAGGTCTTTAACACGGTAAGTTAACCTCCATCCTTCAGCGTAGCTAATGTTCTGGCTGCCTTACAAGCTAAATGCTAACTTTAGCCGCATTGTCTCGTCTAAGTGCTCGTTAAGAGGAGCTGCTAGTAGTTTGATGTTGTCAAACTAGTAGTTTTTTGTATAGACACTCCACATTTCCTGGCAATGAACAGAATTAGAGCGTTCTAGTCGCTGTCTTTTGTTTTCCCTGACCGCGTAGGACATAGCAAGTTGAGGCTTGACAGTGAAGTTGATTGCAAATTGTTGAAAAGCTTTATTCTGACATAATGAAAACCTCCGACATTGAATGGATGTAATGTACAATTTACAACGTAGACGTAACAACGGCTGCCGTGGCTTTTTGTTTTGTCGTTGTGTGTCCACCTCCGTTTGGATTTCATGTTGCTTTCTATATTGTATGCTTTGTCTTGTGTGCTTTGCTATGATAAAATATCTTAACTCAACGATAATGTTATCAATTTAACCGCGAGTGTCCTGAATAATTAAAGACGACGCCACAAGTTAGCCTAGCCCCGGTGCTAACCGAGTTAAAGCGGGCTAGCCGGAGGGGGGGGGGGGCATTCTGTTTATCACACGCGGAAGTCGTTAAAATGTCGCTTTATTTATGTTTTTAATTGAGATAATCGTCAGAAAGTCCAAGAGCCGCATTGCACGCTAATCAATAGTGATGACATAATGCTACAAACAGGAGGCTCGTGTTGTGCATCTAGGCCACGACTGTACGGGGGGGGGGGGGGACATAATTATATGCCAAATATTTTCTAATAATCAGCCTTTTTCTAGCGTGTCCTGTATTGCATGTCGACCTGTGTCTTTGTTTGACTTGATGGACGTGATGTCACGCGTAGCTCCTGACCTAGCCTCCATGCTAACAGTCAGCTGTTGTGTGAATGATGCGGGCCTAGAAGTGAGACAAAGAACTGTGTTTTTCAAAAGCTTTATTCCGTTGCAAATCAAGGATTTGTCCCGCCTATAATATTTGGAGGCTGTCGACCTCGCCTTTGTATCGTGCTAAATGACATGAAAGTTCCTACCTATTTAGCAGGTTGGGTGTCATTTGTTTAATTGTAAATGCAGTGTTACGTCGACGCTACGGTGCTGTATTGGAAGTTGCTCCTACTACTCGTTTCCCATTCTCAGATCTTTGCTTTAAATTGAGCCTGACAGTAAGTCGACTTTAGCGTTGCTATAACAACCCCATCTTTCTGCCTTGCAGCACTTAATATTGTTTACCAAAGAAATGGTGATGGAGAAACCAAGTCCCCTGCTTGTAGGGCGGGAGTTTGTGAGGCAGTATTACACGCTGTTAAACCAGGCACCAGACTTCCTGCACAGGTAATTATCGGCGTGCATGTACTTTGTAGCTTGTTGGGGACACCGTGTTCCGTTCCTCAACTGCTGCTTTGTTATCAGGTTCTATGGGAGGAACTCTTCCTATGTTCATGGAGGTCTTGACCCGAGCGGAAAGCTGGTGGAAGCGGTGTACGGGCAATCGGTAAGGGTTTTTGTTTCCACGCGTGCGGTTCGCTTGCAAATCAAACGTGGAACGACTGCCAAGTTTTGTCGTCCGTCTGGTAGGAAATCCACAAGAAGGTCATGTCTCTGAAGTTCAGCGAGTGCCACACAAAGATCCGGCACGTGGACGCCCACGCCACGCTCAGCGACGGCGTGGTGGTGCAGGTTCTCGGCGAGCTCTCCAACAACGGGCAGCCCATGCGGAAGTTCATGCAGACGTTTGTGCTTGCCCCAGAGGTAGGCTGCGGCTGCTACGCCCATAGCTGTGCTATCTGTTATTTAATTAATAGTAAATACATTCTTTTGAATGACCTTCTCCAGGGTTCAGTGGCCAACAAATTCTACGTACACAACGACATCTTCCGCTACGAGGACGAAGTTTTTTGCGACTCGGAAGCGGAACTTGACGAGGGTGAGATATTTTACTGTGGCGTCGCTGCTTTTGCTGTAGCACAGTGTTGTTGATGTTGTTGCAAATTCCCTGACTGGTTTAGAATCAGAGGAGGAAGTTGAAGAGGAGCCAGAAGAGAGGCAGGCATCCCCCGAGCCGCTGCAAGAGAGCCCCAACAGCAGCGCCTACTACGAGCCCCACCCCGTCACGTACGCTCGCGCCTGTCCGGTTTTATTCTTGTTTGAGGCGTTGATGAAAAGCAATTTGAGCCCATTTTTGGCTCTCTGCAGAAACGGAGTGGAGGAACCAATGGAGGAGCCGGCTCCCGAGCCGGAAATGGAGCCAGAGCCCGAGCCCAAGGTCGAGGAGATAAAAGCCGAAGTGGACGAGAAGGTTCTGGAAGAAACGGAGGAAAAAGCTCCCTCGCCGGTCCCGGTTGAGTCTCCGCCTCATGCGCAGGAGCCACCCAAGGTATGCGATAACGCCACGAGAAACATTGTAACACATTTCTATTGAAAGTTAAAATTGACACAATATGCATGTGCGAATTTGTAATTGGACAGTCGAATCTCTGTTTCCCTCCCAGACCTTTTCATGGGCCTCAGTGACCAGCAAAAACCTGCCTCCTGCCGGCACCTCCTCTGGAATCCCACCCCACGTTGTTAAAGCTTCAAGTTCACAAGTAAGCCTTCTGTGACACATGTCTTTAATTCATGCCTCGTCTGCAGCTTTTCCAAAAATGACAAGCAATCGATTCGTCCGTAGGCCCGAGTCGAAGCCAAACCAGAAACGCAGGCAGCGTCGCTCCGACCCCGAGACCAACGCACCCGCGACAGACCGGTCTTCCCCCCACGAGGCCCTCGACCAGGTACTGACCAATTTACTTTACATTCTGCCATGACGTTCTTTGAAATTCAATGAAATTTGAAGCGGGTGCCTTTTTACTCTCACCACTAGATGGCGCCCCATCATCGGATGCACAAATGGGAAAACCTCACCTGAGTTTTGTTAACAAAGGTAAATCACATTTTTACCGTCTTGATGTTAGGAATTTATTTCCATGTTTTTTCTACAAATACTGAGTGATTGCCCTTGGTGGAGATTATTGGTAGGAATGATTTCTGCTTCTAATCAGTTTTGTTTTATGTGTCAGGCAACAGAGGGGAAGGTGAACCCGGCGAAATGGACGGCAGGCGAACCGTACGCTACCCGGACAGCCACCAGCTTTTCGTCGGCAACCTCCCGCACGACATCGACGAGGGCGAGCTCAAAGACTTCTTTATGAGTACGGCCAAAATTGTCGTCTTCAAACAGCTTTCAGACGACGCTTGGCCCAATCTATTGCCTTCCGAGTCGTCTTATGATAAAGTTTTGATCTTCTTCTACGTTGCAGCCTACGGGACGGTCGTGGAGATGCGCATCAACACCAAGGGTGTCGGCGGCAAGCTCCCCAACTTTGGATTTGTGGTTTTTGACGACTCTGATCCCGTGCAGAAAATCCTTGGGGCCAAGGTAGACGGGGCATGTATTGACATTTAATTACCAATTTTACTCACTGGGTGGTGCGTCACTCTTTCCTCACGTATTCCCAACCACTGGCCTGCACAATTGGGCCGAAATATTTAACGGGGAAATCAGCCCCAAGATGTTCTCCCTTTTTTTTTTTTTTCCCCCCTGCCAAGTTTTCATCGACAGAAATGTGTCACATTTTTTTCTTCCTACATGTTAACAAAATGTTTTTCTCATACAAAGTATTTTATTGGGTTTAGTGTTTTCTTGCCATCCTAAGTTTGCCCTTCCTCCTGCAGCCCATCATGTTCCGAGGCGAAGTCCGTCTCAACGTGGAGGAGAAGAAGACGCGGGCGGCACGTGAGCGAGAGATCCGGAGTGGCGGTGGAGTCGACGACCGTCGGGACATGAGGCGCAATGACCGAGGACCCGGAGGCCCGCGGGGCCTCATGGGAAGTGGCATGATGCGGGAGCGCGACGGCAGGGGACCCCCGCCCCGGGGCGGCATGGCTCCTAAACCCAGCATGGGGTCTGGAAGGGGCTCTGGAGGCCTCGGTGAAGGGCGCTTCACAACCCAGCGCCGTTGAGAACGGGAAGTCGTACCGCTGGCTTCATCATTGTCATCTGTTAAATTTTTCTTTTTTTTTTGGGAGGGGGGGGGTTTCCCCTTTTGCTTTGGAATTATGACGCACCCTGCCGATCGAGGTTATTTAGTTGTGAGCCGAAGATCCTCTTTTTTTTTTTCTTCTTCTTCTTTTTGCTACGACATGAAATTACAAACTTATCATTTGTACATTTTGAGTGGGGAAAGCAACCAGGAGTCATTTTGTGCCACATTCGGAGGGACTGAAAGACTTTAAGTACCATTTAAAAAAAAAAAAAAACAGCCCGTTGTTCTGGATAAAAGAGATTATCTGCCTTGACTTAACCTTCCATTGCACATTTTCTATGATAGTTACTGTTGGAAGATGCAAAAGTTGTGCTGTTCCGAAGGGAAAGGCCTGCCTTTTTCCCCCCCCACCCTTCCACTCTTTCAAAATTTGCATTCGCCAATATGCACTCATGGATACCTTTTTTTTTTTTTTCTTCTCCTTTTTCTAAAGTTGGCATTCTCAGAAAGCCGACTGAGCGACACAACACAAACGGGGCAGGCCTCGCTGCTGTGACCAATGTATACCGAAAATTTACATTTTACTGCTGGATGGACAAGATGACCTATTTTTGCCTCGTTTCTAATATAAATAATCCAAGATGTTCACCAAATGACAGTATGTTTGAACGTGGGGGGAGGGCAAAGGATACAGACGAATGGAAGAGTGGCGCTCTGGTTTCTTTTCATTCAAACTTCGTCATGTTTTTTTTTTTTTTTTTCCCCAGCTACGGATGAAGGACGCCATTCCTGTCGTTAAAACGTGACAGAATAAATGTACAGCAAAAGTCATCGTTTACTGTTTCGCATTCCTTTCTCTTGGTATATAAAAAAAACAAAAAACAAAAGCACGGTGCCTTCTGCGTTCACCTTTTTCGCTGTTAACGAAGCAATGCCGGACTTTAGTCAGATTGAAGTTAATGTTTATAGTCCAATTCCAGTTTTAAGATGTGACTTTTTGTACATTTTCTTTGCTCTTGTTTGAGTTTTGAGGGGCCCGTCTTAAAAAAAATAAAAAAGGTTAAAGGTACATTTATATACAGAATTTCATGGTTTTAATATAGTGCCCAGCTTTGACATATTGGAACCTCCAAAATCGAAAGAAAAAATATATTGAAGATGTGCAATGAATTAGCATAAAAACAATGAAGAAATTGTATAGGCAATGTTGAGATTATGATCAGTCAAAAAAAAAAACCTCACGCCAAGTAAAAAAAAAAAGTCAAACTACTCACATTTGGAAATTAGTCAGTTTGTCATATGGCAGTATTTTCTTGTAAAATCTGTGAATGCCACATTTAGATAATTGGATTGCTTATATTGCAGACTTTCCTGATTCCTGCTTTGTGGTTTCTTTTTTTTTTCTCCCTCCCAACCCGTTGCCATCTACTTTTCTGTGGAGTAACAAAATGGAAAAAATGCAACTTTCCGACTGTTTCCACTCTCAAAATTGGGCCGACTACAAACTTTTGGAGGTTCCACTATCTTTGTTTCCTCTCAGGTTTTCATGTTTCTCAAAATACAATTTTGTAGACCACCCAGAAAGAACCTGAGATCACCTTTCTAGCCACATTTGTACTTTTCATAACTGCTTACTTTTGCGCTTCATTTCATTCATGTGCCCTACAGGAGGTTTTGTTTTGATTATCTTGCACTGAAAGAGGGAAAGTGATGTAGCAACAAATGATGGGAACGAGGTCTTCCTTGTCTAGTGGGTATTGCACTATTTTTTGTTTTTTTGGGCGGGGTGGCAACATTTTCAAGGACAATCTGACAATTTTGAACGTGGCCTCCAATATTCATCTGAATTGGCACAACCTATTTTTCAGAGTCATTTTGTTCAATGCTTTATCTGAATTGTTTTGTGTGTGTGTGGCAGTGAAGATCCACTGCTTACGGATCTTCAAAAGCAGACAAAGCTGTAAATTATTATTTTTCTCTCTGGTTGCAAGTAGACTGGATAGTCACAGTGAATCATGCAAGTCCTTCTTTAATAGAAATAGACTGCTTACAAACATAATAGCCATCTTTGACTGTGTTAACTTGGGCTTGTTGCTCCAATACATTTTTATTTACTTTCCTCTTGGTTTGACTTTCCTTTCCATTTTGAATGTGTCAGACTCAATAAACTACTGATATCAGCACCACTCAATACACTGGTTGTGTCTTATGCGGCTTATCTATAATATTTTGTTTTTTTATTTTATTTTGACAGTGCGTCATACAAAGCCAGACAATCAAAAGGGGTACAATTTGGATTTCAGCATTGTTTTTGTAGTGAAATGTCTCAATAAGTACGAAACTGAACAAATGGTCATTAAATAAGTTCAGCGATTGTCCCATAATTCAATGGTTTGTTTAGATTTGCTTAATTTTGTCCTCCCATGCCCTCCGTACATTTTCCCAGTTCGTTTTTGTTGTCCTGTCCCTTTAAATGTGACACTAATGGGCCACGTATCGCCACGTCCTCGCGCATGCGTAGTCTCCTTCGCCCGCGAGGAGTTCCGGGGTCGCACTGTCAACCTGGTTAAATAATTTAAAAAAAACATCAACACACGGTTCTGTACACTTTCCTCCATATTATCTTTCCCTCACCCGAATCAGAGGAGATTCCGGCCGCAAAAGGGCCTCTGTGGAGAAAAGATGAACTTCTTCAGGGGAGTGATGGGCGGGCAGGCAGCCGGGCCGCAGCCGACCGGAGCGGAGACGGTATGAAGCTAACCCCGGCTGGCTGCGATTGGTTTAGCATTTGATCCGTAATACCTCAAACGCGTGTTTGGAAGTGCCTTTAAACTCCACTTCAAGCTGAGCTTTTACGTTTACCTTACGTGGCGTCCGTCATTTAATGGCGGAAGTAGCTTCGTCTAATCACATTGACTAGTGTCGATGCTAATGTTGCTAAGCTGTCATTTACGGCGTTTTCTACTTGCGGTCTTAATAATTGTTCATTCTTTGAAAATATTTCAATATATCGTTCATCCAATCCATATGCTGCAAATAAATCTGAACCAATCGAGAAATTGTTATTTTAATTGATTGTATCTAACATATTTCATGTATGTTGTTTTTATTATTGGATAAGATATAAACAGTTTATAAATAATGGCGTCATTATCAATATCCGGGTGTGATTCATCTACTGTACGTATGGGTAACTTTAAATATAAAATGTCAAGCTAGTACAAAGCTAGCTACATATTGATCCAATTGCTGCATGATCTTTATTTGGTTCGCTTTTATCCTTATTTTGCCATTAAAAATAACACCAGGATTGTATTTTCTGTTTCTTGGCCATAAACCTGATCTTAATAATCAATACCGCTTCCTCTGCGGACAGATCCAGAAATTGTGCGACAGAGTTGCCTCGTCGACTCTCCTCGAAGATCGCAGGGATGCGGTCCGTGCTCTCAAATCCCTCTCTAAGGTAAGATCTCAACTGCTAAATTAAAATTAAATGTAGAGTGAACTATCTGTTTGCATAAAATCATGAACTAATTGTGAGATTTACAAGTGTAGTTCCTTTTAATTGCCTGCTTTCTGTGTAACCCACCTGTCATGAAATAACGATTTGCTTCGTAGAAATATCGCATGGAGGTTGGCACGCAGGCGATGGATCACTTGATAAACATCCTGCAGACTGACAGGTATCAATGCGGTCATTTAAAAATATCGTTTTTCATACGTGATGGGTTGGCAGACAATTTTTATATAAAAAGGTTTTTCTGTCCTCTGTAAAAGATGGTCTATAAAGTACAGTAAAGGTTTTATGATACACTCTGTAACATGATTTTTTATTTCCATTATTTTTTATGGCATCAACCTCTTTTGCTATAAAATCAGATCCGACTCTGAAATCCTCGGCTACGCTTTGGACACTATGTACAACATTATCTGCAACGATGAGGAGGAAGAGCAAGGTAGTGCACAACTCGTCGCTGATTACAAATATTGATTTTCATTAAAAAAAAAAAAAAGGTGTCAATCATGTTGACAATCACCCAGTGTGCATTGCGCTCTTCCTGTACACCACCGAGTCTGATTTAAGTGTAAAGATTGTCATCTCTCTTCTTCTCTTCCATGTCTTAACCTCACAGACGAATCAGAAGGTAAAACTTCTTTACTGTGCATGATTGCCTCCCTTTCCCGCCTTTTCCGTTACCGGACACCACCATTGCCATCATTGCTGTAAAAAAATAAAAATAAATATTGGCAAATAAAAATAAGCATCATTTCTAAAAACAAGCCAATCAATTTATTTTGCGTCCAAATTTCTTCCTCTTTTTTTTTTTTTGTACAGATGAGACTGCCCAGAAGCAGGCAGATGATCTGGGCGCCAAGTTCACAGAAGCCTTCATCCAGGACCCCGAACACATCACGCTTCTCCTCACCATGTTGGAGGTATTGCAAAACGTCCTTCACTCATCTAATCACAAATGACACGCTTGACGCCTTCACGGCCTCACGGACTATTGGAATTTCAAGAACTCTCGCAGCAATCCCTGGAATGTGAATTCTTTGTCGTGGCAGGAGTTTGACTTCCACGTGCGTTGGCCCGCCGTGAAGCTGCTGACGGCCCTGCTGAGGAACCAGTGTGTCCAGTTGCAGAGCATCATCCTGGTTAGCCCCATGGGTACGTTTGCCAGCCTTTGTTTCCTCAAAGCTCTCTACAGCAAGTACACATCCTTCGCTTGCACCTGCAGGTGTCTCCAGGTTGATGGACCTGTTGGCCGATTCTAGAGAAGTGATACGCAACGACGTGAGAACCTAAAAAAAAAAAACCTTTCAATAATGATTCCTGGATGTTGTGGTGACCAAATTGACCTATTTCCCCAAACCTTCAGGGTTTGCTGTTGCTCCAGCAGCTGACCAAAAGCAACGCAGCCATCCAGAAGATTGTGGCCTTCGAGAACGCCTTTGAGCGTCTCCTGGATATCATCACCGAAGAAGGCAGCAGTGATGGAGGTACACAATGCTCACTGATCTGAAGTTTCACAAGATTGCTGTCTGGTGTCTTCCCTCCAATAAGACCTGTTTGCGTGTCACATGTGCACAGGCATTGTCGTGGAGGACTGCCTGCTCCTATTGCGCAACCTCCTCAAGAACAACAGCTCCAACCAGAACTTCTTCAAAGAGGGCTCCTTCATCCAGCGCATGAGGCCATGGTTCGAAGTCGGCGACGACAACTCGGGCTGGTCGGCACAGAAGGTCACCAACCTCCACCTCATGCTGCAGGTACCATACATGAAATTTTATCTCTGTGCTGTTTTTTGGGGATTCTGACCTGTCTGACAAAAATCCTAGCTGGTGCGAGTCATGGTGTCCCCGGTGAACTCGCCCGGAGCCACGGCCAGCTGTCAGAGGTCCATGTACCAGTGTGGCCTCCTGCAGCAGCTGTGCACCATCCTCATGGCCACCGGCGTGCCGGCGGACATCCTCACTGAGGTAAATGGTTATCACCAGTACACAACTGGAGGTTTGTTTCATCTTCAATCATCTCGCTTCCTCCCTGCAGACCATCAACACTGTGTCAGAAGTCATCAGGGGCTCGCAGATCAACCAGGACTACTTTGCGTCAGTTAACGCACCATCCAACCCACCCAGGTACGACGCAGCAATCCCACAATTGGGGTCATCTCGACAACATCTTGTCCTGTCCTGTTTGTAGACCCGCTATCGTGGTCCTGCTCATGTCCATGGTGAACGAGAGGCAACCTTTTGTGCTACGCTGCGCCGTGCTCTACTGCTTCCAATGTTTCTTGTACAAGAACCAGAAAGGGCAAGGGGAGATCGTGGCCACGCTGCTGCCTTCCACCATCGACGGTCAGTCAGGTGGAGATCTCCAGTCTTGCTCGAACGTATCAATCAAGCTTTTGCGCTCGCCCCTCAGCGAATTCCATCTCAGCCGGCCAGCTGCTGTGCGGCGGGCTGTTCTCCGCCGACTCCCTGTCCAACTGGTGCGCTTCGGTGGCCCTGGCGCACGCCTTGCAGGACAACCTCACCCAGAAGGAGCAGCTGCTGCGGGTCCAGCTGGCCACCAGCCTGGGCAAGCCGCCCGTCTCCTTGCTGCAGCAGTGCACCAACATCCTCTCCCAGGTAGCCCAGCGCTGAGTAGACACTTTTTAAGGTGGCTTGGAGATTTTTAGCGCTCAAAGCACAGATTGAAGAAATTGAGTCACTGTACTCCAAAATAGCTTGAAAAGCACAATTGCGGGGGCAAAGGTCGACTGTGATTGATATGAGCGGTTTGACGTTGTGATTTTTCAGGGTGATAAGATCAGCCGGCGGGTGAGTAAAGTGCGTGCTACTTGTGTTTGTGTGTAGTTTTAGCGTGGGTTTCCCCCCCCCCCCCCCCCTTTTTTCGTCTCGGCTTGGCCTGCATAGAAGGAAGGTCCTTTTGGAAGCGGCTATGTGTGTGTGTGTGAAGGGGGAGCTTGGTGACTAGCAAGTCCTGGTTCACCTTTCTAGTCAACGGCTCCTAATCAGGCTGCACTGGTGCAATTCACCCCTCTTGGGCTTGAAGCTTTCGGAATTTCTGTATGAGTTTGTTTACTCCACTGCAAAGGACCAGTGGTGGCATTTGTGGGTTTATTAAGTTGATTGGGGAGGAGGCCCTTATTTCTACATTTTTATATTGATCTTTAATTATGATTGTTTCGATCATTTATTTACTTTCCATTTTGTTTATATGTACTGTGTTATTACCTTCAAATTTGCCAGGTGGACTTAAATGAAATCAAATGACCCACCCCAATATTTAACGGGAATAACAGATATTTATACTCATTCTTAACATTTATCAATTATTACATTCAAGCAATAACTTTTTTTGTGCATCGCATCGTATTTGGAGACCTATTCTAAAAAGGTGACTTATCAATTTTGCAGGTTATGAAATGCTGCAAAGTGTTTCGCATGTTGTTTGCAACTTTTTAAGACACATTAAGCTGCATTTTAATATTTTTTTGTTCCCTCCAAGAGGTGGAATGATGCGTATTTGATGAAAGAATATGAATTATATCATCTGTATTTAAAAGCATGTCGTGGTTTGTAATGTTAATTTAAAAAAAATGTCTTCTCCCACCTTTATGCCAAGATCACGATTTTGTTAGACATGCATGTATTGCGCAACCTAACCAAAAACCACTGTTGCTTTTTTTTTTTTCATACTCACCCTCGTCATAACTTCTTTTATACAACACAGATTCTTAAAGATTTTATAAAATATTTTCAAAAAAGCACAATATTCTAACAATTTTATTTATTTGAAGTACTAAAAAGCTACTAATGTTTTCAGGCAACGTCAAAGATGCTTGTAACTGAATGGCTGACTAACTATTGATTTTGTTTAGATGTAAACATTAGATTGAATGTTAGAAATTCACATTTTAAAAATGCTAATCAAGATGCTTGTGTTGTGTTCCGCAGGGCAGCAAGGTGCAGACCAGGGTGGGGCTCCTCATGCTCCTGTGCACGTGGATCAACAACTGCCCCATCGCCGTCACGCACTTTCTGCACAATCAGGAAAATGTGCCTTTTGTATCCTCAGTAGTCATGATTAAAAAAAAAAAAAGAACTCATTCACTACCATTGACGGTTATAAACGACAATGATCCATTTTTACTGAGCTAGCAGTGAATGAGTTAAATATAAATGAATATATGACTGTACATGCTGTACTGCTAATATAAATTGTTGCCTGTCTGCAAGTGTCCTTGACTCTTCGGCTTCTGTAGCTCACGGCGCAGATCTCTGAGAACCTGGGAGAGGACGAACGTCTGGTGCAAGGCCTGTGCGCGTTGCTGCTGGGCATCTGCATTTATTACAATGACAACTCGCTGGAAAACTATACCAAGTAAGCTCCTTACCTCCACCCTGCTACACAATCACTTTTATTTAATCTGCGTGTGCTCCTCGTCCTCCTCAGAGAGAAGTTGAAGCAGCTGATCGAGAAGCGCATCGGCAAGGAGAACTTTGTGGAGAAGCTTGGTTTTGTCACCAAACACGAGCTGTACTCGCGCGCCGCCCAGAAGCCGCAGCCGGTTTTTCCTTCTCCGGATCAGATGCTCTTTGACCACGAGTTCACCAAGCTGGTCAAAGAACTTGAGGGTAAGTTCACAGGGAGCCATGTCAACTGGAATAATAAGTTCCAAACTGCTGCCATTATGAAATCTTATTTAACATGATTGCAACTTGGTTATTTTTGGTTAGTTTTTGTGAATTCAAATAAAAAGTCCACGAAAAAGCGGCTTTTTGAGAATGCTGATTTGTCCCTCTGGCGTAAACAGGTGTGATAACCAAGGCGGTCCACAAGTCCAGCGAAGACGAGAAGAAAGAAGAGGAGGTGAAGAAGACGCTGGAGCAGCACGACAACATCGTCACGCAGTACAAAGAGCTGATCAGAGAGCAGGCAAGCACCTTTTTGGAGCAAAGCTTACATCCAGAGCTTCGGCCGACTAATTTTTTTTCCCCTTCTGTGTCCAGGACTCCAAGATACAGGAGCTGAAGGAGCAGGTGTCCTCCTTGACCACCCAGACTGAACAGATGCAGGCCACCATGACCCAGCAGCAGAGCCAGATCCAGCAGCACAAGGACCAGTACAACATTCTGAAACTCAAGCTGGGTCAGTTCAACTATCACATGGCGCGCAAATGATCGGCGCCATTTTTTCACATTGCAACATTTCTCTGTGTAGGTAAGGAAAACTCAAGTCAAGCTAGCATCACACTGGGAGACGGCGCCCACGTCAACGGCGTTCAGACCGAAGAAGCGACGCAGCTTCGAGAGGAGATGGAGGAGCTGCGCAGTCAACACGCCCTCCTCCAGACGCAGCTGGGTGAAAAAGACGCCATCATTAATTCCTTGGTTAGTCGTGACCTTTGTCGCTGTGCACCACCGCAGTGGATATGACCATTGCCCGAAATGTAATTTTCCGCCGATTTGTGTCCTTAGCGTTCCGAGCGGTCTCAACCAACCGATGGTGACACAGCAGGCTCAGACAACGCGGAACTCCTCAAGGTGACCGTCGCATCACTGCTGCTCATGATGATGATGCAAAGTGCTTGTGTGCTTCATGACTTGGTTTCACCTAAAGGAGTTGGAGCTTCTGAGGAGTCAGGTCCAGTCGCAGGCAGCTGAGATCGGTCAGATGAAGTCAGACAATGCTGATCTGCTTAGAAGAGCTGAAACTGAGGTAAGAACTGGACTTAAAAACAAAAAAATATTTGGTGTCATTTTTAATCAAGTTGAACCTCTTCAGTCTAGCAGCGACTTCCCCTCGGATGCTACCAAGACAGCCGAACTGGAGAGCAGACTAGCGGCGCAGACGTCCGAAGTGGAGAGATTAAAAGTGTGTGGAAATTATCTCTTGCTTCATTTTATTATTAAGAAAACCTGATATCATCAGCGGGATTTTTTTTTTTTTCTGTCATTCTCAATTCCTCAGGAGGAGGTCCAGGGCCTGACGGGGGGCCGGGAGCAGCTAGAACAGCAGACGGCCTCGGCCACCAGCTCGGCGGCCATCTTGAAAGCGGAGATGGCCAAGCTTGAAGCGGAACTGCTGGAGTCCAAGAAAGAGCAAGACGACCTGCTCATGCTGCTGGCCGACCAGGACCAGAAAATCCAGAGCCTCAGGAAGAGACTCAAAGATCTCGGAGAGACGGTACCTTGAATAGATGATGATGATGTTCCTGAACCAAACCTATGTAACCTCACGTGACGTTTTGTACCTGCAGGTGGATGATGAGGACGAGCTGGACACCAGGGACCAGACTGACGAGGACGATGAAGATGAAGATTAGAATGCAAGGACCGGTGTGAGGAACTTGGACTTTGATTTTGAAGCAGGTGTCTCTCTTTCTCTGGCAGTTGCCACATTTGTTCTTCACATGTCCCACACGCGTACACCCTTTTGGCATCTTGAGTCGAAAAAACTAATTAGTGCGTTCATCTCATAGTTAACACGCTTCAAAACAACAAAAGTTAATTTTTGAACTCACTTAACACATTTAGACACCAAAAGTTGCATAAATATCACATGTAGTTGCTCTACGATATGCTGCAAAAACTGACACAAGATGTGAAAACGTCAAAATAAATATTTTTTGTCATCCTGCTAGATGATGCAGTTATGACCCAACTCGAAAGAAGACAGATTATAATTGTTGGTAAATTAAATTTTACTAAATCAAAATGCCGTTTGTTTTGCATTTGTTATCATTGTAATCACATTGTTAGAGTATTTGCGTTTGTGTTGGGCGTGTCCTTCACTTTACTTGCAGTGTCTCTAGTTCAACGCTAGAGGGCGGCAAAGACCATTCAGAAAAGTGTGAGTGGCCAAGCATTGCAGTATGTTCTAAAAATACTCATCCGGCTGACTGTCCACCAGCACAGCTCCAATGTTATTTTTGACCTAGTTAACTGGATTGCGCTAGTTAGTGTAAAGTCAGTAATATGAAAATATATTGAAATATAGTTTTATTTAGTTTAACGGAGGACATTTTTATAGGTTTTTGTTTAAAGCAACAGCAAGAAAAAAATTAAGCATCACACTTGAGAAAAAAATCTTGATTTGGTAGTGATGTATTTAATTTTATTTATTGACAAGTTCAATACAGAAACTGATCCTGCTGTAGCTCAACGCAAATCGATGGAATAAGATGTACATATGTTGGTGTGCTTCCCGGGCTGGTTGTCAGCCCAATGGCAGTAGACAAGCATTCACACCTAAGGACAATTTGGAGACTACAATGGCCCTAACATGCATGTTTTTGACATGTGGGAGGAACCTGATGTAACTGGAGAAAGCCCACACAAGCAATTTTGAGAACATGCAAACTCCACCCAAGAAAGCCAGAGAATGAACCCTCGTGAGCTCATGGCAAACTTGCTCCCTATGCTGCCCCTGTACATGTAATAAAATGTTTTAAAAATGCGTTATTCTATTTTTTATTATTTTATAAAAACTTTTACAGGTGTTCCTGACATACAAGTAACCGGATTTACTGATTCTGGAGTTGCTCCAGTGTACCTTTATTTTAGTTTGCTCTTTTTGCAATTAAGTGTTTGAAATATTTAAGATTAATTATCAAGCCTATTTGTTTGGTGTTCATTTTATATGCTTTATTTGAGGATTACATTTCAATTTCATCATTTAGTGTATTTGTTTTACGACTTTTTTTAAATATACCTACTTTTTTAATCCCTAAATCGCCGTTTGAATAGTGAATAATAAAGATTCCAAGGGAGACCTCGCCCAGCTCTTTATCCTCCGTGCTTCCCTCCATTTCTCTCTCTCCCTCCCTCCTCTTCGTGCTCTTCCTCTTCATCCTCCCCCTTGAGCAGCTTTAATCTCCCGGACTCGTCAGGGTGGAGCACAGCCGAGCACCATGACGACACCGGCTCTCGGCTAACTGGGAATCCGCTTTCCACGGTGCCATTCCGCGGGAGGGGGCAACCGCTGTCCGTCACCACCGTCGTCACAAAGGTGAGTACTTAGCCGCCGTGGGCGACGACATCTTGGGCGGTGTTACTAAGCACTTTCGCTCACAACATCCGTGACACGTGCACCTGCTAACTTTAAGTGCTGCCCCTTTTATTTATGGAACAAATATTAAAATAAGTCATTTCAAGCAGAATGAAGACTTTAATAAAGTAAAAACGACACGTCTGGTGGTACTTAGCCTTTCTGTTTTGGTTTGAAAGCGGACTTGACTGAAATCATATTTTATGCAGGGGCGTTTTCGAAACATCGGTGGGGGGCACATTCACGTCTAAAGTTTTATTTTCACCACAACTCTTAACTGATAAAACTCGTCAAATTATTCTTGGGGATAATTCTTTAATTCACGGTGGTTATTTACGGAGAATTTAACACAATTTCCTTCCCACTTGAGTGAAGGAGAAGCAGGGGCGTGTAAACGGCGGGGGCGCCGGGCAGCCACCTGAGGGGGGCAGGCACTGATAATCATTGTACCTTTTGCCATGTACTGTAGTTTAAAAGCATTTGATCGTGAACAAAGCTACAGTGGAGCCCGATATTTGTGAGGGACAGAGTCAACGCCAGCCCAAGAATAGTGCAAAATCTACGTATCATTGACATGCAATGATAAAAAAAAAAATTACCCTAAAAAATATTTCAAAAAACACTCATTCCTCGCAAAAACTGGAATGTGGGAAAGAACGTTCCCCCCTAATAAATAACATTACAAACAATATTAATTTACTCATGAGGATAAGCGGAACGTTATGTGACACAATTCACGATTCAATTCATTATAAAATATTCACTGATCAATTTGATGCTAATAGTTGTTTGTTTACATTTGAAGGGCCGCTTTGCTCACAGAGCTTGTATTGACGGCGTGTTCATGACATTCATTCTTTCCTCCCCAGCAGGGGTGGTGTTGTTTTCAGTGAGACCCCCAGTAGGGCAGATGCTCGGGGTCTGCTCCCCATTGTGCGTCCTTGCGTTGTCGTCTCGCGCCCACGTCAACATACTTAAAGACAAAAGAGCAAGCGGTGTGAGCGTGTAATGACCCGATGCTAATGCCGCATCCAGTAAGCCTGGTTGTATGTACAGTTTTAATTGAATTTTAGAGTGTTATGATTTGTTTTTGAAAAATGTCCATTTTAGTTTAGTGCTTGAGGCGCTTACTTCATATTTAGAAAATGAATACTTGGAAAATTCCACCAAGATGGCTGCCTATATCAAACTTCCCGTAAAGATGACAAATAATCAAATTCCAGCTTTGATGGTGCTATTTTGCAGGATCTTCTTTCAAAAGTGGCCAAACATAATCGAAAAGACCGTTGTTGCTCCGATGCGCCCATTTTGCCAGACAAACCTTTATGTGAAATCCGGGCATCAGTTTGAACACGTTAGCCAAACACTGTTTTATTATCCCTGAGTCAGGACTTTTTTTTTTTTTTTAAAGACCGGTGCAGACATGTCAGGTAATAAATGAGTCAAAGGTGTTATGCCACCTTGCTAGCCGCTACAGTTTTGGGGTCGAGGACCAAGCAATTGTGGACCTCTCTCAACCGGATAATGAAATAATTCATCTATAATTCCGAGGCGAGAAATGAGCAGCCAAATTATAGTGGGTGCTTCCATGTGGACTCGTTAAAGTTGATACATGAGGCGTGTGATGTGGCACGTTGTTAACACTTACCTGACATTCCCACACTTTGTCCAAGTGATGACTCACATCTTTGGCTATGTAACAAAAACCCACCGGCGCTGCAGATGCCCCTCGCTCAAAACTGTCATTTGAACTGTAAATGATACATTTTGTTTTTTTTTCTGATTTTGAAGCTGCAGTTTAGCATATATTGTGTGCAATAAATACAGTCATTAAATGTTATAAAAACATCCCACGTTATCAAACCGTTATGGTCAGCGCTGCTCGTTCTCGATCTGACAGCTGCGGCAGTGCGGATTATCTGACGCTACTCCCACGTGGCCCACAGAGCCGAGGGATTACATCAAATTAAAAAGTAAAATAAAATGTGCGTGTTTGTGTGTGGATTAGTTCCATGTCGCGCGCTGGGGTTTGGGTGGAAAAGAGGACCATAATCAGATAAAGTCTTGGCATGTTGAGCATCAAAATGGTGGACGAAGTTTGTTGTGTCCTTTTCATGCCACTTTTTTCCCCTCCGAGCATTGCATGATTAATCGTGTTTTGATGCAACAGAGGCAAAAACATTGTTAAAACAATCACCAAAAATCAATAGTTTTTAAAAATAACTTTTTATGAAAATATAAACCTGATCTCGGAAAATAAAATAGCAAATAAATGTTTCATTATTAGGCCAATATATAATGAGCTTTTAACTCTTTTGTCCTTATTATTATTTATTTAAACTTTTCCTGCTGTTTAACACCAGATGGGTCATCGGAGTGTGATTTATTATTCATGAGGAGAAAAGTAGTGAGTGCCTCGTGGATGCTAGCTAACGATTTGATGCAAAAGTTTGCAAAAATAAGTTTATAATAAACCATTTATTTTAAATGTAAACAAACTCTTAACATTTGCTTTATTTCTTATTTACTTATTTGTGACATTTAAAAATATTTTTAACACGGTATAGATGTTATCCTGAAATGTAAAAAAATCTAAATATTTCCTTTATTTCTTATTTACTTCTTTGTGCCATTTAAAAAAAAAAAATAAAAAAAAAAAATAGTATATGTAATACTGTAAATGTAATACTAATTTCCCCCATCCTGTACAGAATACACGCTATAGATCTATGTCCAAGTGCTATTAGCACAGCTGCTAGCCGGTGCTTCCTGTGGATGGCGTATCGCAAGACATTAATGTGTTTAGCTGATGGAGGAGATCTGATTAGCGGCCTGTGTGTTGTTTACCAGCAAGGCTCATTGCAGTGTCAAGATAATCCCCCTAACCGCCCGCCCGCCTTTGAGCTGCAGAAAGTGAAACTCACCTTGACAACAGTCGCTATAGCAGGCCATGTGAATCCGAGGATGCTTGGAGCGAACAAGTGGTTAGCACGTCTGCCTCACACTTTTGCAGTTTGGGGAAATTTTCAAGGCTCTAAATTGTCCGTGATTTTGAATGCGAGTGTGAATGGCTTAGGGTTAGTAATACTGCGTTACTTCCTGTTCATATCTCCCCCTTCACCCCTTTTGATTTGAAATACCGTTTTTTTCCGTGTATAATGCGCAAAATTTAACTAATTTATTGTCCTAAAATCTGGGGTGCGCATTATACATGGGTACAAAAAAAATATTATTTTTTTTCTTTTAAATCCGGACATGATACGGAGGCCGCCATTACAGATGCGCTTTCTTCTCTGCTGTTCACTTCAAACACGCTCCATACGAACACAATGCTCTCGTATCAGACGCTTGCTCGATCACCTGCTCGCTTGCTGTCACAATGTACCCTACGCAAATCCGAAACATTTCTTCGCTATCGAGTTTGTTAGCGCATGCGCAGTGATACTGACCATCAGAATAACATCCGGTTGTTCCCCAAGATGGTCTTTTTTCTGAAATAATTTTACGTTTACGGACTTAAGTGGGAGTCAAAATTTGGGTGCGTATTATACATGGGTACAGGCTTTTTCCCAGCATCAACATGCCATTTTTAGGGTGCGTATTATACATGGGGGCGCATTATACATGGAAAAAAACGGTAGGCATCTCGAAAAAGCAAAAGCTATCAACAACCCGCCTGTTCCATTCTTCACGCATGTAGTCATCAAAAAATGCCTGACTTCACTCGTGGATGAAACCAGCTGAAGCGTATCCGCTAGTTTCCTGTGATGTGGATCCAGTGGAGCTGTTTGTTGGCTGTTTTCTAACTGCTAACGGATTAGCTTAGCGGTGACATCATGCGCAGTATGTGTTAAGGTATTCGTGGGCGCCATTGGAATGGCCCGCGTTGCACGGGCACGCCGAGCCATACGTAAGCGGCGTGGGGGCGGGCGAGTGGTGAGATCACGCTGACATGCTGTACTTTGGCCGTCAAAATGATGAAACGGAGCCTTTTATTTTAAGGCTGCAATTCCTCGGCGATCAACTTGGACTGCTGTGTTCGTACAGTACATCTGCGGAAAGTGTTCAACTTTGAGCACAATGTTGCTCTGATTTTGTTTTTCGCTTTTTGTTAGTGGAGGTTATTCCAAACTGCGTTTCCTTTTATTTGCCTGAGTGCTAAGTTGCTAAGTGCTTGCGAGCGTGAGTGGTGGCTAATAAGACTATAAGGACAGGGCAAGAGCTAGCAAGTCCTAAGAGATGCTCTGTGATCAAAACATCAACAGCACTAATAGCTGGACTTAACACAAGAGCCAGTTAAGCTAATTGCCAGCTAGCTTCTGTGAAAAAACACAAGCGCTAGTTAGCTAGCTAAATTGTGTGAGAACACGAAACGCGAGCCTTTTGATGGTGACCTTCCAACTGCCCGGCGTTGTCGCTTGTGATTAGCCGTCTGACTGTATTTTGACTGGCAAACACCTGCCCGTTGCCTTCGGTGTACTCTACGTTCCAGCTGACTCAAGCGAAAATATATTTCACGAAAAAAAGCAAAATATTTCAATGGATGGGACTCTACCAATTGCATTCTAAAGCGGGGGTGGTTTTATCAATAAAAAAACTCCCACAGTTTCTTAAAAAAAAATTTTTCCGAGGGACATATTACAACTTAACTCTGATAACATTGTTACTGTATTATTCCAGAAATATGACTTTATTGTCTTAACATTCTGCTCTTACAAATGGCGAGTTATTTTTAGGTGCCGCCAAGTGTTTATCAGCAGTGACCATAGGACTTTGCTCCCTGCAAAGCATTATGGGTTGCAGAATTTCCAATAATTGATAAGTAATCCATATTCTGGGTTCTACTTGAGCTACGCCGTTCAGTTTAATGCAAGTTATTGATCAGCCTATCGGCTCCTCCCTTGTTTGACCGTGTGAACGCCACTTCATCAGTACGCTGTCCTCGTACGGGCCAATCGGTTCGCGTTCTCAGCTCTCTGATCGAATGGCCTCTTGCGTAACCTTTGCCTTGTGGACAGGCGAGTCTCCCTTTGCAAAGACACCGTCGAGGGACACACTCGTCCTAATTGTAGTACAGTTGGGAGACAAATAGACTCCTTGAAATTACGATTTTTCATCCCCGTAATCCGACAACTTTATTCCCGTAAAATTCATCCTTGTAATTTTACGCCGTAACACTTCGACTTTTGGTCTCGTGTGTACCTAGCATACGTATATTGCGACATAATCGGCCTCTCTGTCTGTTTCTCTTTCTCTCTCTCGCTCTCTCTCCCCCGCCTCGCTCGCTCAAAGGGAGTGTACACACTCATCTTCCCTGTGCTTGTTCACACACGCATTTACCTTCACGTCGAGTGTGTGTAAATGCAGCGTCGGCGGTGGACGTACTGGAGATAAAGTCAATGTTTCTTCTCACCCGTGCCGATCCGCTTGGCCCCGGAGTCATAACAGAACGTCCCTCAAGGACCCCTTCCCATTGAGGTTCCCCCCCTCCTCCGGTCAGGGTGAGTCTCGTTCTTCTCCCCGAGCGAGTGCTTTCATGTCCTGATGCGACAGGTCACTCTGTGGAATTTGGCGTCGGCTTATTGATCTTTTCACTCTGCTGGCTACTGAGTCCACAGCTGCACTTTTTTTTTTTCTCTCCCTGGAGTAAAACTCTCGGCGAGCTTGGACAAGATCAAACGCAATTGTGTGGTGCCAACTTGGGTTGTGTAGTCCTCAAAATGGATCGCCCCAGGCACACGTTGTCATTGCCTCCTCCAGAAGTTGGCACCGCAAGCATGACAATGACATCATCTGCGGTCCGTGGCTTGGACCGGGCCATTTTATGGAATTTTGAATCCCGTGGTCTGCATGTCTGCCTCGCAGGTCTTAAGTTCTGGGTTCGAAATCTCAGCTGCTAACCCTCCCACCTCCCGAATGCAAGTCAAACGTGATTTGATGCCTTGAATTTTGAAATATTATATTTGGTTGACTTTTTTAATTGGGGCAGCGTCGTGGACTAGCAGTTAGCACAACTTTAATTCGGAAAACAAAAATCGAATTAAAAATAAAATAATTAAATAGAATGCAGAATAAAGAATTAAACAGTATAAAAGGTTTTAAAAGCAACACAATTGATATAAATGTGTTTTCCATTGTACGTTGGAATTTAGCTGTCAGGCACGTTCTGTGGTTATTTTACATCGAGGACACAGCATGTAATTCTCTTTTTTTATGTTTAATTTGACAGTAAACTTCAACTGGGAGTGGCATTAAACAGCTTGAAACCTCAGACATACCCAAAAAAAACGTCTCCCGCAATTCTCCATTCCAAATTCAGAACACGAGTATTTTTTTAACCGGTTCCAAAAATTCCCACGTTCCTAAAACTACACATTTCCAACTTCAAATCCAAACAGCAATTTCATTCCTTTTTTTTTTCACTCTACGTATTTTAATAACCACTCACCAATCGGCAGTTGAGTAATCCGTTCCAGACAGCCGCGATGATAAAACCACAGTCTACCAATCACGCCCTCCGAATTCAGTCTCGTACGTGTTAATCATTACATCTCTCAATGTGTTCTCTTCGCCATCCGTTTGAAAAAAACGACTTATCTGATAGAGATAAAGACGGACGCCACCGGTTATTCATTTGCCTTCTGACAAGTGCAAATTTCTGGAAATTTCTATAAAAAGGCAAATTCGACCAAGATTAATGTGATTTAATCAACTCGTACTACTTTGAAGGCTTCGTTAGATTAGCTAGATTAGCTCTTACGATAGGTCAAGACTCCCTCGTAAGGTCAAAAGGACGAAGTTGCCTTTCGGGATTTAAATCTGCAGGAGGTCACCGTTGTTTTGATTGCGAGTGATGGCCCACAATTGGATTTCATTTATTGATGTGGGTTAGCGTGCTTAGTGTCACAGTGCCATGTAAACTTTGAACTCCCCGCGATTGTTTGGCCAAGAGAGGAGCGGCCGCTTGTGCACTCACTCATTATGACTTGCTTTAAATGCTCTATAGACTGCAATACATAGACACAGATGTGCTGTATACCAATTTTCGTCTTCGCTCTGTGAGCCAGACGTGGTCAAAACGTACTGGCATAAATGAATACATCAAGGGTTATTTTTAGTTTTTCTGATCAGCGAGGGGCCGCGTGTAAAAATAACCACCTTGGCGTTTTTCGTCATCTAAATCTCAGACGGGCTGCCCGCCCACCGCTGAGACTGTAAGATGCCGGCTTCTGTTGCCTCATTACAACCTGCTTTTTGAAGACGCCATCTTGGTTTGGCGCTCTACTAAACGTTAGAATGGAAAAGAGGTTTAAAAAAAAAAAATGCAAATATCACTGAAGAATTTTGCAATTAATACAGAGTAACACCATAAAATCAAGCTCCGCATTACACAAGCGGGAAAAAAAACTGCCAGGTCGACTAATTACCCCGATGATCTGCTGACTCTTCGTCCACTCCCGAGAAACCGTTCGCAACACCTCCTCTCTTTATTTTCCAGTATGTCATTCAACACAATGCAGCTCTTGCAAGTGTTGCGAGGACCGATTCATGCCATGCCAGCAGGACGTGCCAAGAAACGTCTTGGCCGTCTAACTTGGCAGCTCGCCGCCTTGGCTGCTCGCTGATCGACCCAAACGCTGCCAGGGATTATCGCACGTAGTGTAAACAAGCCTCTGTCAGGGCACGCTTTGGTGACGCCGTCCAACAAGGAGTGGAGATTGACCCTTGGCCATTTCCGAATCATGCTGTCTCTTCTTACCTCCACAATATGCTAATAGTGGCGTTCAAGAACGGATCTGAATAAAAACATTTCAGTAGCTTTTAACGGCCAGGATGGCTTTTTACCCGGAAGGCTTAACGAATTTCCTCAGCATTGATGGGAAGACATTCCAGCTTCTCAATGGCGGCCCGAGGGCGGAAGGAGATAGAGAAGAGCGTAAACTGACACGTGCTGTGTCACTTTTCTCATTCTTACTTTTTGTACCTCTCTTAATTTGAGCCTTCTTCTTTACCTTTTGGACTTGTCGTCTTACTGCTCTATTCTGTTTTTTTTTTTTGAGACAGTCGTATGTTTTGGCAGATTTCTCCCGGTCAAGCAGCTGCTCAGTCTCAACGTCAATGTCCGTCAAGCTTCTCCGCCCTTTATTTATAAGTAATGAGCGTACATACAAGCCAGCAGGCAGGCAGGGTAAGTAGCCAAGCAGACATTCTGGCTAGCTAGCCTTGGTCCCAGAGGACCAGACTCGCTTATCTTGCGGCATAATGACATATGCATCGACTATCTGGAGAGACAGATAGGTCACTCCAAAAAGTATATACTGTGCTTCTGTTCTGAGAAATGTCTCGTCATCCTTGCTTGGTCGATTGAATCGGTAGAAAAATGAAAAATTTATTCAAGGGAATCTTAATCGGCTTCAAAAAAGTGGAATTGCTTAAAGTTGCGCAATTTTTTTCTTTGTCTGCAGATCGTATGAATAAAACTCCCTTCTCTTTTTATTTTTAGATGTCATGGCGTCCTCAGTACCGCAGCTCCAAGTTCCGACATGTGTACGGCAAGCCGGCACCCAAAGAGAGCTGCTACGATGGCGTGCCCATCACGTGCAGCGTGCAGGACAACAACTTCTGTGCCGTCAACCCTCGCTTCCTCGCCGTCATCACTGAGTGTGCGGGGGGCGGGGCCTTCCTGGTCCTCTCTGTCCATCATGTCAGTGTTTATACAAGTAAAATAATGGAGTATTTTTTTTTTCTTTCTACAACGTTCTACTTTCTGCTCAGACAGGTAAAGTGGACCCTCACCACCCGCGAGTGTCGGGCCACAGGGGCAAAGTATTAGACGTCAAATGGAATCCCTTCGACGACTACTGCATCGCCTCCTGCTCTGAGGATGCCACGGTTAGCAAACGGGCTCTCATTCTCGTGAATAACAGGGAGGGAGAAGCAAGATCTTTTTTTTGGTGCCTCACAAAAAGGCTTAAACCAGGAGTCATCCCACACATTCCTCAGGAACACATCATCGAGCTTTACCTCCTTGGAAATGATGATTGCACTTCACTGGTTGACTTCCAAATGCAGTTCTAATTATATTCCGGCATAAAAATAGTTTCTGTTTTTTGCCGAAAAAAAAAAAAAAGAGCCTATTAGAAAAGCTGGACTTTATTTGATTTGGTCTTTTTTATTGGACAAAAACCTTGCATTTGAACAGGGGTGTGTAGACTTTTTAAATTCAGTGTATATATATAATCCCATTTGTGGAAACGTCAGCAAATGATTTCCGAGTGGATTCGTTTTTTCCCCTTACGTATTTATAAAAAAAATTCTAATTCTTAGAAAAAAAAAATATTCAGAAAAAAAAAAAAGACCTAAATGGTAATAGCATAATATTCTATATGCAGAATAATAGTCTTTATTGTGGTGTTGAACGGGTGACTTGTGAATGAATGAATGTGCATCTCCAGGTGAAGGTATGGGAGATCCCTCCTCACGGCCTGCTCAAGAACATGACGGTGGCCTGGAAGGAGCTCCAGGGCCACAGCCGTCGGGTGAGCCTCATCGAGTGGCACCCCAGCGCCAACAACATCCTCTTCAGCACGGCGTACGACTACAAGGTAAACGCGCTACTCTCCGCGCCAAATACTCCAAACAAGCACGGGAACATATCACAATGTAGCCCAAAAAAACTTGAAAGCCCAAAAAAAGACAAACCAAGCCAGTTTTACCTTTGATTGATGTGTCCTGTCCTCTCGGCTCCAGGTGATGATCTGGAATCTGGACTGTCCGGAGCAGGTGATCAAGAATCCTGTGCGGACCATCAGCCTCCACACGGACGTTGTGCTCTCCATGTCCTTCAACACCGATGCCACCCTCTTGGCCACAACCTGCAAGGACAAGAAAGTCCGGCTCCTGGAGCCGCGGTCGGGGACCCTGCTCCAGGTAATCTTGGCAAGACGGTTTTCTTAAACCTTCTGGGCCACCGTACTTTGAGTTTTAGAAGAATCCTACCTCATCCTATTAGTTCTTTAGTTTGCATTAAATATTGTAACCTTGGCGAAGACACCACTATTTTTTATTTTTTGGGGCGGACAGAGATTTTGACTCGCTTGTGTCTGAATCCTTTGTGGCGTTCCGGTTTGGCAGGAAACCAACTGCAAGACTCACAAGGCCAGCAAGGTGCTGATTCTGGACAACGTCAACAAGCTGCTCACCTCAGGCACGTCCAGGTGGAACGACAGACAGATTGCACTTTGGGACCTGGTAAGTTCTTCAAACTGATGAAGAAAATGTTTTGTACTGAGTCCACTTTATTTTACCATTTTACTTTGTTTTTATTCAAATTGATTCTAAAGCTTTCATTTACCTTAATATTATTTTCAAAAGAAAATGATCATGATTATAATCCATGATCATCTCTCAATGGAAAATTTTGCAATTTTATCCGACCTCTTTGTGTTATTGACTTCATTTTACTGTGACACGGTCTGCCTGAAGGTGTGATATTGACTCTATGCAGGAGAAACACTTATGAGCATTTGTAATATTGAGAACATCTGTCACGTGTGGACTCCAGATTATATTCCTCTGACCTCATTTTGCCTCGCTGTCACTTTTGCCCCAGTGCGACGGCAACAAAAATACAAATAATAATCCAGCTTTATGTCCAAGTGGAAAACTCCAAGGGTGCGTTTTGTTTGCAAGTGCGGAGTTGGCAATGATAATCGGAAAACTCGATGTAATGCATAATGTCGCCACAGATAGACAAGAAGGTGAAGTAGTGTACAACTACTGCCACCTAGTGGACAAATTGAAGGACGAGTAGCTCCTGACTTTTATGTATTTTATCGCGGTGTTGCTCCAGTTTAGTTTGTTTATATTGACTTAATTCTTACGGCCATGAGATGTACCTGGAAATTATTTTCTTTTTTTTTTCAGGGTGACCTGTCAGTGCCTTTGGTCGAGGAAAATCTAGATGGTTCGTCAGGTTTCCTCTTTCCGTTCTACGACCCGGACACACACATGCTGTACCTGGCCGGGAAGGTGAGCGAGCATCCTTGAACGCTCTCTACAGGATAGTTTTTATCTCTATGTATCACAAAAACTAATTTGGAAAACCCGATTTAACGACGAGGCGCTGGTGTTTCTTCCAGGGGGACGGGAACATCAGGTACTATGAGATCAGCTCGGAAAAGCCGTACATCCACTACCTGACGGAGTACCGCTCCAATTTACCTCAGAAAGGGATGGGTAAGGAACGTACCAATGTACAACAAACTTTTTTTGTCTGTCTGTTGACGCTCAAGCACCTGCAAGCAAATCTAATGTGCAAATAGCCGGCAGGCTTTGGATAGTCAAAGCAGCTGAAAAAGCCGTTCAGCCCAGAACATGACCTCCTTTTTTTCTTGAGAACCATTTTTTTTTTTCTTTGAGTTGTAATCGTCAGAATTTTTCTCTGTGATGGATGATGACGAATTATTTGCAAGATTTTAATAAGAGTGAAGTTATTTCCTTCGCTGTTCTCAGGTGTGATGCCAAAGAGAGGCCTGGACGTGAGCATGTGCGAAGTTTTTCGCTTCTACAAACTGGTGACCATCAAGACTCTCATCGAGCCGCTGTCCATGATCGTCCCTCGCAGGGTAAGAGGAAGCCCTCGCCGACTCATCTTCAAGCGTCATCATATTTTGTCAACGTTTACAGTCCGAGTCGTACCAGGAGGACATCTATCCAATGACGGCGGGCAACAAGCCCGCCTTGACCGCCGACGAGTGGCTGAGCGGCATCGACAGAGGTCAGCGATATTTCTGCTTCTTCCTGAAATCCGCAAACGTCTCCATTTTCCTATCGCCTGGTGCGTAGGCCCAGTGCTGATGTCGCTAAAGCCCGGCCGTCCGGTGGACGAATCCAACGGCGAGACCGATAAGGCTCACGGTAGAGCGTACATTAGGGAACAGCCGGGCGGCGGCAAGACGGCCAACAACGGCGTGGCTGGAGACGGCAGGAGGGTGGTGACTAACGGACAAGACTTCCTGCTCTGCTCGCCACCCAAAACGGAAAATGAGGTAGTGAATGATGATGTCACACGAGTGTGGGCTTGGATTGACAGGTTTGACAGTTGAGGATCTGGGAAGTAGATCAGGTTAACTTGTCATGTTGATATTTTAGCTTTAGTGAACATAAATGTTTTCTATACGTATTTATGCAAATTAAGGCCTACCGACGGAATGTGACTCTGTCGATGTTGTCCGCAGCTTCGCGTGAAATTCCACAAGCAGCAGGACGAAATCCGCCGACTGGTGGAGCTTCTCCAACAGAGGGACGTGCACATCAAGCAGCTGGAGCTAGAGATCAACAATTTGAAAAACTCTCAGCAGAACTCACTTTAACACAGTTCCCTTCTTTTTCTTTTTTTTTTTTTTTTTAGACAAGCACGCGCTTCCTGTAGTCACATATAAGGTGCACATATTGTTGATGTAAATACACTCAGTGATTCTTACCCACACGCTTTTAAAAACTTGCACACTTTTATTTTATATCGCAGCTATGCAATTTTTTAGCTTTTTTTTTTAAAACGCTTTTTATAAGCGGAAAGAAAAACAAACATGCTGTCTGCTTTAAAAAGGAGAAAAAAACAAATCCGTAATTGTATGTGAGCCCATTCTGTTTGTTGGCGTCAATGTTCAAAAAAGTACACTGAAAAGAAAAAACTAGATAAAACTGATAATGTGCTTCCTTTTTTTTTTCTTTCTTTTGCAATGATTTGAATCTTTTCATCCACTCTTGATGGCAGCTTTTGTAGAGGCCAAGACCAAAAGCACGCTTTCGTCCTCATCTTTCATCCAGCATTGGTTTGTTTTAATTGGGAAGTGCAGCGCCAAATGAATGGAAGCTCGGGCTTGACATGTTTGTTGTGTATGACATCTAAAGCTGGTGCAGTTCTTTACTGTGGTTGAGTCACTGTGAAAAAAAGTTGGCATTTTATTAAAAAAAGCCTCCAATGAACACCTCTTGTTCACTTTTATAAAAAAACAAAAACATTTTGCCAGGAATAAACTGGCAGGCTCATCTGATGTCAATGTTGTCTGGTGCATTTAATGATTATTTTTTTTGTCGAGTTTTCAGATGTCCAACTTTGTGAGTGATGATTGAACACATCTTGAGTCTACCGACGAACATGTGAGTACAGCGGAGGTGGAGTTTTAGCAAACTAGACGTCTAACGTCCGGGTCAGAAAAATAGCCTCCAAAATAACGTTTCACACAAAATAGATCACATAGTTCAAATATGTGCCTATTAAGTGTGGAAAATGTGATTTAGCATGATACAAATCGTGTGAATCAAAAAGTGAGAGGCGAATCGAACGTTTCGATATAAACTGTCACAATTAGGACACCATCAGCAAATGTTAAATTTTTTATTTACAAAGTTTTTTTTGCCATACAGAAAGTAAAAATGTCGCTACAACCATGACTTGTGCAACAGGTGGCCACGCTAAAAAACAAAACTGGCATGGCTCACTGGCTGCACAGCTGCTATAGCAATAATTTTATTGGGGTGGTGGTTGAGGGAAGCGAAAGGAAACAACACAAAAAGAAAAAGAAAATAATAAACCCCAAAAAAAATTTTTTTTTCAGTCAACAAAATATTAAAAGCACAGACCCAAAGACTAGACCAGTCCCAAAGTTCTCACACGGGATAAATGTTGTGGGATTGACAGTGAAATTGTGGAATGCTGAGTGGCAGGCTGCCTGAGAATCCCGGGATTGTTTGAAGGGGGGGGGGGGGGGGTTAAGGTGGGGTCGGGTGGCTTTCGCTTCCATGGAGGCGAGGAACGGGGTGGTAGGTCGGTAAAAAAAAGTTGTTTGGTAGGGATTGGAGGAGGGTTGTTGGTGGCGGTTGCTCCACACTACCCACCCATCCAATATAGTCTTGGCCCAAAAAAGGAGCTCGGAGCTGGGGTTACGGGAAGTGGTGGAGTAGAGGATTGCGAGTCGGAGGAGGTCAGGTGGGTGGGTGGCTAAATGTGCTCCTCTTGCTTTCTAGTCGTCCTCTTCGTCGTCCTCGTCCTCATCTTCTTCCTCGGCTTCCCGCTTTCTCTTCTCACCTTTGCCGGTTGCTGTATCTGAAATGAGGAGGGGGAGAGAAAGAAAAAAAAAAAGATTAAGGCTATATATACTGTTGCCTCATTAAGGTTATAAATTAGTTTGGTTAATGGTTTCATTTAATTTTGACTTTTTTTTTAATTCCGTTGAATCACCTTGGAGGGTATAACGGACCTCAGCACTCAATTGTTTTGTTTTTTTCCCCCACACACTGTCATCACGGAATGAACAGAGTGATGACGATGATTAAAGGAACTTGAGTACGACTTGGCGACCAACCGCCAGAGCTTTCAGCAAAAAAAAGCAACGTCACCAAGAGTGAACCAGGTAAGACGGCGACATCTTGTGGCAACTATGCGACATTACAAGATTTTCACTAGGTCCTCAATATTACAAATTGACTTTTGGGAAGACTTTCAAAACCATTGCTCCTTTTTTTGTCCTATTACAAAATTATTCTTGAAGTATTTTATGTTGACATTACTCTGACATTTTCCCTGGATATCTTTTTGACATCCCTGTGATATTAACTTTATTCTCATACATTTTCCCCATTGTATACCTTCATCGTCTTCATCCTCATCGTCCTCTTCATCATCTACTTCCCCGTCCAGACCGTAGTCCTCCTCCTAGCAAGGGAAACATTTTTTGAGGTTTGCATGAAACCTGGGATCATCATGTTCATTTTTGTCTTTACCTCGTCTTCACAGCTGACCTCATCATCATCCTCTTCTCCCTCGACCTCTTCCTCGTCGTCTTCGTCCTCGTCTTCCTCATCTAAGTCATCGTCCTCTCCGTCCTCATCCTCCTCGTCCTCTCCTTCTGGGGGACAAAAGATAGCGCTTATTGTGTTAAGGCGCTGCAATCGAGAACTGTCTCCAAACACTATGAAAAATTTGATTGCAGACTCCAGCCTCGGCCGCTTGCCACCTACCTTCGTCATCGTCGTCGTCCACGCCGTCCACCTCGACATCGGAGTCTGAGGCCTCCTTGTCCTCGCAGTCATAGCCGTCCAGGTAGATGAGCTGGGGCAGCAGTTTGAACACGCTGTCCTTGTAGTCGCAAATGGAGGTCACGTCGCAGTTGAACAGGTCCAAACTTTTCAGGTGTTTCAGCTTTTTCTGCGAGTTGCACAAAACCATGTTGGCAAAAAAGGAGAGAGCGCGAGAGAGAGCTTTGGACATACCAGTGGTTCCAACGTGCTGAGTTCTTTCAATTTGTTGCCGCTCAGACTTAGATGTGTAAGGTTGGGGAGTTTCTGTGCTAAGACCTCCAGGCCGCCGCTGATTTTGTTGTCGCTCAACTCCAGCTGAAAGAGAACAGATGGTGCTTACTACAATGTCTCTCAACATACGGCAAGTGAGTAACCCCGACCGGCCGCCTTACCTTTTTGAGCTTTTCTAGTCTGGGTATGTTGGAGATTGATGATAAGCCGACATCTATCAAACTGAGGAAAACCAGGTTGACAAACTCATCCGTGAGGCCTTCGGTATTTCCGTCGGCCGTTTTGCAGTTGTCGAGGACGAGTTCTCGTACCTTAAGTGTGGAAAACAATACGGCTCTTATTTTTCAACAAATAGAAATTAAGAAGTTATATACTCTTTTATGAAGGCCCATGTTGATGAAACATACTAAAAATGTAAGGAGAAGTTATGTGCCCTTTGAAATGTTAGGAACTTGATACACTTTTAGAATTTTTGGGACTCAGGAGTCGTATACTTTCTGAAAAACTAGTGAGTCGTGTTCTTGTCTGTAGAAAAGTTGAATCTTTATGAGATTTTATGGACTTGATCATTGTTGTGAAATGCCTAAATAGTAACTTTACACTTCATGTATTTTATAACTAGTATATGTAAGCTACTAAATGTAACTTAATGCCCTATATATTTCACAAGACAATCAAACCGAGTCACCATCAATAACCCTAAAAATACTATGAACGAAAAGCAATGTGGTTTGTTCTAAATCCTTAGATAGAAAGGTGCAAGTGTGAAGCCGGAGGTAGTTCTTTCCAATTAAAAACTTAACACTGCTCGCGCTGGTCATCAAGTGTATTTACAAGCCCAAAAGTTGCGATTTCTCCGGATAAAACACAAAATTTGAGGCTATCATCGTTTAGAAAACACATTTCCATCACTAGTTACGTTCACCGTCGACACGTGTAATTGTCGGCCCGGCCATGCGAAACCCTGCTTACGTGTTCGCATAGCCTGTGACAAATGCAATGATTGTTTTTTTTTTTTTTTTTAAAGTCAGCTAAGCTACATGCTAGCAGCTAGCACCCCATTGCCGCCGTGCAGTAGACTTGAAGTGTGCGCGGCCGCCATTAGCCCACGCCGCAGCTACGGGCAGGATTGCGAATACACCCTTTTTTTAGTGCACACTTTTCACGTTTTGTTCGCGCTCGGCGGAGAAAACGGAATATTCCTCGTCGTCGAACGAACGGCGCCCGTGTTTTTGCTTTGATGGTGTTTTGTGGTAAATGTGTGGCGAAGGGGAAAACACTGCGAAGGGAAATTTAGTCCCCCTCAAAAAAATCAAAGATGGAGACTGTTTCTTTCTTCCAGACCTTCAAAGACGACAGAATGGCAACATGGCGACCTACGGAGAAACAGTATGCCTCTCCGAGCCTGTTTTTCTCAAGTAACACGCGCTGTTAAATGGACATTGTGGCAGCCGACGTTTTATCACAGTTGCCTTTTTATAAAACACATTTGGCCGTCGTTTTTCAGTCCCGATGACAAACAGCGGGCGTCGAGTTTTTGTCTGCCCACGCATGGCGCCCGCCACTAGGTGTCGGAACTCGTGTCAATCCGAAGGAAAACTCGACTTTTCGGTTATTAAAGGCATCGGGCTACAGCGTAATATCCCGAAAATATCATGTCGAAATTGACAACGGCGGCGTTTACACTCATCGGGATGCGTGTTTGATTGTATCGGGGATTTAATGACGCCATGCTTTTTTGTAGGGCTGCCACCACTATGGCGGATGGGCTAATATGGCGGGAAGACTGCAAGTTGGGAGGCTGCCTTTTAAAATGAGCCACACGAGCGGTTCGCCACCAAATAACAACGTGACCATATTACACCTTTATAATAACTGGAATCCCGTTATTAAGTCATTATTTTGGAGTGCGCGGTGACTTATTCGCGAGTTTTGCCACACTCCCTTTTCAACTTAACATCTCCACACGCTACATAACGGAAATACACTCGATCTGAACATTCTATACGAATCAAGCTAAAATAAAACGAGTTAAAAGTGTACATTTTGTGGACTGCTTTATGAGAGGGAATGTGTCGGGGTTTTTTCTTTTTTGTTTTTCATAACCGTGTGTGACTATTAGCGCTAACCTAGTTATAATGACGTGACTCCCGAGCGGAAACGGCTGTTTTTTAAATATTGGGGGAAAATGAAGACCGTTTCGAGCACCTTCGCTCAATTCGCATGATCAGGTCCTAAACTGGTACTATTTAATGTATTTTTTGTTAAAACGAACGCCCCCATTCAGCGGTTAAACACCATGCTAAGTAGCAGCAAACATGGCTACCCAAGTCGGTAGAAAGCCCCACCGCGAGGGCACCGAAATGCAGCAAGCGTGGGGCACTGTATTTCCCCCAAAATGTCCCCAGAATGGAAGATCGTGGTCGGGTCGGGGCCGGGGTGGCTTTTGGATCTGGGCTGCCGAACACACGAGGGGGGTGGCGGCTGCGAAACGGTTAAAGCGCCGCAATAACGCCGAAGCGAGCTGAGGAATTGCCGTCTCAAAGTAGCAAGCGAACGCCGCGTTCCCCCTTCGTCTCTTGGCGATAGGCTCCGCTTCGGTCGACAAGAGAACCGCGCGGTGTCCATTACGTTAACCGTACTCGGAAGCGAATTTGAGGGAAGAAAAAGTAGCAAGCTAAGCTAACGCGGCTAGCTCCGTAGAAAACTAAAGGGCTTTGCTTCTCAAAAAAAAAGCACGACTCACTTCAGATGGTGTCTTGTTTCTGAGCTCCAAGTGGATCCTGTTTTCCATCAACATGGTGCCCGCCGGAGGTGAAACTTTTTTCTCGCCGGGGCTTTTTTCTTTTTCCTTAAGAGGGTCCTTCAGTCCAAAACGTAGAGAGAGATGCCCTAACGGCGGAGGGAGAATATGGGGGGGGTGGGGGGTAGCCGTGTATAATGAACTGAGCCGACGCTAAGTTAGTCGGAGAGGAGAAACCATGGAGGGAAACCGGACTGAAACAAAATATACTGCTCAACAGCGCCACCTGCCACCAGAAACGCCCAGCCCAGCGCCTCCTAAAGGGGAAACGGCAAAGCTTTCCAAACAGAGCTGTGCTGTGTTTCTCCATTTAAGTTTAAACAAGATATCAAGTTAATTAAAAGAAAAAAAATGCTTTAGTTAATACCGTTTAAAAAAAAAAAACTTCCTGTACGTTACTTTTAAATAATAGTCAATGTTGCTTTGATTAATACTGTAATTATTGTGATTTGATCAATAAACAACCTATTGGTTTAAACTTGCTGCCACTTCTTATTTTAATAAGTCATTTTTTTTTAGTTTGCATGAATTATCATCTCCTTAAAATTCCCCAAATGTCTACAAGATATGTGAGACTTCAGAGCATGCATTTGATTCAACATCCAAATTCTTTATTACTCTTGTTTGAATGCTGATGAGCATTCAAATGGATGGAGTAATTTTTTTTTTCCAAATTCATTTGAATTAATTTCTCATTTCAAAAGATTCAGCTCATTCGGAGCAACCACGCTACACATTTTCTGCATTCCACAAATTTCAATTATTCCCATAATTCCACTTTTCTGACATTCGGTATCATAATATATACAAAAATGTATACATTAACGTTGCAATTCACGTATTTTAAAGAATATACCAGAAGATGGCACTGTTGTGTGATTCCTCAACATAGGCTGCATTGTGCAACTTTTTTTTTTTTTTGCAGCACATGGCGTCCATACAGCCATCATTCATGGACTTTAAGAAACGTGGGCATACCATTTAAGAAAGTCTGCTCACTTGCTGAATCGTCTCAAAGCATCTTGGCAGTATCAACGCAAGTATATGTAGGTTTCCTCTCTGGTACTCAAACCTGATATATTGGAAATGAAAACTGTGGGTATTTTTTTTTTCTTTATGAGCTATAAACACGTCTAGAGTATGAAATAACATTCTCGCAAAAGAATGTCCGTGGGCCACATCCAACCTTCCTACACTCACAATGTATTTTACTTTGAAAGATGTGCTTTTATTTTGTCCACATTTTTGGACACTAGTACATGGTTGCCAATTGAGGAAGATTTTTGTTATATTTAGCATATTTTCTAACCATCTATATTTTAAAAACCAAACTGACAAAAATAACAACAGTACTCCGAATGTTCCCAACATTCTTATTTCTTCCACAGTGGAGGGAAGATGATTTGATCTGATAATATTCTGATTATATCTATGCAAAATTCCCTTGCCACACACAAATTCGGACCAATGCGTGCAATTGGGGCCTAGAGGGAAAATAAATCACTGAGATAAATTTCAGTGTGTGAAACTATTTTTACGCGCTGCCTACAAAAGACAGATTCTTAACAAACAAACAAAAATCCTCTTCCTCTAACATACAGTAGCTTCTGGAACTATTGGCTTAGTTAAGTGTTATTTACCCTGCTGGACTGCCTCCCCTTTAGACACACACACCTGCACAAACACACACTTCTGGGGCTCAGTGTGCTGTGAGAAGATTGAGAACACACCCCTGTTGAGCTGCTCTCCCTTAGTGAGAGATAAGTGTTGAGAAAATTTCTGTTTGCAATGAGATGAAAATAAAAAAATAGTAGCTACGGATTCCTGACATGTAAAGCTATTCAAGACTTTTTGGACCTTGGACAATTTCCACCCTCACTCGTTTGATATTGGCTAATTCAGCAATCATTATCCAACGTCGGTCAAAGGTTACTGCTGTCCTTCGTGACAACTCATATTTCATGTTGTTTAACTGCTCACTGACTTTTTTTTCCCTGATGTGATATTGTTTCTTACGGCGCCGCTAATTTAGCTCGGTGAAAGCGTGCCAACTTCGCCGGCTTTACGAACATGATAAGACCAGCTCTCGCAGCTCAACGGTAATGGTTAACTAGATAATTTCATATTTGGGCGGGAGTTGAAAACAACACCCCTCTTTTTTTTTTTTTTTGGATCGGCCGCCTTTGAACAAGCTGCCGTTCATTCATAGCAAAGACTCACCATGGAGGAGACGTTGCAGCAAGAAATTGAATATAAAATCCAGAATGAAGAAGACCAAGGTATGGTTTCAAACTTGCTTTTTATTTGAGATTCAAGAGCAACTTTAATGAAGACTTGTTTGCATTGTTTTTGTGTCTTAGTTAGCCAATCCAAGTCTTCTTGATTATTGAACACAAAAGTTGTGTGCAGATAAGAAAAAGAGACCAACTACCAAAAAAACTAAATTTTCTTGGATTTCTTCTTTGTTGGTGAAGATGTTTAACCTAAAAAGCTTCTTCACTACTTCTAGATTAAAGTTGAAGCGTCTTCAACAATCAAGAGCAAGTTCAGATGTCCTCTTGGAGTTTTTTTTTTGCTTGGTTGCTGAAGAAATTTGACCTCCATTTAAAAAAAAAAAGAACAGAAGTAGCCACCCAGACTTCTTCTTGGTTATTGAAGGCTGTTCACCTTTATTTCAAAAGAACCAAAGCAACCAACAGAGACAGTTATTGATCTTTCATGAAAATGCCTTTTGGATGAAAGTCGATCCCTTTTCTGTGTTTTTGAAAGGTGGAATCCGTCGGCGATTGCGAGATAGAGAACTTCTCAAGAGGAAAAGAGCCGAAGCGGAGCAGAAGGAAACTTACCAGTGGGTTTCGGGGTAAATTTGTAGAAAAATAAACATAATCTAGTCAAACAATTGAGTATTGGATGGTTGTTGGATCAATAAAATCTGTAAAGCTCGAGACGGTTTACAAAGGGTGTGGTTTCCACCGTGACATTATCACGCCTTGAGATTATCACAGCTCTGTTTATACTCAATGTGGGGCAAGAGCGACTCCCAAAGGTTGCTCCCGTCTGGTCGTCTCTATTGATGCTCACATCCAGGTCATGGACTTTGCACCATTGGCTTTTTCAAAGGCATCAAAAGAGCAACATCCGCCATTGTTGAGACTAATCCCAATTGCGGGGGTCTTTCAGATTGGAGAGCCCGGGGAAAAGACGGAAGTATGACCAGAGGAGAAGCACAAAGAGGAGGGGGAGGCCCAGGAAGACGGATTGCACGGCAGAAAGCTCCCAGGTTGGGGATTCCCAAGGTCCTGCTGTTTTGGTTCTTCCACAACCAGCGTTAGGATCGGACTCTCTACCCACTGTGGCCAGCGGCAGTCTGGAAACCGTCTCGACGTGGTCGCCCAACCCCGTCCTTACTCCACTTCCAAACGTAGCGGTCGTTTCACCTCCAGATCTTGTCCCACCACCCATCACAGCTCCTCCAGATGTCTTTCCCACTGCAGTTCTTCCAGATCTGGACCAAGATCCGGCCACCGTTTCAGCTCAAACGTCATCTACAGATATTGCTCAACCTCCCAGCGCTGTTCTTCCAGATCGGTCCACCGCTCCAGATCAGGCTTTAGCTTCAGATTCAGTTCCTCTCACTCCTGTCCAGGATCTGTCTACAGCTTCGGCTCAGTCTTCTTCTCTCGATCCAGATCTCGTTGCATCTCTCACCACAGTTCCTCTAGCTTCTGCCGAAGCACCAGTTCAATATTCAACTCCAGATCTTGTTCCAGCTTCAGATGGTCTTATTCCCACTCCATCTCAAGCCACAGTTGCAGAGGTAGTTGAAGCTCCAACTTGTGCCCCTCAACGGGTGGAGAACCTGTCCACAGAATCACAAGGCAAGGAGAACCTTGACCTGGTCCTTATTGAGGACCTGGGCCCGGACCAGCTGGAAAATTATGTACCACCAACTCAGGACAAAAAAGCTGATGAAGGTGATTGAATTTGTGGATGAGAATACAGCTAAAGATAGTTTCCCTCAATTGCCTGTTTTGCTTTCCAGATGTGAGCCAAAAGCTGTTAAATTATGAGGCAGAATAAAATAAGATATTCACAATTCCGACCTTGTCTTTGCTGCCCCAAGACTGCCTCCCAGGAAATTGGTTCTGATTCCCTTTAACTACTTTTCCGACACTGACTCATAACAAGAGGCGCAGTCTTGTTTTATTGTCTTGTTATTTACTTCAGTATTATTTTGGTCCAGAATGTGGTGGCGGCTGTTGTGCCAGAACAAATAACAAACTAATCATTCCCTCTAATACAAACAATGTGTTTCTTGTCATTGTCAAGTATTATTTTTAGAAAAATGTTATGCGTCTCAAGCATTGTAAATGAGGAATTCTTTTGTTAGCTCTGTAAAAACTATTTCACCCAATAAAATATATTGCGCAGGTCTGCAGTTCTTTCCATTCATTGTTATCTTGGCAAAAAATAAATGTGTTGAGGCCGATCTGCAACCCTCGCATTTATCAGAATGAATATGCAAAATTGATCAGATTCAAGCCCTTATAGACTAAACCATTTTTAAAAAGGCTCATTTTCATAAAAGTGAAAACAATATTAAAACGTTAAATTTCAGACTTGCCTTTGACAAATGATGCAAATATACATATATTTAATGTATATATACATTATAAAATGTAGGCCTTTTAAACAATACTCGACTTCATTCGTGGACGTCGACACACCCTTAAACTGCAGTTCCAGTCTGACCAATAGATGGCACTAACGTCCCATGATTGGTTTTGAGTTGCCATTATAAACTCAAGAGCAAATGCACGTTAGCTGTTAGCTTTTGGCTATCGACTCAGCACAGTGATATTTTTGTACATTTAAATGTCGAAAATGGCTCCTGTATGTGATTGCTGCGTCGAACATGTAGATAAATTGAAACAGCAAGTGTCTGTGATGCGAAAAGAAATCAAGAATCTTCGGTAGGCTGCTTCGAAAGTGAAACGTTATTAAAATTCGTAAACTGCATTTTAGTACGATTTCAAAGTCTGTGTAAACAATGTCTCCGATTCATTGGTTGGCATGACATTGTATTTTTTAATTATTTTTTAAAGGTTTACAACTGTCTAACATAGAGTATTTGGAAATTATCAACAAGGCACAAGAATATATTGTGCTAATTTACAAGAGATGTCGAAATTAATCGATAATTGGCTACTAACCAACCATCAAATGCAAATCAAAATTTGGATGCACTAGAATATTTTAAATATAAGTATTTACTGTAATTACGACTTTACTACTGCATTAGCATAAGTTGGTGATAGTCCTTATAATGCATGTATCAACTACAAATTTGAGTTAGATTGCCACTGTAGGAACGAAACTTATAATGTAAACAAAGGAACACATTTTCTCATAATTGAGCCTTCACCAACAGGCAGATGCTGGAGTCTGCAAACAGAGCTCATCGCAAACATTTGCTTTCTATTGAGTCTGCTGTGTCCAAGGTTGGTGTCGGGGACTTGAAGAAAAAGCAACCTCCATCTACTTCACCCCAGACAGATTTAGAGCATGGTAACAATGGCAGCAGATGTCCAGTAGACTGTTTTCACTGTTGCAAACCAACAATTGTCTGTGCAGGAAAAATTCAAACCTTGCCAATTGGTTACATTCATTCCTGTTTCTCTGAGAAAAATGGGACGCCCAGGCAGCCCACCGTCTGTGGCTCCTCGAGGGCGGAACTGCGACTGCAGCATAGTGTCTTCAATAACCCTGAACATGCCCTGCTCGGGCTAGAACAATTTTCTCATATCTGGTAGGTTAATTTGCTGGTGTGTTTTTTTTAAGATCCAACTCACATTTCTGCATCACAACTTTACAAAACGTGTATGTGTAAAAATGTGTCTAAAATAGTGGATTGTGGTTTTCTATACTTTTACTTCCCTAGAAAAGTTCCCCAAACTGCCTTTTACTTTCTTAAACCAATCCAAACGTTTCATAATATTTTCTTCTTTTCACGGCAGGGTTATTTTTCTCTTCCACAAAAACGGCCACTTGAGTCACAAAGCCAAAGTGAAACCCCCCAGGCTGAACGGCGAGAGGGTCGGCTTGTACTCGACTCGCAGTCCACACCGGCCAAACGCTTTGGGCCTGACTCTTGCAAAGCTGGACAAAACTGTTGGTGCGTCTCAACCGTAAAGGCGACATATTTTGCACCCCCTCCACACAGTCGATGAATCAGATCATATGTAATCCGATTTCTGCGTTCATACTTCTTCTGCTTCCTTTCTAGGTGATACAATTCTTCTATCAGACATTGACATGATTGCAGGCACCCCTGTGCTGGATATTAAACCCTACATCCCTGACTACGACTCCCCTTGCAGTAGGAAGACCATAGACTTGGAACCTTGCCAGTCCAACACAGATCCCGCCCCTGTCTCGCCTCATGAACCAATAGAAGCACTGTTGAAGGAAATCGAAGACGGTCAATTTGACGATAGTCCAAATCTTGAGGACCCTTTCACTATGCTAGAAGAAGCGAAGGCCTACTTGAGCAATCGGGACCTCACTCAGGTAAATTATGACTGCAAGCGCAACTCTGTAGATCATCGGGGGACTGAGCAGGACCAGCGGCCGTGTGATGCAGAGGAGGCTTCCAGCACCATCGCTGGCTGGATCAGGGAGCCGCCAGTCACCAGCCTGGAGGTGCGCTTCACTCCTCACGCACAGAGAGAGTTGGCAGAATTCCTCCCCTCCATCCAATCAGGTATTCAGTCCTGTTCACCAAATCAGTAGTCACTAAAGTGTGGTTTAAACTTGATGGATCAGTTCTAATACAAACTTTTCACGCTTTCCAGATCCCTCCGATAGCGATCGTCCGAGGTTCAAGTTTCTGCGTAGTTCAGACGAGGCTACCGCCGCCATCAGAGGCGTGCTGTCTGCAGACCCGAGGTCGGTCTACAGGAGAACTCGATGCAAAGACAAGCTTTTTTTCTTCACCCTGGACACTGCTGACATAACCTGCTGGTTTGGACCAGGCTTCGCAGAGGTGCTGCGGGTTCAACCTGTTCAGGGCCCCGTTGGCTCCATGTAGAATGATCTACTTATGGCTGCCATTTTGCATTCTTGACTGTACAAGAAAAAAAAACTTTGTATATAGGAGAAGTTATGGAAGAAAGTCTGGTACTGTTTCGTGTGCTGGAACCCATGTCAGCTGGCTCAGCGTCAGCCAATTGCAGTTAAATAAAAGTTCTAAACTGTTCTTTAACATTATTATAATATATTATTTATTCAGAATGGCACGAAAGAAAAGCTAAATTACTTATGCGTATTTAAAAATATAGATTATTTATGAAAATAACCCAGACGCTATCGGCGTCAACATTCTGGGATGGGGTTCATACCATCCTGTAGGTGGCAGCACTACCCAGCTGAGTTCAAATACGTGCTCGATAAAAGACGCCGAAGAAAGGAAATGGACCAATAGAAACGCGGCTGTTTCTGTTTTGAAAGAAACGCGCTTGTTGACGGTTTCACTGAAGGTTTGACCCTTTTTCTCTGTCTATATATTTTAATTAAAGCCGAAAGACATATATTCGGCATTATTTTAAGTTTCCGTCATTTGTAGGTTTGCTAGGAAAAAAAAGAGTAAGCTAATTCTGTCGCGACAACTTTATACAGTATTTATTGGAGGAACAATTCAAATCATGCCACTTCTTTTGAATAGTCCAAGTACGATTTCTTTACGTAATTATTTTTTATTTTTTTAGGTGTCCCAACTTGCTGATACTAGCCAAATAGTTGTACTCCAACAATGCCGAGTCGAAGTGTGGAAGGCTCGGTAAGAGTTGTATTTTGGCATCGTTTTAATATCGTCAAGCTAACAAGTACAATGCTTTACTACAGTATTTATATTTTCATTTGGATGCTTAGCCTTCCACGAGATGTGAGCAGCGTCCTCCTTTGAGAAGTGTGGAGAATGAAAAGCAGCATTTGTCTACGCCATTACTGAGACGCCATTCCAAATCACAGTCAAAAGTGGAAAAGGTACCATGTTCCTTTTTAAAAATCTGAAAACATTTTTATAATTGTACAATGTATATCTAAAACGTATTGGCTATGAAATAACATAAAAGTACAAATGAAAAAAAAAAAGAATACAAGGAGACAAGATTTGAAAATATATTGTGTGATTATTGCCTTTGCGCCACACTAACACAATTATTGTAACCAACAGGAGGATATTTGTCTCGACTCGTGCTCTCCTTCACCATCCAACGTGACGCAAACCATCAAAATAGACGATTTAGGACTCCCTGATGTCACATTTAAATCCTTCATCTGCTCAAGCGGCGAAGTGGTGATTTCCGATGAGACTTCACTGTGCACAGAAGACCACATTTTCTTGCCTCAGGATCAAAATATTGATGTCACTTGTGAAAATGAGGACATGGGCACCAGTGAGACCTGCAGCGTGCACATGGAACATCCTTATCACCACCCCGAGTCAAAGGATGCAGCCTTTGGTGAAGTTGTTCCAGCCAGCACTGGTCCGATAGATTTTGACATCCGTGAGATGGACATTTCAGCAACCTCCTGGCAACCGGATGAAACCATTCCTCTTGTAATAGACGACAAACATGTGGATGATCTCTACTACTGTCAAGATGAAGGCACTCCAAATGAAGTCTGCGATGTGACATTTAAATCATTCACCTGCGACGGGGGCGAGTTGGAAATTCCTAACGTCACTCAAGTGGAAGATGAGACAGTTCCTCTGCCAGCAGAGCACATGGCGACCAGTGATCCAGAGCTGAGCTTTTTACCTGCTGATGTGGAACTCTGCAGTGATCACGTTGATCATCCGTACTGCCATTTTGAGACCGATGTGGACACTTTTGGACAAGAAGTGGCTTTGTTGAATGATCTTGTTGCTTTTTCAGAAGAGCAACCCGAAAGCTTCCACTTCCATCATCACGAGTCTCACACACTGGAGCACATTCAAAAGAACCAGCATGATGACATTGTGGGTTCTCTCACACCAACGTTTCAGACTTTACCTTACAATTCAGTTTCAGCCCAAGATGAATTTGATGAAATTTCCGTGGGCACTCAAATGTTAAATGAGACGTTTCCTCCTCCGGCAGAACCAATTGCAAGCGCTCATTCAGATCCACACATTTTACCTGCTGATGTCCAGATCAGTCATTTGGAGAAGAATCCTCTTGAACCTCTCATTGAGACCGACTTGGACAGGCAAGTTGTTCCAGAAGAACAAACTGGGTCCTCAGAGTTCCTCACCAAGAATCAAACTCTCACAGTGGATCCAATTGAAGGAAACCAAAACGATGACATTTTAGAGACTTCGACACCATCGCCACCGGAACAGAGGCATGACGATGACAAAATGGTACCCAAGGTTCAGTCAGATCTCGAATTCAGCGAGGGCAAGGACAGCGCGCTTGGTTTGTCTGAAAACAGAGCACCCGCGCTATCGCCCGTGAAGAAACCCCTGGCCGAGACCATGCCCGATGTTTTAAAAGTACTGTCGGAGTGCCCTTCTGTCGTGTCGGCTCTGCAGCTCATGAGTCCGGTTCGAAGGGCGTCCCTCTCCCTCATGAGGACTCGCAGGGATCCTGCTGTTGACTTTGAGAAGAACGTGGTTTCGCCAGAGCTGGCCTCTTTGTGGACGGAGCAGGTGGAGAGCCCGATGCATTCTCCCCTCTTCAACTCAACCACTCTGAGCAACAAGATCCAGCCAGAGGGTCAACAAACCGAGGATAAGAACAGTCAGGGGTCAAAGGTTCCCGCTGGACCTTTTATTCCGGATGGTCCCCTCCAGCAGCAGCTACGGCAAATGGCGGAGTTTCTCCTCCTCGCGTCAGGAAAGATGGACTTTGCTGTCGCTCCTGCTGCTCCTCCCATAAAGTCCTCCAATGTGGGCGTGGGCGTGGGCGTCACCCCAATAAAAAAGTTGGACCGAAGCCTGAATACGTCGGGAGAGTTTGTAAGAAAGGGGGAATTTTTGAAAATAGACGCCTGCACACTTACAGATCCTCTTCCTCTCCTGTGGAAGTAAGTACTGGAAATTATTATTATTTTTTATTTCCATGGCTCGTTCACTGGCTTCCCTTATTTGTTTGCACGGCCAGCTGTCACCAGGAAAGCTTGGATAGCGTTCCCAGAGAGGAACTAGAGCAGAAGCTGATGTCAAGCATGGTCATGGTGGAGGCCTTGGTGCAGCAGCTGGCGGCGGCCCGGGCCATACGCGGCCCCCATGCGACCCCGGCGCCTTCTGAGCTGCGGAACAAACTGGTGCAGACGGAGCACACAGAGCTCAGCCAGGTGAATGACCTGATGCGGAAATTTGCAAAAGCATTGTTTCATGTTTTTGCTTTTTTTTGTGTGTGTGTGTCACTTAGACCACAATGTATCGGGACTTGTATATGGAGGCTTTGAATAGGATTAGCGACTTGGAGCAAGATGGAAGATCTCTGCAGGAACTCGTTCAGCATATGCAGGGCATGCGCGTCACCATGGTGAGACTCGGCTTCCCTGTTTAGTTTTTGGGCTTCTCTGGTTTTCTTTTTTTTTTCATCTGATATGCTGAACTAAAAAGCTTTGGAACTTTCTATTGTTTCGTCCACTAATATATAATATGAAATTAATCCAATAGGCATCTTTGGCCGGTGACACCGATGCGGCGCTGTCTGACGCAAAGCAAATGGAGGCGCTTGTTCGAGAAGATCATCAAACACTCTCGTCTCACGTAAGCCTTATCATAAATATAACATCTTATTTATTATTATTATTATTTTTAATGAATGTTCTCCTTTTAGTACGGCGAGATGAAGTCGCTGTATACGAAGTTCAAAGAAACGCAGCTGCGAATGATGCAGAAGGTCGACGAAGCGTTCGGGCAAAGAGACGAGATGAAGACTTGGATGGAAGACGCCCAGACGTCCAAGGAAGCCGTAAGCCTTTGTAAATGCTCAGCGTGTGAGAAGGAGGAGGCGGCCGTTTCAATCGTTTGTTGGCCCGTGCCCAGGCCTTCAGTACTGTGGAGCAGCTGAGGACTCACTGCGCTAGCGAAATGGCGGCGCTGCAGAGGAGCATCGGCTCTCAGCAGGAACTCCTGGCTGCGCTCAATGTTACCTTCCCAGAGCAGGTGAAATCCAACTCACTGCTGATCAACGTTCTCCCTGAAGATGTCTGGAGTTTAAATCCGCTTTATCTTCACCACCACACAGGTTGCACTAAACAAGATGAACGGTGAAACCTTGAACTCTGCTTCGGATCTTCTGTGCAAAACCATGGAGGATCAGATCAATTTGACTCGAGAAGTGAGTTGAACAAATTTGCGCTTTATTGAACTAGCTGGCTTACTTATAATTGGCACTCATAATTCTTTAGAGTCACATTGATTATTTCCTCATTGTTGATCTTGTTGCAGATGTCCGTGGTCAGGAGCCTCGTGCAGCGGTCCGCCCCTATGCTGGTGAAGCTGAACGAGAAGGCGGCGGCCGCTCTGACAGAAAGAGATCAGCACATGTCAGCCCGAGAGCGAGTGCAAGAGGAGAGAGAGCAGGTCAGTTTGGAATAAGCAGCGGGAAAATCCATTTTCTTTATTTCTTCTGATTCCAAACAAACAGTGAAAGTTTCATTTTTCAAAGCAGAAAAAGAAAAACTTTTTTTTTTTAATTGTCCTGCCAAAAGAAATCAATTACCAAAACTTCCCAGGAAAAGAAAAACATTTTTCAAAATTGTCCTGCCCAAAAAAATCAATTATGACCCAAAAGCTGGCTTATTCCTTTCTGATTTTACTTTGTATTTTTGATGATTGTTTTTTTTAACATACAGGTGGAAGAGGAGCTGACAGAAGCCTTATTAAATCTCCAAACTGCCCAAGAGCAGATTGGTGATTTAAATCTGCAGGTTACTATTTTGACCTCAGGTAAAATACACAAGAGAAAGCTGCAGTGTAATGGGGTAGAGGTGCCAAGTGAAATTCAAATTCTTAATGTTATTATTTACCAGAGATGAGCGTGCTGCGTCAAAAGCTGAAGGAGCACGAGGAGCAGCGAGCTCAGCTTGAGCGTACCGTGACGGAAATGTCGGCCACCGTGTCCTCCACCACGGCAGCCCACACCTTCCTGGAGCACACCCTGGCCGAGGAGACATCCAAGTATGTAGAAACTCCAAAGTGGAACTTCCTGGTGACGATTACAGTGTACTGCAATTTTAGGATTGTCTGATTTACACAAGCAAAACCCAGGAGTTGTTAAAAATGTCGTTCCAGGTTGGAGCAGGCACAAAAAGACGCAAGCCAGGCCAAGGAAAAAGCAGACTAGTAAGTTATGTCCCCAAAATGTGTTTGGTGAAATTCAGACAAATCATTTAAATGGCTCTATATTTTTTTCTGCCCAGTTTGGCGTCTTCACTGTGCCAGGCGGAAGAGTGGGCAGAGGAGCTCATTCGTAATCTGGCCGAGAAAGAGGAGAACCTGTCCCGGCTGCAGGCGCTCTCGCAGTCGCAGAGTTTACAGATCCAGCAACTGAGAGACGTCTGCGCGCAGCTCAGCGATGCGGCGGAAACGAACGAGGTGGGCTCGAGTCGCTGGGGTCACTGTCCACGGAATTTGCAAACCGCCATTTTGAAAGTTGCCATTTAATTGATCAATTTGCTTCCAGTTCCTGCAGGCGGAGAACGAGATGGCCCGGGACCAGCTTGCCGAAAGCGAGAACGTGTCCAGGGTTCTGCACGAGAGGAACATCCAGTGTGAAGACCTGAAAGCAGAACTCTGCCAACTACAGTGAGCCATCATCAGCCTTTCTGCCGTGTTCCATTTCAAACACAAAGCGAATTATCTGGCTCGAAATATTGAAGGGAAAGAAAAAATATTTTCAAACTCGTAAGCATGAGGACATTTGTGGACATTAGTGTTGTGCCCACGACTTGACGTTTAACGTGTGTGCAGGCGAGAGAAGAGGAGTATGCAGGAGGAGCTGGAAGCAGAACGATCGCGAGCCAGCACGGCCCAGCTGAAGCGGGCCGAGCAGCTCGCTCAGGCCGTCACGGAAACTACCCTGCTGCATCACACGCTGCGAGGGATGACCAACGAGCTGCATGATGCTCTCGGCGGCCAGGTGAAGGGAATCTTCTTCGCTTAACCCCGGCTGTCCTTGCATCGTGACTGAAACCAACATTGTGTTTCAGAAGCCAGAACCGAAGAACTCGTCACAGGCCCTCCAAGTGGACCGGCGGAAGCCGTCCAGCTCTTTTGTAGACTGCGTCATGGTTGCCCTAACAGCCGACAAGCATGAGGAGGAGGAAGAAGCCAACACGGCAGACGGTAGTCTTAAATCAAGGCTGCAAAACGTAATTTTATTGTTCCAAGCATGCAAAAGAGCTGCGGTTATTGTCTCTTCAGTTTCCACGGACTCGCCAAGAGACAGCATATTCAGCAAGAGCAGTGCCTTCACACGCTTGCCAGTCACCCCGAAAAAGAAATTTGTGTCGCAGGAGTCTGATGATGAGGAAAAGAGGGAGCAGAGCAGTCTGCTGGAGGCGCTGGCCCACTTGAGCAACACGGTCACGGAGCTTGTCGGCACGCTGGAGTCTGTGCAGCGACACAAAGACGCTCGGCTGAAGGAACTGCAACACACCGTGTAAGTCCATCGGAACGCGTTAAGCAGTACAGATTCTTGACGCACGTCTGCTGCGTGAACAAATACAAATTTAAATTAAATCACATTAGGAGCAGAATTATTGTAATTTATAATTTTGGATCATCGACCATCCCCCATGAATAAATAATGACATTATTATTAAGGTGTTAGGGGTAAGTTTGAATAACCAGGAAGCCTTTATTTATTTAAAAAAAACAAAAAACCCTCATATTATCATTTAGAAAAATACATTTTAAAATTCCCCTCACCCATACAAATATTAATGGTAAGGCTGTTGATAGATATTTGTAAATTTTCATTTTATAATTTTCCTATTTGAGAATGAATGTTTGACTTTTTTTATTTTTTAAGCAAAGGTATATTTAAGCGTTCCTCTTTGCCTTAGCTTTAGCCAGCAGATGGCGCTGCAGGACGCAAACAGCAAGCACAAGGCGGAGGAGTCTGAGCTGAAGCTTCAGCTGAGCCGCATGCGCACCCAGGCAGAGCGCTGCGATTTAGCACTGCAGCAGCAAGCTCAGGTTGGAGGCAACATTTCTTTTTTTTTTTACACATTCCCATCGCCTGGAATTAACAATTGAATTAACAATTGAAAGGCCCGTGCATGACCCTGACGATTACTATTCCTGCGTCCTGAAAGCGGGCAGTATGTTGGTGACTCGTGCTGCAGAACTTCTCTAATTTTACAGAAGCACAACCAAACCATTTCCTGTGCAGCTAAAATACCGTATGAACAATTTACATTCATAACAACCTGGTGAATAAAATTATAAGCAACAAATAGCCTCGATTACATTTGCTCTTGCTGTGTCAAAGTTAGCGTTGTTCAGATTGCTCTAAATTTCAAGCGGCTAATTCATTTAATGACACCGAACTGATTGTTTTCTCGAGACAGGATTCAAAAACGATAACCAAGCTGATGAATGATGTCACAGAGGCCCAGGAGCAGATGATCAAACACAGGCTGGATTATAATGTAAGAACCCCGAAATGATTATTTCTAGATTCTTGTCACATGCAATCATGTAACCCCCCCCACCCCCCATCAGGAGTTGCGCAAGGAGACAATGGAGCTACGTCGCTCCCTCCAACAAAGTGAAACAGAAGTTCAAATCCTGCGCGCAGAGTTCAGGAAAACCGATGGACAGACTGCCGGCGAGGTTGATGTGAAGGAAGAGAAACTCCTCTTGTTAAAAGAGGTACGACCGTGTTGGCTTTCTGTGGACTGCAATCCTACTTCAGCTAGCTAGCTATGCCCAAAATACATTTTCTGCTCAAAATGTCTGGAAACCGATTTTGAAGCCTCGTTTATACACTGTCAACATTTTGTTTTCTCTTATTCTTTCATGACTATTCATCAAATAACCATTTTAGTTTGGAGCTTTCACTGTAATATTTTTAAGTGACGATAATAGCAATATATAAAGATTCTGACGCTATCCAGGTGGATCGACTGAAGACAAGCCTTCGGGAGATGGAGCAGACCAGGCACAAATTGCTCGAACGGGCTAAGAGACATGTAAGTGACACACGCAGACACACACGCACGGAAGAAGAAAAAAAAAGAAGTTCACTGTGTAGCGTCACCTCTTCGCAGCAACAAATCCAACAAATGAACCAGCAGAAGTGCGAGAATGAAGTGCACATGTTGAACAACATGATTAAAAAAGTCCGCGAGGTACGTGCCTTTCCTCAGAACTCCTCATAATTTTTTTATTATTTAAAAAAAAAAAAAAAATCCTTTTGCTTGTAGACGCTGCGGTCATTGCCCGAGGCGGTGAAGAAGTGTGAGCAGCTACAGCAGCTTTTAGAATATTTAGGCTGATCATTTGTTTTTTTGTTTTCTTACAACGCTTTTTATACATTCAATGTGTCTGCGCTTTTTGCTCTCTAATGTTTAATGTAAATAAATACACAAACTAAAAAGTTTTTTGGGGGGGGGGCGGTCCAATGTATTTAGTATTTTAGTTAGACAAAATCTAAATCAGCACAAAAGGTCATTTTTATTTTGTGTCAAACCACATTTAAAACCAACAGAAAGTGAGCGTGACAATTCTCATTTCCGTTTTTATATTTAGAATGTTGTAAAAAGTCAAACTGCTTCCATTTATATTACAATATTTAATACTATTTAATAGTAATTTATTTTCTAAACTCCTTAATTTGACCCAGTTTTGAGAAAAATAATGGACATTGGGACTTTCTTTTGGGGCTTGTTGCTAAAAATTAATTATTTTAATAATCCAAAAAATACAAAGGTATTTAACAGCCCATGTCAGGACATTTTCTAATATAGCAAACGTACAGTGATTCTTAGAATTTTGTGAATATGGGAGACTAAAGATGTGAAAGAAACAAAAATATAACATGAACAAAAAAAGCTTTTATGACAGCTATAACTAAAGTTTTCCAACTTTTTGGGTTCAGGGTGAGAATTTTTCAAGGACCGGCACATAAACAGAGATTCAAAATTTTATGTTTCAAAAAAAAAAATCTCTGAAAAGAATGCTGTAATGTGATATTGAAGCTTCATTTTTTTCAGTTTGAGAATCAACCAGCTATGTTTTGTACTGCATCTTCTTTTTTTTTTTTTTTTTTGTATTGCCCTTTCAAACTGCAAGATTCCATCGGCCTCACAATTCAGCCTCGTCAATCACTGCGGCTTCTTTCCCAGGCACGTAATCAAGTGTCTCGGGCTAACAAAGTGCATCCTTTCAGGTCTCATCTTGTCTGTGTTGAGATACAACTACTGCAATTGTTGCTTCTCAAGCCTTTTTCGAGGCTGAACTATCGCGTTAGAAATCAACGCACGGTTCGAGTAGCCGAATCTGAAGTGTTGCGGCGGATCCAAAAGTGTGCCTCCAAAACGACAGTGAAAACATTGCAGACACCAAAAAATGCACCAATGACGCTTGTTGAAGTCCACTTTTTACTCTTCAAGAAATGTGCTGTACAAGTTCCCAAAAAACTCATGCGACATTCTTCATACAAGACACTTATTGCAAAGCCATCAAGCCCAATAATTTACGGAAAAAAATGAACCCTTAAGAAATCCGAGGGATATTTTGTGGCGTTTTTTTTTTCTTTTTAACTTTTGAATAACCAAAGTGTTTTTCACTATTGATGGTTTGTGATGAAAAAAACAAAAACGTTTCTTTCGAACTTCACGAATCTTATCTCTAAGAAATCCGCACTCTACAATATGATGTAGTACATGTCCAAAAGAAGTATATCTTTAATTGAACGGCCATCAAATGTGATTTCATAAATATAAAAATAATTCATGTTTGATGTGTACGTCTCTGCCACCCAAAATTGGTACGTGGACAATATTAGTGGTTTGTGACAAATGTGGGATTTTAATTAATTTCATTTTAATTAAGGGTTAAACAGAACTAAAATGTGTCCATCAGGACACCCACAAGCAGTCTAAACAATTATTTACATTTGCATGCCGTAAAGAGGACTTTTACGGTGTAGAGCTCGTTATGACCAAGGTGGAAAAACGGTTAACTTGATCAATTATTTTGTCCTCAGGAATGCATAAAAAAATATTTGGCTCAAGTACCGCTCAAAGGGTGTACAAACGTTAGACTGCAATTGTATACCACGAAAAAAACTATGTCCAAAATATTAGTAATAAAAATCAAATTTAATTAAAGCAAGAAATAACGTGACTTGCTATTTTTTTTAATAGTTATTTTGGTTGTGAATGTGAAGATGTAAGTCTGCTGTGGCTCAGTACAGGGCCGGTTCTATTGTTGTGGGCTGCGGACACCCCAAAATCTAAAAAAATCTTTCAGGATTTGCTTTATCATCTAGCTGTTCAAATATTTCAATATTGACCTATTAGAATTGATTCCTGAGCATATATTTGTCTTAACTAATGGTTTGGTTTTAGCTTGTCAAATAAATTAAAGCTGAAGGTTTTCCTTTGATCTTCTCGTACGTGTAAGTTTGGACACCCCTGAATTGTAATGTTCTGGTCGAATATCTTGAAGACAGTGAAAAGGCGCTAGAAAATTGTCTCAAGTTGTCAACCGTCAGAGAGCAGACACAAACCTGTCCATGTTCCCGGTGTAGGGCGGGTGTCGCAGGTAACCTCCTGCATTGGCGCTGTTGTACTGGGAGAAAGACCCCAACTGTACTGGCGAGACCCTACTGTAGGGGTCTTCCGTCTCGCCTGAGGAGCCCAGGCGACTGGAGGCGGCGTACACTTGGCTCTGGCCTTGTCCGTAGGGGCCCTGGGGGGCGGTGTGATGGTGGTGGTGTTGGTGGCTCGGTACGGGATAGGTGAACCCCGGGTGTACGGAGGGGGTGGAGCGGGGCGGGGCGGCGCCCACGCATGTCTGGCTCTGGAAACTCGGCGGTGCCAGACTACAGGGGCTGGATCCGTTGGAGATCCCCTCGGGGGTAAAGCTGCGGCCGGGCTGCTGCATCCCGTCCGGCCCCTGAGCGCCAAGCATGCCGGTCGGAGATCCGATTAGGTTGTTGATACTGAACATGCGAGTCTGAGGCGGGCCAAAGCCGGGAGGGGACTGCGAAGGGTAGTAGGCGGAGGGTAGCTGTTGCCCGTAGGATGGGCTGACGGTCATGTTAGGGTACACCGCGTTGGAGTATGCCCCCGACCTCGTGATCTGGACCGGCGTGAAAACCGGATTCTCCTGAACGTACGAGGCGTAGGTGCTCAGGTCGCATCGCTTGAAGCGCTTCCTCCGCCGTAGAAAACTGCCGCTCTCAAACATGTCCTCGGCGTTGGGGTCCAAGGCCCAGTAGTTGCCCTTCCCCGGGCGCCCTGGCTCCCGGGGGATCTTGATGAAGCAGTCATTGAGCGTTAAATTGTGACGGATGGAATTCTGCCACTTCTTGGAATTGTCCCGGTAGAAGGGGAAGCGCTCCGTGATGAACTTGTAGATGCCGCCCAGCGTCAGCTTGCGGTCTGCGGAGTTAGCAATGGCCATGGAGATAAGGGCGATGTAGCTGTAGGGCGGTTTGCCTCGCTGCAGGGGTCTTTTCCTGCGTCGACCTCGGGGCTGCTCCTCTGGAGGGTCAGGGACCGCCGAGGACGTGTCCGCCGGAGGGTCTTTCTCTACTTTAACCACCGGCATTATTTTTGATTCCTCAAGAAAGCCTGCAATCAAACAAATCACAAAGTGAATCTACAGTCGACAAGTAGCAAGGTTCCAATCCTAACGAAGCGAATTTCTTGTTTATCTCACATTATGGTAAGTAACCAGATGATGGCAGGTAACATTATCTGTCGAGAAAAATAAACATAAAATAAACTAACTTTTTAACTTTCCGTGCCGTAGGCTCCACAGGAAGGCCCGCAATGGAAAACCTGCGGTAGACGCAGATTGCAATCTCGATGATAGTTCCAGTGGCACAAAACAAGAAGTCGTCTTTTGACAGTAAGTCACGCTCTGCGTCCAAAAGCAACGTTTCTTCCCAAGGTGGTCAAACGAGTTGAGCTTTCCCAGCGGTGGGATCGGGGCGCATTCAAGCTCGTTCCCACCGGCGTTTTCTGAGATCAGGTGGAAGCGGCAAACAATGCGTCCTCCATGCGTGGCGTCTGAGGTGTGTTTGAGAGTGAGTCACAGAAGTGCTTAGGAGGGATTACCTCCACCGTGAGTAACTGAGGGGCCACACCTCCCCGTTGCTAGCATCAAGTGCTGCCCGCAGGACTCTTTGCACGCTGGTGGACACTTCTACATCCACAAATGATGTACGCGTATCTTGAAATGTCTCCCAGTCGGTTGCAAAAACTCTTGAAATATTTTTCACAGTTAGCAACCAAATACTGGTATTGCATGACTTAGTCTTATGAAAATCCACTAGTTTAACGCTAACACTCATTGAGCATAGTAATTCAGATTGCGGTATTGATAAATCCTTAAGCAATTTTTAATTGTAGTGAAAAACACGCACACCATGTACATCCCCTCCCCTAAAAAGTCAACGATTTGCTGGGTTCCTTTATTATCAGAGACCATCAAATAATGAACTTTGCGGGCCACGTGAAATAATGTGGTGGGCCAGATCTGGCCCCCGCTCCTTAGGTTTGACACCAGTGATTGAAAGAGTTTGTTGCTTTAATTCCTCTTGATATGTAAATTGAAGTCAACCTCAGTTTATTTTCAGAAATGGTCCTCGTTGTTTGGAAGCCGCCAACCTAAAGGACCTCTTTAGCGGCGAGTTAGGCCGCATGTTGTTTTTCTACGTGGCTTACCTTGTTTGCTTTGCCCCCGCTCTGAAACACGGCAGCTGCATTTGAGGCATGAATGTGTGTTTTGGTTTGTGTGTTTTTTCAACCTGCGATGTCAGCATGCAAATTTCAGCCCATTGATTTATCACGGAGATTATTCTTTTATCAGGTGCTGCGGTTGTCACTGTCATCTAGAAATGATTTATGTAAACTGAATGTACCGAATTTTTTTGAACGTATTTTATGTGAATAATTTTGCAGATTAAAAAAAAAAAAAAAACAATCTTCCCATTATGGTGGAGAATTTTGAGGGGGAAAAAAGTTGTAGCTTAATGCTAACATAAAATGCAAAACTCCAAAGATGGGCTAATGAAAATTAGCTTACAGTAAATATACTGCAAAAAAAAAAAATATCTGCAATCCCTCACTGTGGTTGCTTCTTTTCCTCGATGCGTGTAAACATACTGACTGAGAACAGCTATTTGGGCCCAACAAGGATGGGCTCCAGTGCCTTAATCCCTCAAATAAACAGCGAAGAACACGCTTCCAAACACTCCCAACCTCTCAACACGTGCTGAGAGAGCGCCGGCCGGCCGGGCCGGGTTAGCTGCCGATGAAAGGTTCAGTCGTGCCGACGGCTATGTTGCAAGTTATACAGAAATAGTTACAAATAGTTGACATGTCCTAATATTAATAATAGCAATCTATTTCATAACAGTTCCTAACAATAAACACATAATTAAAAAATTAAACTACTCGTTTTGATTATGATAATATTTGGCAAGCTAAGCATTTTTTTTTTTTAGGTGGAACTTGATGTAAATATTTGACAAGCACTAGCACATAATAACCAGTGTGCAAATGTGCACACAATTAACACCACAATGGTGCACTGCAAACAACTCCAATTGGACATTTCACACTAATAACAGGTTCTGTTTCCTTAAGCTACGTGTAAACATTTGGAATATTCGTTCTCCTGCCTACGATAATACGCATTTGATTGTGTGCTTACTTTACCGGTTGACAGCCGTTTGACAGGCGGGTTTTTTTTCCCTCGGGCGGCCTCACCCTAGGCCCTAAGACGGCTTCTTACGCTGGGTGGCAGCGAACAATTGAGGCTGCCTCGTTTCCCAGCTCGCTCATGCTCATATTTGCCATAGTTTGCTCATGCATCAGCATCTGGCCAGCGTACAATGTGTGCACTAGATATTTGTCCATCAGCTTCTTTATCTGCTCTGTGCTGTCGCATTAAAATATGAAATGACATCTGTGAGAGGTCAACAGCAGCGTGTCTTTCTGCTATTGTCAGATGATAGGTATGACAGGTGTGCTTTGTTATGGCAGTAAAGGCATCGCGCTTTGTTAGGTGTAAACTATTTGGATGCGAACAAAAGAAATAAAAAAAATATTTTATTGTGCAATGTACTTAGATTTCTTTCAAAAATAATTTTCGATGCAAATTGCAGTAAAGTGACAAACACAGCAATATAATAACAAAAAATAAAAAATACAACTTCATTAATTTAGCGTGCACTGGATTTTATTAAAAAATTAAGAATAAAATATGGAAAAAATACTACAATAATTATACATACGTATTATATATCATGAAATGAAAACCTCAAAAAAAAAACTTTTCTCCCTTTTATTCTTTTTTCAAATTCATTGTTTTGAGTTTGAGTGTAACCTATAGCTAATGCCTGTAACTGTTGAAGCTGTCAATTTATAATGCATGTTAGGGTTAGGGTAAATTAATCTAAAATGCTAATCATGAAAACATCGGTTGGCCGTGCATGCTGCAAAGGCCACATCATTGCACCCTGGGATGATTGCGGACAAGCCTGGGCCAGCCCTCGGCTCCAGTTTACAATGATCTTTGGCATTTGTCGACGTGATGAGGTCTTCTTCATGGCGAGCTCTTTCTTTCAGCCAAGCAGAGAACCGAGGCTGGATGGGAGGTGTGTGTGTGAGGGGGGGTTGGGGTCGTTGGCCCTCGCTGTCCGTCACGAGACGCAAATGGCGGCTTCATGGTGGGGTGGGGCCGTTTTGTGTGCCGTGCTGCTTTTTTGACTTAGGCCAGACGAGAAATGCTCTCCGAGCAAACAAATGCAAACAAATGAGATATTTGAATGTCAACACTTGCATTTGGACGGTGTGACGGACACACGCACTCGCAGGTGCCGTAATGCTTGACATACGTGCATACGGGTGCACGTGTATACGAGTGTGTGTGTATATCATTATATATAGTTAATGAATGAATTTATGACTTGCAAATGTTGCACTTTAATCTGAAGCGCATGTGTGAGCGTGTGTGTGTGTTTGCATTAGCAGCTGCAAGGTCTTGTTGCAGATGCAAAATCCGACGGTTGACTTGTTCCCATCCCAGGCCGGTTTACATAACTGAAGAACACACACAGTCGGGCCCTGAATTCACTTCATGATTCCTTAACCCAAACCTAAAAAGAATAGAATACAATAATATCACAACAGTGAAAGTCACCAATGTATTCTTTTTCGTGCAGTGATGTTTGTCTACGTTAACTTTGTCATGCTGATGCTTCTCAAAGGTTTATCAGGTCGACAATGGCATTCTCCCTGTCGGTTGCAGTTCAGGTTTTTCTTCGAATGACTCACGGGGCCTTTTGACTTACCGTGACTTTCACGCCTGATTGCAAATCTCACAGCAACTGTGTCAGCCTAACACTTGAAAATGCAACACAACAAATATTTCGAACTTAATTGAAGTTAGCACAAAAGTTTGCCGACTAAAAAAAGCAACCCTTCACTCCTCAGCTCTTGTGAACTGCTTTCGATGTAACCGTCGCTTTTGTGGCGGCTTTTGTGTTCCCTTCAGCGCCGCCTAAATCCTCCAACTGGCGAGCAGGAAGACGTAGGCACTCAGGGGGCTTCCGCCCAGATCCTCCATCCGCACACTCGTGTTTGCTCTCAGCTGTCATACTCCTCGAGAACACTTGCGGAAAGGACCTCGGCTCAGCTCGACACGCATTGTGACGACCTGATGTTCAGGCTCTTCAGGAGATTTTGATTTCCTGTAGAAGTACTGTGGGAAATGAATGGCCATCCATCCAAATCTTACATTTTTGAGCGATGGTTCCCCGCGGCTGCTTCCATTCAGGCCGACTTGGTCGGCGGCCAGCCGAGCGGCGGGATGGCAACGAGATCGGTATGCGCTTCCTTTGCGGTGCCACCTGTGTGTCTTTTACCAAAGGGATTTGTACCTCCTCAATCACTGACACAGGGCGGATTATGTGTACTTAGGTCAAAAAGCCAAAGGCAAGCCGCGTCTTGTGCGTGCCAGCAGTCAGTCAGCCACTCCGACAGGCGAGCGTATCATATGAGACAATTTTCCATCTGTACTCTTCTGTTTAATAAAACGCTTGTGTGGCTTCGTTAAGTGGTTCTCACTTTTTCTATCTATTCTGACCAATTTTCAAAATGTTTAAAGTCTGCTTCATGTTCAATCCATAGTAAATAACGACCAGCTTCAGCCCACCCGAGGGTCCGTGTCCACTTTTTTTTTTACGTCCGTCAGCCGCTGAGACAAGACGTTAATTGACTTGTGACCGAGGACCATTGAGTGCGCACGTTTGCCGTTACGGGACTTGGGCCGCGCCGCTACGCTCCTAAACTTGGAGCTTAGAGGCCCCGTCATGCGTGGAGAGGCACGGCCTGCACAATGGGCCTGGCGCTGGCTGCGCCCGTCTCCGGGATTAATGCAGGTGAAAAGATCCACAAGCAGACAGGTTCCACCAGCCTGCGTGGATCCTCTCGCTCAAAGCGCATTGTTTGTAGATTTGTAGAAAATATGTGGAGAGTTGCTTTAAAGGAAACAAGTGCTATTTCAGAAAAAAAAATCCTCATTGTTCTTGTTTGATTGTTTACCGTGTGCTACTTTATTAATACAAAAGAGGCATGGGAGGGAAAATGATTGAAATAAAATTGGGCGGACATTTTTCTCACATAAGGACCCCCTGATTGAACGGGCAGTCAGCCATTTTGTTTTGAAACGGAAATACATGGGTCGCATTTGGACAAATTCTGAAATTCAACCATGTCGAGATGTAGTGATGTGCATTACCGTTCTTTTAAGTGAACTGAATCTTTACAATCAGTTCTCTCAAAAGATTCGTTCAAACGAATTGTTCAGCATACGCACACACAGCACAGAGCAGGCAATAAAAAGTGCAGTGGAAAATATTTAACAGAGTTGAAAAGAATGGCGGAGAGAGACTGTTCATATGACTTCAACCAGTAGGTGTCGGTAATGCGCAATGAAGCTGGTGCCACCTTGTCGTAAAACAAAGGATTAGGGGAATATCATGGTCAAAGGTCACAGGTGTTAAGCTCTCGTCCTCAGGGCCGCATTCCAACATGTTTTCCAAGACTCCCTTGTTAAGTGCACCCTAATAAAGTGGCCTGTTATTAGGTACACTTGAAAACGGCGGTGTACCTAATGTAGTGTCCGTGTCATTCCCTCGTTAAGTGCACCTGCGTGAAAAGTTTTAGCTACTTTTACGTTCTGCAGGAGCTAAAACTTTTCACGCAGGTGCGCTTAACGAGGGACTTACACGGACACTCCATTAGGTATACCGCCATTTTTAAGTGTACCTCATAACAGGCCACTTTATTAGGGAAATGTCATGGTCAAAGGTCACAGGTGTACACCTCTAGTCCTCGGGGCCGCATTCCAACATGTTTTCCAAGACTCCCTGGTTAAGTGCACCCTAATAAAGTGGCCTATTATTAGGTACACTTGAAAACGGCGGTGTACCTAATGGAGTGTCCGTGTGATTCCCTCGTTAAGTGCACCTGCGTGAAAAGTTTTAGCTACTTTTACGTTCTGCAGGAGCTAAAACTTTTCACGCAGGTGCGCTTAACGAGGGACTTACACGGACACTCCATTAGGTATACCGCCATTTTTAAGTGTACCTCATAACAGGCCACTTTATTAGGGAAATGTCATAGTCAAAGGTCACAGGTGTACACCTCTAGTCCTCGGGGCCGCATTCCAACATGTTTTCCAAGACTCCCTGGTTAAGTGCACCCTAATAAAGTGGCCTATTATTAGGTACACTTGAAAACGGCGGTGTACCTAATGGAGTGTCCGTGTGATTCCCTCGTTAAGTGCACCTGCGTGAAAAGTTTTAGCTCCTTTCACGTTCTGCAGCAGCTAAAACTTTTCACGCAGGTGCGCTTAACGAGGGACTCACACGGACACTCCATTAGGTATACCGCCATTTTTAAGTGTACCTCATAACAGGCCACTTTATTAGGGAAATGTCATGGTCAAAGGTCACAGGTGTACACCTCTAGTCCTCGGGGCCGCATTCCAACATGTTTTCCAAGACTCCCTGGTTAAGTGCACCCTAATAAAGTGGCCTATTATTAGGTACACTTGAAAATGGCGGTGTACCTAATGGAGTGTCCGTGTGATTCCCTCGTTAAGTGCACCTGCGTGAAAAGTTTTAGCTCCTTTCACGTTCTGCAGCAGCTAAAACTTTTCACGCAGGTGCGCTTAACGAGGGACTCACACGGACACTCCATTAGGTACACCGCCATTTTCAAGTGTACCTAATAACAGGCCACTTTATTAGGGAAATGTCATGGTCAAAGGTCACAGGTGTCAAGCTCTAGTCCTCGGGGCCGCATTCCAACATGTTTTCCAAGACTCCCTTGTTAAGTGCACCCTAATAAAGTGGCCTGTTATGAGGTACACTTGAAAATGGCGGTGTACCTAATGGAGTGTCTGTGTGATTCCCTCGTTAAGTGCACCTGCGTGAAAAGTTTTAGCTACTTTCACGTTCTGCAGGAGCTAAATCTTTTCACGCAGGTGCGCTTAACGAGGGACCAAAACGCGGACTTCGTCGAACGACTCGTTTGAACGAATCTTTTGAGTGAACTGATTTTAAAGACTCAGTTCACTGAAAAGAACTGGAATGCACATCGGTTAGGAAACAGGAAATGCAATTGACGACTCGTTTGTGAACGGGAAGTTACGTCATTTTCTTCTTCGTTTTGTTTTACGGCGAGGTGGTACCAGCTTCAATGCGCATTACTGACACCTACTGGTTGAAGTCATGTGAACTGAAAAGAATCACTTCCTAAAGTGATTCGTTCACTCTCGTTCACTGAAAAGATTCGGTCTTTTGAACGAATCATTCACTCACGAGCCAACACTAGCGCGATGTCAACATGCATATTCAATAGCATAAAAATGCACATGTTTATACAGGCACACGCACACACGCACACACGCACGCACGCACGCACGCACACACAGGCTCCCACATAGCTGCCGGACCTGCCTTACTGGCTCGTTTGTCATCTGCCATCAGTGTGTGCGTGTGAGGGTATTAGCGGCCTGTGTCGGGTGTTGAGAGCCGGGCTTTCCTGCTGAATAGAGCAAGTATGTATCAACGCCGAAACAAAACATGTAATGACACACACGCTGGCAGTCACACTCCCACCGCCAGCTGCTTCATGAGTGTGTGTGCGAGTGTCAACCCTCACATTCCCCCCCCCCCCCCCCCCCCCGCTTAGAGTTTAGCAACTTAACCAGGTTAGGTTACAGCAGTGCTTCTCAAATAGTGGGGCGCGCCCCCCTTGGGGGGCGCGGTGCTATTCCTGGGGGGGCGCGTGTGACCCTGGGGAACAGGCTTTTTTTTTGGCAGTACTAGAATAAAGTGTAATTGCGCGTTTACTACAGCAGGGGGCAGTGGCGCTCTCATTGTTACTTCTGTCACGTTTGCGACAGTGCAACATTTTACGACTTACAAGACAAGTTAGGATAGTCACGGTGGGGAGGGGGGGCGCGAATAGTTTTCTTCTTGCTAGGGGGGGGCGTAACAGAAAATAATTGAGAAGCACTGGGTTAAATAAAGGTTAACCTAAAAAAAAAAAAATAAAATAAAAAAGTGAACCCTGAACTTTGAACCCGCGGTGACCCCGCGGTGACCCCGTGGTGACCCCGTGGTGACCCCGTGGTGACCCCTGGGTGACCTTTGAACCCTGAACTTTTAACTCTAGTTAAAAATCGAAAATGTGCACATGACCCCGTGAACTTTGAACCGACCTTTGACCCCTGGGTGAACTTTGAACCGTAAACTTTGACCTTTGACCCCTAGCTAATTACGTTTTTTTTTTTTTTTTTTAAACCGGCATAGCAGAACGATCCATGGTCTTCAGATGCCGCGCTGTCGCCATCTCCTGGTCAGTTAGTGAAATGCTTTTGCTGTTTTTTTTTCTCTCAATTAAAACAAATCAATTAGCCAGTTGGTTTTCTTTATTTAATATCTATTATCAGACAAAACCAAATTGTGAATCAGTCACCTAGGCTATAGCAGAACAAACAATCCATGGTCTTCAGATGCCACGCTGTCGCCATCTCCTGGTCAGCTAGTGAAATGCGTTTGCTGTTTTTTTTCCCTCTCAATTAAAACAAATCAATCAGCCAGTTGGTTTTCTTTATTTAATATCTGATATCAGACAAAACCAAATTGTGAATCAGTCACCTAGGCTATAGCAGAACAAACAATCCATGGTCTTCAGATGCCACGCTGTCGCCATCTCCTGGTCAGCTAGTGAAATGCTTTTGCTGTTTTTTTTCCCTCTCAATTAAAACAAATCAATCAGCCAGTTGGTTTTCTTTATTTAATCTCTGATATCAGACAAAACCAAATTGTGAATCAGTCAGTTACAGTAAAGAATTATTGGACATGTGTGTTACACCTACTTTGAAAAGGGCTAGGGTTTCAAACTACGGTTAGGGTTTGGAAGTAGGGTTTCAAATTAGGGTTAGGAAGTTGGCTTTGGCCACCCACCAGGAGAGAAGCTCCTAGGAATGCTTTTAAACTCCATTGCCCTCCCAACGCGCACGCAAACACTTTGTATGTGTGTCTCCAGTTTATTTATTATTTATATATATTTGCTTATATAAACTATGTATGTATGGTGGTTGGGTGGATAGGAGGAGTAAATGATGCGCGGAAATAAATCCAATGTCTGTGTTGTCTCTAGAGGGCGCTCCAGCTCCACTCCAATTTATTTCTCTTGTGTCGTGACTTACACAGCAGGACATGTTTTTTTTATGGCCTGTTCTACTAATAATTAAGATTTTGTACAAAAAAAAAAAAAAGCATGGCAGCTAGCAGAAAAAAAGGAATTTAGCTGAATTTAGCAATTGGCCTCATGGACATCTGTCCACAACCACCAACCCAGGTCAGTACCCCAAACCAGCACATTTCTCTGTTTATTGGAATAAAGGACATTGACTTATCACATTGTCTTTACATCAAGCATACAGTCTCCAAATCCAAAGTGCAAGAGTGAAGCAAAACCGAGAAGGAAAAAAAACAACCAAAAAAACAGTCATGATGATGTGCAGCACAGACTATCTCTTTGTTCCAGTTTTATATTATGGAGTATATAGTATCTATATTTACATCTATGTCATTATTTCAATACTTTGTCATGGTTACAAAAATAAGATTACGTGACTGTGGGTGAGCGACGACACACACATGCGCACGCGCACACACACGTACACAAATTATACACGCGCACAGCTGTACAGTCCTCATTGAGGGCAAAAATACTTTTTTTTTAAGTCAAAGAGAAAAAGTGGAAATTTAACCCTTATTAAAATGAAAAAAAAACAATATACTTTTGTATAATCCCCCCTCCCTCCGGAAAAAGAGTAGACCAATCAGAATGCAGCTCGAGGGCATAGTGAGAAGTGTCTGTACGGCTGCCAAGCCTTAGCGGCCTTTTTTTAATTGGACGTCAAGGTAAGTACTTTTTTTTAGACCACCTTTGTCCAATTGCTATCCACTAAACATCAAGAGTAATTACACGCTTAAATATATCGGCGTGTTGAATCCTAACATCGTTTTAAATAGGGGTACATGTATTCATATTTTTCCACACATCGACTCTGTAACCAAACACAATGCTGCTCAGCTTCTGGCAAGCAGAATTTTGAACATGATAGATGGGCAAACAATTTGAAAATTAAAACAACTATACATTTGCAACACTAGATAAGCTTATAAAATAATCACTTTTTTTTTTCCAAGCACAACAATCCCCCCAATCCCAAGAGTTTAAAAATAGTAGGTCAACTCTAAAGTCTGCAGTGCGAGTAAAAATATGACACAATGCGTTTTTTTTACCATTTGACTGTAGTGTTTTTTGGACAAATTATTGAACCATTCAGTGCGTGTTATTATGGTAACCATGCCAACCACATCACAAAGGTTTTTCAAGGCATTGCTTGATTTACCTCTATTAGACAAGCTACGAAGATGACACCAAAAGGTTACTAGCTCACAATTGTCAACCCAGCAAAACAAACAAACAAATATATCAATGATATCTGGATGTATTGTAGATTTTTTTAGAATATGATGGAAAATATATCGTAGCGCTAAAATAATAAATAAACTGATATTTTGTATTGCAGTTGTCGTACATTACGTCAAAACTTATGTTTGATAAATAAATAAACATAAACAAACATTATAATCACAGCTTTTGTATGTAAGAAAATCACGTCATCACGTCACAAATCACCCGCTTGAATATGGCATGTCACAAATCGGATTTTCTTACGTTACGTCACAACTTTTCGTAAAGTCACACCATCACGAATCACTGTCTTGGACGTGGAATGTCACAGTCACGGATATGATTTGGAATTGCCCCCTCGGCACAGGCAAAAATAAAATCAGGGCAAATTGGCCATCGGCCAAAATTGACTGTAGCGACATCACTGATTCAAAAATAGAACATTAGATTTCATCAAATATTTTATATTCCTAAAGTTATGTCGTCACTTCAATTGCGGAAAAATAGCTAACAAATACAAGTAATTTTTTTTGGGGGGGGGGGGGGGCGAGTTAAAATATTATCTTTACCGATTTACCAAATACTTTTTCATTTCATACGGAGCGACCACATGTTACGGCATAACTTTCATCTTTCGGAAAATCAAGTGATCACTTATCACTGGCTCGGACGTGGAATTTCACATACATAGATACTGTTCCGCCCCACATGCAAAAATAAAAGAGATTGCAAATGATTTTTTTTTTTGTTCGCTCGTTTTGGTATCTGAACCCCATTTTACACAACATGCTGAGACACTGCAGTCCCAAATCAAAAAGAAGTACAAACAGAAAAACACAAACAAAGGGATTGCAAACCCAACTTTTTTTTTTTTTTTTTAATGCAAGGGAAGATGTTGAATAGGTGCCAAACACCTTCTTTTGATCTACTTTTTTGATCGCTAACAAATATAATGCACACAATGTTTTATTTTTTTAGAGAAAATTCTATCTACTGGGGCGGACGTTCACAAAGTACAGCAACGGACATAAAGTGGGATGGTGGAGTGGAGGGGGGGGGGTGAGGGGGGGGGGGGGTGACTACCACACGGATGCAGAGTTGAAACTATGCCGCAGGCCGCCCGGTGCTTTATTGTTGCATTAAGCAGTTTGCAGCAGGCTGGGTTCAATCGGGTCGTTTCGGGGAAGAGATGTTTTCATTTGTTGATTTCTTACGTGGCCGTGACTGCGTTACAGCGACGAGCAGCAGGTGGCGCTCTAGTGCGGCAGGGGCACCAGGATGTCCACGTAGTTGATGGGGAAGAAGCCCGAGTTGCCGTGCAGCATCCCCTCGTACCAGTTGTCGTCGATCTTGTTGGTCAAGGTGATGATGTCGCCCTCCTTGAAGCCGAGCTCGCCCTCGTTTTCGGGGTCGAAGTCGTAGAGGGCGCGGCAGCATGGCTGGTCCATGGGGGCTGTTGTTGGGAAAAGGGAAGTAAATGACCCACAAAACATTGACAACCCCGTGACCAGCAGGGCTCACCTGGGGATCGAGCTGACGGTGTGAAGAGAGGCAACAGGATACGATGCGAAGGCAAAGATAAAGACAAGGATTGAAAATGTTAGTCGGAAGGTTTTCACAATTCCAATTCGACACATGGTGGTTCAGGAAAGGTGCAGTTTGACATTTTGGTCATCAAAGGCGGAGCTTAACTAATCAATGAATGGAAATCAAAATATATAAATATATCTTTTAATGGAAACCTTTAAAAATGGCCATTTTCAATTACGATATAGTTTATATATTTTGAATATTTATAAAAACCTTTAAGAAATATTTTATAAAAAGGAGAATGTCAAAAATAATGTTTCAAAGGCTCTTTTGAAATGAAATGATTTTTTAAAATATTTGTAAAAATCTTTCAGAAATATTTTATAAAAAGGAGAATGTCCCCAAAAATATTTTTCAAAGGCTTTTTTTGTGTGACTTTCACTGGCAGGGGTGTCAAACTCTTTTTTTTTTTTTTTTTTTTGCGGGCCGCATTGTAGTCAGCTCCTTTCGAAGGGCCATTATGACTGTCAACCCAAATAAATGTATGAGCACCTCATATTATATACAGTAAAAGCTACAAAACAAACTGACAAATAACTTGTTTTCAAATCAGACGAGTAAAATCTGGTCAAATATTAAAAAAAAAAAAAAGATATTAAAAGTGAAGACAATTTGCAATTCTAGTATTGACACATAAATTTGATGCACAATTTGTCTTCGCGGGCCACATAAAATGATGTGGCGGACCGTATCCGGCCCCCGGGCCTTGAGTTTGACACCTGTGCTGTAGGGGCTCCCTGTGTGATTCCCTGAATGTCAAACTTTGAACAACTAAACCCAAAAAGAAAGAAGGAAGAAACAAAGGGGTTAGACAAGACATGCAAAGAAAAATCAGCGTAGACGAGGCTGCGCCCAAGAGGAACCTCCACTGTGTTCAAACGAAAACATTAACGGAAGAATCCAGCGGGTCGCTCGTGCTCACCTGGAGATCTTGCTGTGAAAGGGAAAGAAGAAGACAAGTGAGACCTCCAAAAAAATTGGATAACGGCAGAAGCAACCGTGGATGGATGGAGGGATGAGCGGAAGGAAGCGAAGGAACGTCAATGAGCAAAAAAGAGCAAAGGCGCTTTCGGAACATAAAAAGTTGAAGCAAGGATGGAGGAGATGACGCGGAACCTTCTGCTTTGTCTCACCTGGAGACCTGGCTGCAAACGGCAAGCGGAGGAGAAAAAGGGAAGCAAAAGACAGAAAGTCAGTAGAAGTGGCGGTCAAGTGAAGCGGCAAGTGGACGCCGCCGCGTGTGACCTAGGAAGGCTCACCTGGTGACCTCGCTCCTGGATGAGTCATCAAAAAAAGAAGGGGGGGGGGAATAGATAAATAAAAATAAATAAATAAATTTGGTGGGTAAGTAAAACACTGAGAAAGAAGCTCCTTGGGGGAATAGTCAACTGAGTCCACACAAATAGTTTTTGTGGTATCTATTTTCGACCATTTTTTTTTTCAAAGTTTTGGTTGCGCACTCACCCGGAGAACGAGCGCCATGGATGCCTCCGTTGTGGTTCTCGCTGACGGAGGAGAAGTCCAGAGTGGTGCGAGGCTTGTGGACGTACTCTTTGCGAGGCTTGTGAGAACAATCTTTTATCCTGCACAACCGACAACAAAAACTGACAAAAAAACTCAAATCTGAACAATTGATTCAAATCTGGCCCCACTGACCGTTCGTCGATTTTACCAGACAACTGCGTGAGGATCTCGGACGCCCGGGTGTGATACTCCACCTGAGCGTGGACGAGCGCCGACAGCTGACTCACCTGCTCGATCTGTCGAGGCAAAAAACGTTTTCCAACGATTGGTGTCTCCAATTGTTGCGCAACGGTGATTTTGACCAACGTTCGATTCTGCGCTCCCTCAATTTTGAGCTTACGTCGCTCTCCAGCAGGTTGAACATGCTGAGCTCGGCGATGTCCTTGGATTCGTCAAACTTCTCCAGCGCTTGCTTGAGCTCGTCTTCCGTCACTTTGCCCTGCCGTTTCTTCTTGTAGTCAAAGTCCAGACGCCGGCCCTGCATCTTCTTCAGGTGATGCTGCGAGACGCCACGCGAAACCGATCAGCCGGGTCCCTCGCCCGAGTTTCCGAGAAACCCACCTGGATCTCCTTGAGGTCTTTCTCGTGAAGGTTCTGCAGCGGGTCGATGAAGTTCTGCTTGACTTCCATGTCCAGGGCGTCTTTAACCTCGGCGAGCTCGCGCATGCACTCGCCGGCGTCGATCAGAGCCAGGCCTGGAGGAAGGCGTGAACTTACAATGTGTCATTATTTTCGTGTTAAAAAAGAAAAATGGCGTCAGACACTCACCAAAATTGGACTCTTCGCCGAGCTCGCGACCGAAACGCTGCATGGACTCTCCCAAGATGGCTTCTGTCTGAGTGTAGCCGGGTCCCTTCTCCTGACCGCGCATGCGAGACATGGAGTTCATCATGCTCATCTTGGCTCTGGTGGCTGAGCAGTTCCCAAAAAACAACAACACACACATTCATTTTAGTGCATGAAATTTGAGGTCCTTCAAAAATGATCTTGAAGTAAAACTTTGAGACAAATGAGTGATGATTAAGATCTCATCTGTGCCTTGTCACCTGGGTTAGGCTGCAGGTACTCCGTCGTCTTGGTCATGATGTCCATGACTGCCCGGGTGGTTGCGTCCACCTTCTGTATACGCAAGAAATCACAATAAAATTAAAGAAAATGAAAAATCACACTTGGTGCAAATATTGATGGATTGCTTGATGAAGTTTTGTCTCACCTTTTCCATTTCCATAAAGTCCTCATCGAGCTTCGTTCCCTCAGCTCCGCCCACTTTCTCACTCACTTTCTGCAAAAGAAACACACAACACGATTTAATTTCCCATCTCTTACTTTAATATGATTTTTTTTTTTTCCTTAAGCATCGATGCATTTTGCACTGTCTGTTAGCAATAAGGTCTCGCTGTCAATCGTTGCTGCCTTGGAAACTGGAGCAAGTCGCCTGGAGGGGGCAGCGACGATCTGACACAATGAGGACACACTGCCAGCAGAGGATTGAATGAGATGGATGGTGGCAAAAAGAATTCAGGTAACATTGCCATGAGCGACTGAAGAAGAAAAAAATGCATTTTACATCATTTAAATTAGATATAAATTGAATTAATATTTAATTTTATTTAAACAATTAAAATAATTTAAAACTTAAAGACAATTCCCCAGTATACTGCTGACTACAAAAATGTAATAACATTCTATAAGTCCCTTAAAAGAAATGAGCATTGTTCATTTCATAAAGTGTATCTAATAAAGTGTCCGGGGGTGTATGATAAAAAAAAAAAAAGGAAAAAAAGTTATTTGTGACGGGGGGATGAATGTATAGCGGCAGGGAGGGAGGTTATGATGTTAAGACTGTGACAGCAGTTTACGCCGCGTAAGACTTCCTGAGGATTTGTGTGCTCTATGAGTCATTTCAGCAAAAGACACACGCACACACACACTGGAGTCTACAGCCATTTGCACATCACTACGACTTCTCCTATCCGCCTAGGTTGCCGTGGAGACGGTTATCTTCCCCGCGCCGGGCTGGTCAAGGTACACACGATAATAGCGACGTCTTCTCTTTATGCGAATGAAGGACTCGAGGGAAATACGTGCTTTGCCAATCAGCACTCCAGCTGCTGAATATCGCATTTGCATGGGGAGTGGACATATTTAACGCACGCTGGTTAGATAAGGGAGAAAAGGATATGCGCGACATCAAGCACAAATAGGCCTGATTGAGACGGATCGTAATTATGGATCAGGACACAAAAGGCAAATTATGCCGTCTTCATGTTTGTAATCAATCAGGAATTGTGACGGAAACTCAGCAGTGGCTTTGGAAAGGATGTTTAAAAAAAGGAGGAATTATTTATGAGGAAAGTATCAAAAACATGCATTCTAGTAAAATAATATTTAAATAAATAAGAGCCATTTTCAAAAATACAAAGTGAATGTGTAAACAATTAAGCAATTGAACAATTAATTTTTGAAAAACGTGTGAACTCAAAATTTTAAGGCAACAAACTTAAATAAAATTTCAAGTTGGGTAAAATAATTCATGTGAAAATTTAAAGTTGTCCCATAGTTTTGACCTTGCTTTAAAATGTTTGCTCACTAAACAGCTTAGGTTGGCATCATCAACTTCATCTTCCCAAAGTTCTGCGGTGAGGGAAAAGCTCCAGGCGTCACATCTTTTCTGCACCTGGGACCCACGCCAACCAATCAGACGGGATTAAATGCTCCAAATGTAGCCAGGATGCGCTGCAAGCAAGCGGGCGGCAACCTTACTGGCTCTCTCCACCCAGAATCATCAGCCAACGCTATTTTCCGCTCACTCATTCCAAAAGGAGACCAAGCGGCAGTGGTTGAAGGACACGTGACCCACTGATTAGGAAGAGAAGAATGCCAAACAATTATTTTGCCTGATGATTAGAAATTTCTCCCACATTCCAACAACTCTATTTTCTAAATCATTTTTTTAATTTATGGGTTTCACAGTATTTTTTTTTTTTTTACAGTTTAGAAAACTTTTATTCACCCTCTAGTTTGATTTGGGTGTAATTCCACTCTCGGCCACTGGATGGTGCCAGTCTATTTTGTTTGACAGAGCACATTTGGCTTCTTTTTTTGACCATACGGCGCGCTTTTTTGCCGCACCTATTTTAGCATTAGGGTGGCTCACATGGCTAGCAATGTGAGTGCACTCCGGCTGGCCCCATCCACTGGCGCCCCTCCCCTTCCTGCTCAGAGCTTTAATCGGAGCCTTTAAATTCACAGCCGGTGTGGAAGAGAGCAGATTAAAAAAGACAGCAGTGATTAGCGAGGCTATTCCGGGGGACAGGTGACTGCGGGAAAAAAACGGAGTCCTTTTCCATCCATCTAATGTAATCAACCGCTTGGGGGCCCTGATTGGACAATAGTTCCACAGAAGTGGAGTTACCAAGAGAGAGAAGGCCTTCAAACCCAAGTGGACCGGAGGCACAGCAATGAATCGACAACTGATCGATTATCAAATGAATTTACAATTATGACATTTGTTGTCCTCTGAAAATTTCAATAGGCACCTAAAATGACTTTGGCCGAGATACGTATCAACCAGGAAAATCTCCATTTGCCAGAGACCAAACGGCTAACAGCGGCTAACCGCCGATTCTTCAGAGAGCAAACATTTGTCCGTCGATTACGGTTTCATAGAACCAAGGGAAATCCTTTTGTCCTTTGTAAATCCCCAAGCCCAACGCTAACAGGCAGTCCGTTTTTAGGATGATGCTAACCCATCCCGACACCCAATCGGCAACCGGAGGGATGTTTCAACTGTACGCTCTGGCCATTTTTCAAACATGTCAAATGAGTCACACTCTTTCTCATATGAACCTCTGTCAAGGTTTTAAGTGGCCACCGATTCCACAAAATTCAATCTTGACAGCAGAAATGAGTGATCATAACGGAAGATGGCCTTTAATCTCAAATCAACAAGACTACTTATTTTCCACGATGACATAAACGCTTCATCCCGTTGTCCACGTGGACTGACCTTCGTGCTTCTAGTGCGCGTTTGTCACGTGACGCCAAAGCCTTCACTTATGTAACGACAGCCGTGAGAACGCCGCCTCAGAGCGAGCCCAGCGAGCTCACCGTCCGTCCCTGTGGCGCTCCGTCGGCGGGGGAGGCGACCAGCTGGCACCCTACGAGTGTCTGTGTGCTCAACGATGATGATGATGGGGATGAGCAAGCTCACACATTTCTACCAAAGCACGGGCCTGATTTAATATTACAGTCACGGTTCCAAAAGATCCAAAACACACAAGAAGTCGATGCCTGTGCCGAACGGGAGGACTAAAATAAAGCAAGAAAAACAGGCTGCCTGCGGACTCCCTGAGCGCATTACACATTTAACAGAGTGTAGCCGCAACGACGGTGTGTTTGGTTTGCAAGAAGATTCATTATCACGCCTGATGAAGATGAATTGCGGGAGCTTCAAGAGAGCCACGCGATAATACGCCCCGAGGACGTAAAGCAGACGTGCGTTCATACTCGGATCAATACAGAGAAAAAAGAAAAACAAATTGTTCTTCACTGCAGACGTTCGATCGGAGCGCAAATAATAAAGAGCAATGCCTCTTGGAGCTCGGTGACCTAATAAAAGGTAAAATATGAAACGGCTCTCTCGAGTGAAATTTTAAAGAGTGTTGGCTGTTCAGCATCTTAATGCGAAACGTCCACGTGTTAAGACAAACACGGAAAATGAAGAAAAGATGGCACCAAACGACCGACGCTTGTTCAACCTCACACTTGCACGGCACAATTACACTTGAGTGAGGATTGATGACTGCCTTCAAAGCGGACGCGTTTTAGGGCCATTAAACTCAACACGCATTCTGTCTATGACATGACAAAGTGGGCACGGCCACGCGTGCCCGTTTCCCAAGATTAAGGCCGCGCAGATTCTCCGTCAATACAATGCAAAATCACCACACTAGGATTAATGACACAATAATCCTGGCGGAATCATCCAGTCTGCGGACTGCCGGGGAGGGGAGGAGGTCATGTTAGGCACGTGGCAGAACAAATGCCATCATCTTGTTTTTAAGCCTCCCAAAAAAAAAAAAAAAAAAAAAAAGCACAAAAAACGCGAGGTTGTATTTTTTCTCTCGTCTGCAAATCGAGGGTGGACAAATGAAGGGATGGACCATCTGCAGCTCGACACGGCAAAGACAAAAACAGGACAAATTGCTTCACATTGAGGACAAGTCGCGGCAGCTGCCTGGCAGCGAGGCATCTTCTCCCTATCATCGCATTTCTCGATCGATCCCGTAGCAACTAACAAAAAAAAACAACAACATAAAATATCCTCAAATCGGTCATGATCCAATTTCACTTAATTGGTCCAAAAATGATTGATTAACCACAAGCAATGTATCTATGTCCAACTATCTACTTTATACCTATGCCAGCAACATTTTGTGACAGGCATAACCATTAAATACTCTTCCACTAGCTGTCAGTCAGTCAGTAGAAAACCACACCAAGCCACACGACAAGCTTAAGTTCCCGACCTCTAGTTGACCGACTGTTAAAAGTTCAACCATGCCAATATGCACCTGCAAGGTCTCAGAGGCTGTAACTAGCAAGTTCCTCGTGACATATGCTCCTATAAAGTCATGGCCTTCGGTGAATGAACTCAGCCTATCAAAAAGACAGAATGAGGCTTGAAGAAAGTGTCAAGCCGGCGTCATTTAATTAAGTTATAATGGCGCCGCTGACCTCAGGGGAGTTAATGACCATTCTCGGGGTCCTTAATGACGCACTGAAACCTCAAAAGCCCTCTGAGGTCCTCCATCGACAAAAAAAAATATATATTTTTTTACATGCTATGTTGTTGTTAGATCAAGAGTTGTGTTTGACCACCGTCTTTCCATTGCTGTTAATGATGGAAACAAAGTGGAAGGCAAGAATTTCCCCCTCGGTGCCTCAAGCATCAATTCACTCCTCTCTGCAGAAATGGATGCCCCGGAATGTTCCACGCACTGAATAAAAAATCAGCCGTGGCCCGCATACTGATGCTGAGAGACGAGAGGGAGGACGGCAGAGAAAGGCGCATCTTCGCTTCAGCTTCATTCTGCGAAAAAAAAAACGCCTCATTTCATTTCGACTTCAAAAATGAAGCGATGAAGCGTGCGTACCGGCACTCCCGTTGCGACCGGCTAAAAATAAGTCGGTGACAGACAGCGTCCGTCTGCTGTTAACCTCCCGGGAACAAATAATGCGCCAGGGAACGGCCTTGCACGTGGGGCTTTTGGAATCATTTCGACGCAAAAGTTAAGGAAGTCTCACACGCAGGAAGTCGGCCATTTTGCTTTGAAACGGCTAAAATAGTCGTCCGAAAGAATTGTGAATCATTTTTGAATATTCCCCTTCTGAAGACTGTTTTGCTTAGCAACAAGAACATTGGTAGGCATGTCAGTCGTCTCAAGAGTCTAGACCAGAAAACAAAGAGGCCAAAGTCCGTCATTTTGTTTTGAAGCCTTCATGGCGGTTTTCCTGAAAATTTCCAATTTTGAGAAGGACACTTTCAAAAAGGTTAGGCAAGTCTATATTGAGTACATCTCATGTTTTTTTGTCCTTCAAGTAGAGCAGCACGACTGTACTCAGAAGAACGGCGCCTGGAAGTGCTGCAGTATTGATCGCTTAGCGGAAACAGTAGCGCTGTGTGTAAACAAGGCTTTAAATCAAAAGCCTGAGTGCAGGAAAAAAAAAAGTCCCCAAAAACAATTTCGGCCAAATGAAGACTTCACAGAAGAGGAGCAAGAAAAGAGGTGGAGGTGTCGGAGATGAACCGAAGCCATCTCGTCATCCTTTGTCCTCTGACGTGTGAGAACTGCAGACATGATTAACTTGATCATTTTCATGCCATGACCACAATAAAAGCACTTTGGATGAAGATCGTACAAGAAAGTGTCATTATGTTAGCAATTAGCATTCACTCTTAAGTTTCGTTTGACAGTAACCTGAAAAAGACCAAATATCGGATGATATAAATGCCAGGCCGATTAATCGGTTCCGCGTCTGACGTATAATGTGAAGCTTCAGTATCACAGTAGGATTTAACTTGCTGGCTTCTCTGGACCCCCCCCCCCCCATCCTCGGGAAAGGGCCCCCTGCGCCGCTCCCCGCAATCCTCCTCCATCTGCTATCTCCCAGCCGGATGGACTTTCCGTTGTATTGCAGTGCGAGCATCCAGGCGGCATGACTCACCCACTCGCAATCTGCTCCCCCTCGAGCATCCCCCCCCCCCCGTACCTGTCTTACTATTCCTGCACTTACACACACATCCTGCCAAACAATCACTCTTAATGGATGAAGGGAAGGCTGCAAGCAATGCCATCATTCACAACAACTTTGAAGGCGCGCACACACAAGCAATGACAATGAGCTTGTATGTATGCTCCTTGCACACACACACACAAGAATCAGATGAGGAGGAAAAACTGCAGCTCCATGCAAAAAAAAAAAAAAAAAACATCAGAGGGAACTGAGGCGTTCTAGGAGAGGAACGTTTGCTCTGAGGCAAAGTTGGGGTGCATAGCAAAATCTTCCACACACACTTTCCTCAGCTTCTACTCGTGTTAAATTCATTAGCTTGACTGCAGTTTTCTCTCCCTTCGCACTCCCGCGCTTCTTTTGCAAAATGGCCGCGGCGTCCTTGAGTCCCCGAGAGAGACGTCGTGACACCGCCCTGATCGCAAAAATAAACGGAGAGGTGGAGGTGAACGCGCGCCTCGCTTAAGACCTTTAGCGTGACTTGACGTAAAGCTACCAAGCTAGTTAGCGACTAGCAGACGTGCAGCGCTAAGGTCACTGCAGCATTTCTGGGACCGGCCATCTGTTCCCCAACAGGCGTAAGCCAGTTTCTGTTTGTTTGATTTCAAGTGGAAGTGCCAAACAACTTGAACGAGAATCAATGCCTTTTACATCAGTTGGATAAAGCAGCCTGGCTTCTTTGGGGCCTTTACGTTGGATTAGCTGACATAAATTTGCTATTAATCAATTATCACGATTAGCAGGACCTAAAAGGCTGTTTGAAGTCAAATGACATTCACTGGCAATGGAGTAATGTGCCATTAGTGCAGATATGCATCTGATCGATGTTTTATCACATTCGTGTCTCCTGTGTGTGTCGGCTGTGTGTGTGTGTGTGTAGTCTGAATATGACTGGGTCATGGCAGGGGAGCAGAGAGTTGGTGGGGGTCTTTTGTCTAAATGGGGTTAGTTGGACAAATCTATGGGTAGATGACATCTCGCTAGCTAGCCTGACCAGCTAGCAAGCAAGATAGCTCGTTTGCTATATGGATGGATAACTAGCTAGTTTTCTCCATCATTGATTTGACCTATAAACTGTACAACTCAATTGAGGAATAAATTAGAAAGGGGAAGCGAAATCAATCAAGTTGACGTAGTTGCAGAAGTGTGCACACCCTAAAAAACTAGGAATGGGGCTGATTTGGCAGAATTCACCAATCACATTTAGAGGGGACCTGCGGAGAACACCTGTTAACATTTAAATCTAATTCCTCCTTCCTCCAAAATTAAATTTCTGTCGAATTATTTCTGTAGAATTATTGAATAAAGATTTCATATGGCAAATGTGTGACAGGGAGTAAGAAAGTAAAAAGCCGAAACACAGTGCTTCGTAGAATTATAGCCTCACACACTATCTTACACACACTCACACACACACAAACACACACACGAGTCCTTGAGAAATGCAGCCAACAGGCGACAATAAAACAATGGCACTCCTACAACTTGATCTTGGTCCAGTGCGGCAAAATGAGCTAATGATTAACAAACTCCCGGACAAGAGCAGCTTTTCTCTCTCTTTTCTATTTAACGCTTATGCTAATGATGTTTTAAGTGTTATTTGTTTCACGTCACCTCTTCAAGCATCTCGCTGGCGCATAAACAACTCACAAGCAGACTAGGGCGCCAACAAGATGTTAATTAAGAAAACTAAGCTTTGACCTCATACAAATCTTGTAACAATGTGATCTGACTGAATTCCAAAGCAAACTTACAATTTTGCATAGTTATCAAAATACAAATAAATTCAATGAACCCTCTAAATTCTCTCGACAACAAATGGCGGAGTTCCAAATTCCAAAAGTCTGACACGTCATGATGTCGTCACAAGAAAGCGGTTGTATAACGATGTGGAATCGAACGAGCGCGGTGACGCATTCCGATGGTGAGTGAAGGGAAGGCGGGCGCCGTCCATGACTCAGCCGGGCTACTGGTGACCTGCACGAGCCTATCGGAGGCCTTTTTCGGATGTGCTGTCACCGGCACGCCGACTCACTGCTCGCAACTGACAACGATTTTACTGATATTTTCTGTTAGCGCGGATGACCCGGACTGTCAAGAGACATACGAGATACTCGATAAGCTTCGGTCAGGACAGACGAGAGACGATCTCGCTTGCAGTGAATTCAAATGTGTTTTTTTTTTTCAAACATTTAAAAAAAAAAATCAATAGGTGTGACTCTGACACTTTTTCTCATATACCTTGTTATTTTATGAGTTATGATTGCTAGATGTTGGCAGCGAATTTAATAACAAGAAGCAGTTTGATAGATTCTGATCAATTCTTCAAAATAGAACCCCAATGTGCTTGCTTCAAGCAGTTTGTTGCCAACATCAAACTTAAACAAAATACACCTTGTGTATTTAACCAAACCACATTAACTTTGTTTTACGATCCACTAGCTCAATGCTAAGACACAAACCAAAACACCATAGATAGGCTAACAAACCAAACATCTACATGATTGTAGCAAGCACCGGGTAAATGAACACAAAAGGTGCAGCAACACATGCTGTCAGACAATATAATGATACACACACTTTTATCCTTGACTACAAATGACTAATTATATGGCAACATAGTTGCCAGAGTTTCCTTCATATAGTCCACCTGTCCGTAGTATCCTGCCCCTAGTGGCCAAGATGCACACACCAGAAGCAGGCCAGTAGAATTAAAGGCGGACAGAACGTTATAAACATTTCAATACTTCAATACAATGCTACTTTTCTTTTAGGGCAACTGTATAAAATATAGGGGGCGTACCTAATGAAGTGTCCGCCTGCTAATGCTTAGAGGGCGCTCAGGTCATGGCGTGCTGCAACTGAGAGGAGAGGATTTCCGGCCGGTCGCACTTAACGATTGCATAACACCCACATCGTGGAGTGTGCGCGCACGTGCAGCAAAATAATACTAATACTAATGATGCTGATAAAAAATACATTTCTTCGGCTGCTATTACGCGCCAAGCCCACGTCACGTGACGCAGAATGTCATCTGAAGGGTAGGATGGAAGGCTGTTATGCGGTGCAAAGACCGGAATTCCGATTCGATAAAAGCTTTGAGGTGAGCTGCTGCAGCAACCAGCAGAGCCTCCACCCAAAACAATTGAAAATAACAAGAATGACCCAAAAACACGACATTCTGCAAGACGTTCTCACTTACCTGAGTGGCTTTGTGGAATTGCTTCTTGAAGCCCGCTACAGACATGCTTGCAGACTGCAGAGACGGCTCAGGATTCAAAGAATGGATGGAATTATTAATACAGATTATTATGCACAACGGGGTTGGAGAACGTCGTGGCTGCTGCACGCTATCCTTGCTACGTCTTCACTTTGCTGGGGTCTCTCTGGGCTCTCCTCGGAAAGCCGATTGGACACAAATGGAGCAGGTGACCAGGCGCTGGATTGGTGACGTCGTGACAGTAACTCCGCCCCCTCCTAACAGGACTCCTGCAAAGAATCCGTAGGCAGAGACGTGTCTCATTTTAAACAGTTATTGAACCAAACCTAAAAAAAAAAAACGTTATTAGAATTTCTTGGTATATTTAGTGATAATGCTAATTAGTCGATTCTTAATGGTAGGATAATTAGATGAAGATGGTGGTTTGAACAGCTAATCTCCTGGTTTTAAATCCCCGATTAACACATGCATACTACAAGTCACGTGACGTGAGTTAAATGGGGTTGAAGGAAGAGAAGGGCGGGGGGACGACTTCCGGTGTGCCTCTGTTGCGGACTGATAGCAATAAAAAAAAAAAAATTGTACATATGCATTTAATTCTCAGTCGTGAGTGGTCTTTGACTACATATTTAATTATTTTTACAGTAATGTTTACGCAGTCTGTGTCCTGAGAGCATTTGTACTTATGTGCTGGTTTTGAACGAGGCAGCCTCGTCTAGTGTGCAAGCAGCGCTATCTTGTGGAAAAAGAGAGACCGTGCAAGCAAAAAATAATAAATAAATAAATAAATGACGCTCGTGAATGGTAGCTTCTTCCCAGCTGGAAATTCAATATTTCAATGTTCAACTACAGGGACACTAACTATTTAGTTTGAGAATGGTTAGAATTGTGAGCATTTGGACTGGATAGTAATACTCAGAAGGCAGTGATATAAAAACACCAATGTTACGCTCCACCAAGTGATTTGCTGCCATCTGGTGCTTAAAAAACGGCACAGCAAGAATAATGCAATTATACAAAATCAATGAAGCGCAAATAAGTGCTTCAACGCGAGATTGCATTGAATTAAGCTAACAGGGAAGTCGGGGCCTGAAGCTAATAGAGAAAGGAAGGAGGCTAAAAAGTGTTAATAAAACAGGAGACTGTCTCAATCATTAGCTAACTTTCAAATCCTTAATGACTCACTACAAAGCAGTAAAGGAATCAATGACCCAAGATAATGATAAAGCGTCTTGATCACATAATATAAAACCATAAGTGTCTGGGGAGGAATCCAGAAAATAGCGCATCAAATTAGAAAACCACTGAATCAGAACGAATGGTCGCAACGTGCTTGTGTATATATCCAGCACTGCTTGTATTTTTAAAGCACAGTCCCGACTACAACATGGCCGCCCGTTCAAAGATGCTAATGTACCTGCATTCCGCTCTAATTGGTCCCAGTGATGCTGGCCTGCTCCACCTGTGCTCAGGGGTGACGGCGAGGTGGGCTTGGGGGCCTGCAGTGCGGCGCTGCCTACCAGGCGTTCACATTATGCATACAAACACGTCTTTGTTGTCGGCCACTGGAAGAGAAAGCAGAGAGAGAACAAGAATAAGAAAAAAGAAATAAGCAAGAGTGTGTGACTTGCTTGATATGAGTAGTGAGATCACTTGAGGTGGGCTACTCTTACAATGCTCCACACACTTCAGAGTCTTCAGATGGCATGAACTTGGAGAAAATTCACCAAGCTGGAGGATGCCAAACTAAAAGGTTGTCACCAAGTTCAACTTTGTCGGGCATGGAAGGGCTAATATTAGTGCCGTATTGATAAGACCAGACGAGAGTTGAGACGTCTCATCAGAGCATTACAATTGGCACGCCTTGCTGAAATATGTTTGGCTGAAGACACGATTGGCTAGACTTTGCTTTTGTAATAATACCAAAATAAACAGATCTGTCTGTGTCATACTGCCACCAGGTGGTGGAAGACAGGCACACCAGAACCAGCGGCACAAAGGGCAAAAAATGGTTTTAATTCTTTTGAATGATGTCGTTGCCATCTGTTTTTAAGGTACAATATTAGGTTGCCCCCCCCCCCATCAAACAACAAGAACGTTCCGGTTTCACAATTAGTCGTTTGTAGAGGAGCCTCTCTGGTGACTGCTTCGCTGACACACTTGTCTCCGCTGCCAACGTCCCACTTTGATATGGGCCGCCGCAGACGTTTGGCACCCGCTTTGCAGATAACAAGCGAACCCGGCCGGGACAAGCAGCCAAACGCATTTTTGACACATGTATAATGCAGCGTGTTTACTCCTTTTGCATTGTAACCTCCATGCTAGCACCACAAGGGAACGCACAGTCCTTATCAAAAGATGGAAGGAAGTCTTATCATCTCGCCTTCCTCATCATATCCCCTTTTTTCACCTTCCCGTCACCCTTTACGCATTCCCAATCATGTCCGCAATGTTACTTAAAAGGCCGGAGAAGCGTATGAGATCAAAAATACTCAGTAGTTGCTTTCTGTAGGCGTAAAAATCCGGATTACAGAGGATATTCGAAATTTACATGTGCTGAAAAACTGCTTTCTTTCAAATTTACAGCATCTCAATTGGATAGTGTGCCGCCATCTTATTTCTTGCGTCTGGTGTCCAGGTCGTCCTTTTATGGCAGCTCCCCGTGGACAACCAGCTAAGCCTGGCCCCATGGCGGCCGTCTCTAAAGCCTCAGTCTGAGCTCCCGGGGAGGATGGGAAAAAAGGCGAGCGAAGGAGCGCTTGACCCGCACGCTAATCCACCTCCTCTTACAGTTGCCGTCCTCGACATCACCTTCGAGACGAGCAACTTTGCTCCGAGACTAACACGAGCCTCGTGTGTCGATGTGACGGCACGGGGATTGTGGAAGAATTTTTTTTTTTTTTTTACGCTACACTTTTTGATGTTATTTTTTTGGGGGTCGGGGGAAATTAATATTTCAAGGGGGACTTGATGGTCTCCTGCAGAGAGAGACCTTAGAAAGTTGGGAGAAAGTTAAAAAAAAAAAAAGAGAGACATGGGAATAAGAGGAGGGGAAATGACACAGAGTTGACTGTGCTGGAATGAATAAACAGGCAAGAGAGTCTGCATTTGGAAGAAGCGATCAAAGTCGCTCCCAGCGGACGCCTCGCTCTTAATGAGAGCAGAACAAGGAAAGACAAGTGGAAGACGAGGAGAATGAAACGTGGGGAAGAAAAGGAATGGCACACCATTCCGACACTCCGACAAAAAAAAAAAAAAAGACGTCTGGAGTGGGACATTTGTGTGTGCGTGTGTTCAAGATGGATGTAACGTCTTTACCGCGGGAGCATGAGAGGCAAGGCCAGGTTAATTAAACCCGAGGGGGTCGCAGCTAAAGGGGCTGAGGTGGAGGGGAGGGGGGGGTATTTGAATATGTCACTGAAATAGAATAGCACAAACATGTTGACTGCGCAAAAGGAAGAAGGGGCACTAATTTGCGTGGCACTCTTCAAACCCAGCGGGCCGCCCCGTCGCTGCGAGTTATTAATGTTTGTCATTAGCGACGCTGGAGGACAGCGACAAAAGGAAGGGAGGCGGGGAAATTGGAGGGAGGGGGGGGGGGGGGGGGGGGAGACACACACCAAAAAAAAAAAAAACCTGAAATTAATATGGGACAAATATTGACAATAGCTGGCTCGTGGGTATTGGAGTGGAGGAGATGCAAACTATGTTAATGAATGGTAATTAACCACCAGGGCTCATCTCTCCTGGATCTTGGCTAAATTGGTCCCCGAGATGCAGCCCGAGACAGTCCTGGTCTAATCCTTTATTATAAAAAGATAAAGGAAAACGACATCATTAGCATATGCTAGAGAAGGGAGGAGGGTGGTGGCAGCGGTGAGGGGATTAAAAAGTGGATATTTTTTTTTTTAATTCTTCAACGGAGGATTCTTTGCACGGTTAATTATACATAACATGGAGAGAGCGAGAGAGGCAAATGAAAAGGAGAGGAGGTGATTTGAAAAGAGAAGTGTGTGTGTGTGTGGGGTCTCCAGTGGAGGACGTCGGCCGGCTCAAGGACAGCGGAGAGCCGCGATGCACCTTAAACATGAAGAAGAGACGGAAAAGGTGTCAAGGATGGAAGCTCTCCGGTGGGCGCCGCCTTACTTGTTTGTGATGTCAACAGCGAGGGGCCGCCGCCCACCAGGTGGCTGTCAATCACCAGCAGAGAGAGTGTGATGGAGCAACTTGAAAGTGGCACTGGATAGTCACCCGGCCTAGCTGAAAAAGTCATGGGCTGAGAAATTTGGAAGGGGTGCTTATTATGTAAATTGGGTCCACTTTTTTTGTAACAGTGCAGCCAAATTGCTCACAGACAGATTTTCACAAATAGAAGACAACAGATTTCCTTTTTTTTTTTTTTTTTTTTTGAAATACAAACCATTAAAAAAAATCCATTATTTAAGGAGATAATTCTTGGTCAACAAAATGACTTAAATCCCCCCCACGACCATTTTACTTTTCTTCAAAGTGTCGATTTGGCATTTGCCGGGTCAAAGTCCATAAAGTGCCAATTAAAAAAAAGAAAAGATTTTAAAAAATCAGCATTTGCTCCTTCTTGAGGAGTTTGGGGCTAAAAGGCGCTTCTGGAACACAGATGTTGAGGGGCTCATTACAAAAAGCTCGGCCCGCTGCGGGTCTGAGGCTCAGCCCGGTCGAGTTCCCACCGAGGCGGGCGGGCGGGGGTTGAGGGTGGAGGGGAGGTCGAAAAAGAAGAGGATGACAGTTTTCCCAGCCTCAGCCCGGGGAGTCAGGCTTTTTCGCTGACTGCGGCTGCTGCCGCCAGCGCGGCCAGCTCTTCTGTCAGCACTTTCCTCTCCTTCATCTTCACACGCAAAGCCTCCATTAGCTGGACGGCAGAAGGGATCTGCGAGGGGGGGGGGGGGGGCACGGGGAAGTGTCAGGGTGATGGCAGAAGAAGGGGCAAGAGAGATAAAGAAGAAAAAAAATGTGAGTACCTCTTATCAGTTAAAATGTCATCACTGGGTTAGTGCAAGTCCAAAAAGTCTTCGACATTGCGTTTGAATGAAATTAAGCTTACAATGACAACAAGCTCAAGACACTTGCTGGCTGAGGGGAGCTTCAAAACCACCTTCAGATCAATCGGCGCTGAGAAAAATCACCCAAAGAATCTTCCCGGCCTCGCTTGCCTTCATTAAAAGGTAGTAGGAGATGGCAACACAAGGCCGGGCAGTGTAACATCAAACACAGCGCGGCTCCTCCGAGATCCGCCAGCGCCCAAAGGAACTGCTGAGACATCGACCCCTTTGCAGCCAACCCCCCCATCCCCCCGGGGGGAGGGCTTCGCTCCGGAGGTGCCGCAAAGACGCACCCACACAAGGGTGCGCTGTTTCCTCATCAGCTAATTGCACCCGGAGACACTAACAAGGTACAAACAAGATGAGCGAGGCGGCCATGACACGCCAAGGCCTCGGCGGGACGGCAAGGTGAAGAGGAGGAAAATTCCAAAGTACAACAAAATCCATTCCGGGACACTCAGATTTGGTCATTTTGTACAAAAATAATGGGAGGAAAATAACATTTAAAAGTAAATTGCCGGCCATCATTTTATGCCCAGGCAATAATTTAAACATTTTGTTATATCCTAAGAAATCATTCATTAGCGCTTGAGGAGGTGGGGCACATGCAAAGAATAGTAAAAATCTATCTAGAGTTCACGCCAATTAAAATGCATTGGGAAAACGAGTAGGGAACAAAAAAAAATATTCAAAAAAAACACTGATGAACATCTAATGTATACCTTTCTTTGCATACAGTGCTAATTTATTCAAAACCAGCTCTCTCTCTCGAATGGTTTGCACACTCGATACCCCGAAGTCTAGTTTGGAGGTGCACAGGGGTCCGCACCTGCTCTCCTGCATCCCCTGGGCCGCTCAAGGCAAAGGTGTTAGCGCTGGGCCGCTAATGTTATGCTACACTTGATTTAGCCGGGCCGCCCCCTGTCCCCTTCGGCGTAGCGCGAGAGCCGGCGCCGGTGTGTCAAAAAAAAAAAAAAAAAGGGGGGCGCTAAGCAGGCCCGACGAGCTTGGCCCTGTCCCCTTTGGCAACAGGCAAATTGCTACAGCAGCATTAAGCCACGATAACTCACGGCCATTACTATTCAACAGGCCCCGCAGAGCAGACCTTTTGTCTCGCTGTGATTCCATGAACATGTTTTAGAAGTGAACTGACATGGAAAGCCAGTGACACTGACAACACTGCCGGCGCGTGTGCGAGTGTGTGCGCGTGTGAGAACAAGGACAGCGGCTCAGCAAGCAAAAGGTGTTTTCGGTAGCCAATTAAATGACATTGCTATTCCGTAGCCCGAGGCGCACCTCGGGGTGGAGGAGTTTGCGGCACTCCAGTGGCCATTGTCTGCTTTTGGCGTTACACCAGCCAACTTCTTTCTTTTCTTCGCCGCCACAGATCCATCATTTGGACTTTTTTGTCTTCTCCCTCGGAACAGCTTAGCACGATTATATTCAAGGGCTCAATTTGGGAGACTGTGGCAGGCTGCTGAATGTGTAAAATGAGAACAGGGGAAGGAGGGAGGGAGGAAGCGAGGCGGGGACGGTTTGGTGTAAAAAAAAAAAAAAAAAAATGATAGTTTTGGAAAATTATATTGTATGTTAGTTTAACGGACTAAAATGAGCTAGTAGGGGTCGTGAACTTAAAGAAATAGTCCCGGCTACACTCCGATGTAGGCCACCATTTCAAGGTGAGGCGAAAGGGGAGGGGCTTAAAAACAACAACAACAACAAAAAGCAACTCCTGCTGATCTTTGATCTTCTCACTTTTGTTTGAAAATCAAATGTATCAAACGGGGGAATAATAACAACAACAACAACATGGGTGATAAATAGATAAAAAAAAAAAAAAGTCCAAGCACAAAGGCGTCGGAAAATCTTGCATTTGATTATCCCCGATAATGAATATGTCACATTTGCAGGTAAGAGAAGCGCCGGGGCGCAGCCGAGCCCATTCTCTCCTTGGTAATTACCTTCCCTTGCAGCCAGCCGCCCGGCCCAGCCGATCCCTCCTTTCTCCCCTCCGAGCCACGGGAGACTGATATGAAAGGGAATTGGACACTTGGGGCCACACGTGGAGTAATTAAAAAGCTCTCCTGCACTTGATACCTTGTTTGGAAACATCATTTTGGGTGTGCAACGTGCATTTGTTAGGGATGTGACCTAAATACGGGCCAGATTAAACACAGGGAAGCACCGGAGCTTTGTTTCAGGTTGCTACGCTCGTTAGGTGTGGAAAATGAGCTGATTGGGCCACCGCTGGGTTTGAAATTTACAAAAGGTGAGAGCCATACAAAGGAGATGGAACCCTTGGGTGGGATTTAGCAATCCGGAACACGCCGGCGACTTTGGCGCGGCTCATCGGCACGAGAGAGGGTTAATGTGGCGAGAAGCGGCGAAAGGATCAACGAGAGGATTTGCACCCGTTGGGTAAAACGGCGGCAAATATGGAAAGCGGGTACAAAAAGTTGGTTAAAATGTCTGACTTGAAGAAATCTCGCCAGACCTCGGCGCATTGGAGAGTTCGGCTCGGTGAACGGCTGAACAATTAACTGGAGTTGGAGTTAATTTTTGGGACGCCATCATCATCGAAGACACGGAACGTTATTTCAATTCCCATCGTTTACTACGCTGCCTTTTGCTATTTACTCACAGAGAGCGTTTAATGGCACATAAAAAGACACTTCTATCAAAAGACACTTTAACAAGCCAAATAACTCCATCTGGGTTCGAGAAAAAAAAAACAAACGTCCTCTCGGGAGAGTGGCTGCCACAGTGTTGTGACATATTTACCGTAACAAAGCCACGGGCTCCAGTCCCCGCCGCACGCATCCAAACACACCCCAAAAAGATTTAATTAGTCCAATAATGAAATGAAGCTTAATTAGAGTCACTTTCCTTGGGAGAGGCGCTTCGACTCGGAGCTGGTTCCTTGTCATTACCGAGCCCGTAATGAGCCACGGAACACGACGCGGCGCATCATAACAATAAAAGTTTCCTTTCATTCTTTGATATGTTTAGCGCAGAGGAATAATGATGTAAGCGGCTGTGGCAGCACAAATTAAGTGTATTATTTAGCAGCGGTGAGCGATAGCGCCCCCCCCTTCCCTCCGTCCTCTCAAAGTTCAATAAACCGAAAGGAGTTATGTCAACCCCGTAGCCAATCCATAAAGGCCTTTGACGTTTTATGGCCAGGCCCCTTCCAGATTGGTCCGGCTTGTCTCTACACGGCCGGGCTAATGTTCACCTGCTTGTTATGGTTCCGAGGCTGATAAGAAGCGATGCGGGGAGGTCTCCCCCGGGTGTGATTGGCGAGTAAATATTAGCGGGCCCTCGGCGTCGCCCGGCGCCAGTAAACCGCTGTCCTCTCATAAAGAAATCAACAGAGCCAATGACTTTTTAAATGTTAATATAGTGTCATGAGGCTGGAGGCCCGAGCGCGCGTTGTGAAATGAGTCTGAAAAATGATCTGGAGGGAACGCCAGCGAGCATGTGTGTGTGTGTGTGTTTGGGTGCACGCATTTCTCCGTTTCATTATTGGCCAGCAGCAGAAGCCAGTCATTTCCCTGTCTTCATAAAGACTTGGCCCATTAAAATCTACCTCTATTCAATAATTAGGACTCCACAAATAAACCAAAGGCAATTAAATCAATGCTTCCCTGGGCCGGCGCCCGGACCCCGTGGCCCACGTGGACACTCCATCTTCACCGCTGGCGTTATTCATGGCGGGCTGCGGTGGAGCCGTACAGCACCCCCGCCGGCCTGCTCATCGTTATTAGACAGCGCCGTCCCTCGATTGCAGCAGCCGCTAGTGGTGGCTCTCCGATGACCGGCCCGGGTTTTGATTTCGTCGGAAGCGAGCGATTTGGGAAAACTCAACTTTTCAATGTCAAGTGTCAAACTGGATGGTAGTTTTAGAAAAGGCCGCGGTTCAGGGATTCCATCTCATCTCGGAAAAAAATCAATTTCCTATTTCCTGCGACGCTAAATTTACAAAAAGGAGACGAAGGGCAAATTTGATTTGGCTTTGAACGGCTGGGCTGTGATGCTACCCCCCCCCCCCCCCACACACACACAAAGACAACACGCCACATGTCTCGTTGCCCGTTTGCTGCTCTTGTTATGTTGACATGTGGCTGAACATGACAGGCATGGAGAGGAATGGCCCTCACTGACGCGCACACACACGCACACACACACACTGAGTGAGTGATGGCTCAGCTATTGACAGGGCCACTGAGATAATAAAGCGCTGTCCCACTGGCAGCTCTATTAGACTCTGTCAGTGACAAGAAGAGGCTGCGCCGGCCGGCCGACGGACGGACGGACGCAGTCCTCATCTCGTGCCACTGACAAGCCAGCCAGTTAAGGACACTCGTCTTCTCCTCCTCATCCGTCTATTTCGGTCTTCCTCGGTGGCTTCTTATTTTGCCCGTCGGTGGCATGATATCACCATTAGGGCAGAGTGCTGGCAGAGTGCTATTAGTGTCACGGGCAGGGTGACAGGCGGGGCCAGTCGGCTTCACAGATGTTCTGCTCGCTGAGCTTTTCATAAGCAATGACAGGGAGGAGAAGAAGACATGCTTTTTTTTTGTGGGTGTGTTTCACCAGCAGGTTATTATCACTGCTTGCTCTGTTTGGGCAGGGGTAAGGTACAAACAAATATTTTAATCAGGCTAATTTTGAGCATTTTCCCTCTCTTTTGATTATTATAATGTGGTTATTAAAGTGTGATCATATTTTTTTTTCTGTCTAATCTGCAAAAAAAAAAAAGAATTATTGGGGCGGTTATAAATCTTGGCTTAATATTTCTGACTGTGGTGACTCCCCAAAAACACAAAAAGGCAAATGTGCTGTTGAACTACAAAAAAAAAAAATTCTCCTCGACAAAAACAAGATGAGTGGAACATGCCAGATCAAGATGAGGGCAGAAAACTCTCCAAATAAATAAATAAATAAGTTAAAAAAAAAAAAAAAAAAAGAGCAAGATGGACTTGAAAGAAGATGGAAAAAGTCTGCTGGAAAGAGCGATGAGGGGGGGGGGGGGGGGGGGGTGGGTTGACTGCAAGGGTCCCGGCGGTCCCCATAGGGACCCGGGGGCAAGTCTCAGGCTTGTCATACTCGGCTCTTCTCTTCCTCCTCCGCCCCTCCCACCCCCCCATCACCCCTGTTCTGCCCACGGAAAACGTCGATAGCAGGCTGCCGGTGCCGAGGTCTCTAGTGAACACTAGCTCATTCTCCCGGCATCGACAGGCCCGCCAAATCAATATTTAGTTCCCCACTAACAAGCTGCCTCGGGGTCTGAGCCAGAGAGAGAGCGAGCGAGCGAGAAAGAGAGCGAGAGAGAAATGTGGGACAGGCCAGGATGGCAGAGACAGACAGAGAACAGGGACTGAAAGCTGTCCAGCTAGAAGGGAAAAACACAGATTCGAGTCGAGCGTCAAGTGTGTGTGTGTGTGTGTGTGTGTGTGTGTGTGTGGGAGGGGGAGAGGAAGGTGGAAAGGTCAGAGGAAGATCTGGGGAACAAGAGAACGGTGCCTGGTGTGTGTCGTGGTGCGGAGGCGACGCATGAGTGCCTGCGGCAGCCTCTGACAAGAACACAGACGAGATACACACACACATGCGCGCTCGCACACACACACACGCAGAGCAACACTCAATCACACACGTATCACAGCGAGCAGACGTTGACAGCTCTCCAGTAAAAGCTCCTGCAGAGCGCTCGCAGATGAGTGGCCCGACTTGCTTTCTTTTTTTTTTTTTTTTTTTTTTTTTACTGGGGAAGATACAAGTCTGCCTCTCAGGTCCATGTACACACAAGTGCGAGGATATTGTTCAATTATCTTGTTTTGTTAGGATTTTTTTTATTATTATTTGGTGAAAAGGCACGAGTCTCAAACGCATGCCACAGTCAAGAGGTGGCGCTGTGAGTCCTCAGAGTGAGGCAGAGTGTGGGTAACCTTTGCACCCTGGGACGCCATCACATCTCCAATATTGAGACTTTTTGACCCTTCAGGGCCACCACGCTTCTTGGCTATGTGTGGCACTGGAAATGTAAGCCAAAACAAGTTGGCAGGCCGCATTGTTTTTTGTTGACTAGTCACAAATTATTTTTTTTCTGTGTAATCAGCAGCTAATATCTGAAAAAACTCACCTATTTGCATTTTTATTATTTATTATATTTTTTAATATTATTATGACAGTTTTTTTATGCTATTGCAAAATGCTTTCTATATATAAATATGTGATTTTTTTGGTTGTTTTTTGTTTTTGTTATTGCAAAAAATTTGCCAACAAAGCACAGGCACAATTTTTAGGCCAAGCGTGTAAATTTTCAATCAATGAATTGTTTAAAATATCTAGTCGATTTAAAGCAGATAAACTGATAGCACCAACCTTTTGCTGGAGGATGTGGTTGACATTGTCCAGCCATGCCTGATCTTTGGAATCCTCTGAAAGGCTCTCTGTCCCCTGAAAGACGGAGATAATATTTGCCATCAGTGACAGAAATAGCAAAGACCAAAACCAACGTTGATTTCTCCAGAGAGAACGGGCCACTATTTATGCAAACACAGACGGGTCCGAGTGCGCCGAGGTCCGGACCTTGACGACTCTCCCCGGAGACTCGGCGGACGCCAGCGAATGTTTACATGCTTTTCGCGTCAAACGAGCCCTAAGAGCGGCTAGCCTTGTAGCGGCTAATGAACTCAGTGAAGAGTGACTGCTCGCCGCACGACTCGACCTCCTGGCTTTGGACCAGGTGGTACCGTTTGAAATGAAGCGACAAGACCGCTAGTGTCTCAGTGCGACAAGGCCAAACAGGGGAGAAAGCGTGCGGCTGTGCCGACCTAGCTAAGCAAACACTCACAAATCCTGGAAAGCCCGACCCGACGTTCGCATACAAACTTTATGTGCACTGAAAGATGATATAGAACTCACTGTTGAGCATGGGTGTCAAAGTCAAGGCCCGGGGGCCAGGTACGGCCCACCGCATTATTTTATGTGGCCCGCAAAGACAAATCAAATTCATGTCAGTACTAAAATTACAAATTGTCTTTGCTTTTAAAAAATAAAGAAGTTGCTAGCAATTTTTTATCGCAGTCATCTTTTTAAAAGATTCGAATTCAGTCAGTTTTATACGTTATTTTGTCCACTATGAATTTTTTTTTTTTTTTTAAGTTTCCCTTCATGTACTGTTTAAATGATGGTATCAGCTAATTTAATTGAATGCCTTTTCCATGCCATTTTAAAATAAATGTAATGCCCACGCACCTCTGTTAGTTCATCCATATGATAATTTCATGGTCATTATTTCAAGTTAAAATATACATTGATGACAGGAAGAGTCCATTTTTCTTTTCACACACACACCGACACACACACACACTCGGGGTTTAACACTTGCAGTAGATTAAGAGCGTGTTTATCCCTCGGCCTTTTGTGAGGTTCCCGGAAGCACACGTGCGATGCTTTGTGATAACACCACGGATCGGGCTAATTTCAGCGTGCGTCTAATTAGTGACTGCCGCTTAACAGCAACCGAGAAAAGGGGGAGTGTGAGAAGCTGGTCTTCAAACGTGACAGAGGTGACTGGAAAAGCCATTCAAAAGGCCCGCTTGACCTTGGCGGACGGAACCTTTGTCGCGTCTGATGGCACCATCCATCTCCATCCAACGGGCCAGCTTAGATGTGTGATTTGCTTTAGCTATGAAGACCAATTAATATTACCGAATATTTTCCTCGAGTCAAACTGCTCCAGGAGAAGATCAATGAGGCAGAAATAGCAAACAAAATGGCTTTTGGAGAAGAAGCAAGCTGGACATGACGAGCATCTGCTCCTTTCACCGAGAAGGTAAACGCAGCGCTTAGACGCAAAAAGTTCCCGCAATCATCTAATCCATCCCCTACTGGTGACCACATCAACTGGAGAAGCTGTCAAGAAAGCAGTGGTGAGGAAATGAGTGGAATTTGGACCCATGGAGCTTTCAGTCATGATGAGTGGGACATTTACTTCTCCTTGGTGGAGCTGAGCTGCAAGGGAATGAAATTGGTTTCAAGTGTGAGTGAGTGAGGGCAGGGCGAGCGCAGTCTCATCTCCCGTTAGAAGGAGACGAGGACGTCTCACGGGACTTGAGGTTGATTGCAACACCGATGTGCTAATTGACGACCCTGCTCGGTTGAGATCTATAGCGGTGGGCGGGTCGGTTTCATTTGTGCTTTCTGTTCAAACAGGCAACTATCCGAGTCCAGGCCCAAAATGTCCACCACTCTTGTGCGATTATGGAAGAAAAAGTTTGGACGCTCGACCCCGTCGTCCCTCGGCCTCACCTGCTCCGAGTCCATGATGTCGGCCAGATCGTTCTCGGACATATTGAGGATGGAGGCGGCGACGGATTTGGCTTTGATCATGGATTTGGCTGATGGGCCGCCTTTGGCCGCAACAACGCCGGCCGCCCTCCTCCTCCTCTTCATCAGCTGCCGTTTGACCTCGTGCACGTCGAGGAGCGTTTCGCCGGCCAGCGCCTGCGGGGAGGAATGGGAGCGAAGAGAGAACATGACGAAACGGAGAAGAAGGGCGAGCGACGGCCGTGCCCCGGCAGATGAATAAATGAAATTGATCAAGCGTGCGCCAGAGCGGCGGCTTAGTACATTATGGAGGACTATCGAGTTTGGTGCGCTCAGATTCTCTCCGGTTTTCGCCGCGCGCTCCCTTGAAGGAACGCCGTCCCGAGGGTGCCTTGCCCCGTCGATTGAAAAGCTGCGGGAACGAGCCTTTGATATGGAATGCACCTCGAGTTTTGGCTAAAATCTCCACAGACAGGGAATCATTCATCAGAGGCAGAACAGGCGGGTGGGGGAGGGGCGGGTGCTCGTGAAAGATACAGCCATTCATTTATTTATTTGCTTTCTGAAGGTCTCGCGGCACAACAGGGCAGCATAACACGCTTAATAATTAAGCTTGCGAGGGGCCGCGTGAAAATGGTGCCCGGGTGGACGCACGGACGGACGAGCGAGGCGAGCCGAGGCCCGGGATGGCCCGGCTGCCGGGGCGCTAAACGGGAGCGTGTACGCTAAATACGGAGAGACAATTAAATGTTAAAACTGCCACTGTACACGAGCAAGTCAATAAAGCAAACTCCCCTTTGCTTCATTTTCAGCTTATTGATCGAGGCAATAATCTTCCGTATCATTCCCCTGCAAGCCTGGCGAAAAGCTGACCTTGGAATAGAAGAGGCGGGAGCGAGGGACGCCTCCCGCTCTCATTGCGCGCAAACAAATAAACAAAAAGAAGTGTACAACTTGCTCTCGGAGCCGAGCGAGGGACGGGTGATGAAGCGCGGCAACATCTATTGCTCTCGTAGTTGCACACCGGTGACGTTAATAAAGCTGTGGTGAACTTACCTTTGGTTTGTGAGCGGGAATTAAAAAAAAAAAAAAAAAGGGATGTAAACAACAAGCAGAGTTGGGATGGAATTAAAATGTTTAGAAACAAAGAGCATACTGATTGAAGAAAAAAAAAGTGGTCACTTAAGTTACAATTCTGGCCTGGTCTATTTTCAAGTTGCTAGCATGAAAGGTGAAAGGTCAAACATTGTCCGGAGGTATGACCCGGGGAACATTTGAGACAAAAGTTTTACTGACCCGAAGTTCAAGAATGTTGAAAGACAACAAACTTTTTTCCCTCCCCAAATTACAAAAATGGAATGTTACATCACAAATAATAATACTAATTGAATCATTGAAACCGGATTAACTCCTCAGTCCTACTTGACAATGTAGACGCAAACCAGTTCATAATCTATTTTCCACGCCAGTGACAGCTGGCCTGAAAACCAAAACCCCCAAACAAGCGGTCAACCGGCATCCAAGAACAAATCACGCTCCGCCTTCCGTCGCGAGCAGAACGCGGCTAATTCCTAACCGTCGTCCGTTTGATCTGATAAACGTCCGCTGCCGCTCGAGCTGGTTCGGGCGATAAAGGCTCCCCGTTTGCCCTGGAGGAATACACAGCTCATTACCTAACAGCCACGCATCCCCTTCTTTTATTTACCGCCTAATAGATATTCACTGTCACCAGTCGAGGGTTACATTTAATTGACCTAAACCCTGCTTGTGGAATAATCCGGAAAGGGGATTAGGAAGGGAATTCATCAGACCTTCCGATCTACGGGAAGAACGGCTCAACACACACACACACGCTAGACGTGTGTGTAGCGCGTACTTAAGTTGAGAACTCTTAACCGGGCTAGCAGCACAATTGGCGTAGCCAGAGGGCCAATTTAGACGAGGCGAGGATTAAGGCATAGCGATGGGGATGAAACGAGCAGCTAAAAAGACATCTTCAATGATAACTGGCTCCTTCTGAACCTTGCCGCACACGCACGGGAGGGCGGCGGGGGCCGCTCGAGAGCAAACCGAGCGAGAAAATGATCATTTGCCGCTGAAAAATGCATTCCAGGAACAGATTTGACTCCTAAGAAGGACAATAACGTGAAAGTTATCGTGCACTTGGCCACTACACAAGCGACTTTTGACAGCCTGAGGCGTACGCAGGGGCCAAAAGGCTCTGCATAAAATAATCAAAAAAAATAAAAGCGCAAAGACATTCAGTAACAACAAGCTCACAAAGACACCGAGACGACCCGTAAACACGCGCACAGCAGCCCCTCCGGTCGTGATCAATACACGACAAGAGTAAATCTCCTCCGGACGTCAGGCAGCCCAATCAAAGGCCCGGCCCGGCTTCTTATACGGGATCACAGCAGCCGGCGGCGGACAAACAATAATGTGAATCCTCAACACAACAACAACAACAAGACGGCCTCACCCCGCCTCAGGGTATGGGAAAATGGAGCCATCGACTGGATATCAATACGTCGTTGCTTGCGTGAGTTCAAATCATATGCGCGATAGATCTCGTGCATGTTCGCGGCATAGTGAGGGAAAAAAAAAAAGAACTTTTGTGCAGACAATCCTAAAACTACTTGTAAAGTGATCAATTTTTTTCCCAACTGCAAAAACTAAAAAAAAATAAAAATGGAATATCGGCATGTCACGGATGACCTCGGCCCCATTTCGAAGCGCGCTGAATCTGGATTTGGCCCACGTACATGAAAAACTTGAGACTAAGCACAGACCTCTTTGGCACGGCGGCCCGATCGTAAACACAAAGTTTTATAACCATTTTTTTTCGTCGGAAAACATTCGAGAAATACCAAACATCACTTATTGGCAGAAAGGGAGATAAAATAAAACGGGGCAATTGTAGCGAAAGCAATGTAAGCGCTTTGGAAAGAAGAGAGGAGATAAAATCCGAAGGGCCATGGCAAAGCGCCACCAAACGCTGCGCGTGATTTATGGATGCGCGGGAATCGAGCGGGCTATCTCTGGCCGGCGTCTTCTTTCTTTGACAGACAGGTGTCAGCAGAGCGGAGCTGCAGGACAATCTTTTATCGCTTTGGCTTCTTTTTCGCCAGATACGGAAACACACGGCCAGCCGCGTGATGGATCACATCTCGGCAAAAATAACCGTGCCAATTCCCTCAAAGCATTCATTTATCTACCTGCGATGGCCTTTATCTCTTCAAAACAGGCATAATGACATCAATCATTTTTTGTTTATTTTGGGTGAAAAAATATAAAACGAGTTAGGATGATTGGACGCCCCCCGCCCGCCCTCCTCCCCGCTGACTTTTGATCAAGCCGGAGCCTTTAAGCGGAGCACCTTGATGAAAGATCGGAGCTGCTCCAGCTGGGAGGAGGCCTGGCCGAGCTGCCTCTGAAGCTCGTCCAACGCTTGGGAGCGCTGCCGGGTCAGCTGCTCCGTTTGCTCGGCGGCGCTCCGCTCCAGAACGGCCAAGGCCTGCTCGCCGGCTCCCACGCGAGCCTGCAGGGCTTGGATGCGCTGCTCCTGCATGCACACAATGATGGTCAGCTATGTATTTAAAAAAAAAATTGGACCAGAGGAGATCAATCACATACACTGTGGCGAGACAAAATATGTGAATCCTTTGGAATGATCTGGATTTCTGCATACATGGGTCAGAAAACTAGATCTGATCTTCGTCACAGTGCAGGATGGGAGAATGACGTGACTATTTTTTTCTTCCTCGAATTGTTATTCTGCTACATCATCTATTCTGTTGAGCTTCAATTGGCAGCCAGAAGTTCTCCTGCAAACGGTCTGGATCAACTGAACTCATTTTTAGCAAAGCGTCCAGGCCATGGATTAGCAAAACATGACAACCCCCCCAACGCAATCCAGTTCATTGCGGGCCTGTCGGGACTGTTATAAAAAGCGGGTCGCCTTTAAACTGAATTCGCTAGCTCAGAATTAGTTGCGTAATTACATGATCAAACCTTTTTTTCCAAGTCACCCTTCAGTTTGGCGCAGGAGTCCTCATGTTGGCTTTTCTCTTCGGTTGCGACGCTCAGTCTCCGTTTGAGAGATTCGATGAAGGCCTTTCTGTTGGAAGCTTCTTCTGATAAACATTTGACCTGTCAGCACAAAAATACAAAAAATTAAACTGTCTTTTACAATCACCGTGTGATTTTTCTTTAGCTTTAGCGACGCATCTCGAGCACCTTCTTCTCCAGCTCCTCCACCTGGCCACGGTAACTTTTCTCCATCTCCTGCAAAAACTTGAGCCTCGTCCTCTGGTCCTCCACCAGCTGCCTCTTCATGGTCACGTCCCGTTCGGCGTGGCTCGCTCTGCACACACGTTAGCGTAAATTTCAAATTCCTCTTTTTGAACTAGCGATTTGATGGCTAATGCAACGCTAACATGCTAGGGCGACGACGGCTCATGGTGACCATTAAATAGGCAAAGAGTTGCTGACTTGAAGACGCATCCCAACAGGCGCATAATAAATCAAAGGCGCGGAGGAGGTGCGGCAAGTGTGACAGCGAGCCACCCCGCTTGTTGACAAACAGCGTTTGGAATCAGCGGTGACACCGCTAATCAATGAGCGTAAATGTTTAAATTACGATCAGAAGTGCGGCAGTCGCACACAAGAAGGCGTCGGCGGGAGGTCTTAGGATGGATGACAGGAAATATTTGCGGGCTGACAATAATTCCCCCCTTCAGACGCGGCGGCGGCGTGTGGCTCGTTCGGCGCCAGCTGTTTCATTTTGACAAAATGTGTCTCGTGTCCATTTCAATTAGCGGCCTTTTGTGACGTCTTTGATTTTTCTCCATTCGGCAAACCTCATACAACTAATACAGCTTGCATCAAACAGAAATGGTTTTAAATATGCGTCATATACTGCTATTGTTTTTATTTATAACAATTTGTGTCTTCTGCAACTAGTGTTAAACAGACTGGCCTCCATTTTGTTTGTTTCCATCAATCCACACACAAGACGTCCCTAGAACAGCTTTCGCGATTAAATGCAATTATGCCAGATTTTAATATAAACAACCACAATCTCAACTCTATTAGTTCTATTTTCACGTTTGATTTTATTTGAGTAATACCTAGGTGTACCACTAGAGGGTGCTCATGCACTGCAATCCCTCATACAGATTAAATTTACAAATCAAATTTCAATTTCAAACAGGCTCACTACATCGGCAAGTTTTTAAGCTGTTTATACTATGGCAGCTTGCGGGATGGAGCGCCTCGTAACCTTCCGTCCTACTAAACACATGATACAACGCTTGAGCAAATGCTTTGGTGTAAGTAAATGTCCCCGTCTCCCTGGGTGAAGGAGCGCCCGAGGGTACAACGGCTGAATAAATGTGAGCCTGCTTGTCCTATTGGAGTGGCATTAAATTAAATAAGAGTGGAGGAGTCTGGCCTGAGGACTTTAAGGGGGGGCGGGTGGGCTGCTCACCGGTCCCCCCCCTATGGATTGGGCCATTAATGAGAAAACCCATATTGAACCTTTCGGATGACTGTCTGGTGTTGACTTAAAGATGAAGAGCGGCAATAAGAGCCCCGGTAGGCTCGCTCTACCCCGACGCTAATGGCAATTAGATGGACAACATTTATTTTAGATGTTCCCTTCTTGTGCAGCCCAAAAAGAATAGGGGATGAAAAAGAATGAGGGAGATATATATACGTCTCCAGTGTGTGATCTGTATTTATGAGTGTTAGCAGACGGCAGAGCGGCAAAACTACGGCTCTGATCACTGGCCGCGTTTGTTCCCTTTGTTCCGCCGCTTGTTGCGGCAATATTGTTCATCAAACATGCGCGCATTGTAATGATAACAGCGGCGAGCGCACACGCGCGCGTGCGCTTTTTCCAGCCGGGGCTCGGAACACGGCGGACACTTGATGTGGCTGATAGACAACGGGGTGAAAAGATGAAAGCCGCACCTTCATAAATAAAGCAGCGCCGTAGTGCCGGATATTGACTGAGGACATGCCGGTGTACTTTGAAATTCTTTTTTTTTATGTGTGCTACTCTCTTCTTTAAGTCGAAGCAGTTCGGGTCCCTGCGCGCAACGCCGAGATGTATATTTCAGAGGCGTCTAGACGTGCTCTTTCATTTGGAGAAGAGGGGTCCCTACACGGAGGCAAAAGGAACGGCGGGCTCCGAACGTGCGCGCTTTGGGTTTTTGAGGCTGTCGTGGAAACGGAGCGCAGGGGGATGTTTCGCTCTGTCTACGCTGTGATCCGCCCGGCGCTCTGGTCACATCCAAACACGCCACACCCGCTGCGATTGTACACACGCCCTGGATGCATTATTGATCGGGCGAGCGGACGACACAGCATGCCTGACAAAAAGAAAGGAGGCAGGAGAGGATGCGGCGGTTTGGAATTTGACAGACATTTTGGTGCTTAGCTATGTCGTTAAGCTCGCCACTCACTGAAATGCCACCTCATGGGATTTGCTCCAACCCAAAGCATCCAGAGGTCCACGGGCTTCCCAGGACAGCGTGCGCTTGACCTCTGAACTTTCACTGCACGACAAGGCTGGTGAAGTGTTTGTAGTATGACGTTGAGAAAAGTGTGAGTGGCGCAGTGCGAGTGTGCGTCCGCGCGCCATCTAACTCATTAAGGCTGGCGGCCCGGCCCGCAGGCAACGAGTGAGGCTGCGTGGGTTTTAGTGTCACGGGGCAAAACGCCGCCTCCTGCGGCACGCTATCGATCCTTGCGCTGCTTTGATCAGCAAGCCGCATCGGCTGCCCACATAAACAACGGCGGCGCTACATGACACATGCGCCGACTCGCTCGCGTGTGAGTGACGACAAACGATCTCATTTCAATTTGATGATGCTCTGAATTGAACGCCTTAAAAAAAAATGTATCGTCAGTGATGTACTTCCATTTCTTTATCGATAGCAATTATTTACTTTTTACTTGTGGGGCCTTTAATTCAATCTATCAGCAGGGATGCTTTTTCAGCGTTAAGTAAATTTATATCAGCATATTTGCATCACGTGATAGATGAAAAAATTCTGTATTAATCAATACATAAACATGTTTTGATATTTTGAATGCCAGACAAAAATAAACCAATTCCCAATTAGGACAACAAATGTGCCCAGTAGATGACCCCCGAAAAATGACGCAGTAATATATTATTTAGAGTACGAGACATAAAGAGACATCTATTTAAAACTAAATGTATGTATGCATTCATCGTATGCATAATCATGTGATTCGATCGTTTATTTAATAAACAATAACCACAACCATATATTTTCGGCCATTTGTGTATTATGGAGATGCTTTATTTAATCCAATTTAGCTCAACTATTTATTGTGCAGGTATTTGAATCATAAAATTACGGGCAAAAACAATATGTATTTATGCATTTATTTAATAATTTATTTGATATTTTTTCTTATGAACAAAATTGGGATTTCCGTTAGAAAATCTTAATGTACAGTGCAATAGCCCTGTACAATATTATACTGCTTCCAGCCACGAGTGGCGATTTTTGCCTTCATACAAAACGTGCAGAGTGAAGGAGCGTGTGCCTGCGTGCTGCCACACGGTGGAATCAAGCACTGCAGATCAGCGCTGCGGCTGATAAGCCAGGACGGAGAGTACGAGACAAAGAGGCAGAGGGGGAAGCTGATGAAGAAAGGAGAACAAGAAGAACCAAACTAACTTGTCCTGCAGCTGGCGGACTTTGTCCTCCTTCTCCTGCGCTTGGCCTCGCAGGGCTTTGTTAGCGGCCACCTGCCTCGTGACCTCCGCACTTGTACTCTGGTGGGGGAGGGAAGAAGGGCACACCTTGTGAGTGTGTGTGTGTGCTGTATATGGGGGAGGTGGGCTTGATTGCAGAGGGGGAGTGTGTGTGTGTGTGGGGGGGGGCACGACACGGCTGATGACAGGTCAGCCGCAGCATGCCTCCTCATTACAGTTCCAGCGGGAGGGGGGGAAAGGTGCTAAAGGAGGTTAAGAGGAAAGCGTGGTTTTCAAAGTGAACCAGATAAAGGGGGTCGCTCGGAAAATCAAATTGAACCCCTCGACCTGCATATTCATTTTTTTTGTATTCATTTAATAAGGCTTCTTGGAGGACTTTTCAAATGTAGCAAAATATTAGGAACGGTATCTGTATTTCACGAGACTGTTAAAGCGAGCGTCTTTCTCAGAGGAGACTTTCTTCCCTTCAGTCGGGAGCCGTGTACCTAATGAAGCGTCCAGTGAGCAGACTGACCTTGACTTTGGCTTGCAGTTGTTTGACCTCCGCCTCCAAGGCCTGGCAGGAGCATTCAGCTGTGCGACGGGGGAAAGTGCTTTGCCTCCACTGCTCCAGCTCCATCTCCACAACCTTCTTCTGCTGCTCCAGACCCACCAAATCAGATGTCAGCTTCTGAAAAGTGACCACCAAATTTAACCAAATATGTACAAGTAAGACGAAAATGATCAATCCCGGCGCTTAAGAGGCGAGTTAAAAAGTGACAGAGAGCGGCCAGCGGCGCCGCGGGAATTCCGAGGAGCATTGATGACACTTCTTGTAACGCAGGCTTTGATTTGGCCGGGCCATTTTCAGCCCCCCTCGGTGAGACGTGACACTGACGTGGAGTGATGACACACCGGCGCTCCGTCCATTAGGCCGGAAAAGACAAGACGCCTCCGGTGACTAACGTGGCTCCGGGTGACAGTCAATCAAGTGCGGGATAAATTAGGGAGGACAGGTTGCAGAAATAGCCACATGTCCGAGACTGCCTGTCAAATGTTTCGAGATACACTTGACGGTGAAGTTGCTGCTTTCGAGGACGGGGCAATAAAGAAAGACCGATATTTAAGTTTTTTTTTTCTTTTTTTTGGGCTCAGTCAGTGCGCCTTTTAATCCCGCAATAATCCCAGCGTTTAACATGAAAGAGGAGGGTAAGACACTCCACGCTTAAAAAGATAAGGCAGGTAAAAAAAAAAAAATGGAGCCGAGTAATCCGTACGAGCGAGGAAACGATCTTGTATTTGAATGCTATGCATGACACAAGCGTTTCATCAAAAGGTCTTGCTTTTGTCACCTATTTTTTTCAAAGCTTCTTATTCCACTTTAAATAATTCCAGGGAATTTTACAAGGTGAATCTCATTTGAAAAAATGGACCATTTCATCATAGCTGTAAAGTTTGAGTCAAAGTTTTTTCCAACACCTTTTTGGTACGACTCTATTTTCCGTTTGATATTTCAAGTCCAAACGCAAACAAGTTCCCCTGAAAGTGTCATCGTGCTTCTCACACGTCGCTCCCTCCCACTGCAGGAGCCGTCTTAAGCCAATTACACGCGAGCGGCTGGAACGAACCCGAAGTCCGTCACCTCTTGCCCTTTCCGGGGAGGGGAACGAGACCCGGCTCGGTCCACCTCGGTCGGCTGCAACTTTTTGTGGCGGAGTGGCATTAATACTGCAAGAGTAAAGAGGAAGTAAACAAGGCAACAACACTTCACCCAGTGTGTGTGTGTGTGTCGTTCACTTGTGAGCTTGGACTCGGCAATCAGATGCCTCGCCTCGGTGGGAGCACACAAGGGCCACATCCCAGGTAGCATCACTGTAAGGTCAGCACGACGACCCGTGCTTGAGTCCGGCGTAGTGTAAGAGCACACGCAGACCTTCTGACACCTAATCAGGTGGTTTCCTCCGCCGGCAAGTGCCACGATGGAATCCGCCATAGACGTTTGTGCGGCCTGTCAGATTAATGACCGTGTCTGGCTGGCTGTAGCGGCGCGGGCTGAGTCTTCTCAAGTGAGAACAAGCTAGCTCTGACAAGATGACTATGCTATCATGAGGTGTTGTGTTTAAAGGAGTTATATTATGGAAGATGGCAGGATTTTATGAGGAGGCCACAATTATTCCACATAAATTTGACATTCTAAAGCCACAAACATTCAAAGTCACAAATATTAGTGTGGCGTGGATTATTACATATGCACATTTTGTTGTTAAACCGAAACTGCCACCTAGTGGAGTCAAAAATACACCAAGTGGTTCACGAAGCAAACTTGAAGCTTCATTTGCCATCACTACGTAGCAGGCCAGAAATACAAATTTGTGTCTGTATGGTGGACATGTTTGTAGAAAGTAAAGTGAAGTGACAGACTGCTGTTAAAACATTCATTAAGAAGAGTCACGGATGGTGCGATGGAGCGCCGCTGCTTGTCAATCCAACTCATGGGGTCTACGTGCTGCCCGGCAGCAAACGGAAATATGACAGGCGCAATAAGAGAAAGGAACAAACTTGCGCAGCCTTTAAAGCTGGACTTGCCTGCGTGAGCTGCTTGCTGCTGGCCAGCTTGTCGGCGAGGGAGTTGAGCTGCGCCGCCATCTTGTTGTTGGCGCTTCGCTGCTCTCGGGCTGATAGCGCGGCATCCTTCCTGGCACGTCGCAATACCTCCACGTGCCGCTGTAGGGATTCGACGCGGTGCTGCAAGGCGGTCGCGGCGCCGTGACGGGTCTTTATTAGCAGCCACTTCCGTCTCTTCTCGCCACGTTCGAAACCCTCGTGCTGTTTATCGCCTAAAAGGAAGACACGTGAGCCATTGACGAGTCCGCTCGTTAGCATTTTCGGTTCGAGGCGCTACCTGGATGCTTCCCGCCGGAATCCGCCGGCGGCGGCGGCGCTGTCTGGCCCGCGTTTGTCTGCCACCTGTCGAACTAAAAGCACGAGAGCAGTCAAGAGACAGCGATGAAAAGCAAGCGCATAATCGAACACAAGCGGTTGACATGTTGCGCTTCCCGCAACGCGCCTCATAACGACAACGTGATCACAGGCCGCTCTGGCTTTAACACGACAAGACAAATCAGCCCCGCCGCTTTAATAATTCACCTGAGCGCCTTCGCCCGACTTCGGGAGCCGACGTCGCTCAGTCGTATTAGCCGTGACGGGAGCTTGCGCTTTGTTCAATCACTGTCTCCCCCGCTCGTGATGCGCTGCTCCGGTATGACACGTCTCAGCGTAGTCATTTGCGCCGATGTGTGACATCTCCCGAGCGCAAGATCGTTTGTAGTGACATCAAAGAGGCAAGCTCCTCCGAACCCCCCTCCCCCCCCCCCCGACTCTTCTGTGTTTGCTTCCTGTGACGGTCAGGTACGATTTCATCAGCGGCACGTTTGATCACACGAAGAAGCCGTGCTTAGGCGACAGGAGATGAACTGTTAAAAGAGCAAAGCGCGTCGTGAAGGTGATGCGAGTCATCCCGCTAATCAGCCTGGGAGGAGCTGCGGGGTACACTTAGTGAACTTGTAACCAGTGGAACAAATTCCACTCTGCTCTCTCCCCATTCAGCTCTACATGACTGGAAAGCAAGTGCAGGTGTCCTCACTTGGCCATTTTCTTTCTTCCTGAGCGACTGCAGATGCAAATTAGCAACAAAGCTAAAGTCTGGCGCAAAGTTTGAGATTACAAACTACACAGGGTGTGAGAATATTACCCCCGCTAGCAAATATTTCCGCTCAAGCGCTATTGCTCTCGCTAGCTGTCAAAGTAGAGGAAGTTCACGCGTTCCCCTCTTGAGTTCACTCCTTGGCAAGAAGTCTCTGTCAGGGGTTTGGTGCTACCGTGTTCTCCCGTGAAGACGTTTGATGGACACGAGAGCGGCGAGCGGGATTTATGGCCTGGAGAGACGGGAAGCCTTTGCGAAGGAAGGAGCACGGGAAGTGGTTGGTTTAATAATTTAGAACGTTGACATGGAGCGACCGATGCAGTAAAAACTGAAAAAAAAAAAAAAAAAGAAAAATTCAGAGCTCATCAATGTCCCTTCACTTCTTGGCCAAAACTATTGCGTTTGTGGACTATGACTTAAGCAACAAATTTTTATTCATCTCAGGGGGGCGGCTATTTTGCTACCCGCTGCCGACTGAAAATGACCTTCGGGCTCAACTTGCGAATGTCACATGACCAAACCCAGAAAGCAGGTGAGCCGTGATTGGTCCGTACCCATTTGGTTTAAAAAGCCATCGATTTACTCTTATTTGACTTGCCTTTTTTTCTCCAGGACTTTATTTTGAATAATAAAACAAAAAAATCAATAATTGTGTCCATCAGCTGTTATGATGACATCAGTTTTATATGGTAATATTTAATTTTCAGTAATTTCACCCAGTCTGAGTTGGCATACCACAAATTCTGGTAAGACTATACTTTAGGCCTGCCAAATTTCAAAATAAAATATTGAATTTATATGGTCTAAAATTAGTTTAAGATGACACCACTATCTCCATAAATCCGTTTCGTTCACAAGGAACCACATCCTTTTCCAAACTTTTAAAACATGCGCCCCTTCATCATATATACACCAGAGCGGCATTACACAGCAGCGTTAATTGGGCAAACATTAATTGAGAGCATCTTACAGCTCTGGAACTGACAGCCGAATTGATTTATGTATGACAGGTTGGCTGAAGCGCTAAATGGGGGACATAGCGCGAACCGGAAGAGTAGACTCACCTTCCTCTTGTGCTGTGCGCGAGGCCTGGTCCCCGAGGGCGCGCCGTTGAGGCTGTCTGAGTATTCCTCGCTGTCGCTGAGAAGAAAGTTGAAGTTCATTACAGTCCGAGTTGACTCTGAGCTTGAGCGTGTGTGTGTGTGTGTGTACCACCCTTGGACCAAAAATCCAATTTGCCTTTTATGGTTGATTTAGTTGACTTCAAGCAAAATATGTGCATTTCAAGCTCCCCTCCTACCTTTTAACAGAAAATCAATGCTCCCATCCAATTTCTAAGCAGGAAGTGTAAATGCGGGTGTAAATTAAGTGGAAAAAGTGTGGCTGGCGTCTGTTGCCCACGGTGAATGCATCAACATGTATGAGAGCGGCTGTGGCCTTCATTAGCCCGCCAACGTGTGACAGACGGGTGCGAGAGGCGCGGCCGAGCAGAAGCAAAGCGTCTGATGGACGGCGCCGGTGAGGGCTCTCTCTGAGACGCACGCACCCGCGCACGTTTATTGACGGTGACCTTTGACGTGAAGGTGGAAGCCAGTGACATTTACGCCGCTGGGTTTATTAAGGTGGAGCGCGGCGGAAAGGCAGCAGAGGGTGAGACTACGGTAAGGGGATCTAACAGGAACATGACAAGGCCGGAGGCTAGTTAGGGTTAAAACTGGTCAGGAGGGAGCTGCCAGCAAGCCTCACCATTGTCGGCATTCTTTTAAAGCAATTCCACTATCTTTATTTATTTAATTATTTATATATTTATTTATATTATTAAATTTTATGATTGTATTATTTATTCATACTGTTTTATTTATATTATTTATTCATTATATTATTGCATTATTATAAATAGAATTTTAAGCAATCCAAGCAATTTTGGTGCCCATCTCTATTCTACACCAAGCTGATTCTGACCCGTCCCTCCACAATAAAACTGCTGATGTGGTCAGAAATAGTCAACTGCCTCCAGCTGTTTCAAACTTGAGCGAGGATGAAAACAAAGACGTGTCAGCATCTTTGAACAGACCTGACACCTTTGTCACATTTTAGGATGAACTTCTCGAGGCAGAAGTTCGGCATTGAAGAAGGCCTCGGCGAGATGAGAAGCGGGGGTTGGGGGGCGGGGGTTTAAAGTAACACCGACAAATGAGTCGACAGGTGCCTTAAATAAGACAACATCTTGCTTTAGATGCCGTCTCGGCAAATCCGCTCGGATCTTTCCTCGCAGGTAAAAAAGCGTCTATTAGACGGCTGCTTATTAGCCACACATTAGGGAAAGCCGGGGCCTAGCCGCACCCGGTCCCCGTTAAACTGCCTCGAGTGGGCCGGCGTGGATCACGGTCTGACGAATTAGCCGGCGAGGAGGCGGGGCTGAGTGTAAAGGGAGAGTTCGGGGGGGGAAATGAGTGAGGAGAGGGGGGGGGGGGGGGGTGGACACTAAATATCAGCAATAGCTCCGAGTGTTTGAAATCAAATCATTCCGACCATCACTCAATAAACGGCTCAGTGGCTTTTTTGCATAAAACATACATGAAATAATTACTGTCGATGGGTCTTAATTTAGAGGGTGTTAAACAGCTTGTAGACATCTGGTACAGAGCCGAGCAGGGTCATTCAAAATTTATCCAAGTAAATTAAAGCAAGCAGAGTAGCGCTATGTGTGTGGCAAAGGCACGTTTGCGAATTGACACGACAAGATGAGCAAGACAACGAGGCACGGGGCGAGGTTCTCCGCATGTGCGCTGGGTGCTTTAGTGCTTGCAGGGGGATCTTTAGAGCTGTCAAGGGTGGCTGCCGGTGGGCTGAGGGGGGTGTTAGTGAATATGCAAAGGACCAGTATATTAAATCAAACTGCCAAACTGTCAATTCCGGGGCGGCGTTACGAGCGCAGGAAAATGGCACCGCTGAAAGGTATCAAGACTTTGGCGGCCCCCTCATCCATGGGCTTTTTCTGGCACCGCTTCAACTTTCGATACGCAGACTTCTAATTTTGCATGCAAATTTCAGTCAATAAGCTCCGAGCCAGCCGTCCCAGGACGCTTGACGGGGATCTGACAGTGCCCCCCCCCTCTCCCTCTATCATTCTTGCTTGTATTCCTCAATGGCTCCTGAATAGCAACTAGACGGAAGGCTGAAATTCAATCAGCCATTTGCTTACGCTTTGCATATGCGCGGTGTCCCCTCGATGCTCGGCGGCCCGCCGGCCCACTCGAAACACCTAAAAATAATGAGGTCGGAATGGGCGAGCGTGTGCGCGTGTATCATTACCTCGCTACGCTCATGTCCTCCCACTCGTCCTTGGAGGGACTCGGGCTACGGCCTTGCCAGCTGATGGCTTGATTGGCGGCGACGGTCGGGTGGCTGCGCTGGCGTAATGAACCCCGGAGCCGAATTGTTTTCAGCTTAGCCTTGTTGCCGGCGATCCCGCTCGGCCCCGCCGCGCTCTTCCTGTTGAAGTCCCCGGCCGCCCGGAGAATGCCAATCTCCTGCCTCAGCTTCAGGAGCCGCCGATGGAGCTCGCCGGACTCTTTCCGAGAGTCGGCCAGTCGGGATCGGAGAGCCGCCACCTCGCCGCGATGTCGTTCCTCCTGAGCCGAGGCCTGGGCCTGGTTCTGGGCCTGTACGGTTTGCAGGCGGACGGCTTCCTGGGTTCGCAGGTGATCCAGCGAGGCTTGGAGTCCGCGGCAGTCGTGGACCAGGTCTTCGTTGGCCTCAAGGAGCTGCTGTTTCTCTTCCCTCAGAAGCTCCGTGTCGCCCTCCAGGGACATCATCCTCCGCTCCAGCTGCTCAATCTAGGGGAATCAAGGATTCCGAGCCTCAGCGGAATTTTGCATATCGGGCATTTCACGAGAAATGGTCAAAGGCCTTTTAGATTCGATTAAAGTCAGGTTGGATTTCATTTCTGAGATATTAGCATGAATTGTCATGGTGCTAAAAATCAAATGTCCAAACCCAAGCTGCAAAGCTCCAAAAGTGACTTGCTCAATAGATAAGTTGATCTATTTCTGGCATTTCAAAAATACGTTTTTGGTGTTCCGGAAAATATATCTACATCCTTATTTATTGATTGAAATGATTTTTTACAACTTAAATAGTCATAATTTTGAGTGAGTGACATTTGCAACCATTTGCATCTTTCGTAAATCAGATCGTTAGCTAGCTCTCGCATTAGCATTGTTTTGCAACAGTGGCTGTCTGCTCGGATTGTGCCTCCGGGCATTTCCTCCCTTTTTACAATCGAGTTTTGCTCGGCCTGTTGGGTGAAGCTCGGTACCTTCCGACTTGAATTAAAACAGAGCCAAGGAGACAATGCCACAAAAGCAGAAGCATTTGAAAGGTACACCATTAATGACTGACTAATTGAAGCTAAGACATTGGCAAGTGAAAGAAAAACACTTTTTAAGTTGACTTGAAGACACGAGAAGGACTGAATTGTGACGCCCCCCAAAAAAAAACCCGCACTTGACAGAGGTTAATTTCCTCAGAGCCATTATGCTGCAGTTACGGCTCCATCTGTAATTTTTTTTTTCTTTTTACTGGTGACAAAGAAGACTAAGTGACGGCATAGCGTGGTACCTTCACAAACGACTGCTCCAACCGCTTCGAAGAAACGGAGGGCCTTTCCGGAGAAGTGCTTTTGACCCGGCGCTCCTCTTCCACTTTGCGAAGCAGTTCTGCACGGGAGAACAAAGGTGCTTGTTGTGACACGCTTCGTCAAACCCGAGCGGCTTGGTGAGTAAGACGGCAAAAAAAAAAGGGGCTGCATTAAATCAATTAGCGCCGCTATAGGCCTAATTTTCTTCATCCGCAGATTCGTAAAGGATTTTTTTTCTTCTTCCTTCTGCCAGTCAAACCGAAAGAAGGGAGAATTGTCAGACGGTTAGGCGTCTTCATCCTAAATAACAGATGAGTGTTTTTCTAATAGTCCTTAAGGAAATGCGAAAACAATGATGGAAAGAAAAAAAAAAAAAGCACATAAGATGCAGCCTCTTTTTCTCTCTCTCTCTCTCGGGGGATCGTAAACAAATGCGAGTAGTTCAATCTCTGGTGAGCGCTGTACAGCCCCGGGCTGCCAAGCTTTGTAGTCCGAGAGCTTTCCCCGACGGACAGACTGACGTACGGGTTTCACACAGTACAGAGTAAAGATTGAATTCGAATGTTTTTTTTTTTTTCCTTCTTCAAATTGTTCTCAAGGGTATTTAATGCATTGACATTTGTAATCTGTGACGTTATCAAGGAATTGGATTATGAATTGAAATGGATCAGATCAAACAAAAATTGGATGACAGTTTCTTAGCGGAGCAAATAAGGAAAGAAGTGGATACTTTTTTGGTTAAATAAAAAAAAAAAAAAAAAGGGGGACTAGGTGACCAAAATAATTTGTTCCGACATGGATATTTCAGATCAGTGTCAAAGACAAAAGAAGGACAAAGCGAAATGGGAGCCCGCTCCCTCGTGTTTTGTCCTGGGAAGTTTGTTACTTGGAATTAGCCGGCTCTTTTGTCTTCCTGGCACGTCACATCCAATCAGAAGCGGCGGCCGCCAGGACAGGTTGGGTATATACGTAACGGGCGGCGGGAGTAAATTATCCAGCTCCGACCCGATTGGGAGTTGTCACCTCGGCACCTCCTTGATAAGAAGACGCGGTGGCTCCCCAGTCGCCCGCTGTTGGAGGAGGTCCTGGCACGGCGGCATACATTAGTGTCCCCTCCCATGTCTGTTCACGGGCTATGGCACAAAGGCCCCCGCTGCCTTTCATGTGTTGCCTTTCGTTAGCGCTAATCCTAGCGTGAACGCCTCAACCCCGAAGCTCTTTGATCAGGTCGCAGAGGTTTCGCGAGTGAGCGTTGTAGTCACTCTCAACTTATTTTCCGGGACGGTTGAGGTGAGCTCCTCAAGGCTCCTGATGCGGAGGTTACAGTCAAACTGTTCATGAGGGTGCCCGCAAATAATGAGATGAATCATTTAAAAGGGTTACACTCCAAATGTGTCAAAAGCGGTCGTGACGAAAAGCGTAGTTTGATCGTCGCTGTATTGTTTTTTATTTTTTAGAAAATTATTTTTTAAGATACCTCGCTGACTAGCTAGCTAACAAGCTACATAGCGAGCTAGCGAGCGAACAAGTTCTATCAAGTTCTTTCTAGCTAGTCAGCTAGCTAGAAAGAACTTTATTGATTCCATGAGGGGGGAAATTTGCTCCTTTCAGCAGCTCAGCACAGAAAAGAGGGGGGAAAAAACGGTAATGGGTACCAATCATCCACTCTTAACGTTGAAAATAAACCCAATGTAATAGTCATGAATCATATGACACCAAAAGTAAATGCCCAACACCTCCATCGAGCGATTATTTGTCAGAGAAGATGTAAAATTAGAACGTCCTTTCCAAGAAGCTCAATACTTCCCGCCTCGAGTGTCAATAGCAAAGGACGCTCCATTTCAATTAGCGCCGTCCTTTTAATGCAATGCGAGCGCCTCGACCGCCAGACGCCATCATTGGCGGTGAGCAAAATTAAAGTGATCCGGGACAGATTTGTTATTGAACTTCTTAATTAAAGCCACGGCGGTTGCGGTGGTCACCGACTGACAAAAGGCTGCAAACGGAATTAAAAGCGATGCGTTTCTTTTTTTAACATTGGCAACGGTTTCACGCTGACAAGATGAGCAGTGTTTGATCTACCGATCAATTAGCGGAAGGGCTGATCAAGTCTTAATTGAGTTGTCCTATTAATTCCACCGAGTCGCCTCGTTAATTCGCCTTGCAAATTGCCACGGATGGGAGTCAAAAGTGCTGTCACGTTTAAGAGTTCTTCGCACGGGAATATTTTCATGCTGCAAGAAATTAAGCGATGCCTTGAGATTGAACACATTTCCCATTGTACAACTATTGATCACAAATACCTCTTCCAATGTCGTCATGTTTGCTAATTCTTTGAAATAACTGAAAAGCATCCACAGAAAAATGAGAATCTATTCACCTTGGTGTTCTTCAGTGAGACTCAGGTGGAACTCCTTCATCGTGGCCCGATCCATCACAGCCTGGACACGAAGCATGTCCAGCTCCTCTTCCAAGCTGACCCTGCATTAATGACATCAAAAGGAGATTTAAAAAAAAAATAATTCCACCACACCGCCTAATTTTCTCCAAACATCCCGTTGTGACCTCCATTTATGTCGCAACATTAGCTCCTCGTTCCCTTCGGAAATCCCGCGCTCCACATTCACCTCCCCGCAGAAAAGATAACACGAAGAAATTAATTAAAGTGTGTTTTATTTATTCACATGCAATTCAAAGTGACAAGAGATGAAACGTCGAGGTAGGAGGTCGTCACGCAAGCAACACGGTAGACAATCCGACTTAGGAAAGCGTGCCCAATTACCGCTCTGCAATTAGCTTGATTCTTGCTAAAGGCTAATTACGCCGCACCGTTCTGGAGACTTTGCACTTTCAAGTTATTATTAGGACACCAAGTGAACGTCTAGCGAGGATACGCACGAGGCCCCCGCCGAGACCAGCGCACCTGAAGAACACACACCTCGCTCGCATCCCTCCCCTTTGCTGCCGAGCGGAGCGGCAGAAACCAGCTCGGTGCCATTCTACCGTCTGTTAACCTCATTTGCAGAGGAAGAAAGAGAGAAAAAAAAAAATCAAAACGCGTGAGCCACTCCGCGGAGTTAAGGAGGTCACTTGTGTGAGCGGGAAAACAACGACGATCACAATGGCAATTAACGAGACAACTTTCATTTTTACGAGATTTTTTGTTTTGTTTTGCCAAATGTCAGGAAAATGACCTGGGGAAAAGTTATAGCCAGTGCACAGGGACAGGGAATAATTAGCTTTTTAGCCCTCACAGTCCAGTAAACGCCTGCCTGGCCTAATGGCTGACCGCAGCTTAAATAAGTACACAAATGACTCTCCCTGAGGGGAGGGGGTGAGGCAGCAGATGGATATGTGTCGCTCCTTTATGGATTTTCCTCCATAAATGAACTCAAGTCGATGAGGCACCAGCGCTGCCTCCTGCGTCCCGCCTGTTAATGGGACAAACGAGCTGAAATATGCAGTGAGTGCAAGACGCCTGCTCCAGCTCGTGTTTCTCCGGAGCGCACGTCGAGATGCCGGCGTTATTGATGCCCGAGCCAAAAATCACATGCGAAACATTCAATTTTGTTTAAGGCTGAGCGTGTTTTCGTGATGGAGAGAGGATCCGGTTGCAGGTATGGATGACCGAGAGCCTCCGGTTTGACTTCAAAACTAGCAAGGAATTCTTTATTAGCATGCTGCGCGGCTAATGGATCTAACACACGAGACATGGGGAAACTGAGCCAAGGATCTCGTAGAACCTACAAAGGGTACACCCCGAGCGCAAAAGTAAATCTCTTGATGTTTGATGATTGTAGACATCCAAGATCGACCGCAAAATTCTTCATGCGGGTTTTGTGGAATTCCGTGGGACTCAACCCCCTCCATCACCTTAATGGTAATGAAAACCGTACTTTGCATTGGTCCTCAGTAGGAGGAAGATTTTATTTTTACAATCCCACCATTAGTGTATACAACATGCTGCCAAAAAGGGACTATTGACGTAGACAGTTTGGAAAGAGCCCCTGAACAAGTTTAAATAGTCACACTGGAGTACAAATTTTATCCCGATAAGGTGCACCAGTGCCGTTCTTACCTTGAGGGGCTGTACTGGACCTCTACTGGCCCGAGTATCTTCAAAAGTTCAATAACAATTGGAAGAATCGATTTTTGCAGAAACAAAACTGATGGCAACAAACAGATGCAACTTGGCGATGTGGTCGACACTTGTAGTCTTGTGTTTTAGAAAAGAAAAGAATCTCTCGTGGCGTGCTAGAACTTTAGCCCAGAGCAATACCCTGCACGTCATTTGATGTCAAGTCGACCGGTTTCGATCCGCGAGGGTGCGCAACGCAGCTGCGTCCTTCGCAGCCATTGTGCTCGCGAGCGCAGAGCACTTGTTCGGAACTGAAGAATTCGCCGGGAAAAAGAAGTGGAAGGACCTCTGGCATTTCCATTGTTGGAAAAATAATCTTGTTTTGAGGGCTGTTGGGGGATAGCCCTGGAGTCAAACTTGAGCTCGAGGGCTTCTTGTTCTCGGAGAGTCTCCGGTGGCTGAAACGGGGAGTTCATAGCCTAGTGCTGGATTTCAAATGAGGGGAATTGTAAAGCCACTTTTCACAATGCTGAGAAAATCCATTTTTTGGGCCAAGAGGCACTTGAACAATAGCGGATCTTCAGTTGGAGCCATTTTGCGAGATTGCTAAGTGATGAAATCAGCAAAAAAAAATCACAATTTAACCCTTTTTCTAAGAAGTAAATTCAATTTGAATGTGAATTCATTGAAATAAGTGCATTATTTATGTTTTCATTTATTTCCGCTTTGAGGTAGGCTAAGACCGGGTGGCAGCATTGAAGCATGGATTATAATTACAGCATGTAAAAAGAAAAAAAAAAAAACTATAAATTTTCCAAATAATTAATGACGGGGAAAATCGTTAGCGGTCTGATTTTAAAACATGCATAAAACATTCTGTTTGTGTGAGCAAAATATGTCCCTCCTCCAACACTGCCTGGGGTCCGTGGTTCGGCAAAAGACACTCATTACTGGTATTACCTTTTAGCAAATCAAGATGAAACGAGCGGCAAGCTGAGGAACATGGTGGTAAACTTTATTAAACTTAATTAGAGTCAACGTCGCTCGCTGGGGAGCTTCATGTCCGTAATGGTCACCGTGTAAAGGATCTCGCGCCGCCGCCGCTGCCGCAAATGATCTCAAAGCCTTTTTTTTTTTCTTCCCCTCTCCCCCCCCTCGCCAGTAAACGCCGGCTAATTTATACTTTGATGTTATCCGAGTGCAGCATCTTAAGTCTGAGGGTGCACTGCATGTGTTTACTCTACTTATGAAAACTAAATAATCCCTGCCTCTTTTTTTAACCAACAAACCTTTTAGAACAATTAACAAGCGCGGACAGAGAGTGGAGAAAAGGCGGATAATGAGGCAGATAAAAGGATCCCACTGCGAGTTTTTAGAGCCCACACTGCCTTTTTACTTTCGAAGCAGTCAAGCGCGAGGACATCTCAATCAAATGTGCTCAGAAAAGAGCCAGGTTGGCAATCGTAAATCTTGATGCTAGCTAAACGAGAGTCACTGAGTCCTCGTTGCGGGGGCGGGGTTCCGAAGGTCGAAATGCGTCTATATTTAGTCGCCGTGCAGAGTTAGTCAATTAAAGCACATTCTTCACCTCCTGGCTCAACCTTGAATTACGGCGCGAATATCACAGAAGGCAATGCGCGGGGCCTGCTGTGCGGGAGCTAACCCAAAGAGCTAACCCAGAGCCAAAGAGTCATTTTGGACCTCTGGAAGTTGTTTTGCAAGAATTGTTTGCCGAAGAGAGCATCTGTGCGGAGTCCCATGACAAAGAAGGCTACGAAAGCCAAAAGACAAATGGAGCGATGAACGCGGCTGGCATTGAAAGCTTCGAAATGGGTCTTCATTTGCTCCTAAATTCTCAACCAGCGCGAGTTAATTAGCCATTAGTTGACGATTGCGCGGCGTAACCTTCACAAGCGTAATCATCATCGGGCGGTCAACGGAGGAGCAAGCTGTGACGACTTGCCCCGCGAGTTATACTTCTCGAAAATTGCGCCGTTTGTGCTCTATGATGGATCGACTGTTGCAAAGACAGAGGCGGCGAATTCTGTGACCGCGGCCCGGCCCGTTTGCTACCATATGCGAATATATATGGGTATTTTTCCGAGGCGCAATTAAAATCCTTTACTTTTCTCAAAAATTGATCTTATGATAAGGTGCACCTTATGAATAGATTCTAAATTAAAGTTGAATAAAGTCCGACTTGTGTGCTGCCATATCCGGAAATTTCTGAAAATAAACCTGTTCATTGCGACTCCACTTTATAGTCAGATTTTTTTTTTTTTGTGTGCTAGAACCAATACAAGATGTCCCGATCAGGAATGTCCATCACCACCCATCCATCCTGACCAACACCTTGACCGCAACCAAGCGTCTCACCCCGCTAACCAGAAGTTACTGGTGATCCAATCCAAACTGACGTTGTAACTGGGCTGACCCGTGAAAGGCTGTGATGTGAAAAATAAAGTGTAGCTGTTCAGGGGCACATGAAGGGGATCAACGCTAAGCCCTCAGGACAGGCAAGTTACACAGTCAGGGAAAGAGGCCAGGCCCTCGTCATCCCTCGTGGCTTCCCCCCGCGGGTCACTTTCAAGGACCCTGCGTGTAGTGTGTTTGCCCGCCCCCCTGGCCCCTGTTTCCCCCAGACCATCCAGTGAACTGCTCAGTTCCAGGCAGGCAGGCTGGCTGGCGGTTGCACATCCCTTAACAGGCAGCATCAGCGGCACGAGGGCTACTAGCCTGTAATTAACTCAGACAGCTCAGGCTTGGAGAGAGGCAGCCGGGCTAGATCATAATGAGCTCAGCTGGGATTAGGAGGACAGGGCAGGGGGGTGAGCGGAGGGGAAGCGTCGGAGGGGGGGTACCAGAACTCTGGCCTCAACCTACACTGCGGCATCGTGGAGGGCCAGGGGGAGGCAACCGGGAAATGTGGAGAGGAAAGAAAGCGGCCAGGCGCAGGAGAGAGGATGGAGGAGGTGAGGGAAGGTGAAGGCCGGGGGAGACGGGAGGAGCCCAGACCGTGGCTTTGGGCCAAGCTTTGTGCCGAGACACACGGAGGGTCACCGCTAGAGCCCCGATTACAGGCGCTCCTCCACATCACACGAGACAATGAACAAGACAAAGAAAACAGTGCGTGTGTTTCAAAAGTTGCGAAAGATCAGAGCGGACAATTATTATTTAACGACATCTATTATGACCCAAAAAATCGATTGCCTTTGTGGTTTGTTGCGATGCACTTTGGTTTACTCTCGAAAAAAGAACATTGAAAGTTCTCATCAACCGATTTGTAGCGGATAACGTGAACTATAGGTGTGAAAACACCCTCGGTGAGACCACGTCATTTGTATCCGCTGCGCTTTCATGTGTGAATATTTGGGTGGCCAATTTCACAAATGAGGAAAGTCTAATGATTTTACTCTGACCCCCGCTGTTGGGTAATGATGTGACGGACTGAGGGGGGGATGCTGTGAAGTCAGGAAGGTCATAGTGAATTTAAAAAAAAAAAATTGAAATAAGTGTGTCGGTATCTTCACGGGAAAGTGTTTCAAGTACTTACTTTTCGAGAGTGAGTTTACGGGTGAGGTTTTTGAAGTAGGCAAGTTCGTTCCACACCGCATCGCTGTTCTCTTGTCTTAGCTGCCAGGGCTCGGCGCGAGGTATCTTTCCGTGTGGCCTGACGAACAAAAACACATCTTAAGAAATCAATGATACACTTATTAAGAGCGGGGAGGTGCCATTTTGTTTCTGCTTTTTATTTTGTGTAGGTTCAATGGCAACGTGTCCCAGTTAATTTGTTGCGTAGTGGGAAGGTTCATGTAATGCAGAGCTATAAAGCAACACTTTGGGGATAATGGCGGGTAGCGCACATTACCTCAGCGCCTTTGGCCAATTCGCACGGCGGTAACGAGGCCCTCTGTTTTCGTTACGCTGCCCGCTTTGGCCGTATTGAAATGAGCAGCCTTGACTTTGACGTCTTAGCGGCAAATCGCGCAGCCACCGACGGTGCTGTTTTCGTAGTTGTTAAAAGCCCAAAGGCGCCGCCTCGCACGGCCATGCGGCGGAGCATTCCCAGAGCACCTTGAAAAATGTGAATAATGGCTTTCGCGCCACGTATGCAAACAAGGCCCTTCGGATGTCGACACCTTGCTTGTAAATACTTAATGACGCTTTGGTAACTTCAAAACTGACATGCAATGTACGGTAGATGCTAGCAGGCTAGGCTAATGCTAGCAAAGTTGTCGGCGTTTTGGGCTAACGAATCCCTCGAACTGCGTGTCATGTACTTAGCAAATAATCTCATTCGACAGTCATGAATTTGGCCTCTGCTACCTTAGCAGTGCTTTCAATTCCCTCCGTGCGATCTGCGTTTCGAAAGAAATACGTGAGACGCTTTATTAAGTCACAGTAAAGCTTTATACATTTTAATTTGTTTAGAGTGCTCCTAAAAGCTGTTGAACACAGAGCCATGAGAGAGCGATCGTCTTCAGGCCTGAGTGCTTCCCCCCTACGGTATCCTAGTTTCCATTATTAAGCAGGGGGAAACCAAGAGAACTTTTCCACGCCGCTACGGCTAATTGCTCTGATTCAGGGGGAATCTGTTTATGGGCGCAGCTTTGATCAGAGTACGGATGCTTTAATAACCTTTAATTTTATTTGCGCCCCCCCCCCCATCACACCGAGTATGATTAAAAAACTTTTTCCCTTCTCTAATATAAACAGGAAGTCAGCTTTTGCCCGCTCTCGACCAAGCCGTTTTGCAAAAAAAAAATGTTGGTAATGTTGAATGGCAGCGAGGTTTCATCGGGACTGCACACTGTCTGCATGTTAATGAGACAACAAATTTCAGGCCTGCTTTGTGATTGGCCCATGCTTCCGTTGATTCTCTCTCTCGGCGGTGTGTGTCACTCGGCAACACGGCGAGCGGGTAACTTTAAAATGTGACAATTTAAGAGTTGTAAAAATACTGCTTCGAGAACATTTTAGCTCTTCAATGATGTTTTGATGACAAAAATGATTTGGTCAGAATCACATGTTGATAAATCGCAAGTGGGCAACATGTAGGGACTCGTCTCATTTCGTCAAAGCAAGGCAGGAGAAACTCGAAACTCTTTTTTTTCTGCCTTTAAATAGTCTCTAAACGTCTTTAAAAATTCTGACAAAGTGAAACAAAAGTGATCAATCAATCAAATGCACCCAAGTGGACTTCAGTAATTGGCCAGTGTAAAACCAGGCTGCTCCCACATTTCCAGAGTTTTTAGCGCGAAACAAGTCATTGATGGCGTGAAAAAAATATTGTGGCCAAAGCGCCGTTGCCTCCGCCCGCCCTTTGTTCTCACCCCGAGCGAGCACACGGCGCTGAGCTGACGTGAGCCGCCGCGCCGAGCGCGCCCGCCGCACTTTCTCACGGGCTCACGTTGCACCGCTGTTTTCTTTAATTAACCCGGAGAGAAAACAGCTGACGGGGGTCCGCACTTAGCTCCCGTTCAGCCGCCACCCATGTGCACTCGTACATGCATTTTTAAACAGCCTCGCTGGATGAATAGAGATAACAATGGCCGCTTATTAATGATATTTTGACACTTGTATGAAAAAAGAAAAAAATCCTGTGGTTACTGGTGAAGATAGCAGGAAGTGGCCCTTTCTCTTTTCTCCGCACCTTGCCACCCTGCAGGAGTAGACACCTCCAGCCTCCGGCTCTCACGTCCTAATGAACGCCGAGGTGGGAGAGTCACAAAACGCCTCAAATTGAGTTGGCTTGATTCTCTCGAAGGCGAATCGGGACTGCTCTGTCAGCGTGACAGCCACTTCAACGCCCCCGTAGATCAATATTGTGAAAAAGTACGTACAATTCGTGAATGAAACGTGATTGTACGTACATGTCGTTTGCTTTCTCTGCCGCTTTTAGCTGGTCTCTGACGGCCTTGTAGTTCTTCTGTACTAACAAAAGACGCTCACGTCTTCTGTCGTGGGCTCTCCTCAGTTCTTCATTCTCCTCAGTCTGTAAGAAACACACATTTATTTAAAAAAAAAAGATAGATTATCTGACATCTTCAACAACTCCCCTGCAGAGAGACTAAATGAAGAACTTTGGAATTATTTTAAAGGGCCACTGAACCTTTCAATTGAGTCGGCCATTTTGTTTTTTATGGAATGTCGGCGGAAGTGTTGTACTTTGGCGGTGTTCTCGTACTTGAAACTGGCTGAGCGAGCGCACAGTAGGTTGCGTTGTTGACAGCTATTAAAACCCAGCGAGATCGGACTCCTGACTTCAAACCGGAGTAGTGAGAGAAGACAACATATGGATTTTTCTTGTCAGGAGAAGCCCCTTCCGCCTCCTGCCCATCGCTCTGACCTTAATGGCGAGGGCGAGCGAGAAAACACTTTGGGCGGACATGGCGAACGAGGGGGCCGCGAGTGAAAAGGAGAGATCCGGCGAAAACCAAGAAATTACTAGGAGAAGAAAGCAAAAAGGCAACGTGAAAGGAAGGGTGAGCGAGGCGAGGGGGCGCTCGGGGTGGGGGTGGCTCGGTTTCTGCTCGAGTGGCCAGGGCTTGGGAGAGTTGTCTTTCTGAAGGGAAGGAGCTTGTTTACCGCTGATATGACACGGCTGCCCTGCAGAGAGGGAAATGCGAGCCCTCGGCCCTGTTATTATTAACAAGGACAAAGAGAACAGAGAGAGCCCACACAAACACGGGGCGGACGGCGAGTGAGCACAAACAGAGACTGCCAATGACAAGTATGGATTTTCCCTAGCGTGGATTATTCACAGAGGACATCTGCAAGACTGCCCCTTCAAGCAGCCCGCAGACTCTGACAAACAAGGCTCTAATGAAAGGGTCCACGAGTGCTACTAACTGGAGCGACCGAGGGGGGGGGGGGACGGAACAAGTGGCAGGGCATTAGCCACATCATGGATTCCCAGGCTGCTCTCCCATGGGCGGCCCGACTCGGTTATCAGGCCACAGACCCTTGGCCGCGGCAGATCGATACGTAGCTCGTGCGGTGGACGTTCTCAAGCTGAAAAATAATTACACGGCAACAAGCCACTGTTTGCTTGAAAGCCAAGACAATGGAGAGTGCTGTTTGTTTGCCAGTCGGCCGCCGTTAGTTGCTAAGGTCAACATGTCAGCGGCACAGCCAGGCGATCCCAATTTGAAAGGCATTCTGTCGGAAAGAGCCAGTTTAGAAGATGCGGCCGAGAGTGCAAGACGCTGGAGGCGAGGTCGCTTTACGGCAATTTGATGCGGGGCACATTGCTTAACGGGAGATCTAGGGCAGAGGTCTTCAATGGGCAGGCCGGGGATACGAAAAGTCGACACACCCCTGTTCAAATGCCAAGTTGATGTGATACGAAAAAAAAAAGGAGAAAGACAAATCATTTCAAAATGTTTTTATAGACAGGAAAAGCGCAAAAGAATATCTGAAATGTATTTAATCAGAATGTGACAGGTGCATTTGGGACACGGCTGCAGCCCCATTAAAAGAACGTGAGGGTGTGCGTACTTATGGCAACAAATGAACTTTTTTCTATTCCCTCTAAAAAGATTAGTTTATTGGCCAATAAAACTGATTCTGATCATTTTTTCAAGTGGTTACTAATCAAAATGAAAAATAAAATAAATAATAAATAAAAACAAATTATTATTGCTGCTGTGCAACAATACACTGTTTTAAAGAAATCTAAATAAATGTAACTTTTAATTGATAACCTGTAATCTAGGCAAAAACTAACAAGACATTTATCCAATGCCCATATGCACTCAAAGCATGAATAAATGCCGTCAGTTCCAGTTTGTCTGAGTTGTCACCCCCCACCTCCCTCCCTGCTCTGCATTCCTTCACGAAACGCTCTTCAAGCGGCAGATACGTAAATGGCACCATTAACTAAGACAGTCATGCGTGTCGTCTGAATCGGTGCCGAGCATCATCGTCCGCCTTGCTGATATTAAGTCGGACACTTCAGATCTGACAAGAAAATGATGCCTAATACCTTGTCGGGATTGTGTTCTAAAGGGAGATGACCTCTGCTTGATCACTCGCTCGCCGCTCGGCCCAAAAGACGGAAAGGAGAGGTGAAGCGGAGGGCCGCTCCGGTTTGCGTCGTAGCGATTGAAATGACGCTTCGTCCATGTGAACTGTATCGTTGAGTGTTTTATTAAAAGTTAAAGTTCTATCAATCAATTAGGAGAGATGTGTCGCACTTTGATCTTCATTCTAAAAGGCTCAAAAACAAATTCACAATCAATCCATTAATGATTTGTGATTTCACTTTTCCCTCGGCTTGAGCGTAGCGTGTACTTTGAAAAGGCTTTTGCTCGAGAAGGTCACCCAGGAATCGCAATTGAACCTTTTGAGACGGCGACAAATACCGAGATGCGGAGATTCGTACCTTGCGGCAGCTGATAGCTGTAATCAAACGTGCCGCAAGTGAGCCACCGGCCACATGCTGTAGTCCAGGCTCTTTATAAAACTTTACAAAAGTCAAAGTCAGCCACATTGGATCACATTTAGCATCCTCACTTATGGCCGATTTGAAAACTGTTTTTGTGTGTTTAGTTTTTCCTTCACGGAAAATTTGTCAGGCGTTCTGGCACTTGACACAAAATGTTCATCTACACGAGGAACGTCACCTTTGACTGCAGCAGGTCTTCGAGGTCTTGAATTCTTTGTTGCGCTTCTCTTTTTCTTCCGTGATAAAGTTCGACGCTGCCCGCTGGGGACAGAGACCGGGATCGCCGTACAGCTGCGCCCTGAGAGACGAAAGACAACGATTAACATCTCTACTGGTAGCTACTAAGCAAATGCCAACAGAAAAAAAAAAAAGGTGAATAATCCCTGCTCCTTCCTCACACCTTGACATTAAAAAAAAAACAGGCATTGCTGACTTTGGTACACACAGATGCTCAGCAAAACAAAGTGGCTACCAGAGGAATAAAAGCATGCTGGGGCAGCAGGCAGAAAGTTCAGCTCGCGTGTGAAAGACCGGCAAAGGTTTCTCCCTGCGACTGGCTAATGAGTATGTTCATTTCCATTTACATTGTTTCTTTGACAATAATGATGTCCCATTAGGGAAGACTAAAGGGGCTATAGATTCCACAATGTGCTGGGCTTCATTACAAGAGGTGGGCAGGGAGGTCGCTCTAATTGCTCTACTAGGGGCCTCCAGGTTACACTTGATAGGACAACCGATTAGCGGGGAGCGGGGCGGGTAGGTGGGCTGGCTGGCTGGCTGGCTGAACTACGCTCGCCAGCCTCCCCCTCAACATGAAAATAAATAAATAAAGTGATATGGAGAAAGAAAGAAAAAAAAATCAGTGGGAACAATATGCGGGTGGAATATGAATAGGAGACGATGCGAGGCGCCCTGTGGAACCCAGGAGGCCTGACCAGATGGCGGGGCGAAAAAAAAAAAAAAAATGCAGGGCGCCTAAACACGCAGCAGTCCTTGAGCTGGAGTGGGTGTGAAGTGCAAAGAGGAAGCACGTGAGATAAGATGGCAGATCATTAATTGCAGTTCTGATGGCCGCAGTTGCTCGTTCAAACGCACTCTGGAGGCACGTGTGTGTGGGACGCGACGGCTACGGCCGACTCCGGTGACCCGGCCCGCTTCGTTCCGCCGCCGCGGTCCGCTCGGATGCCGACCGCGCGTGCTTTAACTCGGCCTTAATGGTTGCGTGCAACTAATTAGCGGCTCGATTTGCATATTCGCGATGGGAGGCGTGCCAATTGGCCCGACCTCGCGTGGATGTCGCGGGGCGAAAGCGAACGGCCGGAAGGGGAATCCGAGGTCAACCAGAAAAGGCCAAAGATGAAGTTGAAATTTCTTCTCAATGTGTGTGTGTGTGTGGTGAGGGGTACTTAAGGTCAGTTTTCAGAATGTTAAAAACTTTAAGGTAGCATAAGCTGGCATCTACCAAAGATACACTAAAACAAAAGTGTGATTTTCTGATGATGGCATTTTCTGACTCGCCCAGATATTTTTGTCGTCGTGGAAAAAAGATTTCGGAAAACGCAAAGACGCCGCCGCGGTCTGCATCGGTTGTGCAGCTTGTTCGACGGCCATGACCCGCCCGCATCGCACCCGCTAATGTCTCCAGAAGCGTAACGCGCACGGCGGAAGCTGCGCGTTGTCAATACAGCATTTGAAGACTCTCTATTCTGAGCGGATATAAAAAAAAAAAAAAAAAAAAAAGGGTCTGAAACATTTCATAGACATCTTCTCGCGCCTTCCCTCCGCATGGAGCGAGAGAGGTCACGGCTATCAATGGGCTGGCTTATTTAGGAGGTGGGCGCCGTGGCTCGTGGGAATCTGGAGCTCTCAAAGCACGACTTTGTTCAAGTTTGACGGCATCGAAACATTTTTAAAGAAAATTCTGGATCATCACCTCGAACCGTTGCATTTGACACTTTTTTTCCCTCATAGGAAACAATCGAAAACCAGTTAATCCGCTCCTGGGTCAAATTAAACCAGTGCTTCTCAAATAGTGGGGCGCCGTGCTATACCTGGGGGGGCGCGTGTGACCCTGGGGAACAGGCTTTTTTTTTTGCAGTACTAGAATAAAGTGTAATTGCGCATCATCCCAGCAGGGGGCAGTGGCGCTCTCGTTGTTACTTCTGTGACGTTTGCGACAGTGCAACATTTTACGACTTACAAGACAAGTTAGGATAGTCACGGTGGGGAGGGGGGGCGCGAATAGTTTTCTTCTTGCTAAGGGGGGGCGTAACAGAAAATAATTGAGAAGCACTGAATTAAACCATACACACAAATTCCTTTCCTGTCTGTAAAAACAACAAGGCGGAGGCAGCGTCGAATAAAGCACATCCACGTCGATAATCATAAATTAGAAATGATAAGGGCTGCACGCTGGTGGACTTCTATAGATTAGTATCACGTCCGTTTAAAAAATACATCATTTGATTGCAGCCTCGGTTCCGTTAAAGCAGACGGGAAATGAATCGGCAACTTAATGATGATGAGGCGGAAACAACAATATCGCGCCGGCCTGTCGGTCCTGAGGCAAACCGGGAAAGCTCGTTGAACGGCATCAATACTATTAAAGTATTTGCCGCAAAATAATTACATTCCGTGAATAAAGGAGAAGAAGAGGCCCTCCCGCTGAAGCCTTAATGAGGACAGTGGCAGAAATCAAACTTCTCTTCGGGCCAGCGTTGGTCGTGCGAGTGAGGCCATCTCCAAACCTGCCAAACTTAAAGAGACTGTCCAGAAGATCAAAAAGCTCGTCTCCGTGTTCATAATGTCCCGCTCAAGCGGTAAATCAGCCGGTGCCTGGGCCCAAGGCATGCGTGAAACCGGCAGCACACGCCGGGCCTGATCACAGTGTGTGTGGAAATGTGTTTTCGGGACAAAACGGGAAGGAAGGCTCTAATGAATCACATGGCTAGCAACGCACCGTTGCCTCCGTGTCACTTCTGCCGCTTTGATCTGACGCCGGCGGCGTAATTTTCGGGGAAGTGCGGCCGCTCCCCCCGCACACGCGCCCGTCAAAGAGAAACTTGCGTCGACCCACCTGTCGCCTCCCGACAGGAGAGACTTCATCCTCTGAATGATTGCGGCGAAGCTTTGGGGACGCGGCGGCGGCGACCGTCAGCTCGGACGCGGGTGCCTGCAAGTCAAAAAAACAGATTGGCATGGACTTAAAAGCAGAAAAGCTATTTTAAAAAGGTGAGACTTAAAGACGCTTCTGTCTGGCTCCAAAACTTGACATTTGCCGACATCTTTACACCTACGGCGTAAAGTGGGGGGGGGGTGGGACAGTCACACCTGCTGCTGTCGACACTTAACTCATCAAATCCGACGAAGAGAGGCCTTAGCAACGGCGTCTTGAACAGAAAAGCACGTCATCACCTTTTTTGCTCCCTCTCCGACGAGGTTGTGATTGCATTATCGGAAATTTGGCATCTGGGCGCGACCCCATTAACTGCTGCAGTAATCAACTTTAAGCAAACCGGGAGGCGAGGTGGATGATAAATTATTAGCTGGGAAGAGTTTGTTCATGTTTTATTAAATTGCCCTGCCAAAGGGGATGGGGTGTTGGGGGGGTAGCCCAAATTATCTGGGGTCTCATTTAATGGACGCTGGCCATACTGGCGAATCTGCTACAATTATTTATCACTTTCACACAGTCAAGAGGACAGACAGACTTTTTTTTTTTTGCAACAGCAGCAGTGGCTACTGAGCAATTTGGATGGTTGTGTTTTTTTGTGTGTGGGCAATACATACAAACTACCACTAGGGGCGGTTTTCATCCGCAAACATCTTTTTGTGTCTTTAAAAATGAGCAGTTTGACTTTGTTAGTTCATTGTTAGCGTCAAAGATTAAAAACAAAACAAAAGCGGGCAAGAACATCCAGTTTTGAGGACACCAAAATTGAAGTGGAAGTCATCGATTTTGGCTCGGACGTCGCATTTTTGGCAAATTCCAAGTCTCGGTGAACTCTACTTGTGCCTCGAACAGATTTCCAGATCTAATTTCCTGGCATTGTACAACGTACTAAAGAAACAGTCAGAGGAATCTATTCTAAAAATACATAGCGCTCCCCGTATTGATTTTCTAGTTGAAGACAGAGACATTTTAGATGTAAAGAGAAGCTCGCTCATAATGATGTCATGAGTTTAAAAACAACAGATTTGGAGTGAGCGTGAAGCAGGTGCAGTGAGAACAAGACAGCAAACAGATAAGTGGGAGGCTGGGGGGAGTAAATAAGAGGGAGAAGAAAAAAAGAAAAAAGCCTGTCTCGGTAATTACCGAACACGATTAGGTTCTTGGGGGAACTTGTCTGGCACTGGTGGGCCTCGCTGGCGAGGCCGGACCATATGGAGGGATGCTTGCGATGGCTCTCCCTGAAGCCCGTGACCCGTCTGTTGCCGAGCTCTTGAGCTGAATGCGCAATGAGACTTGCCAGGCCTAATGTGCGACACGTGCGCCGTTTATACCGCAAAATAAATCTGATCAATGTTGATTACTACGGTGGCTGTGATTTGGGGAGGGGCACGGCCTTCATAAAAAAAAAAAAAAAAAAGGCAATTTTCCATTATCTCTTTTTCATATAATACACATTTTGTAAAGAACAGAGGTACTGAGTGAACCAAAAATAAATATTTAAAATACAGTAAACGACTGTGAGAAAAAAAATTAAATTAGAACAAAAATCATTACATTCATGAAGTTGTAAGGAGGTTGTGAACCCATGAGACTGGTGTACAACTGCTAAAAGTAAAAAAACAATCAGCAAACATGAATCAGCGGTGCTCTAAAATGACAAAACTTTTTTGCAATTGAGGTAAAAGTCCGATTTCTTTCTTTCTCTCTCTTTTTTTTTTTTAATAAGCCGCCATGCTGCGCATGTAACCGTTCCGAGGGATAAAAAAAGGTCGGCGGGTACGGCTGCTTTAGAAGCAGGGGGCTGCGAGCTAAAGGCCCCCCCACCAGGCCAAGAGGTGCACTTGGTATGCAAGAGGGTGCTTCTTCAAAGAACCACTGTGTGCATATATGTATGAGTGTGTGCAATAACTGCTGTGGTGAGGGACTTTGGAGAAGGACAGTGAGCGGTGAGGAGAAGGTAAGCCGTGTGTATATTTGCGTGTGTACACATCGCCCTGAGTCCTCCCACGCAGTCTGCTTGACCCCAGCGCGTATGCGCTTAAGCGAGCGCCATGTAGCCGAGGCGGCACATGGCTGCGCTTCCTTAATGAGGTGGGCTGCGCGGACGGGCCGGGCCGGGCTTCTCATCTAATGAGAGCGGTTGAGCTGGTAAAAGCGCACCGCCGGAGTCCATGTCATTAGCCCGGCCGCCGACGTGGCTCGGCTCCAGAAGGCGCACGGCGACCCGCGTTGACAACGCTATTTATTTTTCATAAACACAGCCTAGAAGAAGCATTTTTTTTTTCTTTTTATGGAAGTAGAAACACAAGGATGCAGATGAGGAGAATATATGGGGGCTAAATAGCAGAGTGGATTACTTTTAAATTAAACATGCTGCTAGAGAGGCTAAAAGAGTGGAGCAGATGGTCATCGCCACTTAGCACGGCACCTAAATGTTCAGTACGAAAAACACCAAAACACTGGAGTCTTTAAAAAAATAAAAAATAAATAGTCAAAGCACAAGACGAGCAGCAAATAACTTTTCTTTATACCTTCGCTCTTTTGCTCTATGGGCGAGCATCCAGTAGTTGAATGAGTGCCCACAGGATGAGCACATTATCACTCATGGACTCAGCTGAAGCTTCCAGAAAGCCCGAGGTCTGCTACGGATTACACTCTAATGGTGCCCTTTAATCACAACACAACACTGACTGACAGCCAGACAAAAAAACAAAAAAAAAACTACAAGAGTAAACTTGATGCTATGTTGTCGACTGGATCGTAGAAAAGTTATAGTGGAAGCTCCAAAGAGAAGTTCATCCGTTTAAAGTGAAATTAAAATAAAATCTACCCACCATTTGAAGAAGCTACGTTGAAAGAAATCCTAGGTTTGATTCATTAGATCGTTGTGCTAAATTCAATTTGTAATTAGACGGTTACCGTGACAACGTGCGTGGCATTACACACACAAAAAAAAACGCAAAAAAGCAAAACACAATTAAGGAGGTAAAGTTAAAGTCTTATGAGACTTTTTTTTTTCTCCAGAAAACTCTGGTTGAACTTCACAGTGTGAAACTTGTGAATGTTGCGTTGTGGAGATGTGTAGTTTGCTACTGGCCGGGGACCGCCGTGGTTCCTCGGTGAGCACAAAAACAGATGTTCATCACGCGCTACCTTTACCTCGGCATCAACTTAAGTGAGCACGGACACGGAACTCGCAATGGGTCTTATTCTCCTCTCGTATTCCCCAAAGCTATGCGGCCTGATAATAACAATAATAGAAGAAGAAGAAAAAAAAATCCCAACACCGCGGGATGAGCCGAGTGTTCAAAGCTGCCACTCTGGCCTGTTTTCAAATGAGCGCCGCGTCTCCTCCGCCTCGTGCTCCTGTTGCGATCAGCACTTTGATCACCTTGGACGGGGAACTTCCAACCAAAAACATTTAAATTTAAAATCACATCTGCCCCGACAACCCGAGCATTAGAATTTAGCAGGTGTTCCGGAGGAACTTGTTACGGAATTTGTGATTACGTGCCCAAATACACACGCGCTTTTAATTCAGTGCCCTTTTTTTTTTTTCTTCCCTCTCTCGCACAACCTGTCAGTGAAATTGCAGAGTGGGAACCAGAACGCCCTCCCGACTGAGCGCTCCCGCTTCGGGACGGCGGATCTGTTTACCTGCTCGCTTGATGTCAGTAGGTGTGAAAGTTAAAGACACAAAAGATGTGATCTCCAAGCTGCTAGCGAGCGTTCAACTTTCGACACGTGCTACACGCAAACAGCGGCTCTTCGAAATATCGTATTAATTACCGGCAGGAAGATTCCGCCGCTGTAATTAATTAACGGCTAAACGATCCATTTATACATACGGGCGGCTGGTTAAATTACCGGGGTTAAGTGGTGCGGGGCGATGGCGTCTCGCTTAACGTTTGGATCGGATATCTGCGACAGTCTGCCGGTTATTACCGAGCGGTCCGATTGACCGAGCGCAAAAACTCATCAGCTGCCGTGAAGATGTTATCTGACAAAGTCTGGGCCTACGGCGTGATGTGGGCAAATAAAAAAAAATCGCATATCTTCTCACCTCATTAGCTGCCACTTAATTTGAATGCGGTTTTCATCTGGCTTCGAGGCGCTCTCTAACTCGAGGGTGACAGTTCAAAGATGGCCGCATTGCAAACTCAAAAACTGGCATCTGCTCACGGCTATGTGACTACAAAGGACCTCCAAGGCAGACTGGCCTACCTACCGTCACTAAAACTGTTTTTCTCACCTTCAAGTTGGTTTGTCGGTTGCTTGAGATGGAAATTTCTGCCCGCTGAGTTTGTCGGAGCTGTTGTTGTTGTTGCAGCTGGGCCTGCAGTTGCAAGATGTGCTTCTCCTTGTGGGCCAGCTGGCTGCTCAGCTCCTGGTGGCTCTTCCGCAGCTTGGCCTCACTTGACATGAGGGTCTGGTAGCATTGGCTCAACTCGCTGTAGAGCTGTCAAATGACATATGGGGGGCATGACTAGGCAGCATAAAAAAATCGGTCCCAGCGGTCCCATGTGTGTGTACCTTCTGACACGAATTGGTGTCAGCAGTATGCGCTTCTTCCTGGTTCCTCATCACCTTCTGCGTGTCCACGTTGAGTCCCTCCAGTTGCTTGATGAGCTGGCTTTGGGCCGCCGCGTGCTCTGCGCTCCGTTTGTACAACATCTGCACTTCGCTGAACTCACACCTGCCAACGCGCACAAAGCGCGTCGCGCAAATTAATCTCGCCGCGACCGCGCGACCGATAAAGAACGCTTAATACGAATCAATTCCCAGAGTTGCTGCGGAATTACAAGCGTAAAGTGCTCCTCGAACGCGCGAAGCCATCTTTAATCACCGAGCTAAAACCATGAGAGGCCTTGGCGAGCTCCGAATGTGACTGACACATTAGAGCGCGGCGGCCATTAAAACAGAAAAGTAGTTAAAGAAAAAAAAAAAGAGATGAGATTACCGCTAAGGCTCCTAACGGTTCCCAGAGTTTTTATCATATCGACTACAGCTTAGCCAAAGCCTGCCCAGTTTCCTTTTTCTGCCTCCTTAAAAGCGCATCCACTATTCGGGGCTTACGGGGTGGCTTTAGGTGAGCCGCGCTTGGAAATATCAGTGTCACCCCCGAGTCTCTGCGTTGAAAGCGGTGGGTACTTAGCGCCATCCGCATGCACACTAAACGTAAACTCGTTGAAAGCAGATGAGGTGTGCGGTGGCACGTGGAGCGCACCCGAGTTTGCGAAGCCGATGGTCTTTTGTGGCCGCTTCCTGTTCTTTGGTGGAGAGGCGAGCTGCCAGGGCGCTGTTGTGGCTCTGCGTGGTGGATACCTCCTGCCGGGCGATCCGCACTTCTTCCTCAAGATCCTGGAAAAGTAATTTTGGAGAAAGTCATTAAGGATTTGTAAATAGTCAAATGAACACATTCACAAAAAATATAACTTTATTCTCAACACATTTTATTCTAAAGAAGAAGAAAAATAAATAAATCATTGGAATAAAATATTTTTTCCCACTTTTTTTGGAATTTCACATTTCTTAGTGTCTGCCGCTTCCCTTTTTTATTTGAACTAATCATAAATAAAATAGCCTATTTTTAGTCACCCCCAAAAACCATCCTCCAGGTAAAATCCATTTTTTCCACATATATAGCGGAAGCTCTTCTTCCATGAGTGCTTTCAAAGTGTGCTTTTGCTGCAGCAATTTTTTTTCCCTTTCTTTCCTGAGGTTCGTTTGAGAGGGGAAGGAGCGAGGGATCAGCGATGTCAAGGTGTGCAGAAGAAATGGAAACGCCGCAGAGGACAAGGACCATCGCGTGCGTGTGCTCCAAACCTTGACTCTGGCCTGAGCAGCCTCCCTCTGGTCACGCTGGTGCTGGGCCCGCCTCTCCTTCTCCTCCAGGTCAGCTTGCAGGGCGACGCAGCGGGACGCTAATCCCCCTTTCTCCTCCTCGAGTGCACGCGCCGCCCGCTGCGCCTCCTCCTCTTTCCTCCCACACTCCGTCTTCAATTCCTGGATGAAGATGAGGGAGGCGCGCGTGTCAGGGGACGGGGTCGAGAGGGCCAAATCAACAATAACACGAGAAAAACAAAAAAGTTATGATGGAGGAGCTTTTGCCTTCCCCTCGCGTTTCAGATTGTTTGCTACCGGCACAAGTCCAGAAAAAAAAAAAGTTCCGGATGTGCCATATACAGCATATAGTACGTGATTTATTTCACACGCAACAATGGAAAATTAAATGAAAAATACAGCGATGTTCATGAAGTTATTAAGTAAATTAGGTGTCACAATGGATTCATGCACAGCTCATTTTCAAATGGAGCCACAATTTTGCCACTGTTTACCTTTAAAATATTTTAAAAACCAGAGGTGTTTTTTCCCCCAATATACATTTAGGGTCACATAAACCCATCTTTGATTCAAGTTTGCTGTCTCGACTTTCCCCTTGTTTTTTTTAATAACAGTAGGGGCTCTACCGTTGCATGAATATGTAATGCTTGGCGGGGCTTTGATATTTTGTTTTTCCCCTAATTTAGAGCGGGAGATGCCCGCGTGAGCCGCTGATTGGCCGAGGTCACCTGCACCGAGGGGCTCGCGCTCGCCGGCCGCACGCCGACAAAAGGGCCGCCGTGTCGGCTTTAATGAGAACGGCGCCGGGCGCGAGGCCCGTTCGACTGGCCTTTTGATGCTGTCCCCCTGCCATCTCTCGCCGTGAGACGGCAGCAAAACAGTGAGAGGACTGTTCGTCTATCAATTAATCATCGCCGGGTCCCACGCGGTCATAATTAGGGGGCGTCCGCGGCGAAAGACGCGCTCTCGCCGCTCTCCTCCCCATTGATGCGGTCATTAAGTATTTACCTGCAAGTTAACAACCGGCTTTTCTTTTGCTGGTCCTTACCAGCTGTTAAGTATTCTCTGCGGCAGGACAAATCCGGAAGGAAAAAGCCACAAAGCTCGTCATTGCGTTCGAGAAGAATCCGAGCTACATTTGACGGACCCACCTGCAGTTGCGCGCTCTTGTCGAGCAGCTGTTGACTCACGGCGTCCAGCTCGCTCTTCATTAAAGCCACCTCCTCGGCCATCGATGGGCATCGCTTGTTCACCTTTGGCTGCTTTTCGGACACTTGCTGCGGATAGAAAGCGGGCAAAAAAGAGAAGCTGAAAAAAAGTCTTTGCCGAGGCGAAATCAAACAACAGTCTTGGATCGTATTGGGCTCGACTTGAACGTCACGTGACCAAACTCAGAATGCAGTTGAGCCGCGATTGGGCGAGCAACTCTGATGTCATTTTTAGTCGGCGACAGGTGGCAAAATGGCCGCCCCCCACCGAGATCAATAAAAACGCTAATATCTGATTTTGCTGCTTAATTCTGTCAGCTTTTGCGGGCCTCCCGGCCTCGCTATGTAGGCGGCCGCGATTTGGAATCGTGTTATAATCCGCTACCTTCTGCGAGCGTGCACTCGTCTCAAATAACACGCTGCTCTGGGATGCAATTAACTGCCGCGATGTGGGAAATGGCTCTGATCCGTCCGGATTGTGGATTTAGGCCCTCGCCACTTCCGGATTGCTGTGCTAAGAGCGCGGAGGTGGTTGGGGGGCTTTCATCGAGATTTAGACGTGGGAGCGTCAGATCAATTCAAACGTTGATAATGAGGTCGGCGTGAACAATCTGAGCCTCGGTCGTGCTCAATTTGTAAGAGGGGAGGGGGAACGACGCTTTTTAAAGGTCGAGGACAGAAAGCTTAGCACGTGCATTCCCAATATGGTTAACAATGAAAGTTTATAACAGTTTAGAAAAAGTAGTGGGAGCAACAACATGGAATGAGATTTTTCTTTATAAAAATAATCCCGACATTACCTGCTTCAGCTCCTGTATCTGCAAGTCTTTGGCCTGAAGGATCTCCAGCACCTTCCTGTCCTTCATCTCACCTTTGTGCTTCTCCCTAAAAGACGGAACGGTGGAAGATTTACAAACTTTCAGATCAAAGTCACTTCTTAAAAGAGACTATGATGGAGAAATGCACGGAAAGGGCAAATAAATAGCAGACTGGGAGGAATCCCCAAGTCACCAAGCTCCCGGGAACATTGTTGAATGATATCGTCAGAGTCTCCCACACATTTTTCAACCTAAGAACCTTTTTAAACACTGCAGAAGGAACTTACATGTTCTAAAAGGGTTTAAATGCACCCGACAGACCTCAAACTAACGCCCATAGACCCGACCAGGCCCATCACAACACTTTGTGTGGCCCGCCGAAGCAAATCTTGACTTCCACGATTCTTGCTGCAATGCCACAAAATTGATATCGTAGATAAAAAAATAAAAAAAAAAAAGAAGAAAATTCTAAAGATTTACAGGAAACACCGCAGTGAACTTTCCTTTCAGCCCCCCCTGGCACATCTTTAATCGTGTGAACTTCTAGGGAGACAAAAACAGAGCAGCAATTGGGGACCGGTTTGTTTCAACTGCTGGAGGACACCCCCCCCCCCCCATCGCTCACTCCCGCTACACCTCCCATCTTCAAGGCCTTTCCTCCAGTCTCTTTGCCTCTTCTGATCAGCTTTCTCCCCTGATAGACGCTGAAATAAGTATCTGGCGGGTTCCCTTGGGGTAAGCGATGGAACGCGAGCTGCCCTAGCTACATCTCCTGGTGCGTCGAGGCTCACCGCGTAAAGCAACCAATCGCTCCTCCAAAAGAAATCCACAAGAGGGGGAAAGGAGGGGGTTTGAACGGAGGCTCCCGGTGGGGACCCGCGCTTGACTGGAGTCGACATAATTACCATGTCAATATCCTCCTGTGCATCAGGTGATACAGTACACACGCTGCGATGTTCCCCCGGCGGTCTCGGCGGACCAGCACACTTTGATGGGTTTCCTGCGGGGGGCTGTGAACTAACTGAAGAAGCTGAGACGAAACACCGGGACGCACCTGTAGCAACTCTCTCGACGCGCTTACTATACGCGGTGTCTATTTTTTTTTTTAACTCTCCTGTTTGGAATCTGTTAACAACTCTCAGGGCCTTGATATTGTAGCTTCAGTGCATCCATCTTTATTTATTGAAGCTATTTTCAAACCAGGTGTGTGACTCGGTCGAGAAGATTTGTCATCGATTATTTTATGTTAACGTGGCTCGAAACGGCAAAAATAATCACGTATATGACTTTAAAAAAAAAAAAACCCTGAGAAGCCAGATATTCCCGTCCTTGGATCTTTCGGTCCAGGAACAGGACAGAAGCCGCCGATATTAGATTACATTTATCCATACGGGCATTGTCAGCAAAACGGTACATATTTTATCTTTGCTGAACGTTCCCATGCCAGTGATCTTGATGTGGCTTAGCCACTCGGTGAAAAAAGGTTATAGTCAATCTGAATCTATCCGTTAAAGACGCCCGTTGGCAGGGGTCTTTGGACGGTCCACGACGGGAGCCGAGTAAGCGTGTTTTCATTAAAAAGGTTTCCGTGGCTGAACGGCGATGCTGAGGATAACAAGGCTTAAATGGGCATCTGCGGAAAATTCCGTCCTAACCCCGCTAGAACGGCCAAGGTGCCTTACGTCCGCCGAGCGACTTTCACGCTGATCTCGCCGCACTGGAGAAAAATAAATGAATGGACTCACCGCTCAACTACCAGACTCACAGCCTGGGTCAAGTCGGGATGTTCCACTTGAAGTCGTTTCCACAGGGACCACACAAAGTCTTTATCGGCCTGAGAAAACAAAGTTATTATCACAAAATGGACTGAACGAGCAGCGACATCACGACAATATTTGCTCAAAACGCAGCAGGCGCTTGTTTTTTTTTTTTTTAATTTGGACCCTTATTAACATTCGGCAACATTTTCCTTTAACTTCCCTCCAGTAAGGACAGCAGGAAAACATGTCAGTTTTCTCTCCCCTCAAAAACAAAAATGAAGAGGAATCGCTGATGACATTAGCATACCAGGGAAAAGAGAAGCCCATCAATAATTTAGGCCGTCTTGTACAAAATAATTTTTGATGGGCCCGAGTCGGCTCTGAACGCCAGCGCCTGGGATGTGACCTTCGACTCAAGGGGAGCAAGCATTGACACTTGTCACCATGCACTATTTATGATCGGCGAGGGGGCTGGCATCCATGTTGATACGGAGTCTCTTCATTAATCAAGCGCTCCACATCTGTTTTTAAGCAGCCCCAAAGAAACTCAAAACCGATGACAGACCGAGTCATCTTCAAGTCGACCAACCCGGCCGGCCTCTGCCTGCCTGCCTGCCGCATTACCAATTCAAATTGTCTCTGGAGTTTTCTAAAGCTACATTTGGTTTAATGAGGGACATCTACGGCGAGAAAAAAAACCCCACACGTTTCTGACATTAAAAGACAGAATTACACCAAATCGACTTGATATAAAATTATCTGATAAATTATGTTCACATCATCACAAGATAAAAGTCATCCCTCCCACTGGAATCCGCCGGTCTCCAATTAGTACATGAATTTTAGCCCCCCATCTCAAAAGTGTCTCATCAATTATTTAGTCAAATGGCAGAGCGGACCTTGATGAGACCATGAGAGGAACATATCAAGTGGAAGGAGTGTCAAGCTAAGCTATCCACGGGTATCTGCGGCCGTGGAAGAGCTGCCGGAGATTCTGCAATGCGGCTCGACGCGAATAAACATGCAGGACCCTTTAGCCGCCATTAGCCGTGTTTGGTCAAGAACCTCATCAGCGCGCGTTAAAACATGTGTCGGATGTGCGTTTGATGGCCGGATGAATTATTCAGTTTTCATGTTAAGACAGCGAAACACCACGGGCCAAAACATAGCCACTGGAATCCAGCCACACATGATAATTAAATTAGCATCAGTCTAGCAGGAGCACTTGCTGGCTGACAGATGGGCGCCTTTGTAGTTAATGGCTGTCCCTGAGTACATCTTGCCAGAGACTTAAGACATCACTGATATTCAAATGGCAATATTTAAATGGTACACTACAGGAATAAAGCCCCCCCCCCCACCCCCCTTCCCTAATTAGACGGTCCGGAGCTCTGATGTCATATTCCGTGAATGAGACCACCGAGGATGTTGCGCCTTTCAGGCAGTTTAGTGGCAGTAAGAAAATCAGAGGGAAGCCATCGGCTTGTTGACTGGAAATGTTACGCACTTCCATTTTGGTCGAAATATACTTATTGAATTATGACATAAAATATTTAAAAAAAATAGCCTGGAACTAAAAATTATTTCAGTAAGCAATGAAAGGGTTGATCCGATTTTTTAAAGCTACGTTTCAAAATGATTACGATCAAAATAGCAATTACGTTGATAATTATTTGCCGATAATTGATTGTTGCATCTAAAGTATCATGTAGTCAACGACGATGGATTTGTAGTATGTTATTTACTATATTTGATTTTTTTTTTTCAATTAATCTGAAGCTGTATGCATCTCTACCCTTGAGCAAGGCTTGCCCCCCCCCCCCCCCCCCCACGCTTCTTTCACTGACATCTATGCATGCTCATGAGATTTGGTCAATACAAAATTATACTGTACACAGAAATGAATTAAATAAATAAATAATCTCTAAATTAGGGATGCACCGAAATAAAAATTCTTGGCCGAAACCGAAAACCAAAAATGAGGAAACCAAGGCCGAAAACCGAAAACCGAAACACCGGAAGAAATGATTATGTCAGTTATTAGAACCACAGCATTTATGGCTACATGTGTACTAACCTCACTAAAATCAAGGCATTGCAATAAACCAGTTACAAAAGTATGAAAATATCTATTTAGCACTGACATTACAACAATGCACAATATAAATTAAAATTCAAAAATAAAATAAAATAAAAATAAAATGTTTAACTTGACCCCACTCATGTGTACATTAAATAATAACGATATTAAACAGCTCAGGTAAACACACGTCTGAGAAATGTCGTCTGCTTGGCATAGCATAACGGGGCTCAATGTGATCTATCAGCCTACGAAATCCCACATCTTCTACGATAGAGAACGGCTGATCATCTAAGGCAATGAAATCCATAATTTTGTGTGTTATGCCCTTTGCCTTGGCAGAATCACTGGAGAACTTTCTTGCCTTTTCAAAAACGTCCGCCACAGACGGAGTGGGCGTGCTCGGTGTCAGTTTCCTTTTCTGTGTCGCCTTCTTCTCATATTCAGAATGGCGATCGGGATGTTTGGATTTCAGGTGATGAATTAAACCCGACGTGGAGAAACTTTTTGCAGATGCACCCCCTCTTGAAATTTCAGCATTGCATGTTTTGCAAATCGCTATCCGTGGGTCTTTCTCTGAGATAGTGAAATCAGTCCACACCGCAGACATGCTGGCTCTTATCCCGTTTTCCCGTGTGCTGGCTGCGCTGTTTGCTCACGTCATCACAAGTTTCGGCCGTGTTGTTTCGGTGATTTAGGTCTTTCGGCCAAAAACCGAAAATGCACTTTTGGGTCATTTTCGGCCGAAAATTTTCGGTGGCCGAATTTTCGGTGCATCCCTACTCTAAATGCAAAATAGGAAAACATGCTTTTCGGCTCCAATTGATCAAGTGACTTTCTAATGATCAATTCCTTGCAATGAAGAAGTAAATTGTGTCACGTTCATTTTGCAAGGAGATGGCTCATTAATGTGACCATCAATAAAGTGAGTCAATATTGCAGGAAATGAGCTGACAACCTGTCGCATGACAATCTTGTGACTTATTCAAAGCATTCCAACAGTTCCCATGTTGTTAGGCACCACCTGGTGGCGAGTGTGCATTGGAAACATCTCTCCATCACAAACTGAGGAGGAGAGCCTGCTCAGTGATGCTCAGTGAGCAGCATCTTTAGATTTACATGCACAAGAATGGCTTCAGTGCAAATAATAGTTACAGATTTCAAAGAACGTCACTGTACTTAAGTCGATATTTATGTTCAACAGGTTCTGGCAAAACAATATGTTCTTCCACTATATTGCAATTAACGTGAATTCACTTTTTGTGACATTGTTATTTAGCTCGGTAAAGGGAAAAGTACAAACTGTAACACAAAGTATCAGCCCAAACATATTTGTAAGTGTTTTGGCGACATACCTGGCATTGCACCAACTCCTCCGATAAGCTTCTCACTTGCTCCTCCAGTGCCAACATACAAGAGGCGTCTGCAAACGACATTGTGGCTCCAGAAATGTCGTTTTCCCTCTAATATTAATATAATTACACTTTTCACAATACCGCTACAACAGAGCCACCGGGAGCTAATGCTAAGCGTTAGCCAGCAGCTGTCGCGCACTCGTTCGCAAGTCTCTGTCGATGATAAAATCTCCGTCTTGGCTCAAAAGCATCCTCCAAAGAAATCACATAACGAGACATGCTCTAAATGTCTTTTTCGACCTTCACGACGGTTGTCAACCGCATCCTAAACACGTCATATTTGTTTATTATGGCTTCCACATTTCAAACTAGCCCGCTGTTGCTCACCTACGTCATAAGAAGCGCGACGTTTTACGACAGTTCAAGGCGACATATGACATTGACAAAAATCAACTCCAAATTCTATAAATAGATGGATGCATTTTCAATATACTAATATTCACGAGTTTATTTATTTATTTTTACTTCCAAGCCCAAACATACATTTTTAATCAATCACCCCCCAAGAAAGAAGAACTTAAAAATAACTACAAAGCTCTTCAGTGAAAAAGTTCAATCCTTGTATATATACATTGACGTCAGATAACCCATGACTCTAATGAGGACTATTTCTATAGAGACAATGGTTGGATCTGGCTTGCCAGTAAGCCTCGACAACTCCATTTTGTGTGGCTAATGTGCTTACCGTCTTAGTGTCAGGGTTCGAGGAAAATTAAGAAATATGACAAATGGCTTTGCTGCAGTCACTGCAGTCTGCAGTCACACAAATGTTGTTTAATCTTGCCAGGCTGTTTCTTGACCCAAGAACACAGCCTGTCATTACGACGCTCATTTGCGAAAAACCATTTAAGCGGCACTAAATTGCAAGATAATGTGCAACATCTGCCCGTGCCCTCGGTCAGATACATAAACTGACGCGTGATTTATTTGAATGTTCCTTTCTGTCTTTGGTCATGAAAATTAATTACCGCCATGCATCAATGGAACAGCCCTGTTTGTGGCCAGATACAATAACAAATTAGGAAAAGCCATTTTGACATCAAATGGAACAAAATGAATAAATCCAGCATTGCATCTGCACTTTACTGTCATTTGAACACTTCCACGCGCATGCTTGATCTGCACAGGCATGTTCCGCCACGTTTTAGCACCTTGTATTTCCCACTTTCAAGTATATGCAGCCTGTCCTTCCGAGGACAGATTAAAGCCCATAAATGAAAGATCCAAGCCATCACACAGATTCGTTAGGACACACTTCCTGCATTTAGTGTAAAAAGTATGCATTTTCACAAACCCGCCAGCTTTGCCTCTGGCCTGGATGTGTCAACCAGAAACCACCATCATAAACACTGCAGTGACAGCTGAGCTACTTTGATACACAACCAATATGAAAATAATAAGTAATACCAAAATATCCACAAAAAAATATTCATTTTAGATCAAAACAACAAACTCACTAGCAGGGCAAGCGAGGTCATGAATATTGTCATTCGTTCAGGTTATTGTATTTGTCTCATTGGGACTGATGGCGGAGTCTCTGTCACTGCGTCTTTATTTCACTTTCATTCGTATTGGATTATAACAAATTATATGGATTGATATATTATGTCACATCTGTTCAAATGCAGTAGCATGAAAAATCCCCAAGGAACCCAACGACAAGCTCCTGACACTGTGCCGACGCAGGCAGGCAAGGCTTGGCACAAAACACGACACTCCACTGAGAGTTGTACAAAGCGCGTCTCCTCCGCCTGCTGCCTCAAGGTAAGTGGGGATATTGTCGCGCATTAGCAGCATCAATGGCTTTGATGCTGAAGAACCTGAGAACTGCGCTAGATGACAAAAGGCACTTCAAGTACCAAAGGAACAGCGATTGTACAAATGCCAGAGGGGATGTCGAGATTCACAAAGTGTTTAGTAGAACATCCATCCCGCTGGGTGGAAACGAGACTACGCACGAGAGATAAAATCGGTTCAAGTCACTTTCGAGCATGGCTGACGCCTTTATTTGCTAAACGGCTTAGTTCTTGTTCAACGTGATTGAAAGCAAATAGTTTTTCAAGATGGATTCCATTTAAAAGTTAAATACAACTGAAATGTACTCAGGTAGTAATTGTTTCACATACCACTAGAGGGCGCGCAAACTGTACTTTGAGAATCACTGGTCGACAGTATACTTATTAATACGAATACTAATTTAATCATGATTTATTTTCTTGATGTTGCCTCTTCTGAAAGAAACATTTGCTCTCTGAGTCAAACATTTTTTTTTCCAACAGGATCATCTCGCCAAAATTCTTTTTCAATGTCTTTATTCGAATCCTTCTGGTCCTCACTCCGTAGCAATCATTGAAAGAGGAATTGATCCAGTTGAAGGTCACCTCCACAAGTGCGTAGTATTTACAATATGTGCATGACATGAAGCTCACCAAGCTGGCAAACTCAGAAAAGTGGTGGGAACAAGAAATCTGAGCATTTCCCCCAGGATGGTGTCCTTTTCTCGCTAAAAAGGGTAAATTGCACTGTTGAGGCTTGTGTTTAAAGTTCTTATTTCCCACGAGGAGAGAAGAAAAGACCAAGGACTTGGGACATTGATTGCCCAATGTAAAGGTTGCTGTGTTGAAAAAATAAAAAACAATGGGATGAGCAAAGTATTCCCAACACCTGTGTCTCTCTTCTTCTTAGTTAAATGCTAGAAATATCCTCGGACACTTTTTTTTTTCTTCACATTCTCACCCGACCCCCATCGGAACCACATAATAAATCCTAACCGATATTTTTGGAAGAATTTTCTGGGTTTGTAATTTTTGTTATTGCTGAGATAACTTTGGCCACCCCATGCTCCTCCCCCCCAAAAAAAATCCTAGCGCCGCCAGTGTTAGTCATCTCATTTGCATATTCCCATCAGAAAATCTTACAAACATAACAAGGGCTGTCTATTGGTGGAACAGTGAAGCATCCAACGTGACCTTTCCAGACTTTTTACTGCATGCGTTGCTGTCGCGAGTGACTGGAACTTAATGAAGAGATGAACCTCAGTGGGTTTGACTCCTGATGTACAGGGGCACTCGCTGATGGCTGTCCCAGGAGGTGGCAGATTCAATAGCTCATTATCATTACCATCATTTAGACCTGCTGCTTGAGTAATGAACAGTGGGGGGACTTGTCACAGCAACAAACACATCCTCACTTACCCGGCTAACTACCTTAGCTCACCATTAAATCGGGCCAAAAGCAGCACATAAGGATTGTTATTATGACGGAGTTACGATCTTCCCATGAAATCGTTATTTTCTTTCGGTTCTGCGTGTAAATGAAGTCATCCGATGGTTGCACTGATTAATAGCAAGAAAGACAGATTGTTTGTTTTTTGCCTGAAACGACAGGTTTTCAACATTCCAGTGTTTATCGGAAAGAAAAACACGAGAGATTTTAATCGGAAGGATAATCTCGTTTTGAAACTAACCCCGCGTTATAAAGTTCTTAACTTGACCCTGTTTGGAGGAAATTATATCTTTTTAGTCAATCAAAAAGTGCAGTTTGTTTATACACCTAAAATTTCTTTTTTTAATGCACTACAAAAGAGCATCTATCCTAAAGTTGGATTTGTAGATAGTGAGGGTGTTCCTATTAATATGACCAGCGAGTTGATTTCCGCACGTGTGGGCTTTTGGCTCACAAACGAGTATGTAATATCTCGTTTAATTAGCAAAGCCGAGCCCTCGGACTAACAGGCATATGTTCTTCACTCTCCCACGGCCTCGACCACGCTATGAATATGCATAGCGTGGGACCTCGCAAGCTTGTTATCCGCCAATGAATTCAACACAAACCTAATCCCAGACCTATTATTTACCCCTTGACCAAAACATGCAAGTGGGGCTTCCAGACGCTTGACTTGCTTGGAACAGCTACCTTGGGATTCAGCTGCCTGCATATACCTTTTTTTTCTCTCTCCCCCATTCACTGAAGACAAATACAGTAAAAACCTCCCTCGGTTAGACGACTCCCTTATAGGAGCAGGAAACTATACTGTACCCAATTGAACTCTGTTACTAACCAAAACAGCAGCACGGAAGTAGACATTGTTGCCCATTATAAATGTGTTGAAAAATGATATATTTTAATTAACCATCGACATATTGATGGTTGGACTAAAAACTGTTATTTTTAGTTGTAAGTTGATCTATTTTTTGTTTTTATTAAGGATACAATGTTTAGCAGTTGCACTTAATTTATTGACACATTATACAATTTATAGGTGATAAGGGGGGGGGGGGGGCGAAATATTTGCAAAAGTTTGATATAATTCCACAATGTGAAGCAAACTTCTTGTGTGATCAACGCTGAGAAAAATGATCGGGGTATTATTTACCGGGATATTCATTTAACGACGTCCATTATTGCAGTTGAGAGCTGTTTCTAAAAAGTGTCTTTTTTTTTTTTATGTTTCTGCATAAAGACGCCATACTTCGTCCGTGCATGCCACAAATCAAGTCATCAAATAAGCAAGCCAAGTCACACGGGGAGCGCAAAGAAGCTTGCAGACACCTTCGCTGCAGGGCTGCGCAGACGGACAACCATCCAGGGGAGTGCGTGCGTGCGTGTGTCTGTGCATGCGTGGGGGCCGGGGAGGCGTATTTCTTTTCTCTCCTAGCTTTTCCTCAAGGTAGGACAGACACTTTCAGCTTGTCGGCTTGTCTCATTTGAAGGCAAAGTCAGAAAAGGAAAGGGAAAAAAGGACGAAGAAAAAGAAGGCGACGTCGTGATTGCGCGTTCGACTATCCTGCGTGACGCGTAGTTGGCTGCAGACCCCCAACTCGCAAGCCGGTTCCGAAGCCCCCCCCCCTAAAGAATCACCTACGACTATCAAGTTCAAGTTTTCTAATCGAGCGCCGATTCACGGCACGCGGCGAGCAGCAGCGACGAGGAGAAAGTTCCCCGCTTGAGGGCGAAAGCAGACTTTTCGTGTGCGGGAGGACGCAAAGTTTGCCAAGGCGCCAAAGGAGTTCGACAGTTCTGTCAGATGCGACATGCAGCCATGGTAATTACGATTTTTTGTTTTCCCCATTAAGCTTATCCTTGTTACAGAATCAGGAGATGACACTGGGTTTTACTTGGTTTATCCGATGGCACGTGAACGCATCACAGCAGATGCGTGCGTTTGTCCTTTTTTTTCTGCCACTTTTCTTTTTTTCTTCACATAATCATTTATCAGTGAGGTTTGTCAATAAAAATACTACCAAAAATACAACCCCTAAATTAATCCGTATTAAACTGTAACTATATTTTAACATGTAAAAGATCAAAACTGACATTGACACAGTAAGTGTCACGTAATCCACTTAAAGCCACCGGCAAAGTGATTTATGGATGTTCTAAAACACTTCCACACTGGCCAATCGACTTCAAAATGTCACCAATAAGCCATGCACATTCATTTTGTTGCATTTTCTGGATTATGATAAGGCCTAAAATTCCTTCAGCCCTCATCTGTGTCCTCATCTATCCTGCAAATGACACATTTTGTTGGTTTTGGGGGGCTTCCCGAAGCAGCCGCTCTTAAATATTTATTCATTTGATCGAAAAGGCACATAAAAGGTGAAGACAATATTTTACAACCTCATCAGGATTATAAAAGGAGCGCGCATCGAGTTCACACAAAAGGTAACACACACATATGCCATGTCCACATTTCGGTGAAAAGGAAGGAGAGAGCAGAAATAACGAAACAGTGCAAGATGGATGACCCTCGCTTGAAAGCGCCGCCAAAGTACCTTGACACATTCATCAATGTGTGTGTGTGTGTGTTTGATATTTTTGGCCTGGCTTTTGTGTGTGTGTGGGTCAGAGATGTTCTGGAGGTCTGCGTTTTTGGTGAAGAATGCCAATTTACATTCCAGGGGTGTCATTTCCTTTCTTTTACCTTGGTGCTGCTCTCTTCACTGGAAATGCAGAAGGCATGCATGTGCATGTGTGTGTGTGTTTCACTTTTTCTTGACCACAGAACAAAGCTCCTTCACTTGTACAGGTATTGGCATTGAACGAGAGCAAAGGATTAAGATCACAAGAGTTGCCCTGGGGCTCTCTTTGCTAAGTGGAGATAAATGACAAAGGTGTGTGAAGTTTTAAGAAGCGTCCCAAAATATGCCGTCATTGGCTGGAAGAGATGACATCAGAGCAATGCGATTGGCCATCAGGACGAGGCCGCGACCGCTCGCTTTCTCCATCTTGTCTAATAATTTGATTCTGGTCCGAATTTGGTGTGAGTTAACGCCCCGCCTCCATTTTGCGCTTTGACCAAATTTTTATGAAGATACGGCGATGCCGTTAGCATGCACAGCAAATAAAAATAGATGCTCCTCTTCAGCTAATCACGTGGCGATGAGAATTGGAAGGCCAAAAAAAAACGCAGAGGTTGTCAGCCCAGTCGTGATTCTTGTGGTACTTGGGGAATCATGAGAGGGGAGAGAAGTGTGTGTGCAGAGCCGCCGGTTAGTCGGTTCAATAATCTCCTGGACAGGTGGGCCGGTGAAGACCCTGTCCGCCGCTGCCCCTTAGAGAGGCTGCTAATGAAGAGAAAGGCTGCTTAGAGGTGCTCTGCTCCGACCCCATCAACCCTACCCTCTACCTCCTGCTGGCTTCCTCTGATTACCGGCCGAGACCAGAACACTCCATCCTCTCCATTCCGCCTCCGCCGCCGAGTGCCACATCACATTTCCCTTTGTTTGAAATAGAATGGCGTGAGAAATAAAAATAATGCTGGGAGACTTATTAAAACGAATGTTTTGGATGACCACATCAACGGAAAATAGAAGTCAGACCAAGCAGGGGCTTAAAAACATGGACGCCAATACTCAAATTCATGATGTGTACGATTAAAACGTAGACCCAATGACTCCATGATAGATGACCCCCCCCCTCCCTTTCTGAAATATATATCATGATTTAAATCAACTATGATATAAAACACAGCAAGCTAAGCCAAACACCCCTACGCCCCAGGCCAACATGGTACGACCCAACTCACCTTTACGATTACAAAGCTTCTCTAGTTGGGCTACGAAACATAATCGGACTTTTACGACTTAAAACAGTTGCTTTTACCGCGTGGTCGAGAAGTAATTCCGATTAGCATCGCTTTAACCGATCGCATGCGTTAGCTTAGCACATCTCAAGGTACATGGGCAAGACCATTCAAGTGTCCAATGGCTGTATGAACATTGATTCCCCAAAAAGCCCCCCCCCCCCACGCTATTCAATGCTTTTTAACAAATTATTATTTTTTACAACTCATTACCATTAGCATCGTTTTAGAATTGGGAAGGATAATCACTTCCATGTTCCTGCTGCAAAGTTAAAACCTCAGCAATGCACGGATGAATACGAAGTATGTGAGACACGCGGGGAAGGAAGAGGAAAGAAAAAAAGAGAAGACATTTATTTTAGAGGAACTTTATCCAGACAGTGATTTCAAAGCAACATTCTTGCGGCGTATTTCTCCATCCAGGGGAGGGTCGCCGCTGCACCCTTTTGGCCCCAGTAATGTCTCAGGTGGCCCGCCGTGCGTCTTGGCCATGACAGAAAAGGTAATATTGTGAAAAGGGAGCGGAGTGGGGCGAGGGTCACACACCTGTGGAGGCTCGAGATGGAAAAAAATGTTGGAAACAAGACACCGAGACTGCAGCCGAGGCGGAGGACAGAAAACAAATTGCGCGGCCCGGGTTCCTAATTTTAAGAAAGCAAGGGGCGAGACGTTAATAATCCGAAACAATAAACACCTAATAGATATAATTAGACTTCTCGCTGTCTCGGCGGCACGGCGTAAGAAATTGAATCCTCCCTCCTCACTTAGACTTTAATTTCCTGCGAATACATTTTAAAACTCTTCGCTACCTTAAATAAACAATGGCCGCTGATCAACGGGCTTAACGGCTGTTATGACAGCAGCATTTAGCATGTTTTTACTCTTGCCTTATCACATAGATTTTTATCTGCGGGACTTGAAATCCGCTAAAAGATAGATAGCCTTTGCCTCTTTCTGTTGGCTGTCTTTAATCAGATTACAATCAAGATGTGTTTAAACTGGAACCTGAAACTTGTACTTACACACGCTCCTTTTTTTTCCTTCTCCTTCATTTTTAATCCAAATACAATTTCCCGAGAAAGGAAGGACCAAGAGAAAGAAAAATCGGCGCGCTTCATTAATGTGCATTTAGTGAATTATTAGCAAGGCGAGCTTCAAAGATACATTTGCGATTCTTGACATTTTTAGCTGTACTTCGGGATCGCTAATTTATTTTTTTTTTTTATCAATTGGGCTTGAGAATAGATTCCAAAATGGCTTTCATTATTTGCCAGAGATTTCCGTGTTCACACCCACAACGGCGCACAACGGTGTTTTAAAACGACGGCTTGTGCATGTCTACAAAATTACCAACGCCTGGTCAAACCTGCCCCCTGCGTACATTTAAAAAAGAAAAAACAATTTTCTGAATATTTAATTTTTGTCTTTGAAACATTAATTACACTTTAGAACTATGGGGGGGTGTAGAAAAAAAACAACTGCTGCTTTAATTGGGTTTATCCATATCTAATGAGTTAGTGCGGGGAAAAAAAAGATTTCCCTGTGTCGGCGTGGCAACAGTCCAGCTGAAATTGCGTTTGAATGGCAATCCATACGTTGCCGAGCAGACCGTAAGTCAAAGTGACTCTCGGAAAAGGCGTTTTCTCACAAACGGGAGCGAAACGGTTCAGTTGGGACATTGGCGCTTACGTGGTGTCGTTGACTTTTTATGGTTCCCTACAGCCATAAAAGCCACTCGCTGGAAACTCCAACAACTTTCTTTTGTTTCTTTTTTGACTTTCTCCGCAGGTTCTTTCCATGTTTACTCATCAGCGTGCCTGCGAAACGAAAGCGCTCAGGAAAAAAAGATCACCTCGGGCCACGCGGGGTTGATTTGATTAAAAGAGAATCATTTGCCCTCGAGGTGTCTTTTCTGTTCTCTGGCGAAAAGCTGGCGTGAGAAATGTGATATGACAAGATAAGTGGTGGCTCATGAAAAATTCCTGAGGACCGAGACGTAGCATGTTGACTTTGGAATGGGGGGTGTGGAGGAGACAAAAGTTACTTTTCCTGCAAAGTGGCTCACTCTAGAATATTCTCATTTAGAACCTGTTTATATACACAGCAAAGGATGGAGAAAGTGTACACCCCCCCCCGGTGACGAGTAGGCTTGGACAAACAAACTTTCTCGCCAACACGTTCACTTTTTCGGACAATTTCTGTGTTGGATTTTTGCTGAGAGAAGGAAACTGGCCAGCCATTTGAAGTACATGATGGACAACCATTCACCTATGTGCAATTTAGATCAGTGGTGTCCAATATATGGCCAGGGGGCCATTTGTGGCCCACAGTCTGTCTTGTAGCGGCCCTCAGCCGAAATAAAAGACAACTACTACAACTAATAGTCCTAAGAGAGCTTTTTGAAATATGCAAAAAAAAACTTTACAATTAAAAAAGTTAATATTTCTCTTAATCATGCCTCATGAATATTTCAGTTTCAGAAGCCCCCCCAGAAAAATCCCTTACATTGTGCGGACATACTTAATGATGAAGGAATCTCACCAGCTTTGTTTGTGATAATGTAATGGAAACTCATGTAATGCTTGTATACTCTAACATGTTCCCATCTTTAAATACTAAACAGAAACATGTTGGTCGGCCTTCTTTAGAGCTTCACAAGGTTTACACTGACAATCATCGGATCTTCAATGAAGCAATCATGTTTTTTTTAACATTCAGCCTTGGCAAAGCCTTTTTTTTTTGTACCCTGACTTTAGTTGGGAATTTGATTCCTCCTGAGTTATTATTATTATTTGTGTTGTGTCCTCAATAGCTTGTATAGACGTTAGTCTATTTCTACAAATATAAAGAAATAATATATATATATATATATATAAATATATATATAAATATATAGTATATATAAATATATATATTATATATATATAAATATATTAAAATAAATATATTAAAATAAATAGACGTTAGTCTATTTCTACAAATATAAAGAAATAATATATATACATATAAATATATAGTAGATATATATATAAATATATTTAAATAAATATATATATATATAATATATAATATATATATATATATGTGCTGCATCTCTGCACACATCTTTTATTTCAAAACTGATTTAAACCATTTTTTTTACACCCCTATTGATCACATTATGTTTCAACACAGCATTATATACATTAGTTTCGGAGTTACGCGACAGTGACCAGTTTGAAAAGAGCGGCTTTCGTTGCTGAGGGCAGGGGGGGGGTGGGGGTTGTGGCGTCGCTGATGTTTTTAGAGCTGCGGGGGGAATTCTGCTGACAGGTAGCGTGCCGGCTGGAGGGGGGACAGTGGCGCTTTTGAGGAGGACACAAGAGACAAGTCTCCCAAAGCGGCAGGCGGGGAGGAATAGGGCCTCTTTCATGTGACTCTGCATTCCGCCAAGGCAGGCGCAGGCACAAGACGGAACATGCGTCTGACGCGAACTCCGCCCTCTGCCCCTTTCGTCGCTCTGCTGCTTGATGACCTTAACGTTTATCAAAGGTCCCCGCGGTGGAATTCTTTCTGACCATCTGTGTCAACGTACGCGGCGTGGCATGCACACACATCTGCTTTACGCATTAAGCCTCCTTGTAAGGTTTGAGCGGAAAATTATACGGAACGTTTCGCAGGGCAACGTGTTTATTAGTAAACCGTTAACTAGCAACACTGCCAAAATTGTGGATCGGAAACGAGGAGTAAGAAAGATACCTTCTAATTTGAATCGATTTCAATTAAAAAAAGATTTGCATTAAAGAGCCAAAGCTGAACAATCGGAGATAAGCCCAGATAAAGATTGAACCATTCTTCAACGGACTTCTTCATAGAGCCGTCACGCAAAAACCACCACACACACACATTCTGTCCTCTTCCATGTTCCTTTATTGTACCTCCTGTCACTTTGTCCTATTCATTTAACCTTTCATTAGAGCTAGCAGACAGTCTGCACAGCTTCAGGAACAATGCCAAAAAAGCCCCACTGTCACACTTATTAGATTCCTCTGGCCTCCTTCTACCCCGGCAACTCAATAGGAAGGACGAAACGGCCCGTTAGGAGGGACCGCGGGATCAAAATGGCCGCCCATCTCTCCTCTTGACTTTAACGGGCGGGAAAGCCAACCGTTGACAGAAACCTGAAAGCGGTTTGTGTCGTTTTTTTTTTTTTTATAATGGTCAGCAAGGGATTCGGAAACCCCTTGGGGACATACGGACACTCCCATCACCTCCTCCTACTTCCGTCGCTAGCGTCTCTCTTTCTCCCATCCCATCGTTGCTGTAAAAATGCTTAAGGCCTTCATTTGGCTGTGAACGATAACGTGGTCGTCTTGTAAAGTATATTGAATGAGGCGCGTGGGTCTCACTGTGGTGATTACTCGTCTGAAAAGTTCCAGGACTGGCCACACTAACAATATTTTTCCAACTCCAAACCACAAATTGAGAGTTTTTCTGGCGTTTGCTTTGTTGAGAGGTGAGAATTATGGCGGCACAATTAGTGGCTGGCTCACCATGACAACGCTTTGAGCATCTGACAGTTCCTTGCCGAGCAGCGTATCACCATGCTGGAACACTACTTACTGGCTCCGTCTGTTTTTTTTTTGTTTTCTCTTTCCTGTGGACCTTTGTCAACGCCAGGATGACTAAAATCTGCACCGAAAAAAAGTATCGCATGTGCGATCCTGAGAATAACACGAGTTAAATTTTAAAATACAATTTGTCATTTGTACCAATTTTCAACTGAGGAGCATTTTCTGAAGTTCGTGAAGATCTTCAAATGTATTTTTTTTTTCTTTACTGCCCAAACAAAGGGTGAGTGTCACTGATGATCATTTATTTTCTGTTGATGCAAAAACCAAAGTGCACCTTTCTTCCTTTTCAATCAGCACTTCCAAATGTTCCCAAACAATTTGAAGCTTGACCCTCATTTGAAAAATTCTCCTCTCCACGTTGAATAAGGGACAGTGTTGTACGAGCGCCGCCGCCGCCGCCGTGCCCTTGGCCACCGTCGGTGGCTGGCTTTGATTGTGCTCTTTGTTTGGCGGGCCTTGCATAGCTCCACTTCATTTCGCAAAGCAATTACGAGGCTACGCGTCAAATAGTTCAATCTTAAAACACGAAGAAAAACAAGTTAACTTTTTTTCTCGTCGTGCTTGTCGCCTGGATGGTGATCAAGGTCCATCCCTCTTTATTTGTGCGCTTAAATCTTTTCAAACTATTCCAAGGCTGCCTTCATTCACGTTTAGCACGCTGTGTGGAGATTCGCTCAGCACGGTTATACTCAAATCTTGAAGATATCCTCCACGGGGAATTGTGTGCCGAAATGGCAAAGACACACAAAAAGCGGCAAATTTGTTTCCCATTGACAAAGATGACCAATTGAAAATGCCTTTTTTTATTCTATATTCATTCTTAAATGAATTCAGGTCGTCTTTCAATAGAAATCTCTTTTTATTTGAAACATTTTATGTTTATTTACAGTAGGTTATTTTTTTTCTGTTTACATTTGTTTGCTGATCTTAAACATTAAACAATAATAATCATCATTTTAGAAGGGGGCAAATAATTTTTCATGGCACTTTATATGTAAAATCTCAGACCTCATTTTACATGGTAATCAATAAAACAATGCTTTAAATCAGGGGTCCCCAAACTTTTTCCTGTGAGGGCCACATAACCTTTCCCTTCTCTGATGGCGGGCCGGTGGCAGTTTGTAACAGAAAAAGTGTGCCGATCGTAGGGGAGCTTAAAAAAATTATTGTTTTCCAGAAAGCCACACATAACCAAATAACGGTTATTTAATAACCCTTTCCAGGTTCTTTACAGAAAAAAAGTCAGGAAACAAATAATAACACTATTAATGAAATAAATAATAACTAAACCCTCTCTGAGTTCTTCACAGAAAAAACAGGAAATAAATAACTAAATAACTCTCTCTGGGTTCTTCATAGAAAAAAAAACATGGAACATTAACTTTCTGTTGTGCCATGCACAATCTTAACAGATAAAAGTTCAGCTCAGTTGTCAGAGCAGAACCTCTCTGACACATATGAGCAGTCTCTTAAAGTTCTTGTGTTCCTTCCTTATAATCCTTTTGTAGGTTCCAGTAGGCTTGTAGACACTGCTGTCTTTTTTGTTAAAGTTTGATAGTGCGTCATAGTCTGGAGTAAAATTTGTTGTGGCAATTCTTAGGCGAGATCCGAGGTGTTGGTCCGTTTACCTCGATCTGTGACGGGTAGATGTTGACGTTCATGTGGCTGAACGTCACGTCGCGTACGTCGAGCCAAATTGGCAACTCTTTTAAACGCTCGGCACTGCTTTACTTGGGCGACATTTTAACGGAAGGATTCCAGGGGAAGGTTTGTGGGTGGCTTTAGCGCAAAACTGCATCTGAAAGCTCAGCGCGCAAATTACAAGAATGCTGTCGTCACAGCCCACGCTCTAAATTCGGGACTGATACAAATAGAGCGCGAGTGCGCCATGTCCGTACACGCACTTGTGAGTGTGCACCGAGCTTTCTGACACGGCTTCCGGTAGTAAATGCGCAGGCGAGCGCTTCCCCATCTACTGGGGAAACGCAGTCATTGCAGGCAAAATGACCAAAAAAAAAAATTTAATAATACAATTTGTTCAGGGTTGGCGGGCCAGATTAAACGGTCCCGCGGGCCGTATCCGGCCCGCGGGCCGTAGTTTGGTGACCCCTGCTTTAAATCCTTCAAATATAAATAAGGATTAGCTTAATGGATATGCTACAGTATTGAGAAGTGTAAAAAAAACTTGAAATAATGAACTGAATGATATTCCCCCTTTCCTGCTTCAAGGAAAAAGGGATGAATCATGTCACTACTTTTTCTCTCTTTCTTTTCGTCCCTGTCCGTCTTCCTCCTTTTCCGTCCCCCCCCCCCTCCAGCATGGAGCTTGTATTTATTAGCCTCTAAGTAATGACTTTGCTTTCTCTTTTGATAGACTGTTATTGCTCTAACCGGCCCGGGTCCCTATAGGTATTTGGAGGCTTTCCAGTTTTATTAGACAAAGGCCTCATTATTCAAGGCCGGCATTAAGAGTACCATTAGATCCATTTGCCCCCCAGTCACCAGTATCCAGTTGCAGCCAATTCATATTATAGCTGCCGCTCGTGTCGTATTTACAACGCAAACATCACGCCGCCTCCCCGCCAATGTTAAATGTGGACCGTAATGAGCCAGCCTTGCCAACGATTTTGTTTTATTTATTTTTTTTGAGCGATACAGTCGACATCAGCATTTACATCACAGTAACATGAACCGCATGTTTCTACAAAGAGCCGTAAACGGCGACAACATGGCGGGGAAATGCCGTCGGGAATGACGAATTGGCCGTAGAAGTTGAAAAGCGCGGCATTGGCGACATTGAATGGCTCACAGCTGATTTGAAAGGATCATAAAGAAAGAAAGTTCAAACTTGTGATTTCTTTGTTTCACTTTTGTTTTTAATCTCTACGCAGCCACCTGTGTCTCCAATAAGGTGCTCATCCTTTCTAATCGATGGCCTCTTATTGGTTTGCGCGTTTGGTCAAATAACTCATCGCCTTCTGGCCCCTGAGGCAAGAAGATCTAATCTAATAAGATATCGCTTTACTCTCCTGGATTGTCGGATTGTGTGTACAGATATATAAAATAAATACAAATATATATGAACATGGTGAAAGGTATTTATTTGTGACCAAAACTTGATTTCAACCAACCACGCTCACAAAGATCCTCCTTCGTAACGGGGGGAAAAAAATATATAAATATTGGCGGTCCAGTAATCCATTTAAGTATCGGTGACCGGTATCGGCAGCGTCAATGACAACCCGATACCTTAATGAACGGAAAAAACTTAACAAAACATTTTTTTAATAGTACTAATTTTGTACCTTTTGCAATGTAAGAGCATTAAATGGTTCTGCCTGTCATTAGCAAACAAATCATTATTTTTATTTAATTATTTTTACACATGGCCATTTTCACATGGCCTGTAAACTTGACAGCGGGAAGTCAGTTTTGTCATAGAACAGATTTCCATAATTTCCTATGGGAAAAACTGTCTGAAGACACACACACACACACACACATTAGAAGCCTTACTGCTATAAAAAAAGACAGTCAAGCATCTCTTATGTCATTCTTAAGGGCCTCCTATATGGAGTACGCTCCTGCAAAGATAAACATACAGTCTATAGCGTGCTCGACAAAAACACACAAACACGCACACGCACGGAACTAGCGAGCAGAAAATAGTGGTTCAAAGTAAGAAAAACATTCTTATTGTTCCCATCTGTCAACACACTTTCTGTTGTGTGTCTGCATGTCGGAAACTGTGCGAGAGATGAGGATGTGTGCGTGTGTTGAGGGGGGCTCGAAAAAGCGAGAGGAAAAGAGAGAGTAGCACTTTGGAACTAAAGCTGTCATTACTCCGGCTGGCGAACTCTCTCGTAAATACTCATAATGAGACGCTTTCAGCCGCCTAATCATTTGTCAGTGCGGTTGGAGGTCATGTGAGAGGGGAAACTCGCTTACTTCTACGTCTGAGGGACAATATTCGGTCAAGTTGTATTGTATTGTACAAACAAACAAACATCTTTGTAACGTACCAAAATAGCGTCGTCGAGAGACGTGTATGCTACTCGCTCCAGTAAAAGCAACAGCCGATAAATAAAAATAGGTCAATACGACTTGCTTTTTTTTCCAGTGTCAATGGAGATGCTAATTAAGCTAACCGTGCTGCCTTTCCTTTCATGGGATTTTCTTCCCTGCCAACATGGCTGCCATGTAGGCAGGGAAGAAAATCGTCATATCACTTTTGATCGTAAAGTCCAACATGGCCGCTTTTTAGCCTGATTAGCTATGACGAGCGCAACAAAGCCGGAAACGACCATGCTAATAGACTTTAAAATTACCGTATAAAGTGACGTTTTCAGTGGACATTGGTTCTAAATTAGTTAAATAGAGGTCCAAGAGAAACCAAGAGCACTGGAGGAGTTGTACTGGCGGGCTCGGAAGAGACTTTACGTCATTTGTCTTTTAATTAGCTTTTTTTTTTCCATCTCCTAGCAGATAACAACAGGTCGCGCGGCTTGCCGCTTGCGGAAACCCCGTTTGATAGGAAAAAAGCCGCTTCTCTAGCGACTCGTTAGCCGTTTATGATTCATATCTGCTAATCCCCTTCCTAAAGCTGGTAATGAAGCTAATTAGACGTCGCGTCTTGACCGCAATTCACTTTATTGGTCAGGTAGCCGGGGTAATCAGAGAACAAGGTTACGTCTCGCAGACGATTAAAGGCCATCCAAGTTAAGCTTCCGTACTTTTCCTCGCTCTTATTTTGATCTGATTACGAACGCTAATACGTGCTAGCTAAAGCGTTACACGGGTCGCCTTCCCAGATTTTAGCTTAGGTGTCGTCCTCAGGCTGCTTTGCCTTAACCTTCTAACTAGGAAGGTAACAAGTTTACATATTGAAAACAAAAGCCTGGATTACATTTTTAGTGTAATTCCATTACACAATGGACTGTTTGAATAAAAAAAAAAATGGCTTCCACTTTCTAGCTGGCATTGATTGAGCAAGTCTCAGGCAAGCAAAGTTCTTTTAGTAGTTGAGCACTATCAAAGCAGTAGCAGGACCATAAAAAGCTTGTCGGAGTCTGTTATTTATTTAGCCCACCAGTCACTAGTTTGATGAAAAGATACACACAGAACAGATGCTCAAGGAAATGGTTTTCCCAAAGCCGCCACTGTGGCCCGACATTTTTTTTTTATTCAATACATCACAAATGGATTGCTGAGCGTCGCTGCGTTTGTTCGGAAGTCCCGCTCGCCGCTAGCTGCATCCGTATCTCGCTTGCCGATAGCACCTGACACGACTCAAATGTGTGTCCCCCCCCCCTCCTCACATCAAGCAGAGCAACTGTGGTCGTTTTGGAACACCTCGATAAAAAAGAATTACTTCTAGTACTAGATCAGATTTGTAGTTTTTGATTAAAAACATTGCTCAGTGTTTGAAACATTGTCCAAGTGAGCTCTTGGAGGATTTTAAAGAGGCTCAACTGCCTCAAGAAAGAAAACAGGAGGAGGTCAGCGATGGAGAGTTTAGCTGCTATGGCAACTCCTCAATTCTTCTTCTTAAGAACTGGAAAGTAATGCCGTTAATTATCGAAGAAACTGTAGTCTAAAATACCAACGGATCGAAACGGACGGATGCTTCATCCGATTTCCGTCGATAATGGTAGCGAGCGAATCCGAGCTGAACGGCGGGAGGTTTTGAAGACCCGTGACACCTTCTGGGTCACCTGACCTGCGGCGCGCCCCGTCATCCAATCACTCTCACTCTGCGGGAGCGCTCCCGTCCGGCGCAGCTAAAAAAACACGGGAGCAGTTGGAAAAACACGGGGCACGCTATACCTTTCACGTGCGCTGCACATTGCCTTTTGCTTGCTGCTCGTGTTTATTCAGCTTAAAGTGTCACCGCCGCCTAATCGCATGATCTCGACACGTTGGCGCTTTTCGTCGCCGAGTCCTAAAAAACCTTTTGGGTAAAACCTCACCGAGGTTTAATAAACAAGTCCCGAGTACATGTGTCAGATCAGCGCTGGTGGACCGCCTGCTGGCAACTTCTCCAAGACGCCGAGTCCCCCCCCCCCCCCCTTCGCTGCCTGGCGTCCCCTCCTCTTGCAGTTCATGTTTCAGTTTGCTCCCAGGAGCTCGCAACTCCGTGCCAGACGGAAATTTGCTGAGGTTGCAAGGAGCCCCCTCAGAGGCCACACGGAGGAGGGACAGAAGGGAACAATCGGGCCCAGTCCTCCCCTCCTTGGACTTTTTTTTTTTTTTCTTCTTAACTTCTTTCGACCCTTCTCTCGTTTCCTCTCCCAGTGTCTCTCTCGTCTGTGTCCAGACTGCCAGGATGCACGGGTCCTCGGGGTGTCCTGCTTTTGGCTCCAGTCCCTCACTCCACGGCCCTCCAATAAGAGTATCTAGTCATAGTTTTAAGATGAAAAAAGTTGATCAAATTATCTCATTTTATGAGAATAAAAATGTATAAGATTACCAGGATTGGTATCTGTAAGGTAGCCTGACAATATCATGCTGGCCCAGGGCCATCAGGCTACCAAAAATGATGGACCCTGTACTTTTGTAGAAAAAAAAAAGTTGTGATCTTCAAAAAGTCATCCTATCCCGAGAATCGTCGCAACGTCGTGAGAAAAAAAGTGTGAATACACATGTCCTCTGGGTGAGACTCCCCCCTCCTCCTCCGGGCCATCTCCCGAGGGGCAAAAGCCGGTGGGGCCATCCAGTCCCGAGCTGTCCATCAGCGCGGCTGTTTACTCGCGGCGTGACAGGCCGACACATCTGGAGCGCATATTCGCAAGTGTTCACACTTGCTGCCACCAGGCGCATTCCTGTACCCCCCCCTCCCCGACGGCCCCCGCTTTGTCGTTAACGGCAGGCTCACCTCGAAAGTTGAAGCACGCACACACAGATTTGTTCCTGGATTTTTTTTCCCCCACCTCTTGCTTTTTTTTTTTTTCTCTCGCCCCTCCGGCGCTTTTTCAGTCGCATGACAGAAATTGGACCAGCAAGGAGGGTGGAAAGATGGGGGCGTCGGGTATGGGGGGGGGGGAGTCAGACGTCTCCCATCTACTTTGAGTCTCCATCCCTTCCCGGTGCGCACGAACTAATTAGAGTCATCCCTCCCCCCTTTTTTTGGAAACCCGTGACTACGAGGTCTGATGAAGTGACACTCTTTCCTCTCCGTTGCCCACCGCTCATCCTCCCCCCCTCCCTCCCTCCCTCCCCACTCTGTCTGTTTTCTCAGCATTCCTGCGCCGCTGTGTGACTGTGACGGCTTGTCATCTCGCAGGAATGTCCCGCTCTCCCACCTCGTCGCTGCCATTTTGGCACAAAGCGTTCGCTCCTGGTTACACACGCACACATACGCAGATGGCGTCCATAAGGCCTTCATTTTGAAATGTCCACAATTTATTTATTATTGAATTTGGATCTAGTTTTAAATTTACGAGACAAAAGTTTTAAGTCATTTTTAACAGGAAGATTTTTTATTTATTTTTATAATAGTCACAAAATTAACAGAATCTTACCAGAAATACCAAACAACAATAAATTAATCAGTTAAAAAAATTAATTAAATTAGTATTAATGCCATGACAAAAAAAGTTCACTCCCACAACAGCGCAGGCACCCATTTCGAACTAGAAAAACAACTTAAGAAAGCTCCAGTAAATCAAATTTGTTACTGTGATAAAAATGCTTACCACACAAATGTAATATAATGAGAGAGAGAGAGAGAGAGAGAGAGAGAGGAAAAAAACCACATGCTTCTTACAACTTATTTTATAAGTTGAAGGTTTTCCTGCTATAGGAAAAAGTCACAATCTTCAGCGGTAACAACACAACCCTTGTAAAGTTGTGAGTTAAACGCTTGTGAGAACAAAGCCGCAAGACGCAGATGGCGTCGGCGGGGCCGCATACCTACGCTTGGCCCTCCGCCACCAAAAGCACGGCCATTCTCACATAAGCCGGATCTTTTTGCGACGCTACAAAGTTATTTTATCTCACCGGACTTGCGGTAGAAAGCGGCCGCCGTCGTGTGCGGTAAAAACTGCTGGCCGATGAAGTCAAGGAGAAACGCTACAATTACTCAAAGTTTGTGACACTCAGCAAAATGGTCGCCTTGAAAGATCACAGCAGCCCAACAAGTGACACTTACTGGGACTTGCAGAACCCACGAGGACAAAAAAGGATATAATTGTCATTTTACGACAAAAATGTTACAATGTCAAATGAGGCGTTGGATCATCTCGTTATGAGAACAAAACATTTTGGGATTTTACGACAAAAAAAAAGGACTGCTAGACTCCATTACAGTATATTAGGATTCATTTCATACAAAAACTTTCACATTTTTGAAAGTGAGGTGTACCTAATGAAATGTCCAGAGTTTGAAGTCTTTTGTGTATGCGTGTGTCTCCTGATTGGCATCATCCTCTGGAACGAGCCTGGCTCCCTCTAGATCCGGTTGCCGTACGTGCACGTGTGCGATTATTTCTGTGTGTGTGTGTGTGTAGGAGATATCACGGGGCTCTCATGTTTATTCAGCTCAACGCCTGGATGACCAGGACTTATCCGCTGTCCTGATTACCCTGCTTGGCCTGCCACCATTAATCCTTCAGAGACCCCAGGCTCCTTAAACACTCCTATCTTATACACAGACACACACACACACACTGTACTCCTCATCACATGTCAGCGCTATAAAGTTTGCCCACAATTTCCTTTTCTCTGTTTTCGTCAGCCAAATAAATGCCCTCCCCCGAAAGATACATGGTTACATTTGAGTAAATCAATCACCCCTAGGCCACTATACGAGAAAATAAAATAAAACCACCTTACCCCTAATATATGCCTGCTGCTATACTCATTTGCGTAAATAAACACCTCCTAGAAACTGAGGAAATACCGTATATTTGCGTGTTTGTCGAGGAAAAAACAGTTCTCACTATTTACGTTCCATCTTCTGTATCAGCTCTCACATTTCACTATAAAGCAAGTCAATTTTATTTCACCTTGAGAAGGTTTTTTTTTTGGAACCCTCCTTCAATAAAACATATTTTGGTAAAAAGCATTCACGAGCTCGTACGTTCAGGTGGCCGCGCCAAGACATAATATTGACCGTGGCTGCGTTCCCTTTTCTGCTTTTCGCCCGTAATAAATGATGCAGATTAGGAAAGTAGAAACACATTGGCTTGATAAGCAGCCATTACTTATTATTGCAATCGTGCGACCCACACACACATGCACACACACGCACAATGTTGTAACTTGCGGTCTGTGTATGTTTAGAGGTCTCGGGTGGAGGTATTTGCGTGCGCTGCCAAGTCCCATTTGAATACACGCACAGTAGGGAAGCGTCCCATTATAAACACACATGGCCGTGCGTGCGTTCACATAAAAGTGCGACGTGTGAGAGCCCGCTTTAAAGCAACAATACGCAACAATGAGGCCTTTTGGCTTTGTTTGTTTTTGCTCCTCCTACGGCGGCAAAGTTGAACCGACTTACGAGATTCACGTTGGAAGCACGACAAGTAACAAGTTAACGTTACGTTAACAAGTAGCATTAGCATTCATGATAGCCTGACTAGGATTGGTCAAAGGTCATTTGTCACTATGGTTTTAGCAAAGGTGGTTAGCGTCATGTTAGCACGTGATTAATTTGAGCTAACGTAAAATAATTCTGTTGACTGCAACGTTGAGACAAGCGCTACACAACTTTGAAAGTAGCGTTAGCAATGTTGCTAGCTCGAAAACAGCAAGAGTTAGGTCTGGTTCACCATTATGGCAATATTATATACTTTATTTTTTTCTTCCTATGGATTATGGATATATCTTCCACTTTATTCCAGGAAAGTTTAAGATTAGTTTAGTTGTTTTTTTTAAATAACTTGTAAAAGAGGAGTTGACACTTCTGTCTACAACTCAAATCTTTTTTTTTTTTGCCAAATGGCTGCTCACACATGTGTAAGGTTGTTTTAGATCTTGACTTTCTATCTGGCATCTTGCCTTGGGAGGAACGCGTCCAGCACCTGAGCAGACATCCCCCCGCCACACCCCCCACAACACACACACACACCCCACAACACACACACAGGCATGTCCTCCTGTCCCTTTCTTCTCCGTCTTCTTCCCATAACAAATTGGAGAGAAGAATTCCCCTCACTTCTCCTGGGGGATTTTCACCCCCCCACACACACACCTCCCCCAACCCAGAAGGACTCCCTCCTCGCCTCGAACGCTTCCACAGCTGCAGTGGGGACAAACTCCTACCACCAAAAAAAAAAAAAAAACAGGGTGGAGGACACAACCATGGGTTCCCTTCACCTGACCCCCTCCCCACGCCGCACCCTCACAACTGAGATGACCTACTGGCATTAATCAAAGGGGAAGGGGTGTGCTTGTGTGTGTGTGTGTGCAGTGCTATCGCTTCGTTGGAAGTCTTGGCAGCTATGTTAGTGGAAGTCCCCAGCACTTGGACACAGCCCATATGTGTGCGTGCACATGTGTGTGCGTAAGGAAACGGACCATTAGAATGTCCTGGAGCGGGGACAGGATGGGCGAGTGGGAGGTGCGCTCGCTAGTTTTGCCTCGCATAGCAAATTAAGACATTTAAGAGGCATTCGTGGAAATTTGCTTGACTATAAAGCTGGTGTGGATTTTGCTTTTTATTTGGACTGATGTGATGAAAAAAAAATTATTATTTTTTTGCATCACTCATTCCTTGAGAAGGACAAAGGAAGATTTTTAAAAAAGTTATCAAACTGAATTTATGGAATATCACTTGAACTTGGTGACACTAAAATTTCGTTAATGGAATTCTGAATACTTCAAAATGTTCTTATCAGTGGGGAGGAGCAGCAGTGTCAGTCTACGTGTGTTGAGACACACCTGGTCGGAATGGAAACACAAAGGGGCCCGTCGGCCCTGATCCACCTCGGCCTGGCTTTTCCTCCCCCATCCACTCCGCCCGTCTCCCCTGCGGACCGCTCCGCTGCTGCCCCCCCCTCCCATCTAGCCACATTCCTTTCACGAGGAGACCTCTCCATCCTGTCCCAGGAGTCTGTGTGTGTGTGTGTTTGTTGAAGCGAGTGTCCTACAGGCCTCGCCTCTGGTCACTTTATTAAAGTGTGTTTTAATTTACTCCTATGAGCCTCTGTGACACACACACACACACACACATACAGCAGCGTCTCCCGGGACATGGCTTATTAACTCTGCTCCTGTCCGTCACAGTGTGTGAACACTTATGTTTGTGTGTGCGTGTTTGTGTGTCCATGTGTGTTGAGGTGGGGGGGTGACAAAACATCCGAAGCACATTCCTCAGTTTGGACACACGCACAAACACGTACACACTGCTATGGGTGTCAGTAGCACGGATGAGCAGAGGCCACGTAAACATGTCAAATGTCTTCCCGGTGACATACACACACAAATGTTTGTTCGTTTTAGATGCCGCACACCAAATTTAGGAACGCGATTGACCCGATTGTCCTCAGTTCGGCAATCATCAAAATGTCAAATCAAGTCCATCATCACATTTTTGACAATCAATTTGTGCTACTTGAGATTTTTTCTTCCAGTGCTACATTGTACAACTGTACACATATTTAGGTCTAATCGCAAGTTGTGTAAATCCTGAATTTTTTCGGATACATCTTCTCGCCATCAAAATCATCTTAACAGGCAGATTCCTCCTCAAAGGGCAACTTATCATTGAGGAAGGACTCCCCATATTGCTGAAGCGCTGTACGTCTCCATCGCCTATATTTCCTCCATAATTGATGTTTCGCAGGGGCCCTCTTGTAAATTATTCCGCGCTTGTGCGTCTGGCTATTAAATTTGAAGGGAGGAGCTGCCGTGCGTCTCCAAAGGGAAGGCGGAGGAGTGGTGTCGGCCTGTCCTGAGGTCCTGCCTCGCTCTCCGCGCCAGAAGCTCCGGGGCACAGCCAGAGGGCCTTCTCCGTCTTCTTGTTTGTTTGGATGTGTGTGTGTCTATGGGGTTTGTGTGCGTCCTTGGACCTGAAGTGGCCTGTTGAACACATGTCACTTGTTTGTGAAAAATGTATTACGAGGGCTGCAAAGGCCAAGCAGAGTGGGGAGGGGGGGAGGCAAAGGGGGTGGTGGATGGGGGGGCACAGCTGTAGGGGATTAATGCCCAGAGTGGAGGAGTCAAAGCCGGAGGAATGTTCCCCAGCGCCGCCTCAGGAGGGAGGGCCTCATATGTGTCCTGCACTGCACAATCTTTACCTGCATTAGACGGAGGGGGGGGGGGGGGGGGGCGGATTTGAGTGTGTGTGGTGGGGGTATTCCATCTTTGTCATCACCCCTCACCCGTTCCTCAAGGCGCTTTTGGTAGTGATCAGGCCGAGTTCACAAGACTTCTCCCTGCCTGCTTTCAGTGTCACATTCTTTGTCTTGTGAGGGATGTGATTTATGGATACACACAGGAAGTTGTGGATGGGAACATGTGTGTGTGTGTCATTGGAGTTGCAGGCACCAAGAAGCTAGAGGGAGGCATCGGAAGGCAATCATATTATTGATCAGGGCCCGAAGACTGAAGTGTGTTTTCTCTTGAGCACTCCAGATGGTGGACTAAAGTCTAGCGCCTCAGAAAGGTGAAACATCATATTGCAGGTCGTGAGTCATTTAACAGCCGCTGACGACGGGTGATGCCTGTCAGCGGACGAGGCGAGGGATGTTGGGCACATCTGGACTGTATATATTCCGATGACGGGGGCATTTTTAGGAAAAAAAATTGAATGCTCACTCTAATTTATTCCTATAAAAATCCAAAATCCAAAAATAAGCCATAAAAAAAAACACAACTAATAAAAAGTCAACAGAAATGAGTCATTTGATCATTTCTAATGGTGGGTTATTGTTAGAAAAATAAAAGTGTGCTGATTCGGTTTCTTGGTCACAAGGTTGTCTCAAAGGCACCTGGACTTAATCCCAAAGCTTCTTCAACTCCACATTCCGTCTTGGTTTCCTCCATCCCGTCACTCCTGCCCCCATACGTCAGGCGTTGACAGTCGTTCCGGACCAACCCCCTCATTTGGCCGTGACATGTTCAATGGGGCCGCACTGAACGGCGGGGGTTGACCGCCGATTTGGAGGGTCTGTTGTCGTCGATGATAAACCCGCCCGTGCGTCCTCCTGCTCGCCCGAGCGTGTCTCCTCCGCAACCTCCTCCTTGTTGGGAAGCACTCCACCTGGTCCGGACAATTACCCCCACATCCACTCGTCACCCCGCGTCGCTCGCTGCCTTAACTCCCATTCCAGCCACTTAAGTCGTGACGGGTTAAAATGGATGCTTCAGTCACCCTCTGGCTCCCGCGCTGTTATTACACACGAGGACGTCTGTTGACAGGCGGCGCCTTCTCGTCGTCATCTTGGACGCGGCGCTCGGAGGGATTTCCTATGACTGCCGCTTGTCTATTCTTCAAAATGATAATGGCTTCGGCGCGAGGGGATTTGCGGCTAACCCGGCCGACGTCTCGTCCGGCCGCCAAGCGTTGACTCAGGGCGAGGGTGCAGCCGGGTGAGGCGAGAGGTTGCGCAAAGGTCGGCACATCCCGAGCCTCTCCCTGTCGCTCTCCACGATGACGGCTTGCGAATATCACATGACTGATTGGTTGTTTGTAAGAACGCTTGAAAGAACATATTTATATCAATGAGTAATTCCCATCTAAAAAATCCATTTGTGCTTCAAACCCAGGTCGCTATCATAGCGACCTGCAAACACAAACAGCTCCTTCATCTCCACTTGTGCGCCTCCACGCGAACGGGGAAAGTTCTGGCATCTGCTTTTATTCACGAGCATTTATTAGCATGACTCAACGCTTTCATGCTACCGCCAGCCGCTTTCAACGCGGCAAAATCCCCTCGTAGAACGCGTGATGAATAAATAAAGCACAAGACGTTCCTCTCTCTAACGTTACCTTCTGCATCCGAAGCAGACACGAGGTGGGCATTAACGGGAACACATGCGGCCGCTCTTTAAATGGAGTGACAGAAAACGTTGTGCGGGACAAATAGATGGCGCAGGAAGTCAAGATGGGTGGAAAGGATAAAGAAAAAAACGGGAGGGGAGCGATAAAGTGGTCAGCCAAGGAGTCGGAAGCGGCGTGGAGTTGTTGTTAGGTGTCTGGCTGTAACGGCGCGCCGCTCTTCCCCTGACACCTCCAAGAACTTATCATCCCTTGCATTCCTGCGCAGGGACACTCCCCTGCTTACTGACACTAAGCACTGTGTGTGTGTGTGTGTGTGTGTGTGTGTGTGTGTGCGCTTGAGTAATAAGGGCATACTGGCCTCCCTTCCCATGGACATCTGGCTGCAGATTTGTGTATGTGCACGTATGTGTGCGTGTGTGACAATATGAGTTGCGGCCAACTCCCGTTTATCACACGCAATATGTTCCCGAGTTTAAAATCTGCGATAGAGAGATCATATAATTGTGATAGAACTTTAATTTAATTGAAATATACCGTATTTTCCAGACTTTAAGGCGCACCGGACTATAAGGGGCACCTTCAATAAATGGCTCATTTGAAAACTTTGTCCTTATATAAGGCGCACCGGACTATAAGGCGCATCATTAATGCATCATGTCAGATTTTTAATCCAAATCAAATCATTCTCCATTTTATCTTTTTTATTTCAACTTCAGATGCAACAAATGACTTTATAATAGCAAAATAATGATCCATAGTCTTTTTGATTCATGATTCATAGTCTTCAGCGGGCCACTTATGATTGATTTCATGACACAATGCTTTGGGCCAGTTTAAATTTAGGAATTTGGTCCATATATAAGGCGCACTTTTAGGCGTGCCTTATAGTCCGGAAAATACGGTATTTAAAATAGAGCCTAGTCAATTAATCGGATGATATTAGCTCTTTTAAAATCGGCAAAAATGTTTTTTTTTCTTTTCTTTTTTTAACACATTACAGCATAAGGGAAATATAATGACAATTAAAACATTAACTCTTTAAAAATTGGACAGTAAACCTCAAGTGTCTCAAATCATGACTCACTTTAAAAAACAAAAGAAAAAAAACCACTCAATATAACAAGGCACACTGTCTAACAAATTCAAGAGAAAAGCAAGTCCATTTTGGCTTCCCCATCTTAGCAGGTAGTGACAAAGGAATTTCCTGCCATTGAATAGCAACAGCGTCCTCTCGGGTGTGGTGATTGGACGACTCCCTCGCTGATTGGTGAAGCCGCGTGGCGTGCGTGCCGGCTAAAAGGAAGCCCCCGTGTGAACTCTGCTGATTACGCCTCGTCTGCAAGGTCGCGCTTATAATGGAGGGTCGTCCAAACAAGGAGAGCGACACGTCCGAGGGGGATTCCCTCAAGTCATTGTGCGCTCGGGGGACATTTCATTCTTTCGAGGGCCATTTCGGTGGAAGGCTAGACAAACTCAAAAATTGGGACACCTTTGGATATTGAGCTGACTCAAAATATTAGAAATGGCTCTTGATATGATGCAGTGTAGTTTTGGAGATAAAAAAAAGAGGAAGCATTTTTAATAAGATCTCAGCAGGGAGGATTCCAGGACTTTGTTTCCATCCCTCGGCTAAAGTGGGGCCGATACAGAGAGGGGGCTGAGAAAACAATTCAGAAATATATTTTAGAATATCAAATAAAATCCTAGATGAGCTTAACTGGGGCTTCATAGAGGGGGCTATAGCCCCCCAAACATCCACCCATCTCTGGAGCTCAAATATTTTAGCCTTAGCTAAATTAGCTAAGTCTTTCTAAATTTATAGTTACAATATCAATGAAAAATATTTCTTTTAAATTAGATTGGTGTCAATTCTTACTCCCCCAAGTCATTGTTAACTCCAAAGGTTGAATCAACGCAACTGGATTCTCTCAAACAAGCTATTCGGCTAACGATTAGCCGCAGTGTACCTAATCTTCCGGCGTGCACAGAGCGCATTAATTGCGGCCCAAAACACGCCACGTTAGCATACGCGGCATTACGCAAATGGATGGAACGAGATGCGTCGTTTTGCGCCCGGCCCAGCAAATGTTTAATTGCCGTGCAAAGTTGCATTTCTCGAGATGGCCTCCTCCAGCGTCCATTAATCAGCGTCTGCGACGAGATGGGAAGGAAGAAGCGCTCGTAAAAAGCACACACGCTCCTGTAACTACAATGGCTTCGAGAGAGCGAGAGAGAGAGAGAGCCACCCACTTTACCCCAAGACACCCACCCACCCGCAGGCCCACTCTTGTGCCAAGTGTTCTCCCACTGAAGCTTGTTGCGCCCTGCAGCCCTGGCGACGGTGCGCATGTTGCGAGCAGCCAAGCGGTGACTCAGCAGAGCACGGCGGGTCAGCCAGAAAAAAAACAACCCAAAAAAAAATGCAGTAACATGCAGGCCACTTGTAACACGGGCGCTAAAACAGTCGCCGTGGGAAGAGTCGGAGGGGGTTTGAGGTGGGCCACACTCTGACGAATAAAGCACCAATTTTCTCTTACATGCTTTTATGACTATTTTTATTATTTGATCAAGATGGCACATGAATCACACTGGCAAGTTGCTACAGAGCACTTTTAAGATGCGAGCCTGAAATGTATGACAAGGTAACGCACGGCTTTGATAGACCAACTGTTGAGGTATTAGTTAAAAAACGTAAACAATTCATTTCAATCGCTGATTTTAAGACTTTTTTTTTCTTCAATATGTTGCGACGGAATTCACGATGCAGATTGAGCTGAAGTTTCGCAAGATTCACATAAAAAAAGGGCGTATTTCATTCTTTTTAAAGCACAATGAAGATATTACTTTGAACTTTGAGATAATTTGACTGTCTTGTGTGTCGGGATGAATTTGTCTCTCCCAAAGTGTGTGTGTGTGTGTGTGTGTGTGTGTGTGTGTGTGTCCATACTGTAGCATGTGTCTTGAGCCCCCGTGCCCTCTCCTGTGCCCTCCTCTATCTCCACGCCTGGATGCTAACCGCTAGTGAAGGCTAGCCAATTATCCCCAATCAAGCTAGCCTCCGCGGAGCTGGCGCGAGAAGAAGCTCCCAGCAGAGCTTACACGAGTCATTATGGGGCACATCCTGACATTAACTGTACTTCTTTACCTCCTTCGTCTTCTCCTCCATGCGCTATCACGATCACATTGTCTCGCTCACTCCACACTAATCAAAGCCAAAATGGACACACATGGAAGCTAATTTATGGCTCGGCTGCGTAGTAGCGTGCTGAGGATATATGGGCTTGATAATGGAGGAGTGGAGCGGAGTTCATGCGTGACGTCATTTGCGTGGAGGTACGTTGCTGCTAACAGTTCACGTTATTATTTTTGATATTGTTTGGTAATGACAGGAGGTGCTATTACCCCCTGAAAGCCATTTTGGACAAACAGAAGCCGGAAGAAAATCATTTTTGGAAAAGGTACAACAACCCCAAGATTAGCAAAAAGTGGAATGGAGAAACCTGACTTGACATTTAAATTTCACAAAAAAATCAACTTTGTGAGTCAGGGATAATATAAAATAATGTAACTATGATCAAATTAATAATGGGATTTTTATAGTATTTTTTCAAACAAAATAAGGTGAAAATGGTCATTTAAGGTGAAATAATAAAATCCAAATAATAATTTAACTACAGAACTTTGTCATGTAATGCAATGTACTTTAATGCAATATAATATTATAGCATGATATGACAATATATACAAACGTTGACTCACCTCAGGGACCACGTGACAGTAGAATCACAAGATCAGAGACGACGAAGCTGTTAATAAGGAAAAACTGTTTTAGTTTTAGTCAACTTTTTATACATTCGCACTTGCACACCACAAGATGTTTTTTTTTTTACAACAGTTACTTTCTGCCCATTGCATTGTAGAGCTCGACACTGGGGGTCGCGAGGGGTCACCGGAGGTCATATTGATCCGCGGTGACATTGTGTGCCTGCGTGTTTGTGCTGTGAGACAGTCAGTCAAGATGGCCGAGGTGTGGTGCCTTGAGGTGATGTGCTTCATGCTGCTCCTGTCTTGTTGTGACAGGACCAGCATTAAATGGAGGGAGTCGGTGACTGAGCAGTGACAGGCCCCACCCTTCCGTTGCCTCCGTGTGTGTGTGTGCCAAAACATCCACATTTTTCGCCTCGCTGGGACAAGACATGACAACTGCGTGACGCCACGTCCCACTGCTCATCAAGCCTTGCCCCTGTTATGTTAATGACAGCGGTAGCGACGCGTGCTAACATGCACCTATTCACTTCATTACCATACATAGCGCGGACGTTAAAAAAGAAGGTTGGGGGTGCTCGAGAATGGCCGATCAATCATGGAAGAAAAATCATAGTGACAATCAAACGATTTGGTCTTATGAAAGGCTCACTTTCAGCAAAAAGCCACCATTTTGTATTTTCTGGTATGAACTCGAATTAGCTGTGTCTGCTACCATGTCATTGAAAATGTGCCGTTGGTGGAAACTAGCGAACATTCTTTTTATTGTGAAAATTTGAAATTAAAACGTGTACACACACACACAAAATATGAATACACACAGCGATGTTATTATCCTCTTCTATGGCGCAAAATGAGTTTTGCCCCCAATTCCATTAAAAGACGAGGCAAGCTTTCCCTAGACGCGGGCAGTCCATTTGCATGCCCTCCCGAGCCACTCGGCGGAAGCGAGGATCTCCTCCTCCTTCTTCACTTCCGTCCCGGCGGAACGCGCAATAAGTGGGCCGATGACATTCACGGAGAAAGGGGCTGCCACGGAGTGACTCCTCTGCGCTCGCCCGTCAGATGCGCCCAGGCGTTATTGCCAATGACACGGGCAAATCAGCCGCAAATGGCCGCTAATTTGATTGACATCTGGGCCGCTGTCACCCGGCGAGGAATGCTCAGCGCCCGCGAGTGCACAAAGAGCCAGCTTTCGGATAAATCACTTCACGTCCTGAGGGGCGCAGGAGAGGGGGGGGGTACTGTCTTCTTGTTGAGCGCCCCCCCCCTTCACTCTACCTCCTCCTTCCTACTGCCCACCCACCCACCACAGAGCCACTCGCCAGATTCTAATTGCGTGTGTCCTTCCTCTCCGCTGCAATTTTCCCATTACCGCCACAAGAGCGGGTGCACAGCTCATTTGAAGCGAGGTTGTCTCCCCCCCCCCAAAAAAAACATGCGCCTCTGCTCTGTTAACCCTTTGCTACCGCCATATGACCTCAGATTGTCATCATAGCAAATGTGTCGACAACGAAATAAAAAAATGGCATCTTACTATAGATCATTCCTTTTGTGTTATTAAAAATATTTGTGCCAAAAATACGGCTAGTCGAGACAATCTTATAAAAACGATTAACTTGTGGTTTACTTAAAAAACTGACAAATGCTTCGTAACAAAAGAAAGCATATCTGTACTAGTTTAGATAGAAAACTAATGATGCCTCACTAGACAGCGCCTCTGCTGGTTGCAACCAAGTACTGCGCTCCTTTTCATCCCTTCAATATGTGCTAAATCAACGCAAACCGAATGATTCTGAAGGATCAATTTTAATTTTTCTTGTCTCTTCTTTCTCTTCCATGTGGCTCCTGTTGCTTCTTCATAAAAGGTAAGTTTATTTGGAAATTTCTTAATGACACCAGGCGGACAGGCGCCAACATGTACGCACGCCTCTTTCAGTGACGCACACACAGCATCAAGTATCGTCTTTCTTTCCCCTCGCACTTCTTAAGTTATACGTGTGTGTGTGTGTTTGTGTGATGCTGGATGATGCCAAGAGCAATGCCCAAGGCAAAGAGCAGCGGCACCCATGGCAATGAAATGCTAATAAGTGGCGTGTCATTTCAACGGATGCGCCACGTGTGTGCGCGGCATCGATAAAATCTTGAAATGCTCTCGCAAACATATGCACATGGCGTGATTTTTTTTTTTAACAGCTCTTTGCCTTACCTGTGATTATTAAGTTGCTGACGTGACAGGTCGATAAAAGAGGTGAAGATTTACAGAATTAGGCACACCGTGTGTACGCTGCGAAAACGTTTTGCTAAGTGAAAGTGGAATTGAAGAAGTTGGTTAAGAATGTTGGAATTCACATTCAGTAAAGTTTTGAATTTGTCTGTCTTCTCTCGTACTAACTAGCTAGCGCTGAGCTAACCTGACCTTTTCATGAGAATTTAAAAATGACTATTGTCTAAGATTAAAGAAAAATACTTCAACATTTTGCAAAAAAGTATTCTTAAAGATATATTTAAAAAAACGTTAAGAATGGACAGCTGAATTTTAAAAAACGTGGGGGCGAGTATTTTCACTTTTCCCGAAAATTAATATCAGCTCAAAATTTCAGTTATCGGCTTCTAACTAATCGGTATTGACCCTGAAAAAAAATCAGATGTTCTATTTGTCGTACAGTGCTTTAAGCAAATCTTTTTAAATGCACGCATCTAACCGCAATGCACTTTAAATGCAATTTATGTAGTAACTTGGCTTGCTAACGCTAGCAACAAATTTCTTTTCTTTAGATGGATGAAGGCTGGTTAACTCAGGGTTGGGTGAATGGGGGGCAAAGCTGTACAAGGTGGATGGTAAAAGTAATATCTTCAAGACATAAAACCATGTTTTTAAAAATAAAAATGTCCCCAACACCCCCTCCCCAGTTGCAACACAATATGCGGCGTGGAGATGAAGACAGGATGTTGTCCATTAGCTGCTGCGGCAGTCTAAAGAAGCCACCCTCCTGGCCCTTAATGGCCTCTCGACAATAATCGCTACCTGCACTTCTTATTCGTTCCCCCATTCATTAGGACGTGACATGCTTTCACTGGAGCCACCGGCGCTCGCGTCCGCTCCCTGCACCTCGTCAAAGCTTCTCGGCGCGCCATTGTGCCGTCAAAGTGAGTTTTTTTTTTTTTTCCCTCGCACGCGTCGTCTCCTTTGCTGCCCTCCGCGTTTCTTTAACTCCCTTCTCGGCACCTCGCCAAGTTACTCGGAGGGGTCGCTTTTATCACACCTGGCGGATCACAGCGCCAGCAACTAATGGTTGGATCGCGCCGAATGTTTTTGTGTACCGGCCTGACCTGTTTTGCTTATGTCTAGGCAATGAAAAGCAGCTAGTGTCACAATTAGGGTCCCCAATAACACACAAAAAAAAGGATGTGTGTGAGAGCAAGGGATGGCGATGAATGAAGGGTCTTGTGGGTCTTCCACCTCATCTCAGGTTAATGGAAAACATTATCACACATACTGCTACTCAGTCAGAGTGTCACTTTCTGATGGAGGCACTTTGTTACACACACACACACACGCACACACACACACACACACACACACACACACACACACACACACTGACACACATCCACACACACAAATGGCCAGTTCCGACTGAAAGTTGTTTAGCAACTGTACAAGTTGTGTCCTCACGCAGCACTTTGGTAGCTTGTAGCATCTACTCAAAGAAGGCCTTGAAAGAAATATTTTGTCAGAATGTTTTTCCCAACCGTTTGGCGCTAACGCCGATTGACAGTCGCCCCGCCCCCATCTTCGATCGCGGCGAGGCCAGCAAGCTCCACAAACACACGCACGCTCCATCTACTGGCGGCGGCTTCACTCTTTGGCCGGCCGTGCGTAGCGGTGGTCCGACGGAGGCCAGGCTGCAGTTTGCACCGCAAAACCTCTCCGAGACGACACGCGGAAACAGCGGCGGTTTCGGGTTAGGAACGGGACACCGGAGCTTTGTGTTGTATCATTCCTCCGACTTCTCACCACATCCTCTTTGTCAGGCCTAACGCGAGGAAACACACGCTGGAGAATATACGACCTTCTGCAGTTCCAATTTCCATGCGTGAATTGCATTGTGTCGCTAGCTTTCGGTTGTTTTTTCTTTTCCGCCGCCGGAATGTAAGATTTGATACGTGTCGGTTTTGAAGCTGCTTTTCTATCTCCTTGGAGTGCCTGCCAAACATGTGGATGCTGCCAAGTAGGGCGCCTCAGGAACCACCCACTTCTGTTTTTCCACGGTTCAATGGTTGACGAGAAGAGCGTTTGTCCTGAAAATCAGGGCGCGTTTCTTACATCATTCTTCCATGTTATGGTGAACAAATCCAAATTAGGTTGCCTTTTGGCCTTTTCATCCACTTTAGTTTTGATATCTTTGGTTGGTATTTGCTTCCACGACAGTTACGAAAATTCATTTACATGATTTTTTTTCGTCATTTTTTGGCATTCTTGTGTTGTGTGCTTAACACTAGAATAGGTGGAATTAATTTTATCCATCCATCCATCCATCCATCCATCCATCCATCCATCCATCCATCCATCCATCCATCCATCCATCCATCCATCCATCCATCCATCCATCCATCCATCCATCCATCCATCCATCCATCCTGAACTGCACCTTAAGTGCAACACAAACTATTATTAAAAAGGCTTAGTTAACAATAATAATAATAATAATTTAAAAATGTTTATTAATATTATTGCATAAAGTTTTTTGTCATTATTTTAATTATTATTATTTGATTACCGTAATTTTCGGACTATAAGTCGCGTTTTTTTTTCATAGTTTGGGTGGGGGGGCGACTTATACTCAGGAGCGACATATACATATATATGTTTTTTTTTCACTTTTTTGGGCATTTTATGGCTGGTGCGACGTATACTCCGGTGCAACTTATAGTCCAAAAATTACGGTATATTTCAAATTAAGTCCTATTTTTTCACTATATATATACATATATATTTTTATATATTATCCACATCTTTGGAGGTCCAGTCCCACCAGTAGTTCTGTTTATTAGTGTTTGCCCGTGTGTGCATGTTGCGATATTGTTGTGCCACCGTGTTGTGATGAGATCAGCAGGAAACAGCACCTCCCCTCTACTCGCCTCAGAGGTCCCAGCATCATTACCGGCAACGGCTGGCGAACGACGCCTTATCTGGCTGATACGGTGACAGCCACTCCGCCAGGACGGACACGCGTGTTTATGCGCTCCACACACACAAAAACGCTCGGCGTCGTACTCTGGGAGCTCACCAATCTTGGCGGAGTCGTCCCATGTGGGTTGGGCTTGAATGAGGCGGCGGCCCACGCCATGTGTGTCGGGTGACAAGGGGAAGATTGAAAATGTGGTTCTAATGGGCCGTCAAGGTGGGCTTCAAGCTTGCGTGTTTGAAAGGAATACACACTTAGAAATGCGTTATTTTGCTAACCCAATCGTTGGCTAGCTATGGCTAGCGCGCACTCACAGCTATCCTGTTAGCATGTTTTGCACATGCCTTTGATTTGATAGCTAGTCATTTAAAATAAGTGCTCAGGTGGGAGCTTGGCCTGGTGGGTGGGTGGGTTCATAGTGTGTGTGTGGGGGGGGTCTTTGTGAGTTACGTCCGTTCATTTTAGTATCTGAAAAGTGGTGGGGCCCCAGGACCCGGTTGGCCTAGCGTGCTAACATGCCGGGTCGCTCACATAAACGCTACTGCATGGCCACTCGGTTGAGTCGCGTCTGCTATTTGAACTCCACTAAAGAGCCAAGATTTTATTTGATGATTTACTCGCTCCTGCTTTTGTGTGTCGCAGTGACCGTTTACACCTGCTAAAACGCTCAAAAGTGATTTCAAAACGACTCCCGCTCAGCTGCGGCTTTTTAAATGATTCATTTCGAGTAAAGGCGTTTTTCGTCGCGTTCTTTATGTGCCGTCACCCTCGTCGGCTCTTTTTATGACATCTATAAACAGGAAGGTAATTTACGAGTGGGGAATACGGTTAAAGGAGGAGTGTGTTTTACATTGCAAAAGTGCCACAAATTTTGCTTTGAGCAGCTAAGTTGAAGACGACTATGCGTGTCTGCGGGTCACTGTAAGGTGAAACGTTTATCGTGAAACGAGCCATATTTGGTAGCATGAATGGAGATGGATTTGTTTCTTTTCACTACTGGGTTTCGCATGTGTGAGAGCGGTCGATGTCTTTTGGGTCCTCAAACGGAAGGCACAAATTTGAGCTAGCAGTCTCTAATGCTAATCATTACTCGTATTTGGCAAATGTGAAAGAAGATGCAAAGTTGTAATCCGACTCATGATAATTCAAAGTAGTCATATTGAACGTTTAAAAGACTGTGAAGTAAGTTAAAAGTAGATAAATAAAATGTGTTTTGCATTAATTCATGCTAGCGCCACCGTCAACACATTTGCGTTCAAGAAAAAGTGATGACAGCATCTGACGTTTCTCTGTGCCAGCTGGTGTCAACCTGCTCTGAACGTTTCACGTTTTTTTTTTTTTTTTTTCCAAAGGTACTTGTCTGGTTCTCGTCTTTGCCTTCTCCTCGCTCCATTTGCTGTAGCAGTGTAGCTTGCAGGGAGGGATTACCGTTACCTGAGTCGTGCCGAGTCATGCGACAAAAAGACAGCACCTAATTTTACCTAGCTTAGGGCACGGGTGGACCGATAAAAAGAAACACTCCTTGAAATTCCTGGGCTTGTTGGGGAATGCTTTGGTTTGGTGAATGAACAGCTGCTCAAACCCTTTAGAAGACACATTTGAATACAAAAAAAAATAAATGTAGATAAATGTAGATTTGGCATTATTGGGAGAATGTCACAAAATCCTAATTATATTCCAGTTACAAATGACATGCTTAGCCACTAGAACCAAGGTTATTTATAGTTAACCAAAACTAACAAATTATCTAAAACCAAAACATTTTTATTCAAGAAATAAAATAAAACAAGAGTGCTTCAAAATGGCGAATGAATAAAACATGACTATATTTTCAAATTATAAAACTAAAACGAACTGTCACCAGGGGCGGAGCTACGTGGTGACCAGGGGTGGCCAATTCCACCCGTTGATATTTTCTGGCAGCCCTCCTGGCTACGTCCACCCACAGGGAAAAAATACATCTATGATTTTTCTGCCTTTTTCACATGGATGCAGTATTATAAGTCTACTTAATACGAGTTATTTTATATCAACGCCATATTTTAATCCATCAAAAAACTAACACAAATCCAAAAACGGACTAATGTTGTGCCTTTTCTAAATATTATGACTTTCTTTGGGCTTGATCTTAAATCCAAGAGCCAACATGGAGACATTGATAACGATATTTGTTTGTTAAAGCTGACGCCCTAATGGCGGTGTGCTTTTCGCTTCCTCATGATGTGGTCCAACATGCAGCTGTGCCGAGCTTCATTGATTTCAGGGACACTTAGCCAAGCGCAATCACGTCATTACTTTTGGACGGCGATGTGACGCCCTCGTGCAGGTAACAACCTGTCTTGTCTGCCTGGCGCAGCTGCTCTGAGTCACTCCGACTTTTACTTTATTGACATTCTGGAACGGTGGCTTCGAATGAATGCATGGCAAAGAGTATACGTGTGTGACCATAGATGGGTCCTATATGGAAGCAATTACACGCAGCCCTCAGACACCCACAGAGTCGCTCACTTTGGGCCAAACGGAATGCACTATCCCCCTCCGCCAACCCCTCCCCGTCTTTCTCACTTTCACTCTCTTTCTGGACTTAATTACTTTCACATGAGTCCCAAGAAAAGGGGGCAAGGTAAAATGCTGTTCCTTCGGGGGGGGGCAATCGTAGGGTACAGCTATTTGTGCTCATGAGGGAGCACGGTCCCGTGTTGACTTGAGTTTTGTGGATTTTGGCAGGGCGGCAAAAGTGATGTCGCAAGATGTTTTGTTTCATCCGACACAAAGATAAAGCTGTCGTGATCACACCCAAGGTCTTGATAGCTAGGGGATACATTCGGGACACTGGGGTGCACCTTTGCGTTCAACACGTTAGGTCAAGTTCTGAGTTGTTAATTTTTGTTTTTAATCATCAAAATTTGCCCACACGCAATGCGGAAATCATTTTAGGCTATTTAGCATCATCACAAAGTTTTAAATTAGCAATCAAACAAAATGACGCCTAAAACTGGCCGAAAATGAGCCGCAAAGGTTACCCGGGTAACAGCTAGTCAACTCTTCACTCTCATTGGCTGACGCCCACATCACCCACCAGGTAAAGCCCCGCCTTCTAAGCAGTAAACAGTAAGGATGGCAAGCCCAAATGGACAAAAATAATGAATGCCCAGAGTTCACTCATCGAGGTTTTGCCATCTTCAAACACTTTGTGCCTCCCGCAGAATTTGGCGCGTGGCAAGGCCAAACATTCCCTTCGTGTGAGTCCTAGAGTGGTTCGTCAGCAGAAGGACCCCAGATTGCGGCCGGCCGCATCGCCGCCCGCCTGCGTTTGGGAGCGTGCCCGCACCCCCTCCGTAACCTTGGTTTGCTCCCTCGTCTCTGTTTACGAATTCCTGCCGTGCCATTAGGACCGCTCTGTCCCCAGCAAAATAAGTTACTGGCAGTGGGCAACTGGACTGGCTGGTGGGAAAATTGAAGCAGAAGGCTTCAGCTTCTGCTTTGGGGCAAATAAATAAGGCGTCATCTGACAGAACTGCTTGAGCGCAATTTAGCGAGACAAAAAGAGGCCGGGGAGCGCGGAGTGCGGAGCGTGTGTGTTATTTCAAACAAGCAGCCAAGGTCAAGAGTCAACGAGAAGTGACTTTTAATGACCAATAATTGCTTACTTCAAAGAGCCGCCAGGAGCAGAAATACTGTAGCAAGCGAAACCGCCAAAGTCGCCCACCCCCAAGCTCCGTGTAAGAAAAACACATCGAACAAACGATGGAGTCTGAAACGCCATCAAGACAGACGTCCCTCAAGCTGTCATTTCAAACACACTGCAAAGGCCAAGGAAGAAGAAATAAGCAGCAAAATCCACCGTTTTGATCCGTCTCAGGGGCGGCCATTTTGTCCTGCACTGCCACCTGCTGTCAACTGATGTTGACGTCGTATTTGGACACGTGATATCCGCGAGGAAAACGAAAACATGCGATGTCCTAGCCGATCAAACAGTGTTGGGAAAGGATTTGAACGTGTTTCGGTTAACAAAACAACAGCGACATAGCGTTGCTTTGAAAGTTCCATCTGAAGCGGTACGCTAGCACTCATGAGCGTATCGTACAGATAAGGCCGATGGCGTACGTCGATAAAGGTCGCCGAGGCTTTTAGAAAGAGCGTTTGAGGCTCCGGGACCGTGGCTGTGTTTTGTGTCTGCCAACACCCAGACGCGGCGGCTGTGTTTAGCCTTCGCTGCTAGTTGTGCTGTCTAAGGAATTTCCCCGCTGGCTTGAGTCATTTGCAGTTATGTCTCCCTCGCTTGTGCTTTCTTTCCACTTTCTCTCAGCTCTCTCGCTCCCTCCCGAGCCTGGCTGAAAATCATCTGTTGCGTGCTTCTCGTAAAAATGTTGACTTCCTCTTGAAGTTACAAGACATTTGTAATTGGAGATTCCTATCTGGATGGTGTAAAAAAATCAGCAGCTATTACTCAATAATGTACTTTTATGAGGGTGGTGGTGATTCATTTGTTCCTCTAAAAAAGATTCCATCTATCTCCCTAGCTACCTAGCTATTTAGAGCTAGCTATCTAGAGCTAGCTAGCTAGCTATCGTAACGATCCAGATATAATGTAAACACCTGGATTCGGTTCTAAAAAGAATAAAGTCAATAAAATAAACAAGTCAAACGTGGGTCAACTTGTGTGTCTCTGTGCGCGTGTTAAAAGTGTTTGCCCGATACTTGACTGCATCGCGGCGCCACCAATGGCCATCGCTGAGTCAGCCACTTTTTGAAACGACACGCTCCAGCTTTCAGCACAGCCCGCCCCGCTGTTCCGCCCGCTGCTTTCCCTCCCTTCCTTCGCCGCCACTTCCTCCATCTGCTCTCGTGCGTGGGAGAATTTCATATCGATATTTCTTTTCCCCCCCCTGCACACATAAATGCATCATGTGCGGGATTAAGGACTGTGTACTGTACTTTCTCTCTGTCCAATCTGCTTTATTTGCGTTTGTGCGCCCTCAGCTACAGGGCAACACATGTCCACTGTTCAAAGTGGAGAAACACAGGAATGGAATTTTAACCACAATGAGGCTATTTGCTAATTAATCCCAATAAAATGGTATTCACATGGTGTCAAGCACTCATGTTGAAGCAACAGGTGGCGCTCTGACGTGTGAGACCGTTGAAGCCAATCAGAGATCCGAAGAAAGCAAATACTAGAAAAAGTATTTGTATAAGTTTTGGTATTTTAGTAATATTTTGTGTCTTCTTCCTCTCTTTTTGGACCACACAACATGCCCCCCCCCCTCCCAAAATGGCGGCGATGGCAACACTTTGGCACGGCTACTTCCTATTTGGAAAACCGTAATTATTCATTGGGGCGAGTGATGCCTTCCAGGGGTGCAAGATTGATTGGCTTTGATATACGGCGTGGTGTAATCCGTCTTTGACGGTGGGGCACCTGTCCAAATTGGCAGGAATCGTAAAAGAAAAAGAAGCTTGGCTTATATTTAAAGCATAAATGAAGATGGGGAAGCGAGTTGGGGATAGCTGGAAAAAAGGACAAATTTGCAAAAAAGTTTCAAACTTGTCGTCACTGTGGACGTAGCATTTAGGCTGGAGATGATAACCTTAATGGATCCCTTTTTTTTTGCCAAGAACACAACCGTAATTTCAAAGTGCTTTTTCAATTTTAAGGCCTTTCTTGTTTTGTTCTGAAGACCAGAACAGACCTCCTTGCTTGTCTCGTTTCTCCCGACTAAAAAAAAAAAATGAAAATAAAGAGTGCGTCTTGGGTGAATCCTCTGGCGCGAACATGGCACGACTTAAAAGGCTCTGATTAGGCTCGCGCGTCCCGCAGGTTGGCTGCGAAGGAACTCGTCACAAATGCGCCGTGCCCACTCGCACCCCCGGGAGCCTCACTGTGTGTTAATTAAAGGAGTCTCCGCTTGCAATTAGACGGCGAAGCTACACACACGAACACGCACACATAAAATGAAGGGCAACCACTGGCAGGCAAATGGTTTTCACAGTGCCACTGTGTCCTATTTTCTCATACATGAACTCACTTGTGTTATTGTGATCAAAACGTTTTATTTACCTATTACTGCGTCGAGAGAAACAGCTCTAATTAACATTGATTACATTAGCAACCGATTGATAAAATGATTGAAATCCTAATTGTGCTGATTTTTTGGACCTTGTTGCATTTAAAAACGGTCCAATCGATTTGCCGATTTATTTAAGGTGTTTTTTTTCCGATGAATTACCCTTTGTTGTTTTGTTTGCGTTTAGAAAGTTGAAGCAGCTTCAAAACCAATGCGCTACCCTTTTGAAAAAGTTTAGCTTAGCCTAGCATCCGCTGTAGGCGCGCATTTAAAAGGATCATATTGAATAACGTGGTTTTACCTGTGCCCTTGTTCCCGACTCGTAACATTGTAGCAGGAGTCCAAAGCGAGCCAAATGGCCCATCATCCAAGTCTCCTGATGTGGCCAATTAAAGAAGAGCTCGGCCTTGGTGTGCTCCAACCTTGTCCTCAGGAAATCAAGGCCAGGTGCAACCTAAGTGAACAAAAGCCCACTTTAGCACATTCGACCAACGGCCCCCCACCCTCACCCCTCCCTCGGAAGCTGTCAGAAGGCACCCGCACACACCCGCACGTCGGCTCGCCGATGTTCACAGTGACTTGGCGCCGTCAACTCGGCGGCGATGCCGCTTAGCGTCGTTACTTATTTATCGGCGACGATGGCCGCGATGACAGGGCCACTCACTCTCGGAAAGCCTTTGAGGCTCCGCAACGTCCCTTCAAGCCGTAGCGTAAAAATTTTAAGAGCCTCGGGCCCAGTTTGATGATTTTGACGGGAGTTAGCATGTAGTGGAGTTGTCGGGTGCATTCAGGGGGCTAAATGTTCTAATGCTTTTACCCTCTCGCCGCATGTGTGTGTGTGTGTCTCAAAGTGAAGCGGAGTGTCACTTAATAATTTAGCCGCCGGTTTCGTCCCCTTCACCATGCATCCATCCATCCATTCACAGCCCCTTTATGTCTGTCGCCTCTGGGGATGCCGAGGCCATCGGTCTGCCTCTTCGGGGCTGATGGAACAAGACCAGACGGAGGACGGACGCTAAAATGAGGACAGGCAGAACGAAAAACAAAAATGAGCTTCGGGATGGATGGGAACCGTGAAGTAGCATTTTTAGTTAGCATAAAAAGAAGCTAACGGGCACTCGGTTTGCTATTTTTTATTGTTTACTTTACTCGTCGGGGGCAAAAATTAGGTTTGGGATGGATGGGAACTGTCAAGCAACATTTCGAGCTAGCATAAAAACAAGCTAACCGCCACTCGCTTTGCTATATATTATTGTTTATCTTGCACATTTTGTCTTCAAATTCAGGTTCTACATTTCCTCCTGTCGCTCATTTTATACAAATACGTTGTCCTGTGTGGAAGTGGTTCCCAGACGCGTGTCAAACTAAAAGCCGTCATGGCAAATCTGCAGCTACATATGCGCTAATCAAATAACGCAGCTCGGCGGCAGCGTGCTTGAATACGTGAGAGCTTTCAACAAAGGCTCTCAATGCCAGTGACCTTCGATATATTTTAATACCACTTGATGTTCACTTAACCCGCACTCTCACGCTTGTAATTGAAACCTGATGGCGGGGCCTTTATTATTTCTGCTTTTTTTTTCTTCCCCCCCCTTTCGACACTCACTGAGTTTTTTTCTTGGACTTGATGATACAATATGAGCCTATAGAGTAACTTTTATTTTAAAGCTATGGCACGTGCGAAGATTATTGGACTATTTTTAGTCATTGGCATTTTTGGGCTTGTCTCATTTTTATCTTACATCATTTTTGTATTATTATGTCATTTTTTTATTTGAATTTTTGGGGTAATTTTGTGTTCCACTTTGACATTCAGGATTTCCTCAACTTCGGAAATTATCCAATAAGTCCAAATGATCTATTCGGTACAATAAAAAACTTTTAACAATGTAAACAGTTCCAAGATCAAAAGGCCGAAGCCAGAGGATGAGCTGCGCTGTATTTGTTTACAGAGTATCACTTCTACTTGCGCTTTGTTGTGCGAGAAACCGACTAGGATGCAAATCTAAATGAAACAATCCTTCGAAAGCTTAACGCCTCTCTCTTTATTTCACTCATCATAAATCAAACAGTGATCGTTTTTTTCTTTACTACGTCGGGATCGTCTGCGTGACATTAAATTTTATTGAGGCATCGTCGAGTCACCAGTGTTTGTTGTGTTGTCAGCGGTTATGTTCCTTGTCGTGTGCGCCGTAAATAAATACTCGGCCTGCTAATGTGATCCACATGTTCGCCTCCTTCTTCATTTTTTTTTTTCAGATGGTGCACAGATCTTTTGGAATGTCTCCCAGCTTACGTGAGGTCATTTCTGTTGGCCGTATCAAAAGCAGTCGCGGACATCCCTGTTACTCACAATAAGTTTGGGGCTCGTATTAAATGTGTGGTTCCCATTACTTCACCAGCTCGCCACGGAGCGCACGCACAGCTGGTTGCCCACACTCCCCCCAATCCTTCACTCGGGACACATCTGCACACACACACACACACACACACACACTCGTAGTCACAAAGACTCATAGTGTAAAACGCCGCAGTCGGCATAAATTCGAAGTTGCAACCCACTCAATCGGTTTCCGGTAAAACAGTGGCTGGCGTACCTCGTTTTGGACTGACGTAAGAGCAGAAGAAGGTCAAAGAAAAAAAAAAAGTTTGAAACAAAATAATGAGAGACAAAGAGAAGAAGTGCAAAAAAGCACTTTGTCAAACTCGCTGCGGTTTCGGGGGGGGATCAAGCTGAAGGTGGGGCGGGAGGGAGTGAGGGAGGGAGGGAGGGAAGAGGGGTGTGAAATAGGGGGCGCTGGCAGGGGTTGCCACGGCAGCGTTCCGGATGGTCAGGCGGTCTCCTCTCAAGGGGGAGCGGCAAGGGGGACGGGGGCTGTCAGGGAGGCTGGCAGGTAGAGACACAAGGCCCTGTGACTGGGGGGGGGGGGGGGGGGGGGTCAGCGGGAGAGGACAGAAGTGAGGGGATGGAGGCGATGCGGCGATGAGGTGGAGGCCTGTCTGATGAGGTGAGGCGAGAGGGAGAGCTCAGAGGGAACTAAATGAGGGTGGAGATGATTAGAGGAGAATTACCCAAGTGTGAGGAAAAGGAAGAACCAACGGGGAGGATGCGCCCCGGTCATTAGGCAAGTGATGGAACTCCAACTTTGCTTCTCCCACCTCAACATTGTCTTCATCCTCATTATCACGTCTTATATCCACCAAAAAGTTGGAGAACATCTTAAACCTTTTTCCTTTCAAAGTCCATTTCAATTTTGAAGGCTAGACTAAAGTTATGGAAACATTCCCAATCATCCATTTGCTTTTTGTCAGGAAGAGGCAAATACAACAGCTAAACTTTCATCGGAGATATTTGAAATAGTGGCTAATTCACATTTTACACAAATTTGAAAGTGATTGGTTTATTATAAACGCACGCTCGAGGGTGTGCACACTTTCGCAACAACAGTATTTCAGGTGCCTATATTCCTTTCTTCATTCTTCCCACTCATTTTATTGAAATAACTTCTATTCTAGTTTTTAATTATGGCGTGCATGTTTTTTTTTTAATATCACTAAATCCTGGCATTTTAACGAGGGTGTGCAGACTTTCTATATCGACCGTACGGACAAACAAAACACTGTATGCCAAATGTCGTCGTTAGCAGTAGTAGCGCTTATTTAGCGAAGGGGCGGGCGCCTTGACGAGTGACACCCGGCGATCATGTGGTTGCGTCTCATTACGTGGAGACCTTTGGGTGCCCCCGCCGCTCTCTCCCCTTTGCCCGCGATCACAAGCGAGCTACTCTCATGTGATGTCCTGTGGCTCTGTCGGCAAACAGTGACACTTCTATCTCGATACCATCTGATCGACACGCCATGCCTTGTCACATGGACACATGCACTCTGCAGATTTATGCGCGTGTGAACATCCCCGTAAGGCATAAATCAGGTCAGCGACAGTGCCAGCCCTGAGCCTTGTGCTCCCTCTTAGGTCAAGGCAGCGCTTGAGTTTAGGAATACAGCTTCTTATTGGCTAACTAACTTTGCATGTGTACAAGCAAAAAAATTAACCAAAGGTTAAAGACAATAGCAGCCCTGAGCCATGTGCTAACACTTAGTATCACTTAAGCTAATTAATATGGGTTTTCCTGAGGATATTTGACTGTTTGTTAAAAGTCACAGACAATAGTAATCAATAAAAAAAATAATAAAAACTGTGTAGACTCCATTATAAAAATACAGTTTTAGGTAAAGGTCAGCGACGTAAAGCCATGTTGTCCGCCAAGTCATGGGAGCTCTCTGTAGCTAAAGAACACGGCTACAAACGAGCTAAAACATGAACATGCTGAACAAGGTGGCGAAAATATTTGTTAAAGGTCAAAAGCATTTGCAACTACGATTTGAGTACAGTTAGCATTCAAGCTAACGACAATTGTGTCGCACCGTTAGCGAAATGTCACTGACGCTAGCAGTCCTTAGCCATGTGCTCCCGTTTAGCTCCATTGGGCGCTCAAGCTAAGTCACAGCACTTTGAATTAACTAATTCACTTACTAAAATGTATTAACGGAAATATGAGGTAAAAGGTCGCAGACGGACAGTAGCAGCCCCGGGCCATTGCAAAGAACCAGTTTGTGTTTATTACTTTTCAACTAAGCATAATTTGACAATTCTTTTTTTCAAACTTATTCCAAAGAACTCACAATTAGACGAAACTTTTGGCTTTTTCTAGATGCCTTGTTGTCATGTCAGAGTGCGTTTGTGTCTGGGGAATAAGGATGCCGCGGCAGAGTTTTAACCTCACAGCCACTCTTCTATTGATCCGTACAAGCCTCGGTGGCTGTTGCCGCAGAGCCGGCCGGCTGCGGTCTGTCTTTACGGGCTTTACGCTGCCACCCCCCCCTTATCAAAAAAAAAAAAGAACAGAAGCCACCGACCAACCCCCCCCCGCATATCATCTGCCTCTCTCTCTACCTCACTTTTCCTCTAATGAGTTGCAACAGTGATAACGAGGCTGATGATCTTGCATTGATTCGCCTATCACTTGCTTGTCTGGTAATTGATCCGTAGCTGAGCCTCGAGTTAATTATATGGTCTTCGTCATGGACCTTTTCCCTGAGGGTGGGTGGGGTTGATGGTGGCACCATTTTTTTTTTTTTGTCTTTACAACTTGCCACAGCATCTTTTGTCATTTCCCTTGCAAACTTGCCCGATCGTTTCTTTCTTTTTGTCATCCAGGCCATTAACAGCATCCGAGTCGAGTGCACAAATGACAGCTATTAACCGGATGCTGCAAGAGTGCCACTTGAATAGAAGAAGAAGAAAAAAAAAGTGCATTTCCGAGACATGATGGAGAAAGAGTGGATCTCCGTATTGTCATTTCATCTGATTAAGACGAGTTCTGTGCATTACAACTTTGAGCTCAACAAGGCAGGCAGCACGAGGCTGACAAGATGCAATTTGAAAGAAGATCAGAAGGAGGAGCAGCAGATGGGGTGGCTTCATTGTTGAAGATGTGACCCACTCTAGGTTGCGTAAATCTATGCTATGGTGGTGTGTGTGTATGTGTGTGTCTGCTCAACACGGCCCCCCCCCACCCCACACTTTCTGACTGCTGCTACTGTGGGGACCAATTTGGCTAAAATGGAACCTCTTCCTCATTTTTTTCTTAATTAAAATTCGTGAGCCTCTGCGGGGGGGGGGGGGGGGGGGGGGCGTGTGTCTGCCCCTGTGTGTGTGTGTGTGCTGGTGGCAGCCTGCCTGCGTTCCATTAGTCTCTCATTAGAGTCGCAGAAAGTCAAACAAAGGCGGCGGATTTTGGTCGGTAGAACAAGTCTATTGAGTCCTTTTTTTCTGTCCTACTATTTAATTTGCAAATTTCTGTTTTGGGGACTAACGACACACATTCAAGTGCGAAAAGGGCATTGTTTAAAAAAATTTAAAAAAGCATGTTGTAGTACAAATTTTAATGTAAATAGTGTCAAAATGATATTTCATATCTGTATGTAAAATTCCGATCACCGATTCATTAGCCGATTCATTTCAAAAGTTTACGACCAATAAAATAACTGGCAGAAGCGTTTTGGACTATTTTACGAGACTTTGGCCTTCAGTTTTTGTTTAACTTTTCGAGAGGCAAACATTGAGTTTTATTTTTCCCAATTCTCTGTATAATGTAGTGTGAAAAAAAAAAGAAAATTGAAAAAAAAAAAAAATTAAATCAGCTAATTGACCATTTTAAAAGCGCCAATACTGGCTGATTAAATCAGCCAGGCCATTATTAAAAGTAATTTAATAATAATAATAAAAGTAATTTGTGTCAATTTGTTATTTCAGAAGTGTGTTTCATCAAACTGGCCTATTTGGGGGGAAATCCCCCATTTTATCACATAAGCTCTATTTTCTACAGTGATATTTTTCAAACAACCTTTTTTTTTTTTTTTAAGAGGACATGACCGTGTGTGTCGGAACGGTCCCGTTTGTGCGCGCGCGCGTGTCGCTCGCAGCAAACATGGTAATGAGGCAGCAGGACCCCCCCCCCCCCCCCCCAACAACCCCTCCACCCCTTCACTTTGCCCCCGCCTCCTTTACCCCGGGCTGAGGAGGTGTGTGTGCGTGCGTGCGTAAGAGAGAGAGCGAGAGAGAGAGAGAGCGTGTGGCGCGATGTCATTGAGCATCAGTCCGGAGCGCACACGCACAAACCGACACACCCACACACGCGCGCGCGCAGACACGAACACGAGTCGGGCTGAAGCGCTGTGTCCACTTCCTCGGCGGACTACGGAGAGAGTAGAAGGAGGCGGACAGAACAGGAAAGCAAAGGGGAGAAAGGGAGAGAGAGATCTTAGAGAAAGAGAGCGAGAGAGAGGAAGCTCGTGGCGCGCTCCCACTCATCTTCACGTTGCTGGGACACACACTGAGTTGATGGTAAGACGCTTTGTGTTGCTTCTTCTGCACTCTTGATGCTACTTTTATTTTTGCGGTGTACGCGTGCGTTCAGAAAGTGAGCCGCCGCCGCCCCCTCCCGTTTTGTTTATTGTCCCCATTTCGCGTCCTCATCAACTCCAACTCAAGGCCCCGTTGCAAATTGGCCGCACTTATCTCCCAACTCCCCCCCCCCCCTCGCCAAAAGAGGGAGGGCAACCCCAAAAGAACCCACCTTCACTTACTTTTCTCCCCCCCTCCCTTTCTCCCCCCCCCCCCCCCCCATCAAGTCCAAGGAGGCAGATGTGAGAGGCAGCAGTGAGCGCCACACAGCCCCACAGGAGCCCGCCGCCGCCGCCACCACCAGCACGACCACCGGCAGTGACCCGGAGCCGCCCAGCAGCAGCACGCCGCCTCTTCCTCAGCCTGCAGCGGCCAAGGCTGAGCACGGAGCCGCCGCCGGCCCCGACAGAGAGCCCTCCAGTCGTAGCAGCGGTGGTGCGGGCGCCGGGGGAGCGGGCGAGAGCTCCATGCAGTTCAGCACCAGACCGCCTAGTGCTGAGCAGCCGGGCTTCATGGGGACATGGCAGCAGCAGACCGCTGACGGCAACCTCCTCTACAGAATGTCCCAGCAGGTATGAAGGATCAACTCTTGGTCCCCCCCCCCCCTCTCTCCACTTCCTCATCTTGTACATTGCGGTGGTCCCAACGAGGGGGACAGTGTATTGTCAAACTTTCAATTGCTGCTGTGTGTTATTTAACAACTGCTGCGTCTCTCAAATAATATCTCTCGTGTAAAATCCACGCAAAGTGATGGATTACAAGGTTGCTTTTAAATGTCATGGCTTTTGCAAAAACTTCCATCCCTGGAAGCGTGTCATTTGACTTCCCGTGGCCGAGGCAAGGAGCCCTCGGCGCGGAGACGTAAGCGCAGAGGAGCGCGAGCGATCCCCGGGTGGTCGGAGGATGGAAGCGGTGTGAAGAGGCATCCGATATTTTTGCCTCTCGCCCGACTTAATCGTTTCTACTTCATTAATCGGTGATATAGTCTGTAGTTTGTTTTATTTCGATTGGGTTTTTAAATGAAGTTTCGGGAGGCTCAGTCAAGATTCGGCGCGCTGGTTGTGTGCGGGCGTGCATGCGTGTGTGTCAGAGTGTGCGTGTGTGTGTGTGAGGGGGAGACAGTAAAGATAGAGGATGCTTGTTGGCTTGCAGTCCATCATTGCGGGACCTGCGAGGCTCTCGGTACCAGGCACGGTTGCGCAACAAGCATGTGAGGCGCAAAAGTGGGAGAAAGTTTCGAGCTGCAACGAGGTTTACATTTGAAAGCATCTTTAGGTGATTTATTTTTAATTAAGCGTATTTGACATTTTATAAAGCTGAAGTGGTGTGTTTTACGCAAATGTGGCTGCGTGTGGATGAGGGGGTCAGGTGGATTGGGCACCTGCACCGAATCCGCGTTCTCAATCTTTTTGCTGACTGATTGTTTTGTCGCAATTAATCTTCTTCCTCCTTTTGCGTCATCTTCTCATGAGAGAATAAGGACTTCGTGTGGGGCAGCACCCGAGGGTGCCGTGGCCGCCTGTTGACAAATATGTTGGGGGGCGGGGGGGGGGAGAGAAAAAAGGGCCTGGGGGAGAAAATGATGCGTTTTGGGTGTCCACAAAGACCTTAAATCATTTTTCTAAGAGATGCAAAGTGTGGAATTTTGAGGGAAATGGCATTTTAAATAAACGGCGGTTACATTCAAAAGAGGAGAAAATGTTTCGTTTGTTCACAAGTGTGTGGAAGAAAAAACAAGTTGAACAAATGACAATTATTATTTAAGGCAATTTATTCGTGGCAAAAATGAGTATGGTGTACGAAAAGATGAGCAAACTTTAACGACACATTTTTAAACAGCTTCTTTATTGGAATTATTTAATAAAACATACATTTTGGAACGTTATTGATGTGTTTTTTTTTTCTGGGGGGTGAGAATGAGAACATTTCTTAAAGGGCTTTAATTTATGTCCATTTAAATTGACAGTCGTTATTTATGCTTGAAAGAAAATGTAAACATGTTGACGTCTCTAAAAATAAAAGACCGCACAAGAGCCTCGTTAAGAAGTCAACAGCGTGACTGGGATCAATAGATCGGCTTCGAATGCATTCAGAAAAGGCAAAAAAATACGTTTCATAAAACAGAGGAAATAATTATTTGACGGAGGGAAGAAGGCAAAGACAAACATTTAAATGAAGAGGATCGATTATTTTCCCTTGCCGCGGTCGTTAAATGGTTACGAAAAATCGACCCTCGCAAAGTTTACAACCAAGCGCCTATTTTTTTTTTTTTAAATTTATTTATCTATTTGACTCCATTAAGCACCGCGCTGCTGCGCTTTTGCGCAAAGCCGCAGGCCGCCTCTGCCGCAATGTGAGCACCACCGTAAAAAGAAAACACGCTCTTGTGCTCGCCCGCGTGTGAGTGTGAGTTGCGCGTGCATGCTTCATCTCTAAAAAGAGTCTCTCCTTGCAAGGGGTCTGTAACGCGGCTTCCTATCAAGTGCGTCAGGTCGACTATGGGCCGAGACCTGGACGAGGTACTGTTTCAACCGGCCCACGCCCTCTTCCCCCACTTTATGACTTAAATAGCAACCCCGCTTTTTTTTTTTCTTTTTTCCCAAGCAGAACTTCGCGTATTCATCTCTGCATTTAATATCATTAAGATATAGCAGTTTGAAATGCAAAAATGATTAACAGAAAAATCAATAGTTAAGAGGGTAATAAAAATATAATTTTGAATGCAAAATGATCAATTAATATAGTTTTATACAGCAGATTTTTTTCATTATAAATTAAAAATAGCGTGTTGTAATTAGTGAAAATCTTGGAAAAGCATTTTCAGTTTTAATTTTAATGCTTGCTGCCATGTTATTTAGAAAAGAAATGCTTTTTTCTAAAGGAATATTGTGGAAAGCAAAAATCAGTCTGATGAAAATAACGGCGAGTTCTTCGATAACGATAGATACATTTTAAAATCATTCTTATTTCTACAGGCAGTCTAATTTGTTAGTTTGGAAAAGCTTTTTAATTATTTTCCCTTTTTACATCTTCATTAGAAAACCAACCACAATTTTGTAAATGTGTCAGACTACCAATTTTTTTTATTTGTATTTATTTTCAAACAATCAGGTCAAATTTCAATCTCTCTACACATTGTCATGTCTCCCCCATCTCGGAAATGCCTTCAAGATGATAACATTAATCTCGTTGGAGCAGCTCAGGAAGCGATAATGTGACGATTAACACATTGATACACTCACAATGTGTGTGTGAGTGTGTTGCATATGTGCTGCCGATGCATCTTCGGCAGTGAGCGGCAGAGATTTAATGCACATGTGCGGAATGAGCCACACTGATTGTGTGCGTGCGCGTGTGTGTTATTATTTCCATATCTGACTTTGATGGGTCGTTGAACACGAGCATATGGGATGTCGATATGGTGTCAAGTGTGTGTCTCCAACTGTGCGTGTGCGTGTACGCTGACACCCAGTTTGTGTGTGTTGCCATTTCTTTTTCTGAGTGGGTGGCTAAATACTCTTGTGCCAGTTGCTGGAGTGGTTGTGTACAGTCGAGGCGAGCGTGCACGAGGAGTTTATGGTTGAGTGTGTGTGTGTGTGTGTGTTGGCCGGGACTCCATGTGTGTGCGGGTGCGAGGTGAAGTGTCTCTTGGCCGGCCTTGGCTGGAGGAGAGCGGCGAGGTGAAAGCGGAGATTTTTGCAAGAAAAACTGCTTTCCTTCCCTTTGCTGACTTTCTTCTTCTTCTTCTTCTTCTTCTTCTTCTGTCTATCACTGTCATCCTTTCCTCGATCCGGCTCAATCTTAACAGAAGAGAGGCTCAATCGACGCTGCAGTTAAACAGTGGCCTCGAAATGGTGTATAAAAAAAAATGGAGGTCCATTAGTGCGGCAACGACGGCGGCGGCTCGGTTTGTGTTATTGTTGCCAGAGCGCTGACACACACATTTAATGGCATGTTTAACATGTGTGTTCTATTTTATATTGGGAGCATTTGTGGCTTGATTGTTTTTCAGGCTTTTTCCCCGGGCGGTTTTTATTGGGATCGAGAACGGAATGGCCGGGTTCAAATGCATCCTTCACTCGTCCTGACATAAATATCAGATTGTGTTGGCAATCCAGCGTGGGCGTTTTTTTTAAACCTTTGTGTCAGAAACCCTCAACTCCAAACCTTACCTTGACATCCAGTTTGCTAATCCGGGTCATCGCAGATAAGCCTGGTAAGGAATTTTAGGGATGCGCATTGTCATATATTATCGGCACGACCCAAGGCATGGTTCGGATCACGTGTGGCGTTACCATTTGGTCCGTTGTTGTTTTTTTCTGAAGGCCCGCCATCTGGAAACAGCCATGTTGACAAAACACATCAACCACAAATGAATTTGGTAAACGATGCGGAAAGGCTATGATGGAATTGGGGCCAAGAAATGGACAGCAAACTCGCATATGTATTATTATTATTTTTTTTTAAATGCCACGATGAGCTACCGCCAAGCTGTACAAAACAATAAATACAATCAGATCAGATCCATTCACGTGGAGCTGTCTCTCAAGTGAAGTGTGGAGAGTCTCTGTCAATGAATATTTATCTTCTTTCCTTCTTTGCCGGGCGGCATCATTGGGGTGATTGAACACTCAATGGAGAAAACTATTTTTCGAGAGAATACGGCTACTTGTTCTTTCGTACGACATCGGGTTAGCTAGCGTTGTTAAAAAAATCGCTTTTCCAATTGCAAAGGCAACTCACATACCTTTAAAGGGATTCATCAGGATTTTATTTGGAACTTAACTTCAGAGTTGCTATGTCGCTTTTGGCTAGTTTCCCGCGGCGAAACAAGTCGCCCATGTGAGGAGAAAGTGCGTGTGTCGCTCAGGATGTCACCACCCTGCTGCGGTCTAATGAGCCTCACAAACACACACACGCGCACACACACACGGAGGTATGTGTGAATTTACAGTGCCAGCAAGTCAACATGCACTCCGCGACCGGGGATGGGAGGGGGGGGGGGGGATATTTTTTCGAGAGGAAACGTTCCCGCGTCGGCGTGAGCGCACGTCTGAGACGAAAGTGACACGGCTCGTGACCCGCGCTAAGTGACAGGAACCCGGGCCGGGCCCGACTTTCACGCCGGCTTCTCCCTTTTCCTGTTATTCCTCAACTCCTGATTTTTTTTTTTTTGTTCTCCTCTGGAGCGATGCCAGTGTGACGGGCAAATCGTTTGCTCTTTTTTTTTATTATTATTATTTCGTGTGTCTTAGAGGACTCCCCCCCTCCCCTTCTCCCCATCTGCCAATTTGCCCCATCAGGAGTGGCAAGAGAGCTCTCAAAGCAGAGAAGCTTTCATTTGTCTTGTTGTCCGTGTGACTAATGCCACCGCTATTGTCGAAGAGAAAAAAAAAAAGCACTCGGGCTGGATTGCTATTATCATTATCGCTCAAAATCATCATCATTACGGCGCGTGTTTACGGTCGTGGGGGTAATGACGGGCATTTTTGCGACCGTTTGTTCCCGCTGCTTTTTACACGTGAATTATCAAAATTGAACATTTTCTCTGTCCTGTTTTTTTTTTTTTAAACTTGCAATGGAGATGTGATGGCCAGAGGCCCAAAGAGGATTATTATTATTTTTTTTTTTTTTGTGGAAGGGAGGTTCTGGAGAAGGGAGGCTAGTGGTACAGGCCGTGGTCGGCACGTTGCCAACACACATATTCCCTCCCAAAGGCGAAGATAACCTTTATACACAAACTAGTTTTTTTTTTTTTTTGGGGCACACATGGCGTCTCATTAGCTACTTTTTGGTTTTGTTACATGTGTAAGCATTTGTTTGCGCTGCTGGATTAATAAGGTTTAATGGCCGCTGTTAAATGCGGCCGCGTCGGCGTCCCGCGGCTCGTGTTTTCCGAGCCGGGTGACTTTTTTGGGGGTTTTGTGTGTGTGGGCCACATGTGTTGTCACATGTCTCCCTCAGAGAGGTGAGGGGGGGGGGCACCGGTGGACCCCCACCCACCCGTCTCGTGACATTTATTGTGCGACGGAACAACGGGGCAAAGTGAAAAATCTTGTCTGGCTCTAAATGGGAAATTTTGTATGTGTGTTAAAAGGAAGGCGAAGGTGTTTTGTTCGCACACACACACACACTTGCTGTTGATGTTTTCTCAGTAAATGGCTCGACCTGCCTCTTCCATTGTCGGGAAACACTCAGCGGTAAAGTGGACGGCCGCAGCTCGTGACGAGCGCGACTTTTAATATTTCATGCCTTTTAATCTATTTGATATGTTTCTCCTTCCCCAAAAACATCAACAAGAAAAACACTTTTGTTTTCCACGTTGATGAGGCTTTGTAAAAAAAAAAAAAAAAAAAAAAAAGGTCGACCTCTCGTCAGGTATTTCGTTCCTCTGCCGGTGCCTCGTAAATTCGCCGCGGCTTGAAAGGAGGCCAGGAGGCTAAAGATCAACGTTTGGCCCGTGATTTAAAGCGCTGACATCGATAAGAATGGCCGGCAAAACAAGCGGCGGCTTTCCGCAGCGGAATGACACTTAAGAACGGCATTATGACACGGGCGAGAAAGCGAGGGAGGGGGTCGGGGGTCTGTTAGGGGGAATCAATTGGTAATAGGCTGAAGTCACAGAGGCGATTAGAGGCGTCGACTCGCCCCGTGTTGTAAATGCTGTCAGATCTGTTCAAGGAAGCCTAATACCTCTCAGGTTGAAAGCTGTAATAACATCAAGTGTAAGTCGAGCTGCGGGGAAGTGCAAAAGTGAGTCTGGGCAGGCTGGAAAGAAAAAAAAAGAAAAAATAGGAACAGGAAGTGGTTGAAAGTGGTTCAACATTGAGGTGTGCACGTGTATACCAGGAGCAAGGAGAGGGGGGGGGAGTGGGAATGGGAGGGGTCGGGCTAATTCATTTGGCCTCATTAGAGTCAGGGATGGGGGGACGGGGGGTCCCCCCCCACAAGTGCACCCTGGTAGATTTATGCAAACACCCTTAAGCCCCTTTCACACTGCCTTCATGGCAATTTGGCGCATCACAGGCATGACGGCTATTTGCTTGTCGCTTTCAGGCAGCGATGGTCGGGTCGGCCGTGAAATGACGTGAAAAATTCGGATCCTTATCGGGATTCTGTGGAGCTTGATGACCCTAAATCGAGCTACGATTGCTTCGGACTTCGAGTGTGCGTCTGTCGTCTCAAGCACATACTTACACACATACGCACGGGCCCACAAAATCTTTTCACAGGCACACACAAAATCTTTTTACGCACACACACACACACACTCAGATGACACAGGCACATGGCGCAGTTTGGGGAATAGAAAATTGCCTTCTCAGGAAGGCCCCGGCCAATTAAGGACCTGACCGTATTGAATGTCAAGTGTTAATTTAGCCCCACCCCCGCCCCCGCTCCTTTCTGTACAAGCCGCCCACCATTTCCCTGCAGTGTGGGTCCCAGGGATGAGCCAAAGTTGATTGCTGCTCCATATTATGTGTCGCAAGCATAAGTGGCAAACGTGCCCCCTCCTTGTTAGCCTTCAGCGGAGCCCCCCCTTTTTGCACTCCCCCCCCCCAGAGGGACGCAACGATGGCGGGGAGGAGGAAGGATTAACTGTACCGCAGTGATAAGCACAAGTGTGTTTGGGGAGGGGGGGGGGGGGACTTAGTTGGTGAAGACGTAAGGGCAGCGTAGAGAGAGAGAGACAGAGAGAGGCCAAAGGGTTTGTTTGATCTCACAGGACTGGGCGGTGACTCATGATGGTCTTTTAATGGCCTTCACTCTTAGCGAGGTGACGTCCCAGGCACACATGTCTTCCACACACGGCTCCCAAAGGAGACACAGTACGCATACGCGCCAACCGTGCAGGAAAAAAAAAAAAAAAAAAACGTGCGGAATATGCACGTCAGGCCTGGAGTTGAAAATGTCACAAGGTCGCCATTTTTTGGACTATCATCAGAATGCATATGTCAAATTAACATGGCGGCAACCGCCACCCTTCATGAAGTTTGCAAGAAAGTTGTCCGAGCCTAATAAAACACTCCAGGGTCCGAGTTGCGCGTTGCACTGATGGTAAATGTCCACCTCCTTTACCTCGGTGATCTAATAGATATCCACTTAGTCTTAATGGGCAGATTCCCTTTCTCCGCTCCTGATGCACACTTTAAAGGTAGAATTCCCAGCTTGTCTTTCTCTCGTCTCACTCCTTGTGACCGCCGCCGTTTTCCGCCACTCCGGCTCGGACGGACGGACGCGTAGAAAAATGAACACTCGACATGTGCCCCCCCCCCCTCGGCAATGCTATCTCGCATCAAGTCTGCTTACGCGGACACGCTCGGCCGTGTTTGTGTGCACTGATGGTGATGCGGTGGAATTGAATTGAGAGTGTGAGTATTGATCACTTCCTCCCCCTTGTGTGCTATTAGAACTGTGCTGCCGCTCGCTTCGAGCCACCTGCACAAAGCCGACAAACACTCGCCGTGACGGGCACACGCCAGGAAATTCTGCGGCGGGTTTGCAAAGACTAGATCACGAAATAGGCTAACAATTCGATTTTGGAAGACATAATGCTAATCGAAACACATTGTGGCAATTTTGAATTTCTTTTTCCTCTCAAATTGGGTCCGTTTTTTGAGACATTTCTTTATAAATTACGACTTGGTATTCATTTCATGCTGCAACTTTAATAAGGTTGTGTGTATCTTTTCGAGCAGTTCCAAACGTTCATTTTTGATGCATTATCTTGAAAGCCATTTTTTTTTTTATTCACGGGCTGACCCGGTCCAACGTACGAGTTCCAATGATGAAAGTCACAAAGTGTGTCCCCCGCTTTACTGTCAAAAATACAAGCGCCGTGAAAATATCCTTGGTGGCGGTAATTACAACTCCAGACGTGTTATGACAGACGGAGCTGAGCGTGGCAGATTTATGCACGTCAGGGGCCCCCTTAAACGAAGCCCATTTTTGCACACACGTTTGCATTGTTTCGCGCCACAATCTGTTATGTCAATAACACAGTACGAGTTCATAAAAGTCAATTCAGCCGGCGATCGTCATGATCGGCGCCACCCGTACAGCGGGGCGGAGGTAGGGGAGGGGGTGAGCCCAAGCGCGGGTGGGTAGATGGTGATGTCTGCAGGGTGGTGGCGCTAGTGGCCTCTGACAGGGCTTAATTGATCACCCTGACCCGAGAGCGGCGAAAACGGCAGCGGTGGCGTGGAAGGATGCGATAGATGAAGAAAGAAAGGAAGGAGAAATTGCGCCAGCGAGTGGCTTAATCTCAGCGGAGCGCTCATTTCTGGGCTCGGGATGATGAATACGCCGGGCCTAGCGGCTGACACAGATGGATAAGGCCGGCTTGCGGGCTGCTGGAGTTATAAATTAACACATTATCGGGCCTTAATGCGGACTTGCGACCTCACACAGACACCATCAGCGCACACGCGCGCACGCTCGCACTTTGCGAGGGTGCCGACGGTGCTCCTCGAGGGGCATCGATTTGTTAAAGTGCTGAATTGGCGTCGCGGCTGCCGGGACTACTTTTTTTCCCCCTCGCCCCCTCCTCCCTCTGCTTTTTACTGACTCTTCATCTCTATTTTCACCATCTTGTCCATCGCTCATGTCTTGATTTGTCGACTCAAAAACGCCCTCTCCCCTGGGTTGTCCTGGCCCAAATCCCCCTTTTTCCGGGTCCAGCTGCTCCCTTCGGCGGCCCCCGCGCGTAACACGGGCCAGCCGACATTGTTATGTCGCTGATTTGGAGAGTGAAAGGGAAGCACTATGCGTGTGTAGCGAAGGGGGATTGCTTTTTAATAAGCGCACGAAGAGCGGGGTTTATATTCCGAGCCGCCTGCGCATTGTAAGGCCACACACGGTGACAAGTTCCTGCGCAGTTCTCGCTATGTAAAACCTCAACCAGATCAAGTACCGTGCCAGCAGAACAGTCCGGTTCGGTACCGAATGGACTTGGAAGTGGTCTCGGAAAAATTGGACTATTAGTGTGAAGTGCTGCCTCCATGAGTGAAAATAATATTTTCCAACAGGTAGCCAGCCACTTGCTAGCTCCGCCCAGTCGTCATGGTAACAGGAGTTGTCGTTAACAAGTGCAATTGAGCACTGTTGAATGCCGAAATGAATTTTTTTTTGTTTTGAAAGAATGTAAAAAGAACAATGTTAGCAAACGAACTTTATTTATTCTTTTTTTTAAAAATCTATTTATTTATGTATTTAAAATGCAAAATTGGTGCTGTCATTGTACACGGACGTGCACGCAAAAAATAAAATAAAAATCACAATTATTTAACAAGAAAAGATTACGCAAGGTACGGAAGTCATCGCTCTGCCGTGTTGGAGTCCGGGACCGAGCGGTCTTTTGCTAGCTCCATTATCACCCATCGCTCACGTTGTGCGTGCGTTGGCTATGATCGACCGTGTGAGGCCGAAAAGAGAGATTCAAGGGGAGTAATGACAGTCCCCCTGCTTACTTGCTTGCTGTGGTCCAGCCCAAACATTTACCATCTGGTGACCAAAGCCTGACCCTTTACTGGTTTCGCGCAGACACGCACGCACAACCGCACACATACACACACTCGGACGACATCCAAGTGATGAGTGAGCGACCCCCTCCCCCTCCCCTCCGTTTCCCAGCCGAGTGTCCATCTCTGCCAGACAACTCGATCCCCCTCCTGACCTCGCTTAAGTCCAGCCCCCGGCCGCACATGATTGGTGAAGGGATGATAGATTGATGGCTGCCTGATCTGTTGGCGGCGCTAATGAAACGCTCCATAAAGCGTCCGTTCTGGCTAAGGGAACGTCAGCAAACACGCCTGGCGCTGACCAAAACAAACACGCAATCCGCTCGCTCGCTAATGACATATCGCCCTTTTATTTTCCCCACCTCAGCTTTTTGCTTCACTTAGCCAGCGTCTTCATCTAAGTCTTGAAAGATGAAGCCATTAGGCAATGGAGAGGGGGGGGGGGGGGGGGGGGGGGGGGGGGGGCTACAGGTACCTTTTCAATGGGACTTAAGGAAATTTTTAGACATGACTTACTGAAAGAGTGACGCATGCATCACCGAGTTGTGACATTTTAAGGTCAACTCGAAGGTCACCAAGGCTTAAGCCCTACTGTACATATGGCGACTGAGCGAGTGTGTGTGTGTACCTTTCTAAAGTCACTCATCGCCTGCTTTCCAGTCGAGTCGGGGGAACAAGGAGTGAGCGGAGAGCAGCTTGTGATGTTGTGACTGTGGCTTGACGATAGACAGAAAGAAAAAAAAGGGGGGGGGAGTAGAGAGAGTGACCGCAGTGGTAATGGGGGGAGGGGGGGGGGGCAAGACACAACATGGAGAGAAAGCAGAAGTGGGGAATCTCTGCAAGAGGAAGGCAGAAAGTGGGATGGAGGGAGGGAGGGATTGAAGGAAGAAGATAGCGGGGGGATGAAGAGGGGGGGGGGTGGGGGGGCCTCCGCCGCCTCGGCCGCCTCGGCCTGAGGCTGATGCGTAGTGACAAGTCACTTAGGAGGGTTTCACTTCCTCTAAACTGCGGCCGGTGGCAGGAAGAGACGTCGCGAGTTGGGACAATCAAGCGCTGGAGGAGATATGACGGGACGCATGCAGAGCGGGACGCATGCAGAGCGGGACGCATGCAGAGCGTGCCGCGCCGACAGCGAGCGAGGAAGGAAGTGAGACAAGACGTGTGTTTGTTTGTGTGTAGTACGTGTGTGTGAGTACACAAACCAGAAGCCACCAGATTCTTCTATGCGCCGCAACCCTTGAAGATAAAAAAAAAAAAAAAACGCTCGAAATAACAAAGATGAAAATGACTAGAATGAATATTTAAAGCCATAAATTATATTTGGACATAAGAAACTTGACGAACTATGCACCTACAATCGTGATTTGGCTCTCACAAACCTTACGAAAGATATTAAAGATGAATTTAAGCACAAGAAAAAGATTAAGAAGGAAAAAAAAAAAATCTACAAACTCATTTTTTATGCGCCACACCCCGTTAAAAAGTTATTTTCATTTATGCGTCACCTGGTTCAGAAACCACAGCTGCCAGCCTTTTCATACTCCAAGTAAACCGTTGGCATGATTTGAAAATAACGCATAATAATATTATTCGATTGCGTTTTGCGCTGCGGTGTTGCCGGCCGGTTGAGCGCTCGCCCCGTGAGGGAGGGGGGGGGGGGAGAGCCAGCCTCGGGCTCCTCATGGTACCGCGTGTTACCACTCTGCCTCCCTCATTCCTTCACCTCCCGTCCGCAAGTGAGGAGTGCGAGGGAGAGGAGGAACAAAGACACGCTCCGAAGAGCCTGCCAAGAAAACAAACCTTTTTCTGTGTGTTTTGCAAATAGTTCAGTGTCACAAGTTCTGATAAGTGTCCCGAAAAGTTCTTTGGCTAGGGTACGTACCGTGTTAGCCGCGCGCAATGAGCCGTGCCAAGAATGTCCGTGTAATTGGAGCGCGGGCCCAATCCAAGAAATACACTTTCCCCCTGTTTCGCAGATTAGCTTTTACGTTCCGAGCAACGAGGGCGAGACAATTCTGAAATTGTCTCCTGACGAGAATTCTTAAGCGTTCAACTCACACATGCCTTCATGAACGCTTGTTTTTTTTTTTGGTCCGTTCCACTCGCGCATCACTGAGCATCTGCAACTGTGCTGAATGAGGACTTGTGAGACAAAAGGCCCTGGCAGCACATCGCAGTGAACATAAAAAGGGCAGTTTGCACTTCGTAATGTAAAATACTCAGAAGCCCTTTGAGCCGAAGTGACGACGGAAAAGGGCTTTACAGATTTAGCCGTGTGACACGCAAGATTTCTTTATTTCCCCGTGTCAAGACTGAGCTGTGAGTTCGAAAGGGGCTAGTGATTTCATATCAAAAGGAGCCTTCCTTCCTCACGCTGTTTGGGATTGTCCAAAACGCCAAATCAATTAAGGTATTTTCCATGATTGTGTCGAGAGAGGGAAAAGACCCCCCCCTACAATCCCTGAGTGGGTTTGACTGCGAGTAGCCGCACTTTTCAATGCGTATCAAGCCCACAATGGCTTAAATAATTCATCTCCGCTTGCTGGCTTTCCCTCCATGTTGCTCTTTGTCCCCCACCGCCGCCATCCTCTTGTTCCTCTCACCATCATTTGTTTGCTTTGAGGAGCTAAATCTTGTTTGCGCGTATTAATAAAACAAGGCGGATTATCTCAACCCCACCCCACCCCGGACCCCGCACTGCCTCCTTCTTACCCGAGACAAGTACACAGCGGTAGCGAGGTAGCGCTTACGGCCCGCCGAGGGCCGGGTGGCTTCTCTGTTTGCAGAGAACTAGCGCGCCGGGTTAATTAGATTAATTCCGATGCCTGTAATGATTGCTCACCATCTATTTTTAATGAGTGGCGCATATCAAAGAGCAGCAAAGCATGTGAGAGGCTCCAAGTATCCCCCCCCCCCACACACACACACAAAACGTGTGTGTGTGGATCTGTCAGGGGCTTATAGCGTGTTAGCATATTGCCGTCGAGTGCGTATGTTCTTGTCGCTGATGATGCTGACACGGCAAGAGTTGATCCAATAAAGTGAAACTATGCTTGTCAGTAGAGCACAGACCTCCATCAAGACACACACACACACGACACATCAGGCATCTTTTTTTCACTGCGTTGCCCCATCCGCCTAATCTGTTGGATCACTGACCCGCCGGGCTTCCCCAAATTCAAGCTGCGGCGGGTGAAAATAATCAACAAACAACAAAATCGATTTCAGCGCATACATACGTGGAATACGGCGACATAACGAGCTAGCTAGCTAAACTAATGACAACCGCAGTCAAAGCCAGAATCTTTTGTGGTTGAATACTAACTATTATGATAATGAACTACCAAACAAGAATGGAAATGGCATGTTGCTCATTTTTAATAGGCCTTTGTCTCCTTGGCCCAGTAACAGGCGACTATAAATATTTCAAAGGTGTGTTTGTTCAAAAGTAAACAAGGGGTGGGGGCTGAAACAACAATTTGATGTCTCTCGAAATGAGACCCTGCAAAGGTGAAATTAGACCTGAACGTTATTTGCAACAAATATTCTTTTGAATATATATGAACACACAGACGCTGGGTAGATTTCCATGAAAAATTAAAGCAGGTGTTTCCGGTAATTATAGCACTGTTTGCTTTTGCCTCAAAGCCAGGCTGAAGTGTAATTAAACATGCGGGCACAGCACACGCATCGTCAAAAGTAAAGCTTGTCTTAATCCAGGCCATGGAACAGCGCCATTACGTATGTCAACGATGCTAAATGAGCCAATTTATTGGTCACACTCAATGGGAAGTACTAATTAAACTGTGGACAGCAGGACATGCTTCTTACCTGTCCAATTTACCATAAAGAAAATCTCAGAATTAGAAGCCCAGCATGCTTGCTTCAAGTTGTTTACACAAACGTTCAATCAAACTATTTCATGAAGCAAAGTATGCTATCTTAATGCTAGCTTACGGTGTGAAACTTCATACATCGGCTAAGAGAAATTAGCACTGATGTTGTGGTTATAAAACGGTTAGGGACCTTCTTAAACTTTTATTCTCCAGGTTTATTTAACTTTATTCTCGAGGTTTGGACGGACACAACAGTGTGATGTGAAGCCATTTGGAAAATGTGCCAAGCTCTTTTTATGAATGAGAGGAATCTTGTGTGTGTGTGTGTGTTTGTGTAAGCTGGCAACGACCCCCCTGGAGGGTACATAATTCTGCGGGACGCGTCCAATCAGCGGCGGCGTATGCGCGACACATGTTTTTTTATTCAATTTTCTTGTCTTTTCATCTTGCGCCACCGCCAGAACGCTTCCTGCTATTTTCCTCCCAGCTCGGGACAAACGAATAACAGATGTGAGAGGGCTGGAACGCAAAATCCCCTACACAATCCCCCACCACCACCACTGACACCCTCCACCACCTTCCTCCACCCTCCGTCTTCGGCGACGAATGTGTGACAACCTTTGCACTCTCACCCGCTTCTTTTGTTCCCTTCCAGACTGCCTAGCCCATGTCCGCTATGCTAGGACGCGAGTTCCCTTTCACTGGAAGCATGTTTTCTTAGCGTGTATCTGTGTGTGTTTTCAATCCCACTCATGTTTATGCAGCGATGAACTCAATAAAATCAATACAAGGCTTTTTTTTTTTTAGATCCTCCCATATGAAAAAGATAAAGCTACACACCTGGCAAGGAATGAGTTCATGACACCAGATTTATAACCGCATTCCAAGCCAATAGGGGGCAGTACATCACCTGGGGGTTAAATCTATAAATCACACCCCTGCTAGTCCGTCTTGTTTTATCATTGTCAGAAAAAGTATCTCTCGGAGTTGCGTGGAGCTGTTTAACTGTTAGCTAGATGCTAACAGGCTAAGCTAAGATAGGGGATTTTACAGTAGCTTAGCTGGGCCAAATGGATTCCAAAATAGACTTTTATCATAATACTAGAATAGTCCTATCAATTGGGGACTTAAATAATGAAATCAAAATCCAATACATTAGCTTACTTGCGAAATCCCTCGTCGCAACTATCAAATCGATAGCATATCAATGCGGCGTAAATTTATTTCTCCAAGGCCGACGACCGGAACGGTGAGGGTCTCGTCGGGCGCGTCTGGGAAGCGTCAATATTTTCACATGTAAGCTTGCGAAATGAATGGCCTAATATCTGCGAGCGCATAATCCTCCCTCTTGTTTCTCGGGGAGACGGCAGCATCGGAATCAATGAGGCTCTGGGAAAATTAGAACCGTGCATGCAAACATCCCAAAACACACACGCATAGTGTCTACGCTCAAGTTCACTCTCAAAGTGACTTTCTTAATGAGCCTTGTAAAATCAATATTCTTTGACTTTCAGGTATGTGGAAGTGATTCAGCGTTACTTATGAGCAAGAAAAAATAAAGTCACATTTGGCTGTGATTAAAGGCAATCAGTTATTGTATTAAGTCCAAATGGCTGACACCGGAGTACCTGCGCAGTGAAAACACATGTTGATTAGTCATCGGGCTGTAAATAAGCGCCAGGTCACACAGTGGAAACATCCGCCTGTGATTGGGCTGCAATAAATGGCAGGGGGGGGGGCGAGTTTGTGACTATGATGTCATTAAGGTGGGAATCCTTTTTGTAACAGCACTTAATAGAAGCTACGCTAACATCAGAACGCTAATGCCATCTCCACGACGAGTCAACTATCAAGCGGAAGGATGAGAAAGGACAAAAAAAAAATCCGGTCGCTACAGATCTCAGCCGTACGATTCAAAGTAACAGTCGGATTGAGTTTCGAGCGAGTCCCCGAGCATCTGGCGGAGCGACGCGGGGAGGGAGGTCGCCGTCGTTGATAGTGATGAAATCATTTAAGCCATCAACGAGCCAGTTAAGCGCCACTCAGCGCCCCGCTACGAAATCACACACACACACAGTGGTGAAATGTGTGTGTGGAGTATTTGGATTAAGGTTTAAAGCTGCCTCTTAAATTTCTATCTTTACGTTTCGGCAACGTGCAATCACTAATGCTTCATTTAACTTCAAGAAAGCGTGTAGGAAGCAAATTTCCTGATATGAATGCACACATTATACCTCCTCATTTTTTGTCTTGTTGAAATCAGCATTCTTCATTCTTATAGAAGTGAGTTTTACGTCATTCCACATGTTGCCGAGCTGGTTTCCACTTGCGGCTGAGAGGTCCTTAGTCCTCTGTGAGTTTAGGGGAGGGGCCAATGGGCACCCGTGAAAAATATATATACATCAAGTGATTTTTTCAAACACTCAAGTGAAATACAGAGGATTGTTTTCTCAAATTTGCGTCACACACAATAATCGTCCAACAGCGGCAAACAGGACAATTACCTGGTCAAGGCATTAACGCTGGGTCACTCCACACACACATACGCAAACACACACTCACGCGTCGACAATGCGGCCGTTTATGTGTTTCAACGGGTCAGGCTAACAATGTGCCTTATTGGTCAGGCCGCCGTTTACAAGGAGCCGCGCCACCATTGGAGCAAGCAACGGCGAAACCGCCAACTAAATCTGCCATGAAACACAAGAAGCGCTGCAATAAAAAGCCGAGCGAGCATCTGCACCAAACTGGAACCAGATGAAGCCGTCAAGGATACGCCGGGGCTTTTCTAACCCGCCTTGTTTCCTTTGAGGCCGCGGCTCGTCTCTGGATGAGTGGCGAGCCGAGTGATTTTGTGCATAATTACGTGTGTTGAGGCTCACGCACGCACGGCACGCCATTTGTGTATGTGCGTGCGGCTGCACTCCGCTCGGCCTTTTGCGTGTATCATGTTATGCCCCAACACAAGTAAGTAGTGAGGCCACGGAGGATAGCGGCTGCCAACAACAGCAACAGCTACTGGCACGCCGCCATTCCACCCCGGAGGCTTCTGGGATGCGAGCAGAGCTACATGGTGGGAGGCGGCTGGGGTGAAACTCCGCAAAGGGTCACCCTGCGTGTCCGAGGTAAAAAAAAAAAAAAAAAAAAAAAGGCCACCTTTTCGCGCCGAAGCTCAGCGCTTTGTAACAAACGACGCTCAAGAGTGGGTTTTGGGTTCTTGTTTGAGATTTCCTCGTTCTTCCCCGGGAGACGACAAGTGGGCTTTTTCCATCCCGAGCTCCAGACGACTTATTTCCGCTGTGCTGGTTTTTCGTTATTTGATCACTGGCAAGCCCGGCAGGCCGCTGACACTGTACAGATGTGTACAGATGTGCAATGCTCATGTGGTCCCCTCTTTTTGGCTACTTTTTTTTGGAGGGGGGGGGGGGCAAAAGTAATCTAAGAGATGGCAGGGAGGATGTTGGGCTTGTGGAATTTTGCCTCAGTCTTGTCAATATTGGAGTGGGTATTTGAACACATTCCTTTGGTTGAGGAACAGAAATGTGACCTAAAATGTTTAAACAAAGAGAAATAAGCAGGCGAGCAGATTTGAGCTCATGTAAACGCCCAGTTGGAATTCGATTTTGATCCTCGGTGGCATGGAGAGGCAAGGCTATTTATTTTATTTATAACCCCAAAAATCGTCAGAAAATGCTGATAAGCATTCATATGTTCTTTAGGGGGGGGAAAAAAAAAAGCGAAAAACACCCAAATGTAAATGAGCTGACTTGGGGGGGGAGGCAGTGCCCCCGCAAGCCCATCCTTTAGCTCCGCCAGTGCTGCCAAGACACCTCAAGATGCGGCAACCGAATCCCATTCCTCATTGATAAACCATAAACCACAAATAGTTTCATCCCGCTTTGTTTGCCTTCCACCGTCTGATTGCCGTCCATTTGATTTGATTCGGATCATTCTCGTCTGTCAGAAGGCTTCCTAAGGCCAAAGTCGTGGGAGCGGCTTGCGGGATTTTAAGCCCGACCCGCAAGTCCGTCCAAGCAAAACAGATATCTTCCTGCGCGCACGTATCACGTTACTCTTCCACTCTCCGTGTAACGTCAAGAAGTCGCCCCGCTAAAGTGCAACCGGCCAGGAAAAATACAGCCGAGTCACCTAATTCGTGAACATGAAACATTTCTGGCCAACATTCGGTAAAGTCATCAGATCGCTTTATGAGCCCGCTAAACAAGAAGCGTTCATCCCCGGGTTACACTCCACATCGTGTCTGGCCTGCTGACTTTGATTTTTTTTAATGAACAGCTCAATATCTAATTCATTAAAGTGGCTGTTTCATTTGATGCCTTTTCCTGACGCCGGCTGAAGCGAGGCAAGCGAGGGAGATAATGTCGATGGAGACCCTCCTGCACACGCTCAGCGCGTCCCGCAGAGGGCCGAGGGGACGTCGGTCGATTGTGCCCCCCCCCCCAACCCCCCTCCGTAGGGGCGGAAGCAGTTTTAGTCGCTTTGACTGCCGAAGGACGCCAGTGGTAATTGGCCTCGTGCACGCCGGCTTAACAATCGGTATGGGACGAACGACCGCACGCGCTTTTCCTTCTCGCGGCGTCCATCTGCCCGGCGAAAAAAAAAAAGCATACAGAGGCATAATAGGCTTTAGCGCCGTCTTGAAAACGAGCGGCCCCCGGCTCAGCTCGGTGCCAAAGAGTGGCTTCTACTCGCAGGCAATTAGCATCGCCCACATTTGCAAAATCCTTTTAGCCAAATTTACATTCATTTGTTTTCAATTGCGCTTCTTCTCATTTGGTTATTCCAGCTGATTCGGTATCAAGATAATTCACTAAAGAGTCTCAAAGAGCCTACAACCCAAAAACCTCATTTGGGGTAAAAGTCAGAAACCTTGAGGGGTTTTTTTTTTTGTTGCTATTTTTCTTCTGAGACAGATTCAGGGGAAAATGGTCAGAACCTCAACTTTGACAGAAATCCACTTATCGTGGCAAATCATGAAATGAATCACCTGACTTACGTTGAAGACTTTTTGTGGCTCTCTCAGAACACGATTGTCGTTCAAGGATGCGTCTGGACAGTGTTGCCGTTCCACAGAGCCCAGCGCCACAAAAGTATTGATTTCCCTTCTTGTCGAGAGGCAGGGAACTGTCATGCGGAGAAAGCCGACCTTGGCTCCTCTTCCTCTTTCCCCCCCCTCCTCCCGGCAGTTCCAAACAACCGGGTCTCCAACGGGGATACGTTTGAGAGGAAGAAAGACTGAGGAAGTGAGCGAGAGAGGAGCTAACAGTCAAAGCCAAGGCCGGTTCCCCAGAGTTGTCAGTGGGCAGCTCGGTGTCTGCTTATCGGGGCCGTTTGAAATGACAATGGCTTGACTTGTATTTTCCTCCTGAGAGCATACTCAGATCTATAAACCAGAGTCGGGAGGTGGCGGCGGGCGAGTGAAAGCCAGCGTCTCGTTTGCTCGCTATCTAAGCCTTTGAGGCCGACGGAGAGGAAGGAAGGAAGTCCGCGGAAGGGGAGCTTTTTCATGTCGAGGCTGGATCAGGATTTGACAAGAAAAAAGAAAATGGCTGTCACCTGCAGCTACAGGCGCGGCGAGACCGCTCTTCCTCCTCGGCGAGGCCGGCCGACGGAGCGGAAGCTACAAAGCGCTCTCGCCTGGTTGGATCAGGGTGACAGACACTTCAGAGACCTCGATGTAGTCGCCAGCCTCGGATCAGAGTCTTTTGCTAACAACTCGGCTCTTTTGTAAGCCCCTTCCAGGAGATTTTTTTTTTATCCCCTTCTCCATTCACTCTCTTTTTTTTAGATTTGGAAACAGTCCTAATAGAATTAGCCGCCTTATTAGCATCTGGCACTGGAAGAAATGAAAGTGGGAGGGACTTAAGTACAGTGGATTTTTTTGGGCGGGTTCTAATTTTACACCACACAGATATTTTCCGCCCAAATACGGTCACGCCTAATCATGTGAGAGCGAAGGTGGTGGTCTCGCCTCGATTGCAAAGTGTCTTCCCCGACTGCTCATATATGGATGGCGGAACCCGCGTCGTCAAATCAAAGGCCCTCGGTGGGAAACTAAGCCTCCATAGCCTCGGTGGACACGTAATTGCACCGGGCCAAAGCGACACTTGATCAACACAACAGGTGACCAAAGTTAATTAGGCCATTCCAGACCAGTATAGATGAACACCTCCATGCCAATGTCGCCCCTCGTGTCACACCAACATGGGTCCCCATCTTCTAAAATCATACAGAAAATTGGCGCCACACGACCCCCCCTAAAATAAACAGCAAAAAATAATCCAGGATTTTTACTAACAATAAATTACTGTATTTTTTCCTCATTCGTTGCCTCACAGCCTGAACGTCACACTGCCGACATCTACAAGGCAAAAAAAGAAAAATCTCAACTACAATGTGTCTGTTGGCGTCACCGAAGGATTGTCCAAGCAAACAACACGAGAGCGTCTTTTTGTTTGTGTAAAAAAAAAAGAAAAAAAAGTGTGTTCCATCCCGTGTATTCCCCGCTGGCCCTGACATGCTGCTTTAAGTGCTGCTCTGACATTAGCTGAGTGTAGTCACACAATTTGGCCTGGGGACAAACGCTAGAAAGGCCCCATAAATATGGATGCCCCCCCCCCCCTATGTCTCGTCTTCTTTTTTCCACCCACTGTCCCTTGTGCATGCGTCGACGTGTGTTTGTGTGTGCGCGGCGGCGCCATTTGCTCTGTCAAATGCATGTCGCCACTGTTTGTTTACTCGCGCTGACAGAGATACACTCGCCACTTGCTAACCGAGTGCCAAGCAAGCTGCCGGCACTCCTGTAAATAATCCACTCGCACAAGTCGGTTTACCAAAGGGCCGGAAATTTCCCGGAGTAAATATCTGGAAATTTTCACTGGTATTTTAGCTTCCAGTTTTTTGTTCATTTTTAGAATAAAAAGTATTTGTCACTATTGACCATTTTCAATTTAATGTACTGTGTATAAAAGCTGGCCCACTTTTGCTACTTGTTTTGCTTTTAACAGGCCGGTGAACGCATTAGCATGCATTAGCGTGTCGCTGTCACCCGCCGTTACGTGACAAAGCTCAGTGCAGTGTGTTAGAACGACGACGACCAAGCCGGTCGCCGGCGTACCTTTGCCCCCGCTGGCGCCTTGGCAGCCCGGCGGGCGCCCCGTGGCTGCCCCGATGCCAGCGCGTGCGCAGGCGTCAGGGAGGGGCCCCCGCTGGGAGGAAATGGGCCATTAGTGCAGTCCTTGCCCCAGTGTTTTACTCCACTTCAGTACACATCACACAAGGCCGCCCCTCTCGCTCTCTGGCGCTCTCTCACCAGCTAACACATGCTAATTAGCCCGGCGACAGGGCGCGTATCTTCCTGCCTCGGGAGCATATGTGCAGCTGCACGGCAAAGCTGTCTTGCGAGGACCCGGCCCGGGAGCGGCGCCGCTGCTTCATTAGCTTTTCTTTCATGCCCATCAAATAAGTCGAGCCGGAGAAGCCACCCCAGTGATTCTTTGGAGTAGACCATCAAAGGCGGAAATGGCTTCTAAAACATACGTTACATGAATAGGTCGCCTAGTTTCGCCACGCCAACGACCACAGCCCTAATGAAGATGATCGTCATAACGTTACAATAATAATGCGGCCGTCTGGAAAACTAATCTTCCTCCTTTCGCCTAACGACCTGTGAAACAAAGCCATAAAAAATGGCGGCGTGTGTTTGTTTTGGACGATAAGACGGGCGGGTTGATTGGAGCGGAACAATGGAGAGGTGTTGCTTGTTATAACAGTTTATGAATTCTCTACCAGGTTTTTGTCAACTATTACACAATGCGATATACTTTGGGATCGATCACTTACATGTGAATTGGTTTTCTTTGACAAAAAGAAACCTGTTAGCGCGATGTTAGCTTGCTATGGCTACATGTCATTTAGACATGTTTTCTTCGTTTTCAGATAGCCGTGTGTCTAGCTCAGTGCTTCTCAATTATTTTCTGTTACGCCCCCCCCCTAGCAAGAAGAAAACTATTCGCGCCCCCCCTCCCCACCGTGACTATCCTAACTTGTCTTGTAAGTCGTAAAATGTTGCACTGTCGCAAACGTGACAGAAGTAACAATGAGAGCGCCACTGCCCCCTGCTGTAGTAAACGCGCAATTACACTTTATTCTAGTACTGCCAAAAAAAAAGCCTGTTCCCCAGGGTCACACGCGCCCCCCCAGGAATAGCACCGCGCCCCCCAAGGGGGGCGCGCCCCACTATTTGAGAAGCACTGGTCTAGCTGATCATTTTAGCATGTTAGCCATAATTCCGCTAACAGACTTTGTCCCAAAAGTATTCTTTTCCCCCGACCTCCTGTCACTCAAACAACTTGAAACCGAGCGACTGTTTTTCTAAGAAGCGTATAATTCTTACAGTAAGATTGTGTGACTGTTTTTCATTAGCCTTGCTACACCCAATCCTGTCATAAAATAATTGATGTGTCAGTAAGAGTATTTAACGGAATAAAACACGACCATTAATTTTGATGCTTGATCAGGCTGTACTTTGACGATTGGGCTATTCCCGCTTCTTCATAATCAAAATGTAATCGTCTCTCTTATCACGCCGCCAGATCATGCGAGTATCTAAACACACGACACTTCACAGAACGACGTGGGGGGGGATCAGTGTCAGGTGGATTACACAGGATGATGAGGTGATGCGTGTCGCAGAACCCCTCATCACCCCCCCCCCAAAATCTCTCCTCCCCCGCACCTCGCTTTTGCTGGCGATGTCCTGATTAAAAATTTCAGCTCGGCTGCCTTTCTAATTAATTAGCGAGGCCACTCAGAGGAGCGGCGGACCAATTAGTCTGCAGTGAGGCCGATGATGCCTATCGCTGGAGCATCACTGCGCAAGCTGTCGCTCGCCGCCCTGCGGCGGGGCCGGGACCCTCGGGGGCGGCGCCCCAGCAGCATGCAGGAAGGTAAATCATGCCTGCGTGTTTTCATTGACAGCGTCAGAGAGTTGATTACTCTGCTTGGAGTTGAAAGCCACAATTTTTTGACCCACTGAGATAGCGGTAATTTATTTTCCAAAATATTTCATTTTTTTCGTATTAGCTTTTTAAATATACAGTATTAAAAAATAATGTAAAAAAAGAAAATTGTTTATTATTATAATTGTATGATATAGTTATTTAGTTTTCCATTTAGAAAAAATGTTTTTATTCCATTATTAAAAATCCATTCATCCATCTCTTGAATCACATATTCAGGTTTTTTTTTTTTTTTTTTTTTTTTGTGGTTTAATATTTTATTTTATTTTTCTGAAGAACAATAATAGCCTTGATACTCCCATTCACACCTATGGACAGTTTACACTCTTCAATGAACCAGCCTGAAGTGCAAAGTCTAGGCCGCAGCTGAAATTCAAATCACGACCCTTTTCATGAATTGCAGGAAAACACGCTAAGCACGAGGTCACCGTGCAGCCTGACTGCAAACTGCTACCGCAATACGAAAACATATCGTTAAATGAATGCCTCCGAGAGTGTCAATCAAGACTGAACATTAAAACAGATTTCGACATTCGGTATGTCTACCTAATATTGTGTCCGATTGGATTGTACAGATTTTTTTGAGGCAGGGCGGGAGGGGAAAAAAAACAATTTAGCCACTTTAACCATGCTGTGCAAATTTTGGTGAGGTCTGATGTGTGACCATAAGTCTGGCGGTCTTCAGACTTTGCTGACTTACAGTTAGCCAAGTCTAATTTCCACTTCAAGGGCTCGTCATCATCTTGTGCAAGTCGACATTTTCGTCGCACTTGATAAAAAAAAATAAAAAATTTTTAAAAAGGGCTGAAACGGCTTTTTATTGAGCAAGAGCCAAAAGCGAGGGAAAAGGCTGCCCCCAAAACACGTGACAGACACGCAAACACGAGCTGGCATGCAAATAATTACAAAGTGGCATGTTTGAGCATAAAAAATGAGCTTGCATGGCAAAACACACACACACACACACACTCGAGTCGCTTTCGATGCCGTAGTGGCTGATTAGCGCGAGAAGCCGGCTTGAATATTAGAAGAGGAGGACGTCAAAGCTTTGTGTGAGTGTCTCTTTCATTAGACCAGTGCTTCTCAATTATTTTCTGTTACGCCCCCCCCTAGCAAGAAGAAAACTATTCGCGCCCCCCCTCCCCACCGTGACTATCCTAACTTGTCTTGTAAGTCGTAAAATGTTGCACTGTCGCAAACGTGACAGAAGTAACAATGAGAGCGCCACTGCCCCCTGCTGTAGTAAACGCGCAATTACACTTTATTCTAGTACTGCCAAAAAAAAAAGCCTGTTCCCCAGGGTCACACGCGCCCCCCCAGGAATAGCACCGCGCCCCCCAAGGGGGGCGCGCCCCACTATTTGAGAAGCACTGCATTAGACACAACTCTAGTGGACACACACACACACACACACACACACACACACGAAAGGGAGTAAAGCCACAAGGCGGCTTGCAAACAGATGTACTTATTAGATCGACGTGTCTGACATTTTGTCGACATAAGTAATTAATTTCGCCTTTCTATTGGGAAGGTCCAAAGAGCCCAATTAGCAAGCCTAATATCGCCGCATCGTGTTAAAAAAAAAGAAAAAACATATTTTTCTCCCCCCCCCCCCTTTTTAAATACAGAGGGAATATTCAAATGGCTCGCCTTTATTATTCAAAGGCGTAAGCAAAAGTCACGGGCAGGGAGACGAGATGGGAGTTGCACTCGCGGGACCGCCACGAAGATGATAATCAATCTTTTATTTCTGCAAACAAACACAACGTGCCTGCTCCCGCTTCGTGTCCGGATTCATTCGGGTCCTTTTCCTCCTTTTCAACCGCTCTTTATTGATTTAGTGACAAAATATGTGGATTGCCAATCAATGAACCTGCTAATTGTCATATTTAACAGACTAGCTGATGTCGACTCGTGCGCTTAAGGCAGCAAAGTCAATTGGTTTATAAACATCCAATCATTTATCTTCAAAACAAAAAATCCACAAAATATTCTTAAAAAAAATGCCGATCAAGATTCACAAAATCCACAAACCCAAAATATTCTTAAAAAAATGCTGATAACGATTTAGTTGATAACATTTCGAGAACGTGGTTGTTGTATAAACGATTCACCCAAAATAAGAATTTTTTTTTAGGACAATGCATAAACATTAGCAATCCAAGCGACAATAAAAAGGTCACGTCGGGGGAGTGAGAATTTTAGCGTTTATTTGATTCCGTCCCTTTTTCTCTCTCTCTTTTTTCTGGCAAGCCATTGTGGTTCTGTGTTTTCTATTTTCACAGTTCGTTCAGGTATTTGTTTTCAGGCGAACCAACTCGGGGGGCCCCACTACTGCAAGGCCCCCGCTCTCTGGCCCGACTCTCCCACTCGTCTAGCTATAACAAAGTCAATATTACAAAGAGGTAACACATGTCGAGGTATGCTCCGGGCCCACCGCGCCGCTGTGATCCAGCCATCGGGACACGCACGCATACACACACACAGCGACGAAGCAACACGCTGAAGGAAAAAAAAAAAAAAAAACTACCTCCGTGCCCCTTTTCGGGTGATTTTTGCGGTTCAAAATGTTATTTTGGCTCTTACGTGTGTTAGCATGTGTGTGTCACATGTGCGAGTGCAAAGTACTTGTTGGTACATTTGGAGTGTGTGTGTTTATGTGTGTGTGTGTGTGTGAGGGTCAGTTTGTTTTGTTTTTCCCCTTACTTCAGCACATCTGAGAGAGCTTTTCTGGAACTCCTGAGCCCTGTCTAAACAAAGATGGCCCAAAGTGAGGCGTGCAAGGGGTGTAGGCTGCAAGTGCGACTGTGTGTGTGTGTTTGTGATTCTTCAAGCAACCTGGGACCTGAAGGGCCTTGTGAAGAAAAAAAAAAAAACAAGCGAGGAAGAGGAGGGGGGTAGGAAACCGAGCCCCTGAGAAAAGCAGCTGGAAACACGGAGACTTGTGGTCTTTTTTTTTTTTCTTGCCAACTCCTCTTCATCCCTTCATACCATCACCTCGCTCGTCCTCTTCCTCCCCTGGCCCAGCTGCACTCACATATGTACCCCCCCCACTCGCCGACCACCGTTCCTCCCCCCCCAAGTCAATGCCATTGCCAAGGCGAGGCAAAGCGTCACAGCTGCGAACACTTTACAAGGCGATTTAACGCCGGCCCTCCGCAAAAGGCACGACATTCATTAGCAAGCCGGCTTTAGGATGCGGTGAAACGTTAACACGCAATTGACCAGAGTGGGGGAAAGTAAGCGGAAGCGGAGGATGATGATGATTCTCACGATCTGGCCTTCGTCACAATTTTTCATCGCCAATAACTGCTAAGCTTCTGAATGTAGCTTTTTTTGCTTGTCGTCATGTTAGCTAGGTCATACATTAGCATAATAATTCCCTGTGGCTCGGGAACGGCGTCTAGCCGCCACTTTGTCCCCTCTATCTTGTGAACTTTGTAAGGCTGATAAAAAAAGAAGAAAAAAAAAAAAACACCCAGATGGACTTTTTCCTTTTTGCACGCCGTCTCCCTTACACACACCGAGCAGACACGCACACACTTGCTTTTGGGAGTGACAAAGTGTTTTTTGTCGCGGAGCCAGGCGCCATGTAGCCACTGGTCGGGCCTCACCTTCCCCTCCTATCTTCCCTTCATCACTTTCTTCGGGATTGTCGTAAACATGGGAAGTCGACGCACGCCGCACACCTGAACGCGTCTGCTCGCGATGCTGGCGGAGGTAAACGAGCTTAAAGATGTTTGCGTTGTTTTTGTGTTGTTGGTCTTTTGCCATGGAACACTTTTTTTGTACGTGAATACTGTGAAAGCAAATCTGCTGCTTCAAGATGCTGCATGCTGACTCGGGGAGGAATTCTTGTGTGTGTTGTGTTTACGTGTGTGTGTGCGTGTTTGCACTAGCAGGAATGTGGGAGTGTGCGAGTTTGTAATCGCACCCTGCAGGCGACTGTGACGAGTTTTAGCGATGGTGACCTCCTGTCGCCGTCACACTGGAGCTATGTGTGTGTGTTGGTCACGAATAATCCTTTGACTCATATTGCGTCTTATTGCATGGAAGTATGTTGCGAAATTGGAAAACATCCTAGCTGGAGTTTGCTAAATGTCTTCTGGGTAAAATGTAAACAACCGATATGGCTGATGAGTGATTATCTGCCTTTGTTTGGGAATAGATACTTTGATTAACAGCAGTCAGGGTCAATGGCAATACAAATATAAATCAGTCGACAGAGGCGGCTCTTTTTATACTAAGGCTGAAATATTTTGAAAAATAATCTAATTGCATCCTTCTGTCTATATTGCGATTTAATATAGAATAGTTTATTTCAAGGTCCTATTTTAATAAAATAAGAAAAATATAGACATTTAATTATTTTAAGAAATAATAAAAAATATAACATTTTTATTATTTTAAAAAAATATTTTTCTTCTGTGGCTTTATGTCAACTTTTCATGTTTCATGAAACACTGACCACACATTTTCAATTTGAATCATTTTCTGAGCTGATTGGGATCACAGGATAATCGTTTTGGATGATCTTTCAGAGATTATCATCCCTTCGCCGACTTGGATCAGACGAGAGCAGAACCGCTCAAATCCGGGCCGATCATTGCTATGCGTGTACCCGCTTTAGTAACAATTATTGTAAGACAGCTAAATATTCCTATGATACGTAGTGACACATGACTCATAGTTTGTCAGAGCTCGTTAGTTAAAAGTGTGCCGAGCAAACTGGTTGCTTCCATGTATGGGCCTCCAAGTGAAGGAAGGAAGGAAGGAGTGCACATGAATACACAAAAACACATGCATCCATCTCCCTTGCCAATCCACCGGGGACTCACGGCCCATTTGGTTGCCATTAGCATAGCTCTGGCCCGTCGTGGCCCGTGTCAGAGCCCAGATGCGCAGCTGCACACAGGACAGGGGACCTCTGCCTCAACGACTGGCAGCCGCTTTGGGCTCCAAAGCAGAACTGACAGGAGCGACAGGCCTTTTTGCACGCTGGGGATTGAATGGACAAGCCGTCCCCCCCCCGAACACTGCTATCGTTTTCCTCCGTCGCAGAATTTCATCTGTATTTGTTTAGTTCGCACCGCATTGCTATTTACAGTCAGATTCTAATCAAAGCGCTGCGCGGAACTCCAACGCCAAGGCCAAACAATCCTCATTTGGATCTGTCAAAAAATATAAATACGTAATGTGATCCTCATCTCGGTGCCATCACCAAAAGTCAGGCGGAAATAAAAACCAAGCGGCAATTAGCTTTAGCATTCCTTCTGTGCTTCCTCGTATGTTATGACTGCACTCCAATCTACAAAGCTTTTCTTTATGCGTCTTGTGTTATTTGTCACCTGGTTCCAATATGGACACTGTGCGGTCCTGACGTCTCAATCCGAGGCCAGGGCCCGTCTTTATGTCATGCAACGCCGCCGCCGCCGCCACGCCTTCCCCCGGCACACATTGGCTGCACATTGCTGTCAGGAAATTGGCTAGGTTTTCAGCAGCTAAAGCCCACGGATGAGATAACACCGAGGAGACGAGTGGACGATACGCTCCCGGTGTTGTACGACGGACGGGCAAACACGAGGAGCGCACATGGCACGCACACGGGGTTTTCATTTACGAGCCCGGCTTTGCTTAACACGCCCGATAAGAAATGCGGTCTGTGGCGACGTGTTGAACACGGGTAAAGGGATTCCATTAAAGCGGGAAGGAACAGTACTGGGCCATCTGTGCGGATTTGCCGAGATGGCGGTAGAGAGAAAACAAAAAAAGGCCGACTGGCGAGCGTTTCAGACATTAAAAGCGACAGCGCGGTAGTGCAGCTGAACAGGATGCTGCTATTAGTCAAAGATCAGCATTGCTTCTGTGGTCTCATTGTGTCTCGGCCGACGTCTGATTCCTGCTCGGGCTCGCTCGCATGTGTCGCCGTTGGTCCCGGGCCACGGGCTCTGTTTACAAAGCGTATCCGAGCCAAGAGTCCAGCCTGGAACCATCTTGTCGGAAGGCTACAATACTTCCACCCATCTGTCGTGCTAACGTTGGTCACGGTGAGGCCAGCCCGTCGCCGGTCGTGAGTGTTTACAAGTTGGCCGGGGTCGGAGCTGCTGGCCGAGCAAAACAGCCATGAAACATCAAGCCTGCAGCTAAACATTATCCCGAAATGAGACACACACTTGAGTCAGATAACGTCTGAGAATGACGCCGAGTGAGTCAAGTTGTTGACTGCGACAAGTAATCTGCAGCTGCGAGACCCCTAACACGCTGCTTTGGTTCGAAGCTAGCTAACTGCTAATGCTAACTGTCCTTTTACAATAGAAGTGGCAAGAAACGGTATAGTTAAAGATACTAAATTAAATTGTGACAGGTACCACAACAAAGCGGTAAACCCGCAGAAGTCACCCGAGCCAACCTGTACTATTGTGACCGGTACCTTAACACACTTAGTAGCGTGTAGTACGGGTCGGTTTCTTTGGCGTCCTTTGCAATAGAAAGTGAAAAACACAGATTTGGCAGAAAGTTCTGTAAAGCCTCACACGCAGACCCCCTCATCTCCTGTCCTGTCCTTTATCCCACGTTTGTCCGCTTGTTGCGAGCCAAAGAGGAAACCCTGGCGAGACGCTAACACGGTGACTAATGCTGCGTTTCTACTCTGGCCTCAGATAACACAACCTTCTGTGACAAATATGTGCGAGGGGAGTGGTGGGATCCGGGCCCGGTACTCGTCCCTGACCGAAGGCGGGCCAGGTTAGAACTCGGGCCAAGCGCAAAGCAGACCCAGGCGGTCGGTCGCAAGGAGACTCGTACGACGGGTGTGTACGGGGGGGGTGTTTACTCTTTTGTCTCTCTTGTTTTGTCCGTTAAAGCAAACACAGATGTTTCCGATGGCCGGGTTGGACGCATCCACACGCTCGCTTCCTTATTAAGAGCCTTGTAATCAATTTGTATTCTTTCAACTTCTTCCTCTGTCATTCCTTACTCGTGAAGCCTTTAACATCTCTTTCTGGCTCAAAGCCGAAGTCAATCTAAAAGGAAAAACGTAGCTCCTCCGCCCCCCCCAAACCTCAATGCTTGATTCTTCCCTTAGTTCCTCTTGCTACTTTAATGTGTCTTTACACCACGGTCTGCTTAATGGCCCAGATATGAGCGCTTACTGCTAGCCGGCGTAGTAATTAGAGGGGCGCCTTGCCTTGCCTTGCCTTGTCACAGCCCCGCAAGATAGTGCCACGCTCTAATTGCCGTATTAGACGCCCCTTAACTATCTTGTCAGCTGTCAGACGCTAGCTGGGCTCGTAAACAGCCGAGGTGCGTTTGATATTTCCATTTGTTTGTTTGCATCTGCTGCTACTGTTAGGCCCCGCCGCATGTGAAGCTAATTTGCAAAGGGCATCAATCTTCTCACGGCGGATGTAAACTCAACGTTTTTTTGTTTTTTTTTACTGAAGTCAAGATAAAGTTCACAATTTATCATCCATCCATCCATCCATAATTACGCAATGTCAGTCAAATCCTCAAAGGGAGTTGATGTTGTTTAAGCAGAACGCAAAAGTCCATAAAAGTGCTGAACTATGACGGATGTTCAACATTTGAGGTCGATCCTCCTCCTTCACTCTCATCGACCGTTCCATTTCGGGACATTGTGAAATGCCGATTATCAGATCGCGCAGACGCCGGACTATGACCCGCCACCGTTGACATGCGACTCGGGTGAGTCAGACGGCGGCGGACTGTAAATTCATAAAGATTCCGATAAGCCGGAGGAGTCACTTAGCAGAGCGGCCAGATTCTGCTGACTCATAGAAAACATAGCAGCTTGCACCGTCACAATGTTTGTCGCATCGGGGTACGCTGCAGCAGATGTTTTCCGGCTCGTCGTTAGAGAGCGAACGCGGCGAGTGCGCTCGCACTTAACCCCTCGCCGCTGAGAGCTTTCAACGCAAGTGCGCCTCTAGCAGGGTAATTGAGCCTCCATCCAAACAATTTCTCGTAATAATGTGGATTTCCTTCTGCCCCCTGCAGGCCATTCGCTGCACGCTGGTCAACTGCACGTGTGAGTGCTTCCAGCCGGGCAAGATTCACCTGCGCACATGTGACCACTGCAAACATGGCTGGGTGGCTCACGGTAAGGAATCTTTTTTTATTATCATTTTAAATTTAATATTAAACTTTAAGAAGGTCAAAATATACTTTGATCCGACTCATATTTTTTACCCGGAAATATCCAAGGTAACCCCGTGGCCACCCCTGAGGAAAAACATCTTAACACCGCCACTGCATGAAAGGATATTTCACCCGAAAAATATGTTTTGAGTTTTAACATTCTTATTTGTGATAAGAAGTGTTCAAGTCAAATGTAAAATGGCTATAAAAGGCAACTTTCCTCTTCTTTCTTCTCGTAAGCTTTGCTTGTGCATTTTGGATGGCCCAAAAGCCGCACCTTAGCACTTCTTCCACACAGGTGTAATAAAACAAAAACAAAGAACCCAGAAAGTACAAAGAGAAAAAGGCGTGGAAGAAAGCCGGATAAAAGAAAACACCTGTTTGGCTCTCCGTAGCGGGCCGAGGGGCTCTCTGGGTGAATCAACACAAGGACCTGGGCGAATATTTCCCAGACTCTCCCCGTGAAGTGTCAGGCGTCCCGCCCCTCCCCACCCCGATCCGTCTCCCCCATCGCCCTCCCTCAACTTTTCATTTCATGTCAGCGTTGGCAGCCACTCTGACAAGCACTTCTTCATTTTTTATTACGTTCGTGTCTGGCGGCGAGGCGTTGTCAGGCGAGGCCCAAGTCCCGGGATCAGAGAAAGCGAGACCGGGCCAGGTGTCACCCAGACTGGCGAGGTAGGGGGGAGGAAGGGGGGGGGAGGTTGAGGAAGAAACAAGGAGAGGAAAGTAAGACGGACAAGACAGCAGAAAAGTTGAGTGAGGTCGCCGTATCGCGTAAAATTTGTTTTCCCCGATTTACGCCTGTCAGGCTACATGCGCCCGAACCTTGTAGCAATTTGCTCGCCCTCCTTCCCTAAGGCAAGAGCAACATCATGACATTTTTCGCTTCTGCCAAGTTCTTTTCCTTTGGCCCCGCGTTTTGCTTGACATTGCTAATATTGTTCAAAAAGATTCCACAAATGTATAAACACAATTCTCGCCCCATTTGCGCTACACTAAATAAGACTCGCCTGGCAAGTGGAGAAGATAACTCCTGATGCCGAAGTCAATTATTTTATTTTTTTTCAGCCCTGGACAAGCTGAGCACGCAGCACCTGTACCACCCGACGCAGGTGGAGATAGTGCAGTCCAACGTGGTGTTCGACATCAGCAGCCTGATGTTGTACGGCACGCAAGCGGTGCCGGTGCGGCTCAAGATCCTGCTGGACCGCCTCTTCTCCGTGCTCAAGCAGGAGGAGGTGCTGCACATCCTGCACGGACTGGGCTGGACCCTGAGGGACTACGTGCGTGGCTACATACTGCAGGTCAGACCCGGCCAACTGAAACCAGGGGGGGGGGGGGGGGGGGCAAAGCGCTACTTTTGTCTGAATAAAGCTCCTTGACATAGTTCCTTAGCAATAGGATGCAATAAGACACTATAGTCTGAAGAAAGCTCCTCAACATCGTTTCTTGGCCACAAGACGATGCCAAAGCGCTACTTTTGTTTAAATAAAGCAAGCTGCCACAAGATTTTATCAAATGCTTGCATAGTTTATGCTAAATAAATTCATCAAACATACAATGAATCTTTTATTTTACACATTTTTTTATATACCGTAATTTTTGGACTATAAGTCGCACCGGAGTATAAGTCGCACCAGCCATAAAATGCCCAAAAAAGTGAAAAAACAACAACATATATATGTATATATGTCGCTCCTGAGTATAAGTCGCCCCCCCACCCAAACTATGAAAAGAAAACGCGACTTATAGTCCGAAAATTACGGTACATAACTATTTTTTTTAAAGCTCACCCACGAGTGGCCTGGTGCATCTATCTCTTAAAACAAAAAACCTGCCCCTTGAGCTGAAGCTCTTCTCACCTCAGTGCTAAAGCATCGCTGCATTGTATTTTAGATATATATTTGTATTTACAGGTTGCAATTTTAAACCATTTTCTTGAAGCGCGCCACAAAAAGGTGGATCGTGGCACTTATGTCAGGCGACAATCCTAGGCCATTTCCACACTTTCATTTTGTTCCCCTTACGTGAGAAGAGGAGCAGAAACAGTTTTAAAAAAACAAATAAATAATTATAATAAGAGAAAAATGTCACGCCAGCAACCTACATCTCCCCTCCTTCTTCCTCAGTAATTGCACCAAAGGGTTCTGGTGCTGAAACCCAAAGTGTTCCTGCATGAATTAGTGTGCAGCCAGCGGACGGACATGTGCAGATGCTTTTCTTACCGTGCGTGTGTGTATGTGTGTGTATGTTGTGTTCACATGTGCTTATCTGTATGCAAGTGTGGTGTAATATTCCAGTATAAGTGGAACAGCATGGCAGGAGTGAATTCGAAGGGTGGGGGTCTTATTGGAGGTGTGTGTGTGTGTGGGGGGGGGGTCGCAGTGTTTGCACGGAAACGGCTTCTGTGACTTAAAACACTTGCAGATCCAACATTTATTCTTCCAGTTGTACTAGGTTCATCTTGTTTTTTCTTTTTCAATTACTTCTCTGGTTCTTCTATATCAAACAAATTTGTTTTAGGTTCATTTACCTGACATGTTTCGGCGGAATCTTCCGCCTTCATCAGAGTGACACTCTGATGAAGGCGGAAGATTCCGCCGAAACATGTCAGGTAAATGAACCTAAAACAAATTTGTTTGATATAGAAGAACCAGAGAAGTAATTTATTCTTCCAACTATAATATCAAGGGCTGTTCCTAATAGTTTGACTTTTAAACAGAACTTTGTATGTATAAATAATAATAAAAAAACTCTAATTATATATATACATATATATATATATGTGTATATATACATACATATATTTTTTAAAGTTATAGCCATTGGACTTACTTTGAAAAGTGATTAATATAAAGTGATCAGTTTACAATCACTGATGTTTTTTTTAATTAAAAAGGAAAACAGGCTCCTAACCACCTCGTCCAGTTTTCTAACATTATGATAACATCTAGCGGTGGTTCCCTTATTGTTCAGCAGTAGCTACAAATAACGACGCACGAGGCTGTGACTCTGAGACGCAAGCATAATTATTATGAGCAGCGCCAGCGCCGCCGCCGGAATGAACTCTCATTGTTGTCGGCTAAGTAATAGCACGTGCCACCGCGGCCTTTTAGCCGCTAATTTAGTGAAGAAATTAAGCACAGTGCACCTCGCCTGCAGCGGAACAAAAAGTAAACAGACAGACGGCGGGACGGACGGACGGACGCGGGCGTGACTAAATATGTGTACACTCGCCAATTTACCTTTGTAATAGGCTGCTCATAGTGCAGAAGTTAATCAATAGCGTTAACGACTTCGCTGGATGGAAGTTTGATTCGAAAAGGGGAGGAATTACACGTGGCATCAATAACCATTAAAATAAATGATTGGCTTTTTTTTTTTGGTCCTTCAGTTTGCTTTTGTTCACTCACGTCCGTACGGTCTTTGCTCAGGATCATAATTCTGAAGTATATTCTTTGTATCTATTATATCTTTTTATCTGTTAGATCTATCTGATGATCTAGTATAGTATTTAACTATCGCATCGAGCCTCAGTATCGACCGTATCAATCATCTCTATCAACGAGTATCAAGTATTGAGTCCCGATCGAGTGCCTAGTATAGAGTACCGATCTCATATCGATCTAGTACTTAGTATCTATGTAGTATTGAGTGTTTATCTAGAATCTAGTATCGAATGTCTATCGAGTAATGAGTATCTATCTAGTATCGAGTGCCTAGCTAGATTGAGTATCGAGTACCTATCTAGTATAGAGTACCAATCTAGTATCTATCTAGTATCTAATATTTAGTATCTACTTCTAGTATCAGCAGTATCTATCTAGTATTGGGTAACGAGCGAGTATCAAGTGCCTATCCATCCATCCCTCCATCTATCCATTCACCCCCCCATCCATCTTGTTGGCTCATTGAGCTCGTCTGAATGGCCCCGCATGCATTTTGGAGCTTTCCCCCGCAGATGCGATGAGTGGAAAATGGTGCGTGTAATGTCTTGTTTATGCTTTTTTTTTTATCCACATTTGCATATGTCAGCGAGGGCTTCCCAGAAAGTTCAACCCAGGACAACCTGGGATGGCTGCCTTTCACTTTGGCACCACGACGCTCCATCCCTCGACCCTTCATCCTTGTCATCCTACTGTCACGCTTGTTTTCACGGGCCAACATGCAGCCGCCGTATCCCCCCCCCCCCCATTCGGCTAAGCCTGTCGCCGCTCCCTCCACCGTTGGCCGCACACAGATGGAAATGTCATCAGCGCTCCCCCTCCACTCCGTCTCCCACACTCTCTATTATGTCTTCCTTTTCCTAATCCCTCACCCGATGAAAAATCAGTTGCGCGGGAGGAAGGGAGGCGAATCCGAGGAGAGGAGCCGGCGCTCGGGCTCGGGTCCCAGCCTTTTCCTGAGCGACATTCCCAGTAATGTTCTGTCCTTGTAGAACATTGGGCTGCCTCCGCTTTTTATGAGATGCGGTTTTCCTGACTCCACACAGCTTCCAAGAGACCCAGATGGAACCGCTAACAACTCCCAGCACTACACACACACATCCAGTCCTAACCCTAATTGCGCACACACCCAGCGGAATGCTAACTAGCAGGCGCGCACGGCCGCAGAATCACTCCGAGCCGCCAAGACTCACTGCCGCATGCCTCCACACGAGGGTGTCTACTAACTTACACACACAAAAAAAGTTGTACATGCGTAGCAACATGAATGCGGTTGATGTAATTACACGCATTGGCGGTGTCACGGAAAACCAGACGCTGTTCTTCGAGAAAAAAAGGAACTGAGCCCTGCCGCCAAGGGTGAAAAATCTTGATGGAACAATTGACTAAAAATCTAAAGAAATCTCAATTAGGCCTGGCTAACCAAATCTTTGGAGAGACGTCTTGAGAGGAGGAAGTGACATCACAAGTGGCTGCCGCTCACCTAAAACTTCCATTTTAGGTTCCCCTCTTGTTCACGACATCATCCCCGCCCCTCCCCTTCCCCTTCCAACCTGTTTTTTGTTATCACTGCTTAATGCCTCACCCCGGCCGGCCGGCCGGCCGGGAGATGGATGGGAGAGAGCGAGAGTCCTCTTAAGGTGGAAACTCTTTTGTTCATATGGTTATGATTTGGGCGGGAAGGTCAGGCTCCAGTTTTTGCTGGAAGGCTTGCACGCTTTGTTAGCCACGTGACGGCCTGCCAGTACTTCATCAAGGTGATTCTTCCCACACGCACACACTTTGTGTGTTCAGTGCGCTGATTTACAAGACCCAAAAAAAAAAAGAATTCGAGATAAGCCGCAAGTCGTTACCAAAAAAACAAACAGCCAGTGTGCCGACACGGTCATATCAGAAGGACGGAATCTTACTGGTCACTTTTCTCACAGCTCGCAAATCCGCGACTAGAGCTCCTTACATAAAAAAAAAAAAACCTGCCGCACGCCAAATCCTCAGCGCCACGCTATCCCAAATCTGAGCCCCAAATGAATTCAAGCTGGAGCACGGAGGTTACCAGCAGGTTACATGGTATGCAGGAATTTGCGGAATAATTCCCCTGATATTGGATTCGGGGCAATCGGACCGTAAAGTCAGCGAGGCCTGGCGAAGTGAACACGCGGAATGGGCTGCCTCTGCCAGCGCCTGAACCAATTCTAATTTGGATCAAAACCAAACTGAAGGTGAATCCACATAAATGAGATTACGGGACAATTCGTTTGTGGTCTCCATGCAGGTCAGTGAAATCCTATTGGAGGGAGATTTGCCGGTTCCGGAAGCCAAAAAGCGTGCAGGAATGCGCCGGCTGCAAATACAAAAGCGGCTATCATCTTAAAGGATTGGTCGTTGATGTTATTCACGTTCACGTTAAGCGTCAAACGGTCCAATTTCCAGTTCGGGACCATCCATCACTTCTGGCAAACGGAACAGGAAATGGAGGGGCGAGATTCAAAGTTGGCTGAGGGACAAGATGGATTCAGCTTGTCCGATTTTCCCGTCACTCACATTTCTTGAAGCTGATTGGCTCGTTTTAATTTGGAGCCATCACGTGTGATTTTTTTATTTTTTTTAGCCAAAACTAAAAATTCCCCGCGTTCAAGTCACGACACAAATTACGTTGGGTGCGTTCGGAGACACTTAGGAAGACACTCGGAGACACTTAAGTAATTAAAAAATCCATTACACGCCTTTTGCATATTTCACACGTGTGTCCAACATGAGGCGGGCGCTCGGATTTCAAGCTTCTGAATATTTGATGGCTAAACGTATCGCGCAAAGTGTGGATGAATGAATCCGTTTAACATACAGTCTTTGAAAAATTGATGACATCACCTGTCATGGAAACCAGAATTGATCATCCGCCATTTTTACGAGCTTTATCGTTATTGGGCAAGGCTAAAGAATTTGAAACTGAATTCACTTCCTTGTATCCAAATTCGGGGACTCCTTCCGTCTCGTCTCTCAAAGACGCCTTGATTGAAAATCCGCTCACCTGTCAGAAACCTCACAAAATCTCGGATATAATTACCGCCTCAAAGCGAATTCCTTAAGCTGCAATATCCTGTGCCGCAAACTGGAAATGGGTCCTGAAATCCGGCGGTGGCTTTTTTTTTTTTCTCCCGGGGATCCGAGGAAATTGAATTTTATTTCAAGGTCAGCGACACTAATGACGACACGCGGGGGCACGGGTCCGGCTGCACGGCGGGGTATCGATCCGCACGAGAGGTTCTGGCCCTACATTGATTGTCGCGCGGAATCGTTGGGGAGTGTGGCAGAAATCACCGCCGTGGTTTTTCCTGACGTGATTCGGGACCCACGAGAATTGGGTTAACACTAAATTATATAAAACAGCGCGGAAGTGGAGTAGCGGTCTGGTGCGAGAACTGAACCTTCAAAATAAATAAATAAAATGATAAATAAAAATAATAATAATAATAATAAACATTTTAGCATGGGTTCTCAAAAGAATTTGGGCAATTTAGATAACACAAAATTTGGAGAATAATGCCCATGTGGGTAAGGAAAAATTATTTTTGTATATTTGAGACTAAAAATACTAAAAATTACAAGAAGAAATATTTTAAAAAAATAATTTTACTGGAATAAGTTCAAACTTTATAAGCCAAAACGTGTATTTCAGGAATAAACTAAACTGCGCATTAAAGGTAAATATTGTGCAGAAATCAAATTTTCAAAACAATCGTAAAGAAGTTAAATACAACTGAATTTTACTAGGCCTGTGAAAAACTTGTGAACCACTAGGGGGCGCCCGTCTCGCATTGTCAGTGCTGCTACCACACATTGACTGATTCAATCTATTAAGCAATTTCTATTTATTTATTCATTTTAAAGTTTAGTGACGCCAGTCACAACCACAGCGCCAGTACGTGGACGTGACATTTTGCAGACTCGGCCCGCCCCGCGCCCACAAACTGAATCGCCGATTCATGGCACTCACACAGGCTGGTTACGTTTTGGCGGGCAGGCATCCCACGGCGCGAGCCAATGCGTGTCACAAGTGGAAACATTTAGACGCTCGAGTGTGTCCCGAGGTGAGATGCCGGAGAAGCTCTCGCTCATAAAAGGCAGCGGGGAAGGCAGCTTGCAAAGGAAGTGAGCCAGGCGGACGGGCGTGACACACACATAGAAGGACCTCACACGTTTATTTCGCCGTGGAACACATTTGGCGTCCTCAACTTTTTTTTTTTTCCTCGAGGAAGAGGTCAGCAGGCGACTCGGGTTAAAAAGGTGAAAATGACCCCGGTGGGAACTCCTGCTGGTCCTCGCCGTTAAATACCAACATAATATAGACGGGTTGGTGTTGATTAATATCAGCAGTCCTCACAAGGTTAAAGACATTTCTTTCATTTGATCCCTTTGGTTTTGGAGTCGCGGCCATGCCAATAAACAATCAGCGCATTAAGTGGCGTGCAAATGGAATCAATTCATCCGGCTTTGTGCAGATGAGTGCAGAAAAGCAGGCGTGAAGCGGCCGCTCTCGGTGTTTGGAGTGGCTAATTAGGAGCCCATTACGGGCATCGCAGCGTGGCGCTACCCCGATTGTTTATTAGCGGGATTTTGCCGAGGTGAAGGGGGGGGGGGGGGAAAGGGGGCTAATAGTCATAATAAATGGATAAATGGGTACCCAGTACACACACGTACCTAGCGCAGCGTGAGTGCATGCCAGCGAGGCTCTTGTTAAAAAAAAATGTGGGGGGGGTGAAATGTGCCGACCAGCTCGGTGCGCGCGCTTCTTGGCTCGGTCCTCGTAACGACTGTCTTGTTAAATGGCTAAGTGGCTGGGAGCGGGGACCACCGGGCAAGGCGAGCTGTCGCTGGCAGGCCGCCGCCGCCTGCGGGCCGAGTGCCGCGCGCACACACACACACACACGCAGGATGTGACGCCGGGTCACCCAGCATGACGAGTTAACGCATCGAGTCTTGAATAAAGCTGATGATGCACGAATCGGAATTCAAAGCTTCGGATCCAGACGACATCATTCGGTTTCAGATGATCGATTTTAAATTTCTGATTTCCAGCCACAAACGAGCCAATTAGGATTCAGTTGGTGGTTTGGGAAATTTCTTGTCAGAAAATCGGCAAAAATGTCGATTAAGGGGCGACAAAAATCGGAGGCATTGTCATTCTGAGGATTTGGACGATCCAATTCTATTTTTCTACTTTTAGAAATACAAACGTGTGGTTTAGTTTGTCTTTTGAAGATTCAAGAAAATTCAATTGGAGAGCGAGTTAGCATTTGAAGGCATTGCGAGGCCTCGGTGACGCCAAGCGTGGACACAATTGAAAAATCTCTGGCACGGAGCCAACCGGTGATTCGGCATCCTCGTCACATCCTGCACGCACTCGTTCATCGCGATGATCTTCCTTGCGCATAAACAAAGATAAGAGCGGCTCGTCGAGGCAGCCGGCAATTACGCGGACAGAGGCGGCAGTCGCGTGGCAACGCGTGTGTGTGTTGCGTTTATGTAATGCCAGTCGCGGGGCAGAGTTTCCGCTATCAGCAGCGGTTTGGCGGGGGTCGCCGCCACTGTCACGGAGGTGTTAAAATCCTTGCCGACTTCCTGACACCAGCCCCCTCCTCCCCCCATCTGACAATGTAATCACAGCTAAAGAACGTGCTAACGCCCCTGACAAGCTGACAAAGACTTTGGCAGAGGCGCTGCGGTAGCAATCGCGTCGTCTCTCGCATTTTTAAGTTGGCAACGGTGGCTTTTTTTGTGCGTGTGTGTGTGTGTGTGGGGGGGGGGGGGGGTTCACCCTGTGAAGGCGACACGACGCTCAGCGTTTGACGAATCTAACATAACCTCTCGGATTGAGTATCGTCAGTACGGCACTATTTCAGTTTGGCCGAATCTCAGGTGTGCGCAAATCTCAACTTTTATCTTTTATCTCTTGTTGCCGCGGTAATATTTTTAAAGTGGAAAGCCGACTGCCCCAAAGCGAAGCGAGTGGAGCGTGATTGAATAGTTACGATCAATTCAAAGCCGTAAAGCAGAGTTAAAAACGGGCCAGAATTGAGTCATAGTGTGACTCACATTTTTCGCTTTTTAAATCCGTTTTTTTTTTTTACAACCGGGCTGAAAATAGCTATTGCCAGGCAGCGTTCTGCGTTTATTCTTTGGCTTTGAGCTGAGGTGGATTCCTCGACGCTACGACCACGTCGGCTCGAACGCGCGATGGAGTCACCGAGTGCTTTTGTGTTGATATCAGAAGCGAAGGCGCAGCCACCTTTCTTCTCCCTTTATGGGCATGTTTGGCTAATCTCGCTACCGTGCGCTGACCGGCCTAAGTCGAAACAGGTGTTGAGCTTTGCAATGGTGTGCCTCGGGATCAAACGCCCCGATGTTGTTTTCTTTGTGGATTCTTCCGCGCCGTCGTATGAGTTAAGAGTCATCGGGCCTGTTTTGATACAGAGGTCAATTTATATTCAAAGGCGCTATTTGGCGAAAAAAAAAAAAAAAAGCAAGCATAAATTAGCAGGCGGGGTATGTACAACATGTCACTGTGGAGATCCGGAATGAAAATGTTTTGAACTTTAAAGTTAAATACAACTGAACTGTATTTGGGAATTGGTTTTTTTTCTCCCAATTACTATTCAGGTTTTTTTTACCAATCTTTACGGATTTACAAAAACATCTCCAACAGTCTGTCCTTTGCCAACTGCAACACCTCCGTGTTTTCAAGTCTCGATCATTTTTTCTCCCCATTATTTTACCGATTTACAAAACATGGCCAACTGCATCACCTCCATCTTCTCAAGTCTCTGTTCACTCTCACTCAAACCCCGGTCACGCCCGTGATTTACCGTCACATGCTCTATGTATGCATCCATGTGGCGGCGGCCACATCAAACAAGGCTTCGCCTATAGCCGTTCCAATGGGCGGGGGGGGGGGGGGGGGGGGGGGGGAAGGGGGTAAATACAAGTAAAGTCAGATGCATCTGGCCCGATGCGCAGACGTCAGGTTCCCAAGTACGTGTCTGGGGAGGAGATCTGGTCGGCTTGGAAGCAGTAGAAACGGACGTCACGTTGGAAATTTATACAGCGCGGTTCAGGGAGCAGCAGCTGTAAATTGACAAGCGATGCTCGTGAGCAGCATTAGCCGTCTGTTTCCCTTTGTCTAATCTTCTATCTTCGCTCGCTCATCTCTTCTTCTCCTTCTTCTCGCAAGCGTTGTTATGTCTTACATCTGCGCTCGCCCGCAGCGCTTTTGTTAACGGGTGAGAGATACAAAAACAAGGAGGGGGAGGGAGGGAGGGGGGGGGGCAGCTCGGTACAGGAATGACGGGAGGAAATGATTTGCCTCTTTTGGCTCCTTGATGTGAATTAGAGGCAGAAAATGCACGCGGCCAAAAAGTGTTCATCTTGCTATGAAAGCTTTGTTGTGGCGAAAAGTGGCTAAAGGAAAATAGCGGCAAATATACATTGAGGGGGAAGAGCGATCATTTCACAGCGATAAGTTCACCAGTCAATATCAAGAGTGTTTAAAATAAATGTCATTTATCTGACAGCTGGTAAAAGTAAAAAGTATATTACATATATTGAAGGAATTCTAACTATAAAAAAAATAGGAAAAGAGCCTATCCCTAAAAAGTTGTCAAATAAATGTCAGTTAAAATAAGTCAAATGAAGGTGAGAATAAGTCTATGCTTAATTTTAATTAAGTGGAATAATTGTTTTTTTTAATTTTTTATTTAAATAATGTTAATAAACCCGATTGGTAAAAAAGAAAAACAATATTACACATTACAAAATAACTCTGAAAAACTATTGAATAAATATGTTGTGTAAAGGAAGATGTGGAATTTAAAATAAATGGGCAAACTCATTGGTGAAGAAAAAAAAGCATTGAAAATATATTTTTTCCACTACAATAAAAAATCAAAATGTAAATCGGTTGAAAAAGCATTTTTAAAAAGCACCAAAAATGTATGTTATCCATCCATAAAATGTATAATAGCTGAATTTACTACAACCATCGGGCAAAACAACATGTCAGCATCGAGGATCCACGCCGGGCTCTGATCGAATCATTCGACTGTATAAATGTCTCTAATGGCGACGCGGCTCTCAATAATGCACGAGCGTCACATCGCGTTTGCAGCGACACGAGCCGCAAGAGCCGCTCGTGTCCATTATACGGCCGGAGAGACGGGCGCAAATGTGGCAGCGGCCCCACGGGACCTTGCGGAAAAGCTGCCGTCACCACCGGCCACTTGCAATAATTCATGAGGTTCTCTTTTGGTGTGCATCCGGATCAAGTTGAAGCACTGAGATTTTCATTCACCGCCATTTTTGAACATTGGGAACATTTGATTGACATGCCGAGTCATTTGTGTATGTCCACGCAAAGTTGCATGTACATGACGTGTAATCTAAAAGTGGTTTGATAAAATAGATTTCAGTAATATGTAAAAAAAAATTAAAAAAAAATTTGCGCCGAATGAAGACTCTTTCGGATCTTCTCAGGCACCGCCCCGACCAACCACTCGCCCCTCCCCTCCTCTCATTAACCTCACCTCTGATTGCCCCCAGGACTCCCGCGCGCTAATTAGAGGTAGGGGGGGGGGGGGGGGAAGATATCTACAACGCAAACACACACACATGCACGCACTCGACTTGCTTGACAGAAAAGTCTGCCGTGCGGCCCCCGAGGCGAGACAACGAAAAGGCCCGTCTGCTCTTGCGTCTCATCCGGATCCAGCGAGGTGACAGCGCGCTTGATTTCTTTGACAAATGTCAGCTCCTCGCCACGTTAAAAAAAAAAAATCTTTCAAAATTCTCGCAATTAAGTTCGCTCTGACGTGTCAAAATATATTATTTTATATCGTATTTCGGGCAGGTGCTTGAGCACCCTCCACTTTTTTTCCCCTCCCGACATAAGAAGCTTTAACTTCTCAGTTGCGAGTCACAAGTGCTAACCACTACCCCACCGCGTTACCAGGCCCTGAAGCTCCTAAAAGAACACCTCGCCGCCCAACCGGGCGTTATTTCTAAACAAACAATTTTTTTTCTCGATCTATTTTCCACATTGTCAACAACAAGACCTTAGCGACCCCGACATGTTGTGCCGCTTGTACAGCAAATCGCCATTTGTACCTGGACGGGAGAGCCTGCGAATGATGAGGGAGACAACGGGGAAGGGGGGGGATAGGTGCAGGCGGGGGGGCGAGGATGTGGTTGAGCATAAGAGGGAGTATTTAAGAGCACTTGAGTGCCAGCGTGGATGTAGTCCCCCGTCCCCGCGGATGCCGGCGGGCCCCTCGGCGCCGTGGCATGATTTTTCACTTTAGCTAGCGCCACTCGCTCCTGTCCGCGTCCCCTCTCTGCATGCTTCAACGATTCCGCTACTCCCCTTTTTTTTTTTATTCAGTGTGAGAGTGTATGAGGGGGCCACACACACACACACACAATTTGACCCATTTGCCCCCCCTGCTACGGCTAGTAAATAATTCCATTGTGTGGGCCATTAGCGAGTATCGCTGGGTTAAGAGGGGCCGGCTGTAGAAGCAGTGGGATGGGCGATTAGACAATAAGGAGACGAAATGGCCGCTATTGTTTGCTTCAAGTCAACATGTCAAGTCAATTTTATTTATCTAGCCCCTTAATCACAAACATGATCCCGCGTGGCTAATATCGCGTCTATATTTCACGTTCTTTCATTAGGTGCACACAAAGCCAGATGGTGACGATGGCCAGATCTGTTTGCAATCTCCTCGGAATATTTACGTTGGATTATAAAGAAATATAGAGAGGTCCACGAATCACTGAAGGGATTATATTCCACGTTAGAGGCTTCTCTGTGCGCCGGTGAGTTTGCGTCAAACACTGGACTGCAGCCCGGCTAGGCTCGAATCGTGCCGACGCATGAGAATGTCGGTATATAGTTTAGCAATGAGGCAACTGTGCATAGTGTGTGTGTGTGAGTGTGTGTATGCCGCACGGACATGTGGACACACTAACTGGCCGCTGGGGCCTGTAGTTGAGCCACTGTCAGAGGGATCCTTGTATTTTTCCACAGGCATGTCAGAGGATTACACAGTTCCTCTGCTGTTTCACTCACCTCTCATACACACACAAATGCACACATGCGTACACACACAAGCATCAAAGAAGTGAACACACACACACACGTGCCTGCAGGGATGGCCGATGGCAAGCGTGGCCTTTGCATGTTCATAAGACGGCACATTTTCTGTGCTGGCTGCTTGCAGCACGGTACAAGTTTGCGGTGAAAAGAAAAAAAAAATAGGAGTAGTAATGGAAGATTTGTTTGTATTGTTGTGATTTTTAATTTGGACGCAAACTGAATGAATGAATGTGCTTGGGATTCAAAATAATTTCTCAATCGGCATTCACGGCAATAAAAATCGATTGGCTCGTATGATAATGTAACATTTTACAGATTTGTAATATTTGGTCATATTTCATTCTTCATCACGGAAATGTAAAAAGTTTAAAACTGTCCACACTAAAAGAAACAAAGTTTTTAAATTGAATTTTAAATATAATATTCAACTTTGACCACAAATTTGACCACTTACCATTTGTTGTTTTGCTTCCCCGAGTACTTCCCTCCACCTTCCCGCTCCTGTTGGCAAAACAACAAAACTCAATTAGCAAACACCAAACCAGGTACGAGCCATTTAAGATCTCTCACCTGCCCCCTTGATCGATACACAAAAGACAGCGGCGCTATTGCCTCATTTTATCCCCCCCCCTAATCGTTCTCTTAATGTTATCTCTCCCGATCGCTTCTTTTATTTTTCCCTGGGCCAAATTTCCCAGAGCTGCTTAGAAATTCCCAGAAGCACCCCCCCCCCCCCCCCCGCCCCGGTCGTACCTCTAAGCCACAGGCAGACACCCTGTTAGAGGCGATTACTATCACACGGACCCGTCCAATCCGCCCGGCCTTTCCGTTCTAACAAGATGCAGACATTAGCGAATCCATACTTATTGCGTTTAGGATGATACAGCGAGACGTATTAGCGTGACATATTAAGCCGGCAACAAGTTCACAAGGTGAGACGCTACGCTGACATCGCATTGACTGGAAGGCCTCGCGGGACCTGGCGCTAGGCTAGCGGTGCTAGCCGCCGTCGAATACGCCCGTATTGGATTTCTGTGATGGCTGTTTAGCTTGTAGCGCTACAAAAGGGCAGACAGGGCTACTTGGTCGGCTGACAGGAACCCTGAAGACCGCAAGGATACTGAGGATCAATAGCAATACGCTGCACAGCACCGAGGCTAGACGCAAACAAGGGAAGATAGCGTTACACACACACACACGGAAGCCAAAAGATGCCTGGAGAGTCGTCGTCATCGTGTGCAAATGTGTCCGCTATGATTCAATGAGGTGGTTTGCGTTGCTAGCTTAACAAACCTAATGTACTTATTTTGGTGAGGTCAAATAGTCCTTTTTAAAATGGTTGACTTTTGTTACTGATTGTGACCTTTGCACTCAAATATTCTGTGAATAAAAATAAAAATAAATCTAATCAAACCAAAACAAAAATGAGTTTCAATAAAACAAAGCAGCTCTAAAACCGAATTATGACACAGGTCATTTATGAGTCAAAGCGAAATGAAAACGAACGATACCGAAAAATCCCAAACTATTGGAACCCGGGTGGCCAAAAAGTGCTGCCAATACTAACTGACAGGTAAACTGCCCAAACAGTATGACTGAGCAAACTGTGACTAGAAAAATAACTTTTTAAATAGAAACAGCAGAAAACGACGCCACGGGACGGGGGATGAACGCATGCCGACTGAGTGCTTCCATTTCATTTTGAAGGAATTATAAGCCTTTCGAGATAAACTTCACACTGGCCCCTTTGTTGGAACCCGTCAAAATTCTATTTTTTGCGCGCTGATGTTGGAGCTGAGCCGTCAGTTTCTGGTGGCTTTGAAGACCCGCCCACTTTGATTAACCGCCCTGCCACTTGGTGCCACCGCGTAGGCCACCGTAACCGACCGGTCTAAAAACACGGTTTTAAAAAGTATATAAATCCAAATCCCTCTTCAAATGAATGATGATAGATGAATATTTGTGGGCCGCGGAGGGAGAGTGAAAGAAGGGGGGGCGATAGGGGGGGGGGGATGCTGAGTTTAGTGGACCGTGAGGAACAATGAACATCTCAAAAGGAGAAGTGGAGTGAAATAGATTGAGTGTGCTGAGGGCCAGATGTGCAGCGGATGGATCAAACATCTGCCGGCTCGGCGCTCTCGACTGACCCCCGTCGTTCGAACCGCGTTACGTATACCGGGGGTTCTCAAACTTTTTTTAGTCCAGTGTAGAATTTGAAATGTTCAAAGTGCATAAATGTGACCAAGGGTTCAGTCCAAAAACATTTAAGTTCAGTTGTATTGAACTTTGAAGTTGCATTTCACGAATATGGTATGACCTCATTCGTTGAGCCGATAGCGTCCGCATTCCTCCGCTTTGATTATTGTACTATCGGAATCAGAATCAATTCCTCTGCGGGGATAACTTTACACACGCAGGTCCAATCCACGTGTTTTTGCCGTGACGCCGTCTCCGTTCTGTACGTTTTGATGGTCCACAGCTTTTCTCGCCGTGTAAGTTACCGTACAGGACGTAGCGCCAGATGGTACGGCTGTTTATTTTTGCAGCTAGTAATCACCGTATTGGGAACACGCGACGAGAGAGAGACCCGAGCGCCGCTTCCTGCCGCGGTCGTACAATGGCATGAAACACGCCGACAGTACCGGCCGGCTCCGGCCACGGGGGTTGATGTATTCCAGCACGCAGTGTACGTTACGCCGCCTCCGCCCTCCCAAGATGGATGAGCCAAGCTGCGTGGCAGGCAGACTTTTTAAAAACAGAGTTGGTCATTAGAGAAACTGAAGCTAACATCTCCATCTGATAAGAATCACGTTACAGTAATTTGGGTTTTTCAAAGACACCCAGAGAAAGAAAGTCTATTTCGACTATTGACCCCCAACGCTTGGAGTAGTTCTGCTATTTACCAATTCCGTTGGATTGTTTTCCCATCTGTAAACCAAACAGGATTTCCTATTAACAATTTACACCAAGACCGACGTCTTGTTAATGTGACAGACACGGACGGGCTCCTTAGGGGCACCGCGACCCCCCCTGTGGCCTTTTTGCATGTGAGCCGGCCGGGGTGTGAAATACGGGAGGGGTGAGGGTGAGTAGCACAGAGAAAGGGAGAGAGAGGCTCCAGTTAATGGTCTTGCATCTTCCTGGCAGCATGTCAATAACGGCTCTGATCACATTAAGTAAAGAGTCCATTAGCTTATTCTCTTTGCCTCTCCAATGCTTTCCACAGAAGAACTCTAAACGTATCAGGGTTTTACTTCGGAGGGGCCCCGGTTCTATGTCCTTTAGACGCAAAAGTAGCTTGTTTGGGACAAATAAGAAAGCCATGCACTGCGAGTCATCAAAGACCGATGAGGAAACATAATGAAGTACTACTTTGACGTAAGCTGCTAAAATGACATGCGAGCCATAACGGCATCGTGTAGCGATTAACATTTCGACAAAGTCATTTGTACGAGGACTAACATCAGAGCCGAATATCTCGTGCAGAAGTCACGGAAACCGACGAATAAAAAAAAAGAAAAGAAATCAGAACAAAGGAGATGTGATCCCAGAGTAGTGGGGGGAGAAAAGCAGGTTGTCAGCCACCATTTCTTAGCCGCCTCGTTGCTCCCCCCCCAGGCTCGGCGGCCCCCACATCTGTCTCGCAGACCGCCGCGACAGACCTGGCCGGAATCCGGCACATCACACGGATCATCCTCAATTATATGGCAACCATCAGGCTGCTCCCATCATTCCACCTCTCTTCTTATTCTCTGAGGCGTTCCCCCTGGCTCGACGCGAGGTCCACTGAGTTTTGTCTAGGGTGAGCAGCTGGGCGAGGCGGACTAACACGGCTTTGTGAAAAGAGCCAATCAATAGTTGAGAGCAGACACCGCTCCCATTGGAAGTTGCCGGTAGAGCTTCGGCAGAGGTTCTGAACTCTGAGGGATTGCTCTGTTCTTGCTGCACACCGGAGCCTTAAATGGCTTCCATGTGCTGTCCATCTGCATCCACGCTGGGCTGTGTCCAAACGACTGTCCTTTCCACTTTTTAAAGATGGCTCGAGAACAAAAAATAAAAAAAATGAAGCGGGGGGGGGTCAGAGGGGTTAGATGAATCAGGGGTTAGGAAATCTTTGTATTTCCCCCAAAATGACAGATTTACTCTCCGTTGCAGATAATGAAAAAAGACAACTCAGTGGGAGCGGAGACGGGGGGAAAAAAGTTTACCTGAGGCCACCTGGATAATGGGAAAGGATAGAGCGTGACTTATCCTTCAGTGGTGAAATCTACCCCTCCTTCTCTTCACAGTCTGCAACTGGACAATAAATCTTCCTTGAGTCGATTGGTGTGCCTTTAGCACCTTAACAACTAACACACAGCCATGAATTTTTAACCACAGCCATGAGTTAAATCAGGTTGAACGGAGAGGCCCGCCGCTCGGTGTCAGCGAGCATTGAAATCGCCCCGTGGCTTCTTTTCATCCAGTCCAGTAGCCTCGGACTCAGCGCCATGAAAACTACCGTCTTTTTGACAATTTCCTCATTTTTATACCAAGCGGAACGATCCGGCTCGGAAAAATGGAGAATAATTTCGTGAGTATGTTTGGTATCACAGAAAACGGGCATTGAAAACCTATCTTTGATAGGCGACAAAACTTTTCTCTTTGTGTAATGGAAGACATCTGGAAACCAATTTTTTGGCAGCAGTCGAACAAAAAGGACAAAGAGCACAATGTAGTTGCAGAGCAGCTTCCACTCAAGGTAGCCGCGGAGGTCAAAAGCTTCTGATGCGCGTGGCTTCAACCAGCTATTTAGCATGATCACACGGTGCAAATTTTAACCTCTCTGATTCTTACAAATGTCCTCCACCCACGTCTGGACACAGCGAGTGATTTCCCAGCGGTCCATCACAGAGGAAGAAGCAGAGCTTCTTGCTCGCCGCTCACCTCTGACCCGCAACGAGGGAACCAATGGGGGAACGCTTGGCGTCTTGGGAGCTCTTGGCCTCTGATGTGATGGCTCCAGGCAGTGAGCTTTGTGCGAAACCATCCCCCGTGGCAACTCGCTCGCCACTCGATCCACTCCATTATTCATACGGCCCCGAGACGGGGCGGGGAGAGAGCCGGACGGGAATATGGAAACAGGGAAGAGGCAAGGTTCAAGACCTTCTCAGATCACAAGGAACTTCTGCTTAACCTTCCTTGAAGTGACGAACACAGGGATAGAGCAATGTTTTTTTTTTTGTTTTTTTTAAGAAACTGGATCTGAGAGCAGGGCTGGAAATCGATGTGGGTTCCCTCGGGGCTGGATGGAGATCGCATCCAGTCCAAGGTGATTGGTGAATCAATGCGGTTCCCATGCTTCACTTTGCCATTGTGAGAACGCCGCGTCCCTAACGTGATCAGTCCAACCGCCCTCGTGGTGGAACTGTGCTGTCATCCCGAGTCCGCTGGCTCTTTAACATAATGAGATTCTTTGTATTCCTGCATGTACAATCGAGACTACCCAGACGACCGATGGAAACGTGTTCAGAATTCCAAGTATCTTTCTCGGGTTTCGTAGAAAACGTTACAGACCACAAGTCCCGCGTTCCAGAGCCAAGTCAAGAGTTGATCGCCATTGTACAGTTTGGACAAGAAAAACGGATATTCATTTCAACCAGGTCATTTGATTCTCGCCTGTCGAGCAGACGTCATCAGTTCGTACGACAAAACTTGCTTAGCCGTCGTGACCGAGCCTTGTGGTGTAACCTGACGAAGCCTCCTCAGATGACAACCGAAACGTCCTCTAAAACCAGACCAGTCCAGTTGCGATCGATCCGATCCCCCCAGAGTATGAATTCGACCTCAAATATAAACGCTACCAAAACATGTCAGATGTATTGAAAAATACAAATCGGAACAATCCGTGATCCGATACGACGATACCAATTCTTCTGGCAAAAGTCTCGGCGGTTAATGGCCGATCACAGAATCCGATGAGTAATTACTTCTGGCGTATGCGTATAATATTGTTAATCCCTTCACACTTGGCAACCTAACATCGCCGCACACCGAGGATCTTAACACAGCTCGACGCCCGCCGCCGCTAATTGCACGAGCGGCCTGATTTGTTTTAACTGACAGTTGCGCCTCGGTCCATGACAAGGCCATCATTTGCTCATCGTCGTCGTCAGCGATTTGCAAGGTGAACACGAGCAACCCCCCGCCACTAAACACCATTCAGGCCCCCAACCTCGTAACGAAGACAGCGGTGAATTAAGAATGCTCGGCAGACGTCGAGAAAGATTAATAAATACAGCCGTCGCTAGATTAATTCTAAGCGACATGGAGGCTGGCAGATAAAATAAACTAACAGCGGCGGGCCGTCTAGACGATAAAGCGGGGTGCCCCCCCGTTGTCGTCTTGGCCGTCGTAATTATTTGCTAATAGTCATTAACCTGGCAAACAGCGGTTTAGCCGCATTGTTCAATAGGACTCTGGGACGCGTAATGACAGACTAATATGTCATAGCGCTCGGGGACATGGGGGAGGGTCGGACGATTGATGAGATTTTACTGGTAGAGAGGTGGGGCATGCCTGGAAAGGGGAAGGAAAGGAAGAGGGCCACATTAAGCTAATTGGGAGATGAGTGCCTACTTGTAAAAAGTGCTTCTAATGGCAGTTTTGTTGCAAAGCCAAAGCAAGGAAGTGGACTTGACTGAGTGGCTTCAGGTCTGGATTTTTCCACAGTGGGGTCAGGACATATTTTGTTTTGTTTACCAACTGTGTCACAGCAATTAAGAACAAGTTTTTCGTATATAAAAAATGAAAAGGATGTAGCTTTAGAGTGAGTTTCTTGTTGAGTTTATCTAATAGCAACAAATGAAGTTGAAGATGATGTTGAAGTATTTTTTTTTAAATGTATTTCTTTTAATACTTGCAGATAGATGTTTATTATTTTAAGCAATGACATGCACACACAGGTCAGTGTTATTCGGTTCACTCTTCTAGTCAAGACATTTTATAATCATTATCTTCACTCTCGACTCCTCTTGCTTGAACTAAAACAAAACTAACTCTTGGATGAAAGAAAAAAAAAAAAGGGATTGAAAAGATAATGCTGCCTATTTATTTTGTTTCAATTAAATCCAATAGAAGCCCCTTATGCCCAGATGGCCATGCAGTTTGAAATAATAGTGGCTTGGTCTGGAATTTAAAGTCATACCTCGGGGCAAAAACCGGAGTGCACACAGAATGAAAGTGTAAAATGTTTTTTAATGTATATTTAACAACAAATCCCCTCGTGACTATTGATGTTTGGTCTCAGAAGAATCCGCTTCGCTCCAATATCTGAGGGCGTGAAATCAAACCCCTCACACTTATTTCTCAGGTTTTTTTTTTCTTCCTCAGTGTCTCTTTCGCTTTCTCTCTTTAAACATTTATCTTCTGTTTCTCCTTACAGGCCCCTTTGTGCTTTGTGATGTTGATTTTTTTTTTTTTTTCAGCTTTTGGTGCGCCGTGGTCGCCATTTATCTTTCATAGATGCCAGCAGCTAGGAACGCGGGAAATGTTTTCATATCAATGTGACTAATTGTCGTAAGCTTATGTTGATTCCCTTGATGTCGCTTGTGCCTGCTCTCAGAGGAAGCTTTGTGTGCACCATTTTTATCAGTCGGGTATTAGTTGTTAAACTGTTACAGGGCGCAGATAGGAACTTTACTCGCTATTGCTGAGGCTTGGCGGGCATTTTTTTTTTCTTCCTGCGCAATTTGTTTGACAATGAGAAAGCTTGATAATCTCCCAACCAGGGATGGGATCTTCAATTTAGAACATTATCCAAGTCCCACTGGAGAAATTCAAGCCTTTCCCAAGCATTTCAGAAGATAAATGCACCGTTTGGAAATGTCAAACATGAGCACATTTGTCAATTGGTATTTATGTCCCGTATTATAGCAAAGCTACTCTGAACTCCCTTAGACCTTTGGTTCGCACGGTTTTGATGATCCCAAGGTGCGGTGTTGTACGAAGGAAGTCGGACACGAGAGTTCACAACCTTGACAAAGGAGTTCAGCAACAAACTATGAGTGTACGAATCCAGGGTCATGTCGCCAACATGGGAACGGATTTTTTTGTAAAGCAAAGGAACCTTCAAAGACCAAGCAAAAAAGAAATGCCAAAAGCAGAAAAAGCTGCTAGTTTTTGTCACAACTGCCAATCAATAATTCTTCTTTTTTTTTTTTCCTTTCTGGTGTCTCTTCTAGGATGCTGCGGGCAAGGTGCTGGACCGCTGGACCATCATGTCCCGGGAAGAGGAGATCATCACCCTGCAGCAGTTTTTGCGCTTCGGTGAGACCAAATCCATCGTGGAGCTGATGGCCATTCAGGAGAAGGAAGGACAGGCAGTCACTGTTCCTTCCGCCAAGACCGACTCCGGGATTAGGACGTTCATTGAGAGCAACAACAGGACGCGCAGTCCGGGACTGCTTACGCATTTAGAGAACAGCAGCCCATCTAGCATTCACCACTTTGAGAATATCCCCAACAGCTTAGCCTTCCTTCTACCTTTCCAGTACATCAACCCCGTGTCCGCCCCTATGCTCGGCTTGCCCCCCAACGGGCTGCCGATGGAACAATCCGCTCTCCGGCTTCGGGAGCCTAGCTTGCCCAACCAAGTGGAACAGGTGGAGACAAGCGAGTCGGACATTTCCATGTCGCCCTTCCGTACCGGCCAGAGTCCGAGCCGCGGACCGCTCGGCACTATGAACAACATCGAACCCAAGACGGAGTCGAGCAACAGGGCGTCGCCCATCTCGCCGTCTCCGTCCCTGCAGCAGGCTCAACAGCAGCTGAGCCAGCAGCAACGGGAGCAGGGTCAGCAGCAGTCCCAAAACCAGTCTCAGCAACCCAGCACATTGAGCGACCACCAGGGTCACCACCACTTTGTCAAGGAAGAGCACTCCAAGTGCATCAGTCACACTCCGTTCTCCTCCAAATTGCACCGCATGCGCCGCATGGCCTCCACCCCTCGCAAAGGCCGCGTGTGCTGCAACTCTTGCGGCAAGACCTTCTACGACAAAGGCACACTTAAGATACACTACAATGCGGTGCACCTGAAGATCAAACACCGCTGTACGATCGAGGGTTGCAATATGGTCTTCAGCTCCCTGCGCAGCCGCAACCGTCACAGCGCCAACCCGAATCCCCGGCTGCACATGCCTATGCTGCGCAACAATCGCGACAAGGACCTCATCCGTGCCAACTCCAACTCTGGTACACCAGTCATCTCAAGTACCAAAAACGGTGGCTTCACACTTACCAGCCCTGGCAGGCCACCGCTGGGCTTCACCACTCCGCCAATAGATCCTATGCTTCAGTCCCCGCTGCAAAGCCCATTGGTGTTCCCCTCTCTTAAGTCTGTGCAGCCAGTTCAACCTGTGCCTCCGTTCTATCGTACGCTACTCTCCCAGGCGGACCTAGTGAGTCCACCGGTTTCACTGCAAACGAGCCCCATTTTGCCCACCACCACCAACAGCACCACACTGATGGACCAGCAACAGCAGATGCTGGCCGCGGCCGTGGCTTCGCACAATAACATCCACGCGTCCGAAATGGGAGCCACGTCTCACGGCGTCAACACGTCCGGTGGCAATCAGGAGGCCACGACGGGGCCCGCTGACCCCATGCCCAAGAAAAAGCCTCGTAAATCCAGCATGCCCGTGAAGATTGAGAAGGAAGTGATCGACGTGGGGGATGTCTACGAAGACAAAGACGAGGATGACGATGATCATATCAACCACAATCACCACCACCACCATTCCACGCCGCTCCTTTACAACACGCACATCAAAATGAACGGAAACTACAGCAACAACAACGGCGGCGGCACGGGGAACCACAGCGGTGATAGCGGCCAGCAATCCCCTTCCCAAGATGAGATGAGCCCCGGCATAACTTTGCGTGGCATGATGAGACAAAGCGAAGATGAATGCCGAGAGGGGGCTGGCAGCGATGGCAGGGGTGAGCTCCGAGGCTCCGGCGACCTACGCTGTATGGACAGCTACACCTCGGAGGACCAAGACCACGAAAGAGACTTTGAGAACGAGTCAGAAACCTCCGACTCCAAATTCTATTACCGGGACGACATGATGGATGTGGAGGAACAACAGAAACACTCGAAAAGCGACAAAGACCACAACGACGATGGCCGCGAAGAAGGCCATTTGAGGAAAGAAATTGAAGGCAAGGATCACCTTTCGCCATCCCTTCACCAGGACTCCATCAAGGTCAAGGAAGAACTCAATGACCCAACTTACGACATGTTCTGCATGAGCCAGTACGGCCTCTACAACGGAGGCATGGCGGCGGCGGCCGCTGCCGCCGCCAGCATGGCTGCCCTTCACGGGAGCTTCATCTCTTCGATGGGCTACGGCGCCAGCCCGCCCAAGTTCCCCACTTCCCAATCGCCTGACGGAGACCCGTGCTCCAGTCCGGACCCCAAGATCTGCTACGTGTGCAAGAAGAGCTTCAAAAGCTCCTACAGCATGAAACTGCACTACAAGAACGTCCACCTCAAAGAGATGCACGTGTGCACTGTGGCTGGCTGCAACGCCGCCTTCCCTTCCCGGCGGAGTCGAGACAGGTCAGTTCTTGATAATTACTTCCTTGTATCGTCACGAGTATGATCTTGAACAGTCTTTATCACGCAAAACTGTTGCATCAGAGCCGTAACAGAAGATCTGGCACCAAACCGCCTTCAGAATCTTTGCATTCTATAACCAGAAAGATTAATGCGTACTACGAAACAATCGTTGATTGAAACCCAAGATTTTGCCAGCCTCCGTTATGGCTCTGTTGCTTCCTCCAAAAATGAAATACTCGCATCCTGCCATTCAGTGACGTATCGTATCGACTGAATCGTGACCCACGAAAAGACGTTTTTCATTTCAAAAGTCTATTATATACACCTGCATATTATAGCGCTAGCTAGCTAGCTGCTAGTTAGTCTCAAATGTAAATAAATGAATAAATAAGCTCAATTCCGTGACATCTGCTCCCCGTCAAGTTCGGAAGAGGCAGATGTCAGCATGACTCACACACACACACACACACACACACACACACACACACACACACACACACATACACAGTAACACTCCAGCCTCCAGCTGCAGTTTTGTTTACCTGCCCTCTCTCCTCCCGCCTTGTCGCAGAGGTGAAGGCGCGTGCATTAGCATTGACAGCTGTTAGTCAAACCGCTGCATTTATTAGCACGTCAGGGGGAAGGTGAACAGAGACCCCCGGGCTTGTTAACACGTAGCGGTCCCCCGCCCCGCCGCAGATCATACAGTACGTCCACGGTAGCAGCACGGGGGAGCACGGCCGGGCCACATCGATGGTGTGTGGAACGCGCGGCGCATCGTTGTTGCCACAGGCGAGTGCGCACCCGTGAATGGAATACAAAGCAGTATCTTTGGGGGGGAATATAAGAGACTGACCTTTTGGGTGTTGACGTCAAGCTACTAGCATAGCTGCCATCGTCTTAGCAATTTAACACTTTGCTATGGTCTACGTTTTTTGGGGGGGACTTAGAGACATTAACATCGTCTACACAAAAATCAAGGCACTCTTTTTGGGCTCCGAAATAATTTTGTCATGTAAATGAATGGACACGAATTAAAAACATTATTTTTTTCCACTGTGTGCTCATACGACAAACTGTTTAAATCTACCAAGGAATAATTTATTAATAAATCTTTATACCTCTAAAATATGGCTTTACTGTTCTCAGTGGGGGATAAATTCCTGAGAGCATATGGGACATATTATTCAAAAGACTTTAACAAGATGAGGAATATGCGGGCTCTCGTCGTCTCCGTCCCTTGATAGCGCGCTAATGACATAATGCACGTTTGCGTGTAACGACGGCAATAAAACGCCAATGCGATGCGCTTGTTTTCATAAAACCCATTTAAGTCCAAAGAGATTAGGAAATGTTGACATAACAATGCCCGTTATTACTTGTAACGGAGATAAATCAGGTTCCATTCTTCTCGCCGCTAATTTTATTTACAGCCAATTGCGCGGCAATAACAGCTAATTGGCACTCGTTTCTGCCGGTTCGCCTCGGCAATGAATAGAAAAGGTCCACGGGCCTGCGTGTTAGTCTTGCCTTTTAAAATCTTGCAATATGGAAGTGTTAGGCTGCATCGTCATCTTGTTTTTAATGCAATGCGGTGTGAAACAAAGACGACTCTTGCGCTCGGATTACCGTATTTTTTTCCCGAATATTAGCCCCGTCCGGCGAGTTAAAAAGGATTCCTTATTTACCGCGGGGAGTTGGAAGAGGACGGCGTGTTATTAAGTGCAGCAAAGCGTCATCATTATTCGACCCATTAATGTAGACACCAGTTATTCATCTCATTTTAATTTTGCATATTTTTAGCCTTCGCTTAGGTACTTGAACTTGTTCTTTCCTCGCCGCATCGTTCCGGCGGGCCGGTCCCTCGTCGCGGCAACGGAGAGAGAGAGAGTGAAGGTTAATTATGTTGGAGAGCACACCCCGTCTTCGTCCCCCTCGTCCTCCCGCAAGTCCCCACACGGGATGCGAGGGGCCCTGTAAAGGCTCCTTCGCAGTCTGTTTGTTCTTCATCGCTCTCCCTTTTATGTTACTTATAGGGGGGGGGGACGATTTGAATCGGAAAATTTCTTTGAAGAAAATGCCAAATCTAGACGACTGAGTTCATTCATATTGCAAAAGGACAAGAAATCCGTTGCATCATAGAAATCCATTGAAATCCCAATGAATCGAAAGGAATGGAATTGTTCTTGAATCGTATTCCGCTTTATGTATCGAGTTACAAATCGTCTTATTGGGGAGATGCGCAACCTTATTATTCGTTTTATAATAGTTCTCATTAAATACAACTTGTGATGTATTGTGAGGATCTAAGAGAATGCACAAAGAGGTTGACATCATCCAGAGCGTTCTATTTCCAAGTCACACGCAAGACTTAAGTCGGAGCTCTTCATCATAGCTGGCACGGCGGGGAAAACCAGCAGAGGGAAACGATAAATATCATTAAAATCCACGTCCTCCCACTTGCGGCGAAACCTGAGAACAAAGCCCAAACGACAGCAAAGCGGCAAGTGTCGGACTCGACACTATCAAGATGAGCTTGAAAGATGATTAACGTCGAGGCGGGACAAGTGAAAATGTTCCTTCCTGCTTTCTTCGTTCTCTTCCTCCTCTGCATCGTCCAAAAACAAAAAAAAACGAGAAGATGACCGGGAGGAAGAGAGGCGAATTTGGAAGTGAGCTAATCAGAGCGATGGAGGGGGTGGGACATGTGGGCAGAAAGTCCAAATCTGATAAATGAGGAGATTAGTGCACTGTGCAGGTGGATTCTTATTTCTGAAAAAAATAAATATTTTTGGAAAATATCTGATTTTTTTTCCTGTAGCTCTGTGTGTGTGTGTAGTTGGAAAATTATTAATCCGTTTATTTTTAGTATCGGGGTCACATTTTGGGAAAGATGTGTTGCGTTACGAAAATGAAGTTGACTTTCCTTTTGAACATTTTTTTTAATTTTGAAAACTAAATGTATTACTTTTTCCTATCTAGAAAATATGTTGCCTTATGTTGATTAAGAAAAACATTGTATTTTCCATTTATTTATTTTCAAACAAAAACATTCTCGTAAAAATAGAGACCAGTGTGGCCCTGACACTTGTGTTGATATAATTTTGGTGATTTCCTTTCAACATAATATGGTGACGTTTTGAAAGGGGCTACTGCAGACTCACATTGAGCTTATTAGCAGTGAAGGTGTTGTTGTCTTTCAAAGCCCAAAATAGGGCCCGCCTACCCGAGCATCACGAACAGCATCGCCATCTTTAACATTTATAAAAATAAAATAAAATCCAGAGTTTGTGGCTTTTTCAACACCGACGTAGGATCCACAGTGGTGTCCCACTTGGTTCAAAAGAACACCCGATTCATTTTGGCGCTAAGCTAAAACACGATAGCGGCCGCTCATCCCTCTTTTTTCGATGCGCCATATTGCTCGGCACAGTTCCACACTCTCACGGCATGCTGACGATGCTCGAGTGGACGGGCTCGCGCTTGCCCGGAAAAGGGTCCCTCAAATGAATGTATTTCTACCTCTTGCAGGACAATGTCGGATAGGGAAGTAAATAATTAAAGGAAAGGGACCCTTTTTGACTGCACCAACCCTGCCACTGCTGGTAAGCTCGACTTATCCATTGTGACTCCATACAGTATGTGCCCATCTGTGTATTTTTTTTCTTTTTTTTTGGACTTTAATTTGTCACCTCCCTGCATGGAACTCCCTTACATGTAAAGGTGTCTCGGTTATGGTGGGCCTTGGCTTTCTGTCTGTTGCAGTTTTTGTATTGTGACAAGTGTATGCCCCCCCCTCCTTATAAAGCCTGGCAAACTATGAAGGCAAAGCAAAAGCATTGATTTTTTTTTTTCTTCAGGCATTTTGCACCCCTTGGCATGGCTTTTTGTATGCTAAAGAAAAAAAAAATCCCATCCCGGCATCATCATATCAAGCACGCTGTATTAAAAATAAAAAAAAATCTAAATGTTGAACTTAATTAAAGCCAGAGCCATGGCCTAGTGCTAATCCGCTATCCAGTTCCCCCTTGATTATCACATTACAGCGGCTCGAATCAATTGATAAACTCCCATTCAATATGCCGCGACTATTTAATTGAGTCACAGTCTATTGGATTTGAGCGCCGTGCAAGCTGCAGGCATGCTGACAGCAGTAAACACTGTCAGGATGCGCTCTTGTTCTCGCTCGCTCGCTCGCTCTGTCTGCGCTACGCTACGCTACGCTAAGAAGCGCTGCCTTCGTCCTTAGACATCGGAATGATGCTTTCATCTGTTATTTCCTAAGGCAGCGCTTCTCATTTATTTTTTTGCTACAGAAGAAAACATTTCCTGCACCCCTCCCTACTCTAGAATATTTGAATTGTATCCATTTTCCTGACAAGATCGCTACTGCCACCTACTGTAGTGGATGAGCAATTACGCTATTTTAGTATGGCGGGTTTAAAGCGGAGGACATTTGAGGAATTGAACTGCCCAACGTGGACGATTGATACTCATTGCGGTTTGTTTTTGTTTCTTCGCGTCAGGCACAGCTCCAACATTAACCTGCACCGCAAACTGCTGACCAAAGAGCTGGACGACATTGTCCTGGACCCCCAACTCACGCCACTGCCCAAGGACTTTGGAGCCGAGTTACTGGCCAAGATTTACGCCGGGCACCACCACCACATGGCTTTGGACCCCATGGGCGGGATGGCTTTCCGAGGCCTCGGCCCCGCCGCCCTGATGCGAGGCGAGCGTTCCCCCACGGGCAACGAGTACCCTCGGCACCCTCTCCATCAAGACCTAAAGAACAACCACCACCACCACCACCTCGGCGGCTTCCCCCGAGGAGGGCCGGACGACTACGTGGTCCTGGACCTGAGCACCGCGTCCATCGTCCAATCCGGCGGCAGCATCCACTCCTCGCACGAGTCGGACGAGGGCAGCGACGAAGGCATCCTATTGGACGACCTGGAGGAGGACGAGGAGGATGACGACGAGGGCAACAGCGAAGGGGAGGGCTGCCGTGGCGGCCGCCAGGACGAGAGCGGGGAAAAGAGCGGACTGGCGCGCTCGGAGTCCCCGTACCGCCTCTCGTCGGAGAACGGCGGCGGGGGCGGGATCGTGTGCAACATTTGCCAGAAAATGTACAGCAACAAGGGGACGCTGCGCGTGCACTACAAGACGGTGCACCTGCGCGAGATGCACAAATGCAAGGTGGCCGGCTGCAACATGGTCTTCAGCTCCGTACGCAGCCGCAACAGACACTCGCAGAACCCCAACCTGCACAAGAACATGCCCTTCGCTACACTCATAGGCTAAAATCCTCCTCCTCCTCCAGCGCCGCCCACCACCGAAAAAAAACAAACAACTTTCGGCGAGGACTTCCTGCTTCGTGATCGGAAAAAAAACTCGTTTTGTTCGTTGGAGTTTCATGAACCCGCCCCTCCCCTCCGGTTTTCTCTCCAAAGAATCTATCAAACCTCTTATTTGTGACCTTGCCTGCAGACAAGATAGTATTGAGGAAAAAAAAAAAACTTGTTGTATTTGTGTAATGATAGCTTTTAAATGAACCCCCTCTTGAAACGGAGGGACCAAGCATGACAGCTTCATTTGTAAATAACGTCCCCGAAAGAGGCTTTTTGGTGTAAAAGACTCGTGATGATTTTTTTTGGGGGGGGCTTCTCTTGCTTATGGTTTTATGTTACAGTCCAGTACAATACTTCCAGCTATAGGCAAGAAAGAGGTAGCATCCAAACTATCTTGAGTCATTTTATCACTATGGGCGGGAAAAAAAAAAATCAAAAAATCATGTGAATTACTTTGTTAGATATTCCAAGGTGGCCGGCATGCTCTTTGAGGCTCCTACACTGATATTCTGTTTTTTGATTTTTTTTTGTTTTCCCCTTACATGTTTATGAGCTTTATTAGTCTACGTTTCAGTTTTTTGCACTTTGCATCTATACAAGGGGGATGTGTAATATAAAATACAAGTGAGGACTTCTTTGCAATGGTGAGCGAAGCCATGTGTCGTTTGATGCGAAACTAACAAAGACGCCGGTCTTTTTTTTAATTTTTTTTTTTTTTGCACGTGGCCAAATGTAAAATAATACAAATGAGACGATTCCCGTACGATCAACTGGATTCTCAAACGAGAGCCGTCCTCACTCGATGGATTCGGAATAAAATTGTCCTTCCAATGGGACCAAACTAAAAAGCTCTTTTTTTATATCAACGTACTTAAAACCCCATTCGACTGATATGATGCACTTGAGTCTTAAAAATCATTTTACTGTGACATCGGTTGCAAATCTGTGAAAAATAACACACACATACATACACACACACACGTCTTATGGTACAATTGCATCCAGTGGTCCAAGTAGCCAAGGGAACGGGGTATTTATTGGTGGGTAGAGATGTGTTAATTAAGTCCAGTATTTTTTTCCTTTTTTTATTCGGGAAAAGAAAAAAAATCCTCCTTGGTTTTAAGTGTCTGAGCAACGTCATGTGCTACTATACAACAGTCTTTTTTTTTTGTCTTTCTTGACTTGGTGCTACACAAAGAAGGACGAAATATGCAGTGTTACGTATGTACAGTATTTACGAGGCCTCCGACCCATTTGTTTCGTAGTAAGTACACACCGCGAGTAATAAAATAATACCAAGTCCCCCAAAATGTTTAGAATTGCCTATATTTATCGAATATACCGCAAAGTATGATTCCAAAACTATTAGCATTTCAAAAACATGATTACCCTTGAAAGTCTTACATACTAAAAAAAATATTGCACCGGAATAGCATGTTGATATCGCTTTTGCAATTGTCAAGCAATAACAAGATGGTTTGTAAGCTTGAACATTTGAAAAGTAACTCAACTGAAACTTCAACTCTTGCCCAACATACAAGGATGTTACATCACAACATACAGTACACAGTATTTCCTTATCACTCGTTACTACTTTCCCATTTGCCGGGATTTGAGCACTCTCAATTGATATCATATATATCAAATCGGAAAAACCACTGAATTGAATTTTCCCACTTTAACTCATTCACTACCAATGACGGCTATAGACGTCAAATATCTATTTTAACTGGGCTGGCAGTGGAACGGGTTGGAATGGACCTGCTTGAGTCTTTAACATCATTTTCGGTCCGTTAAATCAATGTGTACTCAAATGAATCCTTTCTATTCAATTATTTTCATTTAGTCTGTAAATTCCACCCAGTTGAACGAGGAGGACTGTTCATTACTGTTGTCACGTCACTGAGCGAGTGCTTAAGTTCTTAATGTAGCTCACGCGAGATCAGATTGGTTTGTATAGATGCTTCGGGGTTTTTTTTTTTGTGATTTTTCTTTTAGGCCCGTCTGAATTTGAACTGGAACCTGTGAAAAGTCACCAGTCTTAAAAAACAATAATAAAAAATGTTGTAAATTCATATTGCTGATGTTTTGTGCCAATCATGCTTTAATGTTTTTAGGTAGTACACTTAAGGACCTGCGTATATGTCTTAAAAAGAGTCACAGCCGCGCGGCAATGCAAAGCGGGATGTATTTTGTGTGCTTTGCCGGGAAGAAAATGGTGATTTCAGAAAACTCGTCGACACTGCAAAAAGTTACCGAAAAATGTGTTTCCCTTTTGCAGAAAGTGGTCCTCAGTCATTCCAAAAATTTCAATTCTTATTTTTTGTTTGTTTCTGTATCATAACTGTCCATGTTTAGTTTGTTTGTTTGTTTTTGCATAAAATGCATAAGGGTTTTGGGATGTAAATGGAATTTTATTCATATTTTGTCCAAATACCTCTTGTAATTTGTATCAGAATTCTTGTACAATTTTTATATTAAAGATTTATCAGTCACTGGCATTTTGTCACTGGACCTCATTTGGCTTTTTGTATGTTGCTGCACAAAATGCACACCCACTGCCAGGTGTCAATCAAAGTGTGATATTTCAGCACCTTTTCTAGGGCCCTTTAATTACCTAAAGATAAAAGTCCTCGGGGAACAGGCTATCTTGACCAATTAGTGGACGATTAGATTAAAAGCGTTGGTAAAAGGCTAAGCGGAATGAGGCAACGCCGCTGCTGGTGTTTGCAAATTAGCAGGATGGTCACTGGAGGTGGCAAATACCGCAGAATGACTCAAATTCAGACTATAAATACGACATATATATAGATAAAATTTCATTATTTATTTTTTATTATGTTATTATATTTTATTATATATATGTATATGAAATTATTATTATTATTTATTATTTTATTATATGTGTATATATATATATAATTTTATTATTTATTATTTTGTTCTATATATATATATATTATACAATTATATACAATTATCTTATAATCAATTTGTGAGTAATAGTACAGTGACATTTAATTCAGTGTAAATACACACGCTCAGGCACATACACACACACACACAACTGCATCGAGTGACTAATGCGTGGCAATCAATTTCCATCCCGAACTAACTGAATGTAACTGATTGAAACTAGATGACAAAGAACAAGAATTTAGAAGACAAATTTAGAAATACAGTCCACCGTCACTGATTTAATCCCCGAGGTATTCATTCACATCCCAGAGTGCGATCCAAAAGACGACTCTGAGCCGACACACTTGATTTTCCATCTGAAAAGTAAACTTTAAGTTAATTTTCTCCTGCCTAACCTGACCTGACCCCCCCCCCCCCCCCCCCCTGCTAGATGTCATTGATTTAGTTCTACACCAGTGAGGTCTGCAATGCTGGCTAATGCTATTGACGAGCCATCAGTCTTGTCCAGAAGTGTGGAGGCTTGCAGCTCTCCTTCCAAGTCAAAGACGAGCGAGGAAGAAGGAGATGAGGGGAGAAAGAGGAGGAGAACTGGGAGGGGAGGAGGGGCGGAGGGAACATCAATGGACAGTGATGGAGAGCGGGGAAGAGGGCGAAGATGCAAGCGCAGCACGCAACACTCACACACCCTGTCCGTGGTTTGGGAACACTAAATTAGAAAAAAGACAAAAGGGATGAGAGGGAGAAACTGTAAACAGCCGCATCGATCCAACTAGTGTCGGGCAATTCAGAGCATTAGCGGCCCGCAACGTTTCGAGACGCACTCGGGTGAGCAGGAAAAGTTTGCGGCAACAACACGCCGGCGAGAAACACGCTTGAGGAGACGCCAGATGGTAACAAAAATAAATTCACTCCACTCCCGCCTCTAATCATCTAAAAAAGCCGTTGCCTCCTTTCATACGTTCGGCTAGCGCACGAGTTAGCTCGGCTTCAACGAGGCTACGCTAGCGCGGCGGGAAATGAAGGGGTTAAGCCGGAGAGGAGAAATGAAAAAAGCCCTTTGGCAACCCTGGGACAGAGGGAACGCTGAACTCATCACAAACTCCTCGGCTAGCATCCGCCGGCGCATAATGACCCCGACAAGACGGGAATCCCTTTTAATTAAAGTGAAGGCAGATCAGTTAAGCAGATGGATGCCGACAAATATTAGGGGAAATAGAATGTTTAATGGCCTGTGCACTTATCGCCGGCTATTTTCCGCGCCCGCGCCCGAACTGATAAACAGGACGGGGAGCCTTGTTAATCAACCTTACAACCTTTAAAGCCCGAGATAAGAGAATAATTCGGGATCTTTGTAAATTAGCTTGAGATGCGGCTCGCACTCTGGGCCGAGCGGCCGGGAGAATTTCTATCAGGGTAATAGCCTTGCGCCGCCGTGGAGAACTTTCGGGGCGCAAAGCAGGGAAGATAGTTTCCTGCCATTTGCTTGAATTATTTTTTTTTGGGTTGTTATTATGATTATAGTTGGGGTTTGACCCTCTTTGCCGTCTTCTTATCGGTCACACGGGAGAGTACCCGAACTCATCTACAGGGGGGAATTGGAGATGGTGGCCCGCCGGAGAAGGTTAAGGGGAAGTCTACCCTCACAAAGTCAAATTATTGACTGTGATGTATTTTTATTTATTTTTTTACATAAACTACAGTTATGATCAAATTTGTCTTTTGCTATTTTCCAATGCAATGCACTGCTGGAAAAAAATTATTTGGTTACGGTATGAATAATTTTGGGCACATATTTATCTAATGTAAACCGAGAAAAATTGGTTTCGTTCTCTCAAACAAGAAACAATGACTCGGGCTTTCCTCCAAATAGCCAGCAGGAAGAGCATTATCATTTCCATGTTTTTCTTTAAGAGCGCTTCCTCCCTGGCCTCTTGAAAAATAAAAGGATGGAGGAAGAGGGGGGGAGCAGATTGAAGGTAATTACAGGGAGAAACATGAACATTTATCATTGGTGCTTTGGGACTTGAAATGTTCAATCGCCCCCAAAAATAAAACCGTCGGCCATCGCGGGGCTGACGGGCGGTGATGGTAGCACAAACGCCGACCCAGACTGCTGCCATATGTTGGTCTGGCCCATGCCAGCAGCCAACGTGCTGAACAACAGACCTCGATCCATGAAATCCGTGCCTTGGCATGAGCCTCGAAGAAGTTTGCAACCAGCCCCCTACCCAAAAAAGTCGCCAAATGTTTTGTCCTGACTTTCTGGTGTCAGACTGCAAACACGTTGCGGCCCATTATTGCCTGATCGCACACACGCATAATGGTCATGGAGAACATCCCAGATTGCAATGGGTCACACCTGGTTATGCTTCTTCATCCCCCTGGCCACCCCCTCCTCTCGCTCCGCTCGCCGGTTCCCACACCGGCGGCATCTGGAAGCGATTGGCGGCAGAGTCACAGCGAGCCATAAAGCCCTCAAATGCTCGCAAAAAGGCACGCGGGCTAGAACGTCAAACAATGTTGGCCCAACGGGCTGCCAACAGACACAGCGCATCTTGAACCCGGACAAACCCCACTGCTCATTTTTTATCCGCCGTGAATTATTCCTCCCCTCCCTCCTTCACAAAGCACCACCTGGGACTTGGCTTTCACATTTTTAAACCCTAAATGGAATCGGGACGGATGCTTGTCCGAGTCAGTTGGACTCCCCATGGACGTGTCGCAAGCATTTTGGAGCCAGAAAAAAACATTTGGAAGAGCCACCAAATTGCCGTGTGTCTACATGTAAAATCAAAGTATAATAAACAATGGACAAGAGGAAGAGGACAACGTCACCGAAGGGCACCGAAGGCGAGCTCTCGGGAGAATAGCCGAGAGCCATTGTCACACTAGCGACGAAGACGAGCGTGTCACAGCCTTATAATGCGCCTATCGATTGTCGGTATCCGTTACGGAGACTGGGAAGCTCGTCTCAAATTCGATACGCTCTTAAAAGGGCCTCCAAACAGAAGACAGCAGCAAGCCTTTGCGACTGAAATGATGCTAAATGTTAGCGGCTTCAGGTTAGCTTGCCGGCTGTTAGCAAGTTAGCATTCAGTCATATTGGATTGAATTAAATCCAACTTAATTGAACCCTTTATCACATGATTCCATACTAGAGAGTAACATTCGCACTAATAACACACTGATAAGCTAAAACTAAACCAAAGTAGTCTGTTATATGCTAGCACGTCGACGGTTAGCATGGTAGCATTTGAACTACTGCCATTGGAAACAGGAGAAAATATACAACCCTTATCTGTCAGGCTATTCTTTTCCACTTTCTCTGAGTCGTATCTCCCCCACCTTTCTGTGGCATGAAAAATGTTGGCCCGCCACTGAAGCACAAAAATCTGCGCTGGAGCCATTTCAAGCCAGCGTTTTATTGCAAACAAATGCTGCCTTTGATACCCGCTGCAATAGGCGATACTCGAGTGTTTGTTTGTGCTGGAGGTGAAAAAGATTTGCTAACATTTGGAAGGAAGACAAGCCGGTGAAACTGAAGGCAGGCGTGCAACACGCGGACGAAAAAGAAAAAAAAAAATGTCGTGCGGGAGCTGGTAATGATTTTCCACTCATTAGAGGGAAGCTTGAAGTGCGTGTCGGAAACCTTAGCCGTGGAAATCTGACAAGACAAGATTGCGGTTCCGCACGTTCTTCTCCAAGAGCAGACATTTTCAAGGTAACATTTCCACATCCCATTAGCTTGTGGTCAACGTACCAATTGGATCCAGCCAGACGCTTTCATTGGGGCAAAACGGCATTTTTGACCTTGTTGCCTCTCAAGTAAAAAGACATTACAGGCGTTGGATAAATATGTTGGATTCGCTCTCATGACAAGGACCACAATGGATTTATTTTTTTTAGTGTGTAGAAATGCTTAGTTCTACGCGAAAAAATACGACGTGGTCATTTTAACCTGTCAATCGAAACAAACAATGGACAATAAGATTTACCAAACAGGAAGTGCTGTGGTGTAAATTAGCGGGATGGGTGGAATTGTTCAAGAGATGACCTCTTTGCCTGGTCCCTGCTTCTCCTTCCACACACAAACACCCTTGAACATCTCCCATTAAGCCTCCATAAATCTGATAAGCCACCGGTGTGGCTTCTGCGGCCAATCCAAAGCCCCTCGTCAAGGGGGGACTTCAAAGTGGAGCTCGAACCCGCGAAAGATGCCGGGCCGATGTCATTATCCGAGTCTTTCCTCCGACCGACTTCCCATTGACGCCGTGGCACCCGTGAGGACCGATGACTTTGAAGCTGCTCTTCCCATCGGCCCCTCCCTTCCCCCTTTTGCTCATTACGCTTGCGGAGGGACAGCAAACGCAAACATATGCTAACTCACGCCGCTCACTGTGCCGTCCGGCCGCATCAGCACGGCCAAAGGACCGCTTCCTCCGTCAGCACTTGGCGGACATCTGTGCCGTGCCAGGCCCCCCCCCCACCTCTGCCACAACGGCCCGAGAAGATAAACGAGCACGTCCGTTCATAAACGAGAAAAACTAAAACTAGTCGAATGGACTGATTTTCAAAATAAAGTTGTGTTGGTATTTCCTCAAATGGCCTTCCAGACAGTGAGGGCAAAAGCGGCCATTTTGTCAAAAAAAGGTAGTAAGGAGCACGCAGCGGTCAGCATACTTTTTCAATAAACGTGTCCAAATGATTTCATAGCGCAAAGAAGGATCGGCTCCGTTTTCGAACTGCGGAGGGAAGACGATGAAATGAAGATGACAGAAAGGTGACGGGAATAACCCAAAAGCCCACGCTTGAGTTTTTTTTCCGAGTGCAACATCATGATTCACCTAACAAAAGTTGCGCTCCAAAAAAACAAAATTCTGTGTCCAGCCCGGGCTGGGGTGGAGGAGATGATAGAAGGCGTGGAGTAAGGGAGGGATAGCGCTCGCTATTCCCTGGGTGACGGGCCCTGGCGAAGGAACTGAGAGGTGTTTTTGGCTTGGCTTGCGTTCGGGGAGAGTGCAGCCTTCTCCCAGAAGGAGGCTATAAAAAGACAAAGGAGACAGGGAGGCCATGTGGAGAGAGACTGTTGAAAGGGAGCAAACACCCACTCCAAAATCCCACCGCAGCCACCATCGCACCACGGCTGGGAAGAAGACACACAGCAGATCAAATAAATGCGATACTAAATTCCTGCTGGTAACATGCACGCATGTTAATGCCAAAAACAAAACGAAAAAGGCCATGAACTTTTGTCTTGGTCGGGCGTTTAACGTGACAAAGCCCTGACGATTCCAGATGGGCTGATTTGCGGATACATTTGAAAGATCGTAGTGCCGAGCTGAAGATGGCACTTTGGAAACACGTTCAAATAGCGACAACTCGTTCCTTTCGTAAAATAAGCTACGTTAGCACCTGCGAGACTCGATAAGGCATCCGAGAGCCCCTGATGGCCACATGCACAACATAGAGAACACATGGTTTCACCGGAGGGGAGGGGGCGAGGGGCATGTTTTGTCGGACCTCACATGTCTGAACCGTGAGGTAAAATCTTGGCCGTCCTTTGAGGACAAAGGGCATAAAACATCGAACATTCCTGCTGCAACACAAATCAAAATGAAACGCGTCCAAAGCCCGTCTCTGGCTTTGGTTTTGAACTCGCCGTCTTGGCCACCATCGCCGCCTGCCAACGGGCATCAAATCCGGCCGGCAACTTGTGATGGGATGGAAGGGGAGGAAGATGAGACGTGAGTAATGGGATGTGCTCGATCCAATCGGGAATATTTACAGCGTATCATCCGGGAATGTGAAGGTGTTGGACCATCGCCTGGGTGAATGCGTTCCCTATGTGAGGGCCGCATCGGGGCAAGACGTAGGCAGATGCTCTCTTTTACCGTTTGGAGTCAACCCCCGCTTATTCACGATTTTGATTTTTTTTTTCTATCGTGGGATTTATACTCACACCTGTTTTGCGTTTTTACGCCCGCTGTAACACTGCAAGTTACCACCGGATGGCGCCAAAGCTCTGATTGATCGTAAAGTAGTAATTGGTGTTTACTACGGGGGAGTGGCATCTTAACCTGAACACGGGAGGTCTGAATAGTCAAATGCGTAACCGGTGGAGGAAACAAAGCATGCCCATTAAGGTTGTGAATCCCCCGGGAGTCCGCAACCTGGCACGGCTCGAGCCCCTCAAGGTCATTGTTCCGATCTTTTATAAGCCCGTTAGAATTTTACCCATCAAATGGAAGCGCCTGTTCCTACCAGTGGATCTTTTATTAAAGTCTGAGGCCCTTTTTTTTTTTTTTTTTGTCTGCACCGTGCGGTCAAGCTGGAAGCCATTACGCCGACATCTCGACATCTGTTCCCGCGCAGCTCGCGTATGCATCGTGCCAATTACATATTGTTGTTCTTTTTGACATGTAATGTTTTTCATAATCAGATAATTGCTCGACCCTTCAAGCTAAAGCTAAACAGATTTTTTTTTCTTCCCCCCCCATTCGCTCTCTTCTGTGAAATAATGCGCCAAAACTGCTTCCTCGACACAGGAGGGATGAATTTTTTTTTTGCTTTCCTTGAGGACATTTTGTAAGAATTACCAATGAGAATAATTACGTGAGGAAGGAAGAACCGCGTCGTCCGCGACAAGAATCTGTCAGTGTCTAAATAGTTGCATATGAAAAGAGCCGCAAAGCACGGCGATGAGGGCAGATCTCCTGATTGGAGGAGATGATATGCAGCCGCATGACTCAATCAAGCAGCAGGCGCTCGGCGTTCACATCTGTGCGGCCGGCTCGCCTCCATATGCGCAACGCCGCGAATACTCCGCGCATCCTCTTAAAGATATAAACATTATTCTTGGAGGCTCGAGAAATGAACTTTAATGGTCGGGTCTGGAAGCGTGATATGTCTTTAGGAGCAGACCTTCGCTTCTTCTCATGTGTTAAGATCTGTGAAAGATTGGAGAAGAAAACCTCAGGAATCTGGCCTTCTGTTATTGAGCCGCTTTGTAGCGTCGACTCAAATGTATGATTACAATTTGTAAGATTGCTTACAGCACAAGTTACCCGGAAACTTTGTGAAAATATACAGCCGAGCCGCTGAGGTCCGAGACGATTCGTTTCGGGATTTTCCGACCCCCCCCCCAGAGGACGTAATTAAATACAAATAATCTGCTCTCTTGCCATTTTAATGTCGTTTAATTTAACGTCGAGGTTCATGTGACAGGCGTGTTGTCACAAGCCAGTAGGCATGACTCCTTGTGACTGGCTGCAAGTTGGAGAAAAATAAAAAGATTCAAGACTTGGGGCTGGCTCTACAACTAACCATAGAGCTTTACCCTTGAGTTGTCATGGTAACAAAAAAAAAAAAAAGCCATTGGGAGGATTGTCTTTAAATAGCTCCTTCTAAACAGGCTAATTCAAATAAATAAACAAAATATAAATAAACAAAATATAAATAAATAGATAGATAAATGAATGAATGAATAAATAAAATTGATTCAAAAATATATATATATATGCATGGCATGTTATTATCCTTGATCGATATGAGTCTTTTGACCAAAGCATATCACGGGCATTTTATTAAGAAACTCAGCAGCAGCCTAAGCGGACGTTTTTTTGGTTTGGTTTTTTTTCCCTTAAATCATCATCACATGCTTGTCCTCTAGCAAGCCACAATGCGTCGGGTGTCCTGCGGCTTGCTTTTCGAGAAGACACCGAGCTCCCTGAATTGAATTAAACAGTAAATACTGTTTGTGTTTTTTGTCCCCACTTCCTGTTTACTGGAAGTCCCATTGGTGCGTTTGCTCTCTTGCACACATCGCATCGGTCTCTCGCAGAAGGACAGGAACGCTGTCGACTTTCTGCTCCACAGATGAAACGCATTAGCAAATGCATGGCGAGGGACACTGTGGGGGCGAGCGGGGTAATCCCCGCTCGCTTCCTAAGACATCAGCATTTTTTCGCAAATTTGCAATTAGTCTTAAGGGCCGGTGTAAATTAGGTCTCCTGACAAATGAACTACCGAGACGGGACATGAAGTTTCAATAAATCTGAGAGGCTGCTCAGGGCGTTGGTGTCCTTTTACTCTTCAGCTTCAAGAGAGAGTCCCAGTAGGCAGCAGTGGGGGGATAAGCGGGGGGGGGGGTCCACAGAACACGCCCAAAAGAGGAGCGCTCACCGCAGGGAGTCGCACGCCCAAGTTCCTGCCTCACCCTTCTTAAGGCTTCATGATTGAATGCGGAAAAATGACTTCAGGATGGGGACACCAGAAGGGGCGTGGGAGGGTGGAATGCTGCTCAGAGGAAACCGCTAACGCGGCTAACTAGCGTAGCATGTCCTATCTTTATGGAGGACTTTGTTCCCATTTAGGCGGGAGTGTAGAATTGCTTTTCATCGCACATTAAACCTTTTAACGGTGAGCCGGCGCTGTCGTTGATTTGTTCTGGCGCCTCACTGGAAAAAAAGTTAAAGACAACTCGCGCCCTGGACCGGCTTGACCGTGCATCAATTTACGCGTTTGCTTCCGAAGGCTTCTCGACAAGTATGACAGCTAATGGAATTGTCCGAGGAAGCTCGAGCAAAAGGATCGAGTTCAAATGGATCCCTCGTTATTGTCCGTTTAATCCGATTGGACAAAATAACACGCCGCAATAAAGTGCTGCTTTAAAGTAGGAGGAACCCATTTAAAAAAAAAAAAAAAAAGTGAGCGGCGGCAAAGTGACGACAAAGCGAGCGAATGTCGGACGTGACTATGGATCGCATTAAAGGCCCATTTGTCCGGATTACCTGCGTGAAAGGCAGCAGAGACTTGGAACGGCGGCGAGTGAGAACAATAATGCGGTGGCAGGAGGGACTACTTTACAAGGTTACGCACAGATGTAACCCCGAAGATTGAATTGCTCAGCGTCTGGCTACTTGGAAAGTACTGCCTGAGACGATGGACGCCGCTGCCTCATGTTACACCGTGATGTGTACAGAATCATCTTAGAAACGATGTGAGGACTTTAAGACATTCTTACTTGCTATGGTCCAGCACTTCTGCCCAGCCAGCCACACACACTTTGTTTCAGCATTCACACTTATTTTTTGCATGTGCGAATTATTTTGCCATGCAACTTCTTCCATAATTTGTCAGACTCAATTTATTTCAATATATTCTAAAAAAAAATTGGCTTTGCAGGCTATTATTTTTCTCTTTCCAAAAATGTACAGTTTTTTCAAGATTTAACATTTTCAACCAAAAACGACCCATTCATTTTTAATGGGGCATTCAACTTAACAGATTCAAAACATTCAGCACATTTAGGTCGGCTTGGTAATGATTTTCAACATGCCAAAAATGTCTACTTCCCACAAGGAAAAATATCCCCATTTAATCCCATTTACCATAATAAATATAATTCCGTATCATTCAATTTACATCCAAATAACATCCAATAGGTGACTTCACTCATGTTAAACGTACGCAGGGGTCCACTGCGTTCGTTTCTCCGTGACCTTTTGGTAATTGTATAATTTTGACTTGAAATGTTTCCCCGTTGAGAACGCCCTGATCCAAGCCAGATGTGTTTTTTAACCACTGTTATATAATAACGGCTACACAATACAAAGCATTAAGTCAGGAAGGTTGCAGACGTGCCGTATTGTTTCATGAAGTGATGACAAACATGCTTTGGCACACAAAACGGCAGAGCGGTAAACGAAGGCCTGAAGGGAACGAGGGAGGAAGCGATAACGTCGTGCGCCGCAAAATCCCAATCCCATTCGATAATTTGACAACTGCTAAATTATTGGTCTTTGCACTCCTTGAAAAGTCAACAGTCCGATCGCAATATTGGACCAGTTCAGGGTGTTTCTCAAAACAATGAAAGTTTAGAGAAGAAGTCGACCATAAAGATTCACCTCGGAACGATCAAGTCGAAAGAACATCAGATTTGGTCGCAGGCATCGGAAAATCCTCAAATGTACTTTCCCGCCAGCCGTGACTTGTCCTTTGCATTCGCGACTGCCAAAAATAATCAGAACCAACTCATCCAAAACATCTCGTGGGCCTGTTGGTCAACATTTACGAGCTTCCCAATCACCTAAAATACTTTTCGACCGTGACCGTCTTCAACATTGGCGGGTCCGATTGTAGAGTGACGCAGTGGTAATGCTAATGGGATGTAGCTTTCCTAAGATGCCAAAGCTAACAATTCCTCAGATCAGCAAATTTAGCTGTATCATCCCCCAAGGATACATAACACCAGAATCGGATCGGTCGTTCGGGAGTTTTCCAAATTTCCCGATGGCCACCCTGACACTTCTACGACAGAAGTGTATTTTAATGTGGGTCAACAAGTGAATGTTTATGTTCACACAGCCTTCCAACCTACGTCGAATGCAAGCCATCAATTCTCCAGGAGCGGCCCAGTTGAAACAATGGCCCAGTAAAACGTGTGACAAGGGGAGGCAAACAAGACAGGTTTTGAGATGACCTGCCCAGACGGAGGTAGCAAGGGAGGCAGGTCAGAGAGGAAACGGCGGGACAATATGTTGAATAAAAGATAAGAACATTGTGCTTCACTTCAGAAAAGCATCTGCGCTCCGGCATTCTTTGGCCGCTTGTACCGCGCCGCGTACAAACTATCGAAAAAAAAAAAGCTGATAATTAAATTACACGTGTTGTGGTCGCAATGGTTTGCACATGTGGAAGGAGGAAGAGGGAACGCACGCTCGGATCGACTTGGGATGAATAATAAAGTAAAACGCAGAGCACAAAGGCTGTTAATGATGATGTCGTAAAAACGGAAAGGAAGTCAGTGATTCCGCCTCAGCCCGCAAATTATCATTTGACGCTTTTCCAAGATTTTCAAGAGGGGGAACATCCAAAGTGTTGGAGGTTTAGCATCTGCCTGTCGGCTTTTAACTGAGCAAGATATTTTCCCAATATTGCAGACTACTTTGAATTATTTTGTGTCTCCAAAACAGCGGGAAATGCTAGAATGCTAGCATAAGGCTAGCTTTTCTTTATACGGTGGTCCAGATATAATATGTCCGCTGTATACATCACATACATTCATTAAGTAATTCAAACGTGTAATTTGACTTTTAAGTGAAGAAGTACCGCCTCTAAAATCAAAACATCGTCCAGGTTTGTTTCAAATAGCCAACGCTGGCGTTGTCGCTAGTTTTTAATGGTAGCTAAATCAGCCTCCATATAGGCGCAGCAGTAAAAACAGCCTGGTGAGCACTGACTCAGCAAAAAATACATCATGTTGGCGAAACGTTTCCAGACCATCTCGAGTGAATTTGCGAGACACCGCCATCTCATTGAACTTAACAAAAGACGTTCAAATGCGACTAACAACCCACGGCTGCGGCGCATCAAGCCGCAGTTTAGGGATAAAAAATGGCCCCGCGTCTCCTCTCGGATCGACGCTCAACAGTCCAGTCCCCGTCTTAATTGAGTCATATCCCCGGCGCTGCTCAGGCCTTATCGTATCACGCTTTCTAATTGAGCCGCGCTGCTCGGCGAAGACAATGCGCCAGGAGCCCCGCCGAAGTTATTAATTTTCACTTTGTCCGAAGCTCTGTCCCAATTAGGTCCCCTGGCTGGGGCCGACAGGGCGGCTAACGTGATTACGGGACAAGCTTATTAGCCTGTAGTAGCATCGGCGAGCAGGGGAGGAGGGGGGGGACCCTAAATGAGAATACGCGCAACCTTGGAGAGTGATTACCGCATTCTATTCTGGTCTAACTGGTACCATTAGTTTAAATGTGCACTCTTATTTTTGATCACTCATCGTAAGTCTCTGGAAAAGTCTTGGGTCCTTCCGGTCCCGGGCAGCGTGAAGGCACAACGGATTGGTTAAGGAGAAAGCGCACGAGCTGGAGCGCAGGCAAAGTTCATCGCACGCCAGCAGCGATGGCATCAATCCAGTCCTGGCGCTTGGCCACATCACAGTCAACTGGCAGAGGTGATTTGACGAGCCCGGGGATAAACCAGTCTTCCCAATTAAGTATCAGCGCCCCGAGTCCGTCTTAGTTTTGTTTACTTCTACTCAGGTTTTTTTATTTTTTACTTACTGGCCTGAAACCACAAGCATTGTTGAATAGTGCGAGTTGACAAAACTAAACTAATAAAATAAAATGAGCAATGGTGGGAAGTAACAACAAAAAAGTAAGTAAGTAAGCTTCGACTTAATTCTTATTTTTCCCTCCGAAGTGAACGGCAACTTCATTAATCTGTTCCAGCTCGCGTGCTCCTTCTTGGCCACCGGGGGCAGTATAATTCAATCACATAGACAAATGAAGAAGAGTTTTATCGCGAGCGATTCAAATCGATTAATTCCACAATATTTCCATTTCAAAATCTATATCGATCAATTCCACGAAATTTCCATTTCAATGGCAGTTTTTGTAGGGCTTTTGATGAATTTGCCATTTTAGATCATTTGCACCAATTTTTCTACATGAATTCAGCTACTTTAAGTCATTGAAACTTTGCGGAGAAGGAAAAAAAAAAAGAAAAGCGGCTGATGCTGCTTCCTCGCTCAAAGTTGTCCGCAACCGCAGCATGTATCCACGGCCCCCCTTTCATGTTCAGCACCGCGGCGGCCTCGTTCAATCAGGCACCATTGCGAGGATGAAAAGTTTTGAAGCCATCTCGTCCGAGCGATTCCTCAGATGGCGCCTTCCATCGCCCTGAGTGCCAAAATTTCCAAGCCCACTCCAGTGCCCAGGGGGGATGTTTTAATGACAAGCTCGCCACGACTGGGCTTCACCCACCGCGATTAAGGTTAGCCTTCATGATCAGAGGCGGCGCCGTACAAACAGTTAGTCCAGGAAAACAAGAGCGAGGGAGTGGGAGAGCGCTTTGACATGAAGACACCTGCCCACTCAGCAACTCCTTCAACGCTCACTTTTTTTTTTCTTTTTTTTTTTGGAAGGCCACGGGGGCCGCGTCGCCGCTAGCTGCCCGGCTAACAAGAACGGCGTCCTGCGGATGAGAGAAGAGTGACAGGGGGCTCGGCATCATGGAGGGGGGAAAGAAAAAAAAAAAAAAAAGAATCCTCTGATTAATATTTCATTTCGGAACTTGGGCCTTCGGATGTCTCCAAACTTGTCTTAGATGACTTAGCGCTGAGGCTACAAAAGTCAAACGTGTCAATCCTCTCTTCCTGAATCGGTCGGGGTTTTTTTTTTTTTGCAAGCAGGTCAAATATTTCATCTACAAAGAACTCTGCTTTGATTGTTGCAGTTGCCTATTGCTGTCTTGTAATATGTGAATAATAAAAAAGTATTCCAGTAATTTTCTCAAAAAGGCAAATACATTTGTAATGGAATTGCACCATTTCTAATTTGATCTGGAGGAAGTACAGTGAATAGAAAAAGTCTACACACCCTGCTGAAATGCCAGGATCAATCTCAATCTTGCTAGTGAAATTGAATATAGATTTTTTTTTACAGCATTTTAGCTTATTTATCACTTGGTGTAGTAATGTATAGTGGCAATATTTTGATTGAAATTTCAATAATAAAATATTTTAAATCAATAGATTCATTTTTGGACTTTATATTTTTATTTCTGTATTTTGGATTTTTATTTCTAATTTTACTTCAATACAATATATTCTAAGTCCTTTTATTTCATATATTTTTTATGGTTTTGTTGTTTTTTTAAAAAGGTGCTTAAACATTAAATATATGTATGTCCCTGGCATTTGTCTTCAAAATTGTGCTGTTACAGGACGGGACTACGAGTAAAACAAATAAATAAAAATAATGATAAACACGATGGTCTCACCCACCTAAAAAGCGTGTCTGTTTATTGTTATTTTCCAAATATTTGCTTGAAGGAAACGAGAAGGTTGCACAAATCAATAATCGGCAAAGTCCAATTATGGAAAAGTACAGATTGGGGATCTGATACGTTGCCAAGCACACTTTTGCCTAAAAACTTGCACTTGTTTTTTTTTTTTCTTTCTTTCTTACACAAACAAAAGACAAATATGAAATTCTAATGTTGCAAGCCACAAGCTATTTGCGTGCGGTGTGACCGGCCGGCTGTTCTGGGCGCGCACGAGACCCGTATTTAATTGTGGACTGGAAGGCTGATGAAAAATGTATCTCTTAAAACACCATTTCCATTCAAGACGCATTATTGAGCCCGACAACAGCAAGTCATCCGCCCGCCTCTCGTTTCTATTACCATAATGTAATTGGGGTCGCAAAAGTGGCTTTGAAGACGAGAAATCGACGCCACATTTTGCCGTCGACCTTTCATTTTGCGTGTTACACAATCCTCGGCTTCCATGGGTCAACCTCGTTGATTATTCACAGAGAGAAACGAGCAGCTGTTGACGGCGGACAGCCACATTCCTTGGCGCCCCCCCCCCCACGGATTTCAATTTGTCTTAGAGCAACAAAAAAAAAAAAAGCCTTAAATAGCGCAAGCCGTGGCCTTTTTCCCACACAGGTCCCGGCGAGGTGAAGAAGAAGCCCACTCCTGCCATCGGAACGGCAGATACGACGGGGTCTTTGCGAGAGGTTAAAACATTCTGCTGGAAGAGAAGAGGCGAGGAGGCAGGAGGAAAGCGAGGGGGGGGCTTTTGGAAGACAGTCCCTCACAGCTAAGCAAAAAAACAGCGCTCGGATTCTTAACAGCGAGTGCCAGGTGGTCACAGGATGAATTCACGCGGGGCCGTTGCGGAACGCGAGCGGCAAGAGATTATCGCACGGTTTCGGAGCCTAAGGCCACGGCAGGGAAGGCTGATTGGAGGCCCAGGAGAGGCCGCGTCTCACAATCACCCCCCCTCAGGTCTACACAGAGGTGTGGGCCCAATCCAGAGAGACACGCAAGGTCTGGTGAGCTGGTTCACCTCGCTACAGGCGGACCTCCCATCGGGACGGTGGAGGCCCGAAGGCCACACGCATACTCGACGAGGAGCACACTCGCATCCTCGCCCAACAAGTTTCTTTGAGCAGATCTTTGGCAGCGGGCTTCCTTGTCGAGGGACCGGCGGTCCCGAGGAGCGAAGGGTTAATCTCAAACAAGAGAGCCCGTACGCTTCTTCGCCAGCACCCGGAGCGAGCCGCGCTTGGAAACGACCAATGTATGCATGTGTGCGGTCGTGCAAAAGGCGACGCGGACCAAAACGCCGCAAAGCTCGTCGGAAAATAAATGGACTCCGCACGCTTTGATCTTCTGCGTGGAGAGTCTATTTCTGATTTTGCAATGTCAAGAACTTCACGAATTTAAAGGAAATGAATTCAGCCGCTTTGATTGGCCGGGAAATAAGTCGGCTGTGTTCACTCAACGACGCAACCACCCTTTTCCTGTCTACGAAAATACCAAACGAAAGGAAACTAATGTCGGACACTAAAATAGATATTCGCAAACTATCAAACATGAACGTGATGAAGCCACAGATGTTTTTAGTCTAGTTGCAATCAGACTTGCTGATCCAGACAAACTGGTTAAGTAGCCAAGGAAGTAAGAAGTCATCTGCATGTTGTTTTTACCACCATTTGAACGTTGTTCACTTTGGCCTTTCGGTGTCTTCACTTCTACATAAATTATTGACTGGCTAATTTGGTCCGCGGGCCCTGAGAGACGCCGCAACGTCGGCATGACAGCTTGATCTATTAGTCGGAGGCCAACGACAGCCTCGTTCCGGCATCGTCCGTGACGGTGTGCGCGTGGAGTGTCAAAGTGCGAGTAGGTGGGTGCGGTGAATTGGGTGGGGTGGGGGTGGGGGGGTCCCCGCTCATTCTCTGTTGCATTAGTACAGGAGCAGGACTGGGACACATCAACATCTTAATCAATACGTGAGAGTCAATTACTGAGGAAGCGCGTGCTTAAGCAAGATCTGATTATTGGGTTCATGTTCAGTCCACCAAATGGAGCAAATCAATGTGATGTGATATGTGCTATATACAACACACACACACACACACATTGTGTCACCTCCCCCTGTGCTCCATCTCTCGACCACGCTGTCACCCTTCTTCTCAAATTTCTCACAAAGAGAGAAGGCAGAGATGCCGATTACAGGGACAAAGAGGATGGATTGATATCCACCCAACACAGGTGTTATTAAAAATTCATATTCGTCTCTGTATTTATACTCCTCAAATGTTGTTGTCATGGACGGCGGCCCGGAGAGTTTTTATGAACGTTCGACTAGCGAGCCGAGAAGGTGAATTTTAAAACGAGCAAAGGATACTAAAAGCAAGTGTTTGATTTTCATTCATGGCAAGAGCTTATCGGAATGCCGAGTCACACTGACGATAAATGTCATCAGACGGTGGCAAATGACTACTTTTGTCGAAATGATGCTCCTCAACTAAATCACAACGAGTCAGATTTGCTTTTAGCTACAATTCTGCTGCGGTCAGTCAACTCATCAGCGTAGATTTATTTTGATTTTTTTTTTTTACAGGACCTACGGGCTGGATGACAAGCGACAACCAAACGTAAATAGGTGATAGTAGAAGCACCATCAGAAAAATCAATATCTCGGGAATTTTTATTTTTTAAGGCTTTTATTTTGGTTCTTTTCACTGTCCTCTTTTTTTTTTTTTTGTATCTCATAAGCCAACAACTTGCAGCCGTTGCTTCGGCTGAATCACGGCAATATTGATTTGATTATGTAAAACCTCGGAGGAACCTCAAGCCAGATGTAGAAATAACTCACCTGAGTCGAGTGGGAGCGCACGCACGCACACACACTTACACACACAGAGAGGACAAAGAGACCAAACCAGGAGAACGATGCGGGGATAAAAGCATAATTACTCCTCTTTACAGACAAAATCATTTTCAGTCCCCATTTTCCAAGTATTGTGCCGCTTCCATTTGAGGCTTCCTGCTTCCTCTGTCCTCAATGATAATTACATGCTACACTGTATTGTATTTGGAGAAATGGCAGTTATGAACTGGCCAGAAAAGTCCACTATGGCCAAATGTGTGTGTGCGCGCGCGTGTGTGTGCGTCACAGATAAATAGAAAAGCATTGAAATGTTTTGCTCTGTGATCTGTGGCACCCTCTTCTGGAGCCACAATTTCTTACTGTCTACAGTCCACAATGCTGAGTCAATACACAACCATCTTTTTAAAAAAAATAAAAAATTTGGTTGTGTTTGCTGAACTGGCAGCCTGTTTAAAAAGTTAACTCCGGATCCTGTTTGTATCGTGTTGCTAACCAAAACAGCAGCACCCACTGAAGCATTGAAACGGTTTCTCGGGTTATTAAAATTGTGCAGACATACTATATATGAAATGACCAAGTTAAGAATGATAAAAGTAAATCTCCAAATAGGCAAATTGTTGAATTCCAATGAGGCAAGGTTTCACAGTCTTGTTTAACATTTACACTTTGTTTCTGCACATATGAATTAGGGGCCCTTGAAAGTCTTGTAAAAAGTGAACAAGCCCCTGATAGGAAAAAAAAAATTCCCCTCCGCTGCTCTAATGTACGACTACGCTAGCAATCTAAGACATCTTGGCCGGGGACTAATTGGGCCACCTTTGTTCCCCGCCTCGCTGCATTATGGGAGCCACGTGTCCGGGGGGCTCTGCCTTTAACCGCCCGAAATTACCATTCCACCTCAGTGAATCTCCGTCCCAATCAAACGACTGGAACATTGTGGTCAAGCCGCCGTAATTGGGCCGGGCTGGCGTCCCATGTAAAAACACTAATCAGATCACACGAGGGAGGGAGGAGGGGGGGCTTCAAACGGGAAGATGAGGTTTCAAGCAATCTATGCGAGCGTGTGATTAGGTGGGCACAAAATGGACCACAACGCTCGATCTCATTATATGGACAAAACATTGACCCTTTTGTTCTCATGTGCGCATTTTAAAAGTCACCCACACTTCCAGCTCCAAAAATGGAAAGCAGATCTGAAATGAATGACAACAGAAACGCCGCAACTGTTTGCAAATAGCAACAGAGTCTTTGTTTGAAAAATATTTGAGAATACGGAGGACGATTTATTATTTCGACGTGATTTTATGAGGTGATTGACATGAGAGGCGGGAAGGAAAAAAAAAGAGAGGTCCCAAACTTTATTTTTCACGGACCATTAAAGTTAAAGGCTCCCCTCAAAGCTTTTACACGTTGTAAAAACGTTACTGCGTTGCGTTATTCCTTCAACTCCGATAAGTTCACCGAGGTCTGAAATGAAAAGAGGCCGGCCAGGAAGGTTGTTTTTTTTTGTCTGCGATTTTGTTTTCTTTCATTGCTATAAATGAAAATAGGCGAGCCCTTGAAAGTGGAAAAATTAAGATCTTTAATTTTTAGCACTACAAATAAGAAGAAATGAGCAACAGACTAAAAATGACAAAGAAAATAAAAATAAAAAAATCCCACGCAAAGTTTAGATTACTGGCATGGAGTTTCGGCATGATTGGTTATTAATGAGCTCCAGCGCGGCGCATTACAAAGCTAACCTTCATTGACGCTTTTAAGAGTAAACGTCAATTCCAGCCGCGCGTAATCATATCAAGCTAATCGGCATCGACTTGCACTTGGATGAAGAAAATAGAAGCGGCGGCAACCAAACCCAAGATCTGTTAGCTCGTATACTAAAAACAAAATGGTATTTCTTTTTTGAAATAAATCCCAGCTACTCACGGCAAAAATAGACTTTTATTTGAGGCAGGCGTTTATTTCCTGTACCTCACGTGGACGACGTAACCTGAACGCGTCCAATTTTCTTCTCACAATCAAGAGAAACTAGTGAAGCAGTTAAACCAACGCAAAGAAAGCCGCGCCGACGGTATTGCTTTACGCCGAGCGGGCGGGCAGCCATGCATCAAGCCGGCCACACGCAAAGAAGAGTGGCTACATCTGTCATCCGCGCTGACACAAACAACCGCACGGTGTCATAAAACTCGCATTTGTCACGACACGTAGTGATTCGTCAGGAGACCATCATTCATCGTTTCTAATGGCCTCCCGCCCGGCTTCTCTGCCTAGCCGCCGACGGTAATGCTGTTTAAATGCCCGGCGGAGCGGCGCGCAACACCAGATAGCATCCATCTCCACCAATCAGCCCACCAGTACCTGCGAGAGCCCCCAGAGAGCCTCCGCATTAGGACAGTTAGGGTGCTTTCTGGTCTGGTTAGTGGATTAAGATCTCCTTGCACGAGGTTCGATGGATAGCTAGTAGCGCAGCCGCAAGCTAGCTTTGGTGTCGCTAGAGTAGTGATGCTAAAATGCTAAGAGTAAGGGCCTAGTTATGGTTGCTTTGAATCCGTAAAAAAAAGTTTTTAGTACAGACTAATCTATTTTACATGCTGTAGTTGGCCTAATAAGTATATTTTTTGGGGGGGAAGCTAAGGGGGGGCTGATGCACAGGCATCGACACATTCGGAGTTTAGAAACACTGAGCAAAACAAGCAAACAGTGCAATTATAAGGCAATCCTACGCACGTAAAAACACTGTACAAATGGCAATAAACTGGATAATGACCCGGGGATGCCAATGTAATATATTCACCGGCGCTTTTTAATTGTAGCCGTGTTTGCCCTCACCGTTTCATGTTATGGGGTCAGGCGTTTGAAACTTTTCACAGCTGCGTCGAGAGGAAAAAGGGGACAGCATCCCGAGGCGCTTTTCACTTTGAGAGCCGAGTGGCCGTGCCAGCGCCTGAGACTTGGATTCATTAGCCGCTTTTTTTTTTTTTTTTTTTCTGCACCGCAAACATTACCTTACAAGGCGCGGCCATATGCTGGCGAGGATCCCGCTCTCGCCTTGTTTCAATTACACGGAATCAAAGTTCGCAGGTATGCTAGGCGCAAAGGGCTTTATAGGAAGACGGCAAGGGAGGCAAAGCGGGATTTACAAAGTCCTTGCCTCCCTCATCGCCTGTGAAAGCCAGCCTTGTTTTATTGGAGGACGATTGCAAAACATTGACAAAGAAAAGTGGTAGTTTGGCCGAGCAACAACGCGATTCCTCTTCCAACTCTTACAGTAAGCGTAGAAGTTGCGATTAGAGTTCCCGCTTTGATTTGACGCAACTTGTCGGCCTTGTTAAAATGTCTGAAAGCATCGGAGCCGGATTACGTGTCACGCCGCAAATGTATGCGTCTCATTAGCGACGTTTGGCAATCGTAGCGATGCGGGGCGCCACTTGAGCCATGTTTTCGGGACTCCTGCGGAGAACTCCGCGTTGCCCCTGAAGCGAATGCACTCATATGCGCACCGTTGAAGTCTTTATTAGTCATGAGGTAACGGCACTGGAAGGTGATCAAGGCAACGGTTCAATGATGTGACCTGAGCGAAAGGCACGAGATGGCAGGTTTGAAAAATGCACATAAATTGAAGGACGACTGCCAGCCCCCTTTGACCGAAGATAAAAAAGTGCCTGGGAATGATGCGGACCATCCGTGAACTTGGGGAAAACAATAAAACGTTCAATCAATTGTAAAAACTGTGACTCCTCTCTGAAATATTCGAGAATTTAGTTTTTCGAAATATTCTGACGTTTTCGCATTTGCCATTTTGGGTTGTTTTGAGCTGTCTCAGCTACCAAGGCGTCATTGCAGAAGAAGGCTAGCTAGCAACAGCGAGTAGCCGCTAGCTCTGAGTTGCTAATCGTGAAAGATTCCTTCATAAAGTTACTTTTCACTCCGAAATGCTTTGAAAGTCTTGATAGGGTGTTTATATATGTCTTGCTATTGTTTTGCTAAAAACAGTTTTCATAGGCTAATGTGGCTAAGCAAAAAGGAAAATCAAGAGTCAATACCGAGACGGCGGGCAAATCACAATGAGCCCCGGTAACATCATTTCACATCCTATCGAGCGTTTTACTGTACGGCAATGACACTCGCATCAAAGTTACTGAGTGTCTTGTCAGCTGTTTAGCAACTTCACTTATATCTGGCCGTGCCATCTCAAAATCAATAGCATATTTTCTCACCGATAAATAATGTAGGCCTGAGAAAGGACCAAATGCATGCATCGACAGTCGGCTGCAATTAGCCAACGGCGGCCCCCGTGTAAGTGATGACAGCGGCTCCCTCCCTGCCTCCGGCACACACTGGATCAGCAGAAAATCAAGACTTGGAGCCACTTTGTCACCGGCAGAGAGAATGAGTCCTAATGGGGGGGGTTCGTCGCGCTACCCTTCGTCGCCACTGCATTTGCTGCTCAAGCACTTTCTCCTGGCCAATGGAGCAGCCCTGACTAGATTCCAGATCCCCTCATCTAAGCCGTTAATATGCTCTGGTGAAGACTGCAGCCGCCGCAAACCGAGGTTAGTCAAGAGGCACAAGAGTGGGGGGAGTGGATTGAGTGCGGACGTGAGTGTCTGGTCACAATGACAGCTGAACTTTCCTCCAACTCCCTAATATTGTAGAATCGGGAACGCGGCCAAGCGGTATGGGTTGGGATATAGACTTCGGTTTGCATTTCTTACTATTTTTCAGGAATGACATTCCGTCCAAGGAGATGTTATTTGACTCTCCAAAAGGCATCTTCAGTTTTGGTGAAAAGTATTGAACTCGTTTTTTAGCTGGATGACCTCAAATTCTACGGTGGGTATTTTTATTGCCATTTAAAGTCAAAACCGGTTTAAGTCGAACTATATGTAAGGGTTAAAGATGCAGCACGGCTGCCCTGGTGGTGACAGAGACTCTGTCACTGCCCTGCAGGTGTCTTCACGTGATGGAGAGGGCTCTGGGAAACATTTATATCTCAAATCCACTTTATCGACCGCGCCGCTGTCAGAGCCCTGGCAAGCGGCTCTTAGCGAAGAGCGCGCTGACACGAGGAAGCCTCCGCACGCCGAGTATCCCCCCCCCCCTCCAACCCGAACCTTTATCCACCCACCTTTTTAGCTGGAACCTCTTTATGGTGATTGTTTTATCAGCGTTCCTGTCCGTCCCCTGGGAGGTGGGCGGCCCGCGGAGGATGACCCTCATTTTCTGAAAGCAAAGTGTTCAGTATTGATCAGTGGGAATGAGCGGCCTGTGACACGGGTTAATTTACTGGACCTGGGAAGGTTCATTGTTTCCTGTCATTCCTCAACTCATGGGGCTGACCTTTACCACCCTGTCCTACAATTGTGTGTGCGTGAGCATGTGTGTGTGTGTCTGGCTTGACTGTTCACTGGCTGAGCACAAAATTAATTTTGTACAATTGTCTGTATACATACTCACATATCTCACATATTTGTAAACAAGGGAAGAAAATCTGGTTATGTGAATTTAATCAGGAAAAAATATTTTATAAGACGTTACAAAATGTCATCCCCATTTGATTATGCCTGAATGAAGCTGTGAAAGACTGGATTCTTTTTTTTAACTAATTTAAAGTTGGAATAAAATGAAAGTAAGCTAATTAGGAGGTGTAGATCAAATCAAAATTAAGTATGAGGAAAACATAATGAGGAGAAAACATGACAATGGGTTGAAAAACGATGGCCGGAAGTCGTAATGACAACCTATGACAAGTGATCAGGCACACAAGCCAACGCTATATCGATAGGTGACCATCTTGAAGACGGGATCAATACGCAATTCATAACCTGTGCTGAGAGGCGGGGGTCAAAGGTGAACATGAGTGGGTGAAAAGGCCACTTTAGTTACATGGAAAGGTCAAAGCCTTAATGGGAGGCACGATGGGGGAAACGGCCTAACATGGACTTTAATATCCTTTAATGACCAAAGAAATTATTTGGGAGAAGATTGAATAATTGTTTAACTTAAATATACAAGTTTCTTACCGACAAATTTATTTTAAAATTTACCATTCATTTTTATACATATAAATTTTTAAACATTTTCGTATTTTACCGCCGTGTTTATTTTTCATTTTATTTTATTTTTACAGTTGAGACAACATTTTAAATGTCACTGTATAAATGATGTGGCATATGAAAACAGTAAAATGAAAAAAAATCTACTCTAAAAATTATTATTCATTATTTTGTTATAATTTACTTGCAAAGATGATGTCACTGACAACTTTTGTATTCATAATTAAATGTGATTTATGTCAATTAATAAAACAATTCAATAGTAAGAGCAAATATTTATTAATTAATTTATTTTACAAATAATCAAAAAAAAAATATCCAAGTCGAGCATGGACAAGGTGTCTTTTAATTCAGATTTCTTAGCCCGGCGTGTGCCATGTTTACTTAACTTGAAAGTAATCTTTATTTATTTTGCCTTCTTTTGAAAGATTCTCCCATCTTGGGATGGAGGTAATAAATCTGTGAGGTGTCATCTCAGACACAACTCCGCCCGCCCTCCCCTCCTTTCCAGTCCAGGTTCGCGTGAGCGACGCCACTTCTGATTAGCGCTGGCTCTCTCTCGCAGGAAGTCAGCCGACAGGAACAAAGTGATTACTGCCCATCTTGAGGGGCCCGCCCAACAGGATTGCATTCATATTTATAAACGGAATTTTGCAATTGGACGAGAATAAATTCTCAATTTAGATTTTTTAAAAAGATTTTTTGATTTTGAAGTAAAACATATACATTAATTTTGGCAGGATGAATGGATAGATATATTTTTTTAAATTAAAGGATTTTTGATAGATACTTTTGTGTACACATGACAACATCCAACCAACCAACAATTTAAATGCGTTTTGACCGTACTTTGCATCAACGCTATGTAGCCGATACGCTCGTGAGAATCTCGGCACGTCAATACCGCAAAATGAATTGGCCTATCACTCGTATCGATCGATACAGCCAAAATATTTCAGATAATTCAGACGAGCGATTCCGTGGCTCCGTCCGTCTCATCAGAGCTGTGTCGTCTGTCATTCGCAATCGCTGCAGATGAGTGGGAACCCTTTGAAGTTTTTCCGACGTTAAAATGCTCAAACGCAACCCAAACGCATCTTCTCTGCTCGTCAAATGAAATTAGTCGGCGGCGAAGACGAGGGGTTGGATGCTGCCCTCCTCAGCCACACCTAATCATTCTGACGGTAGCAAAGACGTCAGCGCACGCCCCCGCTGGGGGGGGGAGGCGGAATTAAAACTGAGAGAAGGGGCAAAAAAAAAAAAAAAAGGCTGCCATAGTTTTTAACAACGCTCTCTCCAAACAAAAAGTTTCGCCACCAAATCAATACCGGGAAACTTTGCGCAAAGTTGACTTGGAAAATCATAGCGTGAGGCCATGAATCAATTACGAGGCCGGACGGGATGGTCCCTCCTATGAACCACGTTCCAGACAGTGATACTTATCGGGCGTATAAGTACGCAAGGGGGGCTGGGGGGCTCCCGCTATTATTTGAACCTCGGCTCCTCGACAAAACGAGCTAACTGCCAAAGGAGATAAGGGGATTTAGAGATCCAAAGAAATAGAGATTTAAAAATTAATGGCGGAAAGGATTTTCCTTCATGTATCTACAACTTGTAAGCTGAACTCGGCTTATAAAGAGGAGCCACGGAGACAAATTGCATTTTAGAATAAAGTGATGGCGAAAGGGGGGAAAAACAAGCTGTGAATATTTAATGGGGCTCCGCAGACTCCTGGCAAACAAATCAATAAGGTGATAGTAAACATAAGGAGACTCAAAGTACGGGCGAGGAGGGAGGACAGGTGTCAGAATTTAGGTTTCTTTTGACATTTGGGAAGGTTAGGAGATTGTAAGTGTCTCTGTGTGTCAGTCAGTCGGCTCCAAAGGTCAGAGCCACTCTATTTTCCTTCGTTAATTACAGCCACAGACGTCTCGGCGTAAATGGCCGGCGAAAGGTTGGAACCGGAAAATGCATAAATACATTGATATTTACACGTCGGTTCAGCCATAGCTGTGACAACGTGCTCCAAGACGTTGAAAGAAGTTGACTGTACTACTTTGGAATTGTATTTCTTTCCTGATCGCAAAATCCATTTCCGTTCATTGCGTCCGCACATATTCCGGGAAGTCAGTTTTGAGTGTGGCGCTATAATGAGCCCGATGCCTTTCGCACTCGCAGATAGCCAGATGCAAACATCATTAAAGTTTGATGCGGCTCGAAGAAAGGCCGGAGTCTGAGCGGGACTCGAGGACAAAACGTGTTCTACTCTATGGCCGGTGGTGAAATATGAAAAGTATACAAATAAATAAATAAATATAGAAGTAAATATATTAGGGTTGTAACAAAAACATTATTTCAATTGGAGAATCGGTTTGATTTAACTGACTCGAATTGATCCACGTTTGGTATCGTCTTTTATAGGAGCAATATATCGTTGGGGGAAGTTCTACAGTTACTGACAGGTTCTTTCATATGTATGAAAAATCATCATACGCTGTCAAATCGAACCGAATCGAATCATTCCTCTTAAAAATAAAAATTAAGCTCGTACTCTACTTGTACTTTCTCTTACTCCCTCAATTCCTCCAGGTAAAATTGGCTTTGTCTTATTTCCAGTGTGTGTGGGTAGACCTCATGAATGGGACTCCACCGTTTGCTTGCCCATTACTCCGCCCGCCACCTTTGACCTGCGCCAAAGCACTAAATGCTTTTCTTGTCTTACCAAGTGAAACAGGGTTGAACGAACGCGTCTCTTTCCGCTCGGGGGGCATGTAAGAAAACGGCGAGTGAACAATCGCGTGTGCACTCTTGAGCGCCGGTCTCCGACGGCAACGACCGGGCCCTAAAGTGAACGGCCAACTCTTCTGAGGCATGAAATAATAATAACATCCCACTTCCGCCCGCCCGCTAAAGAGGTGGGCTGGACGGCGGATCGAGAGAGGGCTCTCTATTGTCACCGTCCACTGGAGAGATCCGAGTATTCCCGAGTCTTTGATGGGAAAGACAATAGAGCTGGCCTAGAAAGGCTTCCCATTAAAATTTAACAAGCGACTTTTGTCTCACTGTGTGTGCCTAAATGACCACAGGGACAGGTAGCAGCACTCAAGACCTCTTATTTGTTTCCTCGGTCCACCTGGGGGAGACTCGCTGCCCCCGTTTTTTTCCCCCAGGTATGTCCCGACCTTTCTCCGTCCACCACGAGGCGACCGCTCCGTCTCACAAAATGTTCAGGCCAAATTGGATTAACGCCACACTGGTATGACCCGGGGCACTTAACAAACACAGATGCACTTAAGGGAGGCCACAAAATGATGCGTGTGACTTAACGCGGAATTGACGAGATGGAGCCCGGACCGCAGCGCCGGTGTAATGTGGCATCTACCGGAAGGGCCATCAGACGATGGAAAAGCAGTCGACTGCCAATCGCAGGGAATCAAAGATACTTAGTCCCACATGTTAGAATCTTCGGTACAAGGAATCTGTTTACGTTGGTTCCGACATTACGGGGAAGTACTGGACCGACCTACCTCTCACAATCAACCTGTGCAAATTCAAAGGCTGGGTCAAAGGATCTGATTCTGGATCTGTCAAACAGAGATTTAACTGTGTTTGACCTGTAATTGTACCATCCGTTCAGTTTCCTTATGAAATAATAATGTTGCTGGCGTGAATCGGGTATTTGGACTCATTTTGACGGTGAAGGCTAAAGTAGACATCGATTAGCCCTCGATGCCTCGGTACGTAGATCCTGCACGTATGGATTTCTTTCCAATTAAGGTTGGAATTATTCACAGGGGGTGGGGGGGGGATCCCTCTTGACGGCACGCAAACAATGACATAACATTGGAAAAACATCTTTGAGCCAATCGATGATAAACAAACAAATGATGTTGGCTCAACGATTAACGGCTCTCTCTATCGGGGTCTTAAGGGTGTTTGGGGGTGGGGGCATGGCACACAAACATGCGTCCGACAGGCCCCGGCCGTGTACGATTTAGAGGCGGAGGGATCGGCAACAGTTCCGAAGCAGGTAGGGAGTTGAAAGAGCAGCGGGGGAACATTGTTCCAAAGGAATGGCTTTATGGAAATGAAGGTTAAAGGGAGCATTGTCCTTCCTGTGATAGGAACCTATGAAGCACTGACACGTGCCCCCGCCCCAAAATCCCCCCCCCTCCTCTCCCCTTTCCAACCATCTGTCCGCCACTCTCCAACAAGAAACCATGTTACTATGAGAGGGGGTCACCGTTCACCCTAATCACGGCCGTGACATGACATGCTGTAGGTTGCCCCTCAGTGTTAAATATTTATGTCAGCAGCGCTGTAATGCCGTGATGGCTGTCAGGACTTTGACACGGGTGCGCTCTCTTTCTCCATTTCACTCTCTTTCCGTGCGCATTAAAATGCAGCAAAAATGGAAAAAAAAGGAAATCGGCAAAGAGAGACGGGAAAAGTTGAAGCGTAATAAATGGGCTGCTTTCATTTGAATGCCGGAAAGGAATAAGCGCGTGAAAATGCGGCTTCTTAAAAGTCTGCGGCAGTTCAAATGTCACACGTATCGCACTTTACGAATATACAAACACATTCAGACATAAGATACAGTCGTAATCCTTTTGTGATTACGGTCAACAAATAAAACGCCTGATGCCATCTACTGGTCAAAAGTGGAATTACAACTTTTACAAACGCCACAATGGAATGGGGGTTGATTGTATTGGGTGCATTTCTTTTCTACTTTCTGCCAATTGATGTTGGGATACTTATCTAGTTGGAGACAATAAAATTAAAATAAACAAATGGGACATTATTCTCGCAGTTTTTCTTATCAAATATATTGAACGTTATCCGCTGTAATCCTGCTTTTTAAGCCTTTAGGTTCATTTCTAAATGTACATCTTTGGGTATGACGAGTGAAGTATATAGTGACGTGATTTTAAGCTATATTTCATAACGTGGATTTTCAAAGCGACGAACAGGAAAGTTCACAATACCTGTTCTTACTCGACTGTCGTATTTTAGTGAGCAGCAACTTTGCGCCACGTGAAGCGGTCTGAAAAGACTTTGGCGGTGACAGCGATCACAAGAGACGAGGAGCTGGCCCTCGAGCCTGGCTGACTCCCCCCATGATAGGTGTCAAGGATATTCTAATGAATGCCAGAGTACATTTCAGGGGGCCATGCTCCGTACAAACCACTGGAGTGGCCCATCTGATGGGGCTGCCATAACCCCCCCCCACCCCGCCTACGAGCACATACACTACTCACTTCGTGTCGGGGAGGGGGGGGGGGGTTAAGAAGATTAATCAATGTCAATGTCTTTTCCTTTTTGAAGCCAATAAGGTGCACAGTGTCTGACCATGCCCAACAGAACATCACTTTGTACCGTCGCAACGGCGCCCCCGCTGACCCCCCGAGCAGTCCCACTTGTCAAAGTCAAGGGGGCGTTCGGCGGGGAGAGCGGCCTTCCGCATAGCACTCCGCTCCGCCCTGCTTGACCTATTCTCTGATATTTGACCACTCGGTTGCAAGACACTTGCTCTTTCGAGCTGAAATGTCACTGGGGCATCTTGTCAGCTCACAGACACCTCGGCCTGACAAGCGATTTTACTTTGGTGTGCTACAAGGCAGAAAATGCAGGGCCCGTGGCCTTGACGCGCACAAACTGTCATTGGGGCCAAGCAGGGCTAACTTGATGCTGACTAAACTGGTCTGCTGTTGGGACGCGGGAGTCGGTCAAATGCTTAGCTATGACCTTATATCGATAGCTGTGAAATGATTTACAAACAAAAGCCAACGGGACGAAATAAATGGTCAATAAAATTCCAATTTTCATTCATATTTACCCAAAAAAAGTTTCCCATTGGAAATCAGATCAATGATTCGTTCCAGGTTTAATTGAAAATTAATTGAACAGTCTTAACTTTTACATGATAGAATTAATACAGTAAGATGGGACTAATAAGGAGAGTCAACTTCTGTCGTAAAATCCCATGCAAAAAAACGTACTATTTAGCATATGCAATGATTATTATTTTTTTAATTTTCAGTGATCTGCCCAAAATTGTCTCAAGCCAAATTTCTCTTCTCACGTAACCTGTTGGTTGACTGTTTTTGCCCCCCTTTGATTGGTTATTCACCATTATTTCCAGGTAAATGGAGGGAAAAGACTCTCCTGCCGGCCGGTGGCATGGCGGCATGAATGAAGGAGAAGGATGGGGATTGGAAGTAGCAGTCACATCATATCTGGTTTGTGCAACCTGCTGAAAGTTTGCAACTAAATGCTTGTCTCCAGTGGAGCTGACAGGGAGGAAGTGGGCGCTCAGTGAACCATGGCCGGGCTGCCATGAAATGACAGGAATCATTGGCATACATTTCAAACCGCCCTGCGCTATCCTATTAAAGTGCCACGTCCCCCCCGCTTTAAAACAGACAAGGAGGAATCCGCGTTGATAGATAGAGACTAAAATGGCTTATTGATTTCCTTCCTTCTTTTTGTTGCCCTTTGTTAGGGAACTTAGAGGGGGGGGGGGGGGGGAATCCAGTGATCCCACAAACTTACCTTTTTAACACGCTGTATGTTGCCGGGGAGAACGTACCAGAGTATTGAAATTCGTAATGACAGTCCTAGCTTGCCCTACAAACACTAAAGGCAATTTTGAAACATTTTTAATGACTTCAAAAAAAATGTTTAAACACATTTAAACAGTTACTATTTTTGTACATAGGCAAATAAAATAAATCACCAATTGGCCCCGAGACCCTTTGTGGAAAAGACTGAAAAATAAACGTAGAGGAAATGGCTATCAAAATAACACATTGTGATATTGTTCAAGTCCTAATGTTTATTGCCAATTAACTTGACTGTCTGATAGTACATTCAACCTGTTAAGGCCGAGGAAGCGAGAAGACGTAATGGTCCTTTAAGCAGTTTACTGAGCTGTTAGCGTCATTTCATGAGCCATGAAGCGGTTCGCAGTCGTTGCTGGCATTTTAACAATAGGTGAAATAGCAGAGGAATTTGATTTTCGAAGCGTATCCAATTGCGTTTGGATGAGACTCAAGTTTTAAGTGATGAGTCTTCAGGTTAAAAAGGGAACGACTGAGATCAAATGTTAGCAAACGCTAGCAGTTAGCAAAGTGAAACCCTATTTTTGGTCTGCGTTAGAAAAATTCTGGAACTAATGATGCTGCCATTAAATACAATTTGATCAGTCCAACTCCAGCCCAAAGTCAGCTGTGTTTGGCTTCAGCTCCTCTACAAACCAATTAAAACACCTCAAGTTGTTTAGCTAAACCACTTGCTAGCTTGATTTTGAGCAGATTAGCGCTAGCTACGCCGCTGTTGATTCTGAGCAGATTAGCTTACTCCTAGCTAAACTCCCGGACGATATTGAACATTTTACCCCTTTTGATTCCCACTCTTCCTCCCCTTGAAGATACTTGACGATCAAATGAGCCTTGAGCCCCGAACCTGACGTGCCACTGGCCAACCTAAGCAGAATTTAATGAAAGAGGCCCCCAAATATTCAGCGCTAAGCGGCTCCCCGGGGACGGCCGCGTTGTTGACAATGTCAGGGAGGGTTTGGCGGAGAGTCCATTTATCTTCCTAAAGCTCACGTTCAATCTCCATCACGCTCTCAGATGGAAATGAGACCATCTCTTTTGTATCATTCGCAAGTGCTACACGGCGCCCCTTCCCGCCGTATGACAAAAACAGCCTAATTAAAGAGGATTGAATGATAGATGAGAGTTTAGCGTTTGTGGCGGTTTACACACCGGCGGCGCTAGAATATTTGCGCCGAGGAAGGCAGGAGATTTCCCCCAGCCGTGGGTGCCTCAACATACTCAACCATCCATAATGTAGGCCTTATGAAACTGATGGGCCAGAACACAGTCTCTATTCTGAAGGGCACAAAGCATTTGACAAGGTTGTTAGTAGGACTTTGTCCCGGCACAGTCGCCGATTTGGCTAATTGCGTGGAATCGTCTGCCGCGCTGCGCAGAACGGAGCAGGCAGTCCGATCTCAGCCCACGCAATTAAATGCAAAATGTTGGGGGATGAATTAAATGTATTTGGAATGAAATGTTTGGATTCAAATCCAAGATAATCCCATCCAAGACGATGAATGAGGATCGTTAATTTGGGGGTCTCAAATTTGTTTTCATTATGCATGACATCACAGACATGGCAGTTTTTCTTTTTGAATTAGGCAAAGTATTAATTTAAGGATTTATTTTTCTAATTTGTCCATTCAAAGAAAAGAATGGTCATTTAGTATTGTGTAATGGCTGCACAGCAATGCCAAAATAAATACAAGTTAAAAATTAACTGATGAAATGATATTGAAAAATAAAAAATTATATTATTTACTGTATTTATTTATTAGTTTTAAAAATGCAACCTCGGTTATTTTCTTTTTGAGCTCTTATTTTGCCACAATTGTTTTTTTCCAATTTCATTTATATCTTTAACTTTGGATCGTGTCAAATGTTATTTTTTGTATATACCTTAGGCCGCTAAGAAAATAAGCAGCGAGCCACAACTGATCCCCGCCCCATAATTTGGACACCCCTAATTTACTCTCCAATTAATTTTCCCCACCATGCATCCTAAACTCAAATCCAGGCAATTCCAATTGTGAAGCAGACATGTAAAGCACCATGCCGCTCAAACAGCTTAAATATGAAAAGAAAAAAAAAGCAACTGAATGAATTTTAGGTTGCATGTCTCAAAATAATCATTTGGGACAAAGAGTGGGCGTGCACCAAAAGGGCATGAGTGAGTATAATTGGGTGTGTGTCATGTGCATGCGCATGTGGGCAGTGGAAGGGAAGGGGGGGGGGGGCGGGGGGGGCTGGGGGTTCTTACCGCTTTAACGGCCCCAGCGGCGCCGCTTTAGGCCCGGTGACAGGGCTCTGTCTCTCAGCCACACTTGAGTGGGTCCCGCTGACACTCAACTGTCAAGCGGTCCAGAGGCTTGCAGCGCCGCCCTCGCATGCTCTACAGCTTCACCCAATTAACTTGCTTTCACTTGACATCGTGGCAAAGAGCTTCATAATAGGTGGTCAAGGTGCGGCGTGTCTGCTTTTTTCGGCCCTCTCGCTTGACGACCCGCCGCAGACACAGCCGAGCGTGGCGTGGCGTGGTCTGGCGCGCCCCTCCCTTCCTTCCCTCCGGTTGCTCTCAATGCTTTTGTGCCTCTCATGCTTGATTCTGTCTGCTCACAGCTCTGTGACAGCAGGGGAGCATTGATCCAGGAGAGGACTATGAAAAGGTCTCGCCTGGCGTCCCGCCTAAAGTACACGCTGGTCTTGGAGCACTAAAACGACACGTGGCGACTCGAACGTTTGTGTGGGTTTCCGCTCGGGTGGACTCTTGCGTGCGTTTGTTCACATGTCGCCGTGCGTGTTTGGTAGAGGTGACGCATGAGGTGACTTATGGGTGTTTGCGCCGTTGTGGGCGTGAACACAGTCGTTTGGCTTCCCTGCCAATGCAAGTGGCTTCTTTCATTTCTATTCAATTAAAGATAGATACTCAACACAAAAATATGCCTTCCTTCAGATGAAGCCTCAACTCGGCCTGCTAGGAATTTCAAATCGCCTCCTCCATTTGACTTTTCCCCACACAGCAACTTTGAACGTGAAGCTTCAATATGTAACTTACTAACTAACACCTCTGCTATCCAGGAACTTGTTTGTGACTGCAAGAAGTGTGGCTATTCCCAGCTCTCCATTAGACGTGTAGTCAGTTGGGCGAAGGACTTAAAGGAAGGACGGAAAAACCATTTGACCCCCGACAGCGCGTTTGGGGAAGAGGGTCTTGAAGCATGTCAGCTCCACTCAGGCTCCGCTTCCCCTCTGTGTCCTTCCTATTTTTTCCCCAGTGCCGGGCTGAAACTTTGAAAACATCCACCTTAATAGGACCCAGTCAGCGTATGCTACTCTTACCGTCCGTCAAACTGTGATCTGCGGTGTCAGGCCCGGGCCCGACTTTGACAGAATGTCTCCGAACGAACAGCGCAACGGTGTTTTCCCTGCCCGGCGCTCAGTTCCTCGCCGTGTAGTCCACTGGCATCTCCATCGCACTTTGCCTCCTCTCCCTTTGCTCTGCTGCTTGATTTCACTTTGTGAAGCACCTTGCTACATTCCATTGACAGATGGGGCACAAGACAGCCTAATTGTTGTTTTCCTAATTTCCAGTATGTTGCAGGTCATATTGACATAGGAGGAAAAAAAATACCTATTGTACACACACACATACGCAAGGACCACTTAAAAAAAAAAACTTAAACAATTCTGCTATCAATAACCACTTAAAAAAAAAACTAGGAAAAACTAGAAAGACCACTTAAAAAAAACTATAAAATAATTCCACTAGGAAAGACCGCTTAAAAAAACAACTAGGAAAAAAACTATAAAATAATTGCCCTGGATTAATTCTCCGTTTTGTGTTTTGTAGTTGTTCTTTTAATTCTTGTTTAATTGTGGGTGTAATAAAGTTAGAAAAAAAAAATTTTGAACTGAGGATAACATTTATTCTTTCAAACCCGGCCCAAGTTTGACAGACACCTCGCCCGCCGCTAACAAACATGGCACCTGTGCGCCCTGTGCATCTTTCCAAATTACACTACAGCTAGCCTATCCTCCTCTTTTGTTTGCCTGCAAGTGTTTTGACCCCAAAGATTTGCCTCGGATCCCTCGCGTTTGGGAGCTCCACCTCGCAATTGCAAAGAAAACAAACATCACTTTCCAAAATTCCCCTCGCCCGACCATCCCGTTCCGTCCCTTCTACTTAATGCTGCCGGAAATGAAACAACTCATGGCTGCAAGGTCAAAATCTGAACAGCATCGATTGAGGATATTGACCACTCGCTGGATACAATTTGCCGTGTTATCGCACGGCATCGCTGACACCGTATCGTTGCCTCCTACTAAATTAGACGTTCTCCGCTGATTCCAACAACAACCAGTCCGGCGTGCAATCCGCCATTTGTCCAAAGTCAGCTGGTATAGACTCCAGAGACCGGAACAAATAAATCATTTTATTGACAAAACATTTCTGATTTTAGGAAAATTAAGTTGGAATATTATGATGAAAATATTGTTTTGAAAAAATGTATTGGAGAAGAAGAAAGTTGAAATTTGAATAAATTCTAATTTCCGAGGATGGGGGGAAAAAAGTTTTGCCCATCATTAAGAATAGTTAAATGTGATTCTTGTAGGAATTCCTATATTATTACATCCATTTTTATATTAAACGCAGAGTTCCACATTTTACATTCATATCAGGAGACGCGAGACGGTTCTCAGGAGTGCCATTAGAATAAAACAAGTATTTAGCTTCAAGGAAAAAAAAGGCCTTTGAAATGATGCCTGCAACTTTAGTATTTACACACTAGCTGCAACGGGCCGGCAGGATTTCCCGAATGCTGCCTGAGCCTTATTATTTTTCTGTGAAATACAAATCGATTGCGTTTTAGCCAGACACGGAAAACAATTAGCCAAGAGCATGAGTAAGACAGCAAGACGTATGGGTGTGTAAACGGGACGAGGCGAGGTCATATTTTAATGGCTGCCGTTGTCGCTACTTAATATCCTCACGGTGACAAAATGCTGAAGCGGAGAAACCCGAGTGGACTTTCATAAAATCCACCCTGGTCGCGCCTAATATATCTCCAGGACATTCTGGGCGTAGAAGGTATAAATCTGGCTTTTTCTTTCCAAGTCCCTCTCGTGCACGTTGAAAAAGGCGAGACGCCGGCCGGTCCCCACAGACACGGGACCGCAGTCGGAATACATACTTTGGACGGCCCGTGTTGACATTGTAATAGCATCGTTCGGGCTCTCCCTCAACTCCACTGCTGTACCACAATGTTAAATTGCTGCGAGGAGTCATGTCTGCTTTCCTACGGCTCAAAACGCGCCACATGACTCGAGAGGACTAGGTTTCATTATTAACATATTGATTGGAATGTTGAACTCAGAACTTGGATGGTCCTCATGTTGCATTTCCAAATGATTCAGAATCATTTGGTTTTTGTCATTTAGGGAGATTGAGACGGTCCTAAGGGAATATTTTTCACCTGAAACAACTATAGTCATTGTAATGGTAAGATGGTGAATCAGATCAATTTTATTTATTTTTTTCAAAATCTAGATCAGTTTTAAAACCTATTTAGGTCCAAATGTCTACAATGACGGGCTCACATGCTTTTCTATGGACTCCATTATGTTTAACGAAATATAACAAAGTAACTTGAATGAAAATTTAAATAACTAAATGCATAAATAAAGTAGAAACTGCTTTAAAAGGACAATAAACAAATTTAAACAAACAGTATCACTGTTCATCTGACAACTCAGAGCAATTTGGCATAATTTACAGCAATTCCTTTTTGAACTTCAAGCAGATTATCAAATTTATAATAAAATGTTACAAACGACACAAAATATTCACATGACTATATGCTCAGCAACAAACACACACAAACCACTTTAAAGTATAAACAAACGCTTTTAACAACACACTAAAGCAAAAAGCCAAACATTTCTTACCTGCTTTGCATGTGACCTGCATTTTTGCCTGTCTAAACAAACATTTCCAAATGATGCCAAAACTTTAAAAATGGCTGACCTGTCCGTCACAAAATTAGTCCCCACAGAAACACGTACGAAAGGGAACTCAAACCTAACCAAATAATTTCACAACAATTCCCAAACTTTCCACAGAAAGTTTCCAATATTTACCAAATACCCCAATGAAAATTTTTAACTTTTAATCCTACAAAGTGCTTCATGTTTTGAACAAGGGGGAATAAATCTAAACGAGGTAGGCGGATGTGGTGAGGGGTCTCGGTCGTGGCGAACACATTCCCGGCCACCAAAGTCGAGGAGACGCAGCAGGGGAACAAGAATGTGAAACTCCAAAGTGCCAGCTGGCCCAACAACTCGTGTCCAGTTTGGATTACTGGTGCCTATTTTTCACGCCAAAAAGAAAAAAATTTTTAAAACGTGCCAGAGCTGCAAAAACATATCAACAGTCATCCATCTTTGTTAGTTTGTTTCTCTGGACAAACAAATCTTCCGAGTGGTCAGAGTCGTGCGTTTCGGGGTGATGACATCATGACCCGGCGAGTGGGAGGTAACGGCGGAACGAGAATAAATCATCCCATCAAGCTCTGCCTATCCTCCACACGCGGCCTCATTGATCTTTCTCGCTTCTGACAGCTACACTGGAATAATAATGACAAAAGGGGAGATAACGCTGATTATGCACACATTAACACTGCGCGCAGCAAGTGGAAGACTTTCCTCTGCTCAAACATACACAAATAAGGCAAAGCGATCACAGATGTGCACATAAACGGGATACTTGTGGGTGTATGAACAAGCGTGTGCAATAGAAGGGCCACGGAGAAAGAAGCAAAGACAAAAGCTACAAAGAATGCAATTAGCGTCGCCTGCCATTTGATGCTAGCAAACTTTCCAAATGCTACGTTATGTGCTTGTTTGAGAAACACGATTGTGAATGGTAGTTTGGTTTAAAACTGTGAGTCGCATTTAACAGGTCTCTTTTGCTTTTTGTTCCCGATCTGTTCAAAATGCTGCTTTTTTTGGGGAGTTGGGTTCGCTCACATTTTTGCTTGCAAGTCAGGCCACTCATACGTCAAGGTGCCGCTGTAATTTCTTTTTTTTTTTTTTTTTGGTGTATTGTATTGCACTTGCAAGATGAAACTCTCAAAACCGCTTTCATTGTCTGGCTTTTGTTTCTTTCCTACTCTGGAGGCTTTACACCAATTTACACACCGACTCCGTCCACATGATGTTCAAATTAACGACGGATGAGGAGGAGGAGGGGGGGTAGGTTAAAAAAAATAAAAAGCTTTCCTGAACATGGTAGAAAATTATTTTCTCTGGACAGTTTTAAGAGTCGACATCCTGTGCTGGAGTTCTCTAATCATCACCAGCACAATTTACAATCTGAACACACAGCGAGCCAGTTCAGACCAGCTCATCTGTTGACTTTGGCCCCCGCCGAGCCCCGCGTCCTGCACCGTGTGTGTGTGCGTGTACTCGCTTGCCATTTGAGACTTGGGTGACTCGGCGGCGAGCCCCGACAAGGGTGGGGTGAACCTCAGCGGTGCCGAGGTGACCGCACGCATGCACATGTGCGCGGCTAAACACATGGAATCGCACTCGGGCGCATATGCGAGTAAGATTGGGAGCGTTTGATAAACACGCCGCTAGATGACCATGACACGCACACACCGGGATGATTTATGGCGAGGATCCACAGACACAAGCAAATGTAAAGCCAAACACACATGATGCTACATTTGCATTCAACGTGGCCCGAGCGTGCGAGTGTGTGTCACACTCAGGATGATCTCCCACCCACAGCTGCCTTGGCCGGCCTCCACTTCGCCACTGCTGCTGCTGCTGCTTTGCCGCAGGGCTCAACACACAAGTGTGTGTGTGTGTGTCTGCCCCCTCACGGCCCCAGACTGTCCCGACCAATGTGCTTCTGATTAGGTGGCTTAATTACAGCTGTAAAAACAATGTTGATATAAGCCTCAAAATTGCAGTGTGTCAGATACTATTAGCCAGCCTTGGGTTCCCGCCAGTGCTATCCAACCCCTCCGCGAAACCCGCCCCCCCCACTCGTGTCCTCCCATACTTTTCCTCACCCTTATGAATTTTTTTTCCCCTCTCCCTACTGTGTTTTATTCCACTCTTTCGTGACACAAGCTACACCACAGACGCGCTCAAAGCGGCCAAGTAAACCGCAAATAAACAACACCGCCGTACTGCTTGACCCTAAGCCCGAAAAGGTGAAGTGTTGGCAAGCGACGAGGAATGAAAATGTCCCTCAGGAGGTATCATTCAAATTCAGGGAAAACTATCAAAGACCCGCCTTATTATCAACATGTGAGCGTTAGCTTTGTTAGCATGTTTGCAATGGTGTGCTACTATAAGCATGAGTACTGCAATTGAATATTCCGCTCCAGTTCAAGTCGGCCAGGCTAGAATAATGCGGCTCACTGACTACGGTCAAGCTATACAGCCTGAATTCGAAGTCGAATCAGTCGTCGCAAACAATTTCAAAATAAAAGTAAGGCATTTGTTACGTTGTCGTTTGAGAAGTTGAGCCTATATTGAGTCGACATCGAATGGTGGGAAATTGAAAGTGACCACTATTCTGAAAAATGAACGCGTTTGACGAAGCAATTTCCGCTGAATGAGAGGAAAATAAAGAATCCACTGTAACCGATTAAGTGAGAATCACACTTCATTTGTTTGATGGAGTCACTGGCGTGGGGTGCTTGACCTTTTTTTTTAGTGGGCTGTGGTTGCGCAAAATAAACGCTCGAGGCTCTGAGGCCGAGTAAGAGGAGGAATGGGAGGCCTTCCAAGACAGACGGGGGTGAGGGGTAGGGGGGGGGTCTGGCAGTCTGGGACAGGACACAGGGCTGCTTTCGCCGGTGACAGTGACGGAGGAGTACAAAGTGTTCCAGAAGTCTGGTCCAGGGAAAACTCGGTAACAACGTCGAGTGGAGGGGAAGGAAGAAAAGCAAAGTCGAAAACCTCAAGTATTCAAATCCTGGGTGGTCCCATCTCCAGACTGGTCCCTGATTTTTCTTTTTCTTTTTTTTTTTCTTCTCGTGTGTCCATCTTTGAGGCAGCTTCAGCCTCCAGGTGCAGAGAATGAACGCTGGAAATTCAGCAGGCTGACTTGTAGCTAATCAGCTGCGGCGGCGCAGACACCCAAAAAGCCGATCGGGGCCGAATTTGACAAGACGGCAGCGGAGCGCGGTGAGCGACATGCCAAGGGCGTTTTTCCAAAGCTTTCAGGCCTTCATGGTGGCCCGCCTCAGCCTTGTGGCCGCCGTCTGCAGCTGGCACTTCAAGGTTTTTGCGAATAAATGCCCTAAAAAGAAAAATCACAGGACGCGTGGGACGGGGCGGCGAAGGAAAGCCCGCCAGCGAGCAAACGACCGTGGGCCTAGTATTGATTCTTGTGGACCGGGCAGGGTGTGTCTCTGCACTTCCCAGCCTTGAGAGGCCGCCCTGTCACTAAAGGTGCAGGCAAGAGCGTATGCCATTTTTTGAATAATTAATGAGCCATTTTCTAAGTGATCGGTGTCCTCGGCAAAGACAATGCATTCTCTCGCTCCCCGGTCGAGAGAGAGAGAGAGAGAGAGACAGAGAGAGAGAGCTCGGCCCGTTTTTGTCCCGATGCCTTTAGGAGCAAAAGGTAAAAGCCTTAATGCACTGAGGCCACTGGAAGTGCTGCTTGGGAAGGACTCCCCCTGGAATCGGCCGGGATGGTGGTCTCCTTTGGACTGGGCCCATCAGAGTGGCCTTCCAGTAAAGGGAGTGCGAGATAGATAAAGTAGCAGGAAGACAGGGGGGGGGAGTCGCGCGCATGCATTTAGACACGCCAGTGTGTGCGCGCCTGTCGTAAAAACCTATACTAAGTGTAAAGTTTGTTTAGCACATAAAAAACTTGCGCTCACGTTCAAGAATGTTTTCATAAGTGCCCGTCAGTGAAAGTGTTTGTACTGGAATGATTTCTAAACAGGAAAGCAGTCCGGTTAATGGCATCGCCACACCTTTCCCCTCACGCCGGACCGTCGACCCAACCCGAAGAGCTTTGATGATGTCTGGCCCCCGGACACGCTAATGTCCCACCAGAGGTTTGCGAGCTGAAGTTCCAGGTAGAGCACTGCTAAATTGCTTTACAGTACAACCAAATGAAAGGGGACATAATACGTGTACTGTAAAAAAGCGGATGAGTTCGACTGAAATGGTTTGAGGACGCCAACTGCGATGATTTATTTGATGGCAACCAAAATAGCGCAAGAATTAAAAGACTAAACTCTCCAGGTGCTCCTGATGTCATCAGTTCAAAGAAAACCAAATTGAAAAAAAATGTAATTAGATTAGGCTTTCTTAAAATGTTCCAAATTTGTATTGTGCTCTTATTAGTCGCTACTTATTACAAAGGAAAAAAAATTAATGAGTGATTCCAACTGCTTAAGTTATGTAAGCTCATTTATTTTTATAAAATAGTAGAGATTTTTTTTAAGGTGAAAACCAGATTTTTTTAATGGCTTGTGACTATGGAGTACATGCACGACAATCAAAAATTAAATGACAAGGAGCATTTTCTCTCGGGCCGCTAAAAAAGTGTTTGTCGGAATGCGGCGGGATGATTTCAATATCAAAGGCGCGTGTTTGGTTCATTTCCATGAAACAGGCGAGGTTGGAAACAAGTTTGGAGCTGAGAGGAGGGTTTCGTCCCAATCAGTCAAGACCAATGAAAACATTTGGGAGGAATGCGCAAGATGTCAAGCGTGTTGTTAGCGTCTTGCGACAATTTACTGAAACACGATTTCATACCTTCTTATGAATGTGTCAACGCTGCTGTCTGAAAACGGCAAAATCACTTATTTATTCGCCACATCAAGCATTTTTTTTTTTTTTTTTTTTATTGCTTCCTTCCTGCGGCTCTTTGGCTGTTTATCTTGCATATTCATGGAACGGTTTTGAGAATCAGTCAGAGATTTTTTTTTTTTTTTGCAAAGCTGCAGTGTGGCTGCAAAATACCTTGTGAGGAGAGCAAGATGAATCTTCAGAATAAGTATTTTTATAAAAAACTAAAAGTATGGCTATTAAATACCTTGTGAGGAGAGCAAGATGAGTCAATAAAATAAGTATTTTATTAAAAACTAAAAGGCACGTGGAAGAATAAAAGTACAAAATAAAAAAGTGCCCCTCAAAAAATCAGGAGCCAACGTACCAGTAAAAGAAAGGACAAACAAACTGACGTGACAAAAAGGCACACCTGGACAAGACAAATGCCAGGAGGGAGCTGATTGGTTGGCGGAAAGTGCGGGTCGAAAGTCCTCAACCGATCGACTCAATCCCTTTCGGCTGGAGTTTTTCCTTTCCTGATACGATATGAGAAATACGATCCTGAGCACGTTTCATATGGAAAGTGTCTCGAGATTTATTTGATTTCCTTTGCAGGCACTATTGAAAATAAAACCAGTTGAATCAACAAGGGGCACGCACGCCACCACAGATCTGCTTCTATTTAAAGCCCCCTCTTACGACGTTCCACGTGCATATATTTTCTCTCCACTCCAACGTAGGATGGTGTAAGTACGGTGATTTATCAACACCCTTCTCGTCCTCCTACGCCCCCCCCCCCCCATCTCACCATCTCCTTTGGCCTATCCCGGTTGCAAACAGCCTCTGCTCAGTCCCTCCGCTCTCTCCAGTAAATGACCTTATAAGTGGAAGCATTGACTGCAGGGACTCTTTGATACATCGAACACAATCACAATTGATCTGAGAGCGCGGATTGTTGGGTGAGGTACGAGGGGCGCACATGTGACGCTTCACGGGGCCTCGAGCGGCGAACGAGAGGGAACAAAAGCGTCTTTTGATAAGGATGTGACACGAAGCAACGTTTCTCCCCCGGAGCCAGACGCCGCGCCGCGCTAAACGCTATCAGCGATGTGGGAACGCTCGATGAAAAGTGGAACATGATCCCATCCGCAAGCATATGAATTATACATTTTGAGATCTTTTACCCGCGCACCCACTGGGGATAATAAAATGACATCAACAGCACACTGCTGCTCAGTCCAAAAAGAAAAAGGAGCAACTTTGACGGAGGAAATCGTCACGCGCTCGCCATGGGGTTGTCACAACTACACCCGAGGGCCAAATTGTAGAAATTATGTATAGTGGAACTTTGACATTTTCCCGTAAGAAATAGAATAATCCCCCAAGCACTTCATCACGGGGGTTACGATTAAGTTCACTCCCATAAAAAGTCTGTAGATACTATAGAAAATTAAAATTAGCATGCTAGCATAGCATTCATGGCACTTGTGGTATCTTTCTTTCGCCGCCTGCTTTTGAATCACTTTTTCTTTTTTTTTAAGGGTTCCATTTTTATGAAAAGGCTTCAACCGAAATGTTTTTTGTCTCCATTTTGTATTTCAGCATTGAATGAAGAGTTTCAGTTGTTGTTCTTCGATGTGGATACGCACTCGTACGGCGATGCGATACGAACTCTTTGGAATCCAAATAAATGACTCGGCGAGAGAGAGAGAGAGAGAGAGAGAGAGAGAGAGAGAGAGAGAGAGAGAGAGAGAGAGAGAGAGAGAGAGAGAGAGAGAGAGAGAGAGAGAGAGAGAGAGAGAGAGCAGCAAGAGCTTTAATGAGCGCCATCACACGCCCGCCAAACACTTCAAACGAAGAGGCTGGCTTGAGCAGAAACAGAAAATAAGCCAAAGATGATTGCCTCTAAAGCGCAAGAAAAAGAGATTTAATTGTGCGTGGTAAGAAAGGCCTAGAGTAAAAAAAGCTGTACTTATTGTGTTTCTTTTGTTTTTTTTAGTCAATTACTCACAATTATTTGCGGTAATTATCAGGGCACCCCTCACAGGTTGCTCTTACTTGCCCCCCCCCCCCCTCCCGGATGCAATGCAAAGAATGTTCTAGGCGAGCTTTTCACATTCAGATGAGCTGTGAATCTATAAACAAGTGGGAGAGTCCTCCTCGGTCTATTTAAAGCGTCCCCCCCGCAGGCAAGCGTATTTACAAGGAAACCGTTATCATTTAGTCTCTGTTGCGGATCAAAATGTCAAGCTCCGCCGAGAACGTGCGTAAAGCTTTAAGGCCAAAAGTGCAGTTTCACAGCCTCCGGATGCGGCGGTGAGCGAGGGGAGGGGATCACTTAAAAAAAAAAAAAAAAAAAAAAAAAAGAAAAATTTGCAAATGCACAAATATGTTTAATTGACCCGGAATATCGCTCGGTGTGCGAAAATTGTTTGAAATCAATACGAGAAGCGAGAAGTACGGCCTTGAAGAAAGATGTGGATGATTTATTTTTTTCGAGGCGGCGTCAAGCGGCATGTGAGAATCGGGAAGAAGGGAGGAGGCGGTCACAAAAGGTCAATTAAAACCAAACCGGTTGTAGCCAATTAAAAAAAAGAGAAGGAGAATTTTTTTTTTGTTCACCTCTCAAACCAGCAGAGCAGGATTCATTTTGATACGATGGTTTAAAATCACACCTTTTTATATTCTTTTTCTCAGCATATTTTTTTGAAACAACATACAAAAATACTCACCTCCCTCTCACGTTTTTTTTATACTGTATTACATTCAAGTCCCACTAGGAACTTTACAAACTAGTCGACAATGACATTCAGGAGTGTAGCGAATAAAATGGATCATTCCTGGCCCTACCTGGATTAGATTCGCAATTGTATTTCCGTCAAGCCAAGTGCATCCTCCCTCCCCTCGCGGGTAAAGGACCGGAGCGGAAGCAAGTTCCTCCATCCGGCGCGGTGACAGTTCCTTTGCTCCCCTTTGACCTGCGAGGAAGAGAAAACAACATCAATGGTAATTCCCCCTTCAAACACATTAACTGGGATGAACCGGGTCCCAGCGAGCCCCTCACAGCGCGCGCATTGATCGCAAGAAATCCATGAATAAATTTAGCACTAATTGATTTTTTTTTTTTTTTAACCTCCTTCGCTTTTCCTTCTCCTCTTTAGAAATACATTTCTAATTCGGAGGGAAAGCAGTGAACACAAGATAGTTTGTTTTTTACGTTGACTAAGGTGCTTTAGAGCAAGTCAAGCAAATTTTCAAAATAAAATTTGAAAATATGATGTAACACAATGCATTTGTGGTTCTTTTAAAACCTTTACAAATTATTTTGGGAATTTTTCCATGGCGTTTTTTTTCCAAATACTTTGTATACAGGAGCTCTGCAATCCAAACAGTGCTTGATAAATCATTTCAAAGAGACTGAAGCAACAGGCGCAGATTGGACCACCTTTTAATTGAGGATGTTGTGAAGAAAATATTGCGCAGTGACAGTTGGAAGAGTCCACATTGCAAAAATGAGAGTGAAAAAGGTCAATAAAGCTTGCGGAGTGAAAATGGGTGTTTTGGTTCCGATCACTACAGGCAAAGCGCAATAAAAAAAGGGGATCAATTACTATTCTTGCTCTTAATTGAAGAAAGTCTGCAGAAAAAATATACATGGAATAAACACGAAATGAAAAACTTTTGAAGAATTAAGTATAATATATAATGACTGATTTTGTTGCGACATTTCATGACAGGTAAACTACTCACAATTCAAATAATTGCTATAATGATAATATTGACATCAAATTAAAATCTATATAAAAACAATAATAGTAATAATGACCATAATAATAATCATAATAAAAAAAAAATAATAAAAATCTGAATTGCCCAAGATGGCAATAATCTAAATAGATCAGCTGCTGTGTGACTTGGTCCATGCTGGATGCAGATTCAAGTATCATACTGCCACCTACTGGTCTACCTCCGCCACAAGAAAACGTTCCCTCATTACTACGCACTTTGTGAAGATGATTACTCTTTCTGGATTAATTCAACAGGGATGACATCTGAGGGAAGCGACATGATCGGGACTCGTGCATTTAGTTCAGCATGAAATGATGGATAATAACCAGGAGACGTCTTCATGATGTTGCAGATGAGATGAGAAAATCTCGCAAGATTCCCATTGCTCAACCATGCCATGAAATATAAAAGCATAATAATTTATTTGGATGGAAAGCTTGCTTGTATAGTGAAGTAAATAAGTGAAACATCTGGAGACGACATCAAGCGCGCTTCAAGTCTTTTCGACTCCATCACTAAAAGTCCACCAAAAATAATAAGGGGACTATTCGAATTTCTTTTTTTTAGAAAACGTTTTTTTTATTTAAGCTCATTAGTTGAAGCTGCCACCTGAAATGGACAAACAAATTTAGACTCTTCAATGAAGCTATTTTGTGTATTTTGGGGAATGTGGAAGGTGCCTCAGAACCACGAGGCGGACGTACTAACCACTAAACCACCGCGCAGCCTTTTTCTCAGATGATTCATCCGTCCAAAACGCACAAAGTAGTTGAGCTTCATTATGTTTGCCATGTCCAAAAACCTCCCAGAGGCTCAGCATCTGCCGCCCTGCCGTGTCCACAACTGGAAGAGACGAGGCGCTTGTCACTCTGGTGAAGCAGCCGTGCTGGAAAACGGCGGGATGACGCAATCGCTAAAGGTTGCGGGCTGGGCCCGGCACGCAGGGCGGCAGATGGGCCGCCGTGTCGCTGCGTGTTCACGGCCAGGTGAATGACCCGGCAGATGTTTAACGTCGAGGCCGGCCTGTCGCACGCACGCACGTGCCAAGCAGAGGCAAGTGCGCACATGGCGCATCTTGTTATCGCATAAGGAGCAGAAAAATTTGGGGTATGCAGATTTTGCCCGAAATAGCCGTCACTCAAGCAAGAATCGTTGCAGACAAGTACAATGACCTCAAAAGAACATTTTCACAGAAGGCCATATTATCCTTAAAATGTACATTTGGTGGGTATAAGAAGTCTACACACCCCTGTTCAAATTTCGTTTTTTTCTAAGTAAATAATTAGAAAACATTTTCCGAAAACAATGTCAAATTTTGGGCAGACCTTGACGATTTAGAAGAAACGGCGCTTGTAGCAAAGACTTTGTGGATCTTTGAGAACATTTCAGAGAGAAAACCTGGCCAAAAAAAATGCAAACACTCGGTTGGATTGAAGCAATCTCAACATATCAGCATTAAACTGCGGGAGACTTTTTTTTTTTTTGGGCAGAGGGGCGCTCTACATTTTTCAGACACAGTCAATAGATCTAAATATTTTACGGTGCTGCCGCGGCCGATTTATTGTTTGATGTTTCAGAAAAAACTTGCACGGAATGAAAGAGGCTTCATTAAAAGCTAAGCCCCCCCCCCGCACCCCACCCGCTGAACGAACGAGACCCTGCCATTGGCTTTGAACGTGAAGTTTAACTGGGATATTGATCATTCTCTTTCTTCTGTGACAAAGGCCACCAGGGACGCCAGGAGGTGTCGGCAGATAAAGGCACGCCGCCAATAATATGTGTGTGTGTGTGTGTGTGCGTGTGTGCGTGTTTACAAGGTGAAGCTGGGATACGCTAAAAAAAAAAAAAAAAAAAAGTCCAATTGTTGACTTCTAAAATGTCAAATGAGAGCGAGAACCTTTGTTTTTTTTCATAATTGTTTTTGGGTTGACTGGCATTGTACAATGGGGGCCCGATAGGCCTTTGTCCGGTCACGTGGTCAAACATTGTGCCGAGGTGGCACAAAAAGAGGGGCACGCTCGTCCTTCACAGACAACCCCCGTACGGGCCTCACCCTGGGCCGCCTTGTCAAGGTCTACCCGCCGCTCTCCGAGGGAGCTCTGACGGGGGTCACGGATGACGCCCGCCCCGCCTCGCTGCCAGACGTGACAGGGCAGCTGGGCCGCTTAATGACAGAAGGGGCCCGATTCGCACCTGCCCGACCCGGGCAGGGCTGGCAACCTTGTTGGGTGGGGGGGGGGGGGGTGCAAATGCCGCCACGTTGGATGGGCAGATGTTCAGGACGCGGCAGAGACAGCTGCACCATGGGGACCCCACTCATCTCTCTTCTATAATTGAAAATCATGTAAAAGGTCAATTGTGTGATATTGTCTCTCCGTGACAAAAACAAGGGTTGTCAGTTTTGTCGTTTAAATGCACTTCCAGAAAGATGCGAGGGCCATCTGCTGAGGGAAAACCTCATCATAGATTGCATTAAGCAGACTGTTGTGACATATGGACTTCAAAAGAAGATGCAGTGACACCGATTCCGAGATGATCAACACGTGATTAATGACAGGCCGGGAAAAACTTCACGGGGGCGATGGTCGTCTTAACGTGGCAGGATGCGCATTTCAAAGGCAAGACGGCTTCTGGGCTTGCTGAACTTTTGCTTGTTATCAGGAGCTGAGAGTGAAGAGGAGGGGAATTGATCTCTTGTCTAGCAGAGGTGCGATTGCACCCCCCCCCCCCCTCCCCGGGCTCTCATCCTTCCTCACTTCGCTCCCTCCCTCCCTCCCTCCTTCCCGATGGCTGCCTCTCCTCCAGCTGACACTTGTCCTGCCACCGCTGCAAGAGACGTACGCTGAGTTGCTGACACCGGGATTGATCTTTTCTCTCCTTTTTAAGCTCAGTATCAAACTCATGGAGACGACTTGGAGACAAAGAGAGGTGGAGAAAGGGACAGAGAGTGCAAGGGGGCGGGGGGGAGCGGTGAAGGGTATTGTCAAGTCCCATTGAGTTCTCTAACAATATTTAGTGATGACAAGGTATAGAGACCACACAGCAAGGTAGAATCGATTTGAAAATTGTGCTTCTGGTCTATAAATCGCTGAATGATTATATTATTCGTTATTTTATTAGTGGAGCTCAGAGTTCAAAACAAACATGGTGAAGCAGCAATTGGCTGTTATGCGGTGCACAAATGGAAGACGCTTCCACCTTGTGCTCTTTTCCCTTACGATCTTTAAAGGCATTTTTAAAATCGTGACTCGAGAGCGTGCTTAGGATTTTTCACACAGATCACATTTTGATTACAGACGGACCCCATCGAGCATGTTGTCAGAGGCTTCTTGGCACCTTTGTTGTGTTTGTTAGGCTAGTGGATCTTTACAGTTATTACTGTGTGATATTGGCATTGTGAAGGCTAGTGTTGAGGGGGGGGGGGGTTATGGGGATGGGCGAACAACAGTCTGGGAGCAGACGCGATAATTTGCGGGTTAGCCAATTTCAGCGAATGGCCCGATACCCTTGGTAAACATCGGCGAGCGGAGCGGGGCAGCGGCATGCTGGTGGAGATGAATCAAGTTTAATAACAAAAGGTTCTAATTGCCTCGCACAACCTCCATCAGCTCTGAACTCTAATTACGCCGAGAACACGGCACACTGTCACCCGATATTAAGTTGTCCGGCAGCCGGCCGGCAATAATCGATAAACACTTTAAGTTGCGGCGAGAAAATGAAAGTAACGACGCCGCTTCTGTTCAGTGGGAACCGGCAGCACCCAAAGCCCTTTTGGCTCATGAGAAGACTTTTGGGACAGTCCGAGGATGATTGCGGGCTAATAATCCTGAGCGCGCCCTCCCCCCCCCTCCTTCTGGGTAAAAAACGCTCACGTACTTTCATGTGAGGAGAGCCCAACCACCATCACCACCGCTGGCAGCGGCTTCCCAGCGGACCGCCCGAGCACCCGCGTGTCTTGAGTGGAAAGGTGAACACGGTCACTCTAATTACAGGGGCCCCGACTCTCTCACACGCTCGCCAGGCATAAGTAAAGACAGGCCAATTAGGGCGAGCGGGAGATAAGGGAAGTTTTATTTGTATACTAATTAAGCCCCTGATGAAATTCAAAGGGGAGGCGGTCGGAAAGGGGATCAGGGGAGGGAGCGGGTAATTGTGTGTTTGAGGAAAGGTTGCTCTAGGTGCAGTTATCTGAGAAGCACAGCCTTGAGATAGTTGCCCCCTAATCCCACGCTGAGCCCACCGCCGCGCTGCAAGGTCTCTCATAATTTGATCCGTTACGTAGCGAACGCTAAGCTCTGACAGCAAGATCATCGGCGGCGTTTATTGCTTATTTGCTGGGAAACGGGAAAAAAAAAAGCTGTGTCTTTTTATTATTGTCGTTAATACCAAAATAGAGACAACCATTGGACCGGGAGTAGCTTGTTAGATCAGATGACGTCATGGGCTATTGTTTGTATTGCTTTCGTTGAAAAAAGTTACGACAAGAACTGAGCTATGTTGACGAAGAATCGTCAAAATGCAATAAACAGCAAAATTGACAATTGCGGATTTTTCCGATAATTGAACGTCTGAGACAATCCTGAAAAGTTTTGCTGAGCTAGACGTACGTAGCATATCGCGCTTAGCACAGTCCATCTTACTTGGTGCTACTTACGGTGTACGAGCTAGCTAACTAGCTTTGTCTGGCATATTGAATTAATAAAAAAATATACACAAACTCTAATAAGGCTAAACAACAACATCATGTTAAGCTAGCACATAGGTCAACAGAGAGGAGTGACCGTATTACATGTCGAACATTTATAATACCAATAATCAATTCAGACCGTACATTCAATTAAAAGAGTTGTAATTCAAAAAAATTCAAACTTATGTTTGAAAATACCGACTGCAAACGTTTCTTGACAAGAAACTACAGTTAGCTGTAGCACACCCACTAGCTGTGATTTCTGAGGTTCACGTATAAATCCATGAAACAGAAACGTCACTTACCGCCAGCACCTGAAGAAGTCGTCATTAGCATGTCAACCCTCAAGCCGTCCTTTCAAGATCAGCGATCAATCGCGACCAGTGTTTCATCCCTTATTAGCCATTAGCACCCCTGTGACACGTTGTTGGCCCGGTTGGGTCGGATATCAAAGCGCCCCCCCCCCCCCCCCCACCGAGCTTTTCAGAGCCACTTCTTTTCCAGGCCTGTTCGCAAAGACCACATGCGGCACACTGAAGAAAGTCAAGAAATCCGCGATTCTACAAATCGCGGCAGGGGGTTGCGAGCAATTTTTCATTGTGCTCGAGCGCGCGGCTTCAAATTGAATTTGCACACTGCTGGATGAAAATATTAATGATGTAATCATTCCAGCTCACATTGCTAGTGTAATGTGTGCGTTGTAAAGGGAATACATTATCCCCCCACGCTAAACGCTAACGCTACAATAAAAACGGCATTTTGGGGTTCGGGGCCTGCTCGGCTGGAATGTTGCACGATATTGTCTTGACACTTTGACGCTTTAATGCGGACTTTGAAGTATTCCCGCTGTCACGCGTAGCTTTTTCATGTCATTTGCACTTAGTATCACCACGCCATGGAGAAAAATAACATTTAGCCGCGACCGTTTGCCAGTTGATGCGCTCGCCGGAGAGGCACTTGGGGAAGATTTGAATAATTCATCGGCGTTAAACCCATTAAGAATATCCGTGCGGACACCTTTTTTGATGTTAAAGACAGTGTATGATCTCGGGGTGCTTTCAAACTAGATCGGGCTTTACTCGGGGTGCCGGTTTTCCCCCCCAAGCGACAAAGATCAACTGGCACTTGTGCTAATTCCGCAGAAGTGTGGTCTCGGCTACAATCGTCAGGCTCGCACCCCAATCAGCGTCTCGCCGCCTCTGCGGCCTCGACACGGCCTCGGACTGATGAATCGCTCGCTACGTCTTCTCTCGGGGAACGCACCTTGTAGGGTGAAATCAGCGCGCTTGCTGTCAAACGACTTTGAGGATGTACTTCAAAACTTGGACTTCTAACTCCAAAGTTTATCAGCTTGAGAATTACTCACTTTTCGTTTTCATATGAAATTAATGTTGTTTACTCATTTTCTGCAAACACATCAGTTCAATCTTCATCCATCTGATAGCCGCCTCGCCCCTCCCCTGCCCACCGCCACCTCAACCCCGCCTCCCCCAAAAATATATATTTGTAGGTGATGCAAACACAAGCAACAAACCGGCGGCTCAAAACAGGGGCTGCGAGAGACCCGAGGAGCATAAATCATCAAAAAAAATCGCCAAGCACTCCGAGGTGAGAGCGCGAGTGTACGCATTTGAATGAAAGCTAATTCAACACAACGTGCAAAAAAAGAGACGGGCCCTTGTCTCCCGCAGCACGAGAACTGTCAAAGTCCGGCACGGTTTCGACTTGACTCTTGGCTTCCCCTCAGGTCTCCTCAAAAGCGTGACATTGTACGTTTAGGGGTACACTTTGCACGCCCACCACCCGAAGCCCTGGAAAAAAATGTGGCCCCTTGCTTACTAATTCCTGCAAACGCGATGAAAGCAACAGAAACATGACGGAATGAAGTCTTGTGACCCTTCAACAGTTCCTTGAGTGGTTATTAGCCAGAGGCCATTGAGAAAGGGGAGGGTGGTGGTGGTGGGGGGGCTCTGGAGAGCATCCCACACAAGAGCCAACGACAAGCCCCGCGCAGAAAAACTGCTAGAGAAGCACATTAAAGATAATTAGCAATGAGACCGCTGGCTGCCCCTTAGCTTTGTATCCCCCCGGTTCTCTTTCCCCATTTGTGCTTTAAGAACTATTTCACCATTACAAAGATGATCATTTCATTAACTGTGCAGTGGAAAGAAACCAACAACAAGCACAGTGTACATTTTCGTGTTTGTCCCGGTCCACTCTTAGCGTCCTTAGCTAGTGTGCCTCAAAGAGAAGTGATAAATGTAATCGATTTGACAGAAACAAAGCATGATTGGCCTAAAAAAATCATGTTAGCCGTTAGCATTCGACAGCAACATACATTCACCAAATTCTGTTAGCATTCTAAACGATCGTCTGCATATCAGCCAAAATAATGGAGCCATTTCTTTTCTGGGTTTCTTTTACTAAAATATATCTGTTACCATTTTGAGATGATGCTTAACCAACAGTCACAAGCAATTATTCGCATCTTCAAAACCAAATTCCCTCATCTGAAAATAATTTGTTTGCAGTCAACAATAACTTGCCTCAGCTTTTCAAACTCCAGAACCAAATTTATTTACTTTCCTACGTTAGCAATTTAAGTAACTGTTTTTTTCCACTTCCCTCTACCCGTAGAAGCGAATATACCTCAAATATTTCAGTAGCTTAGCCACCAATCTGCCTGCAGCATGCATAGCAATGTAAACGCCGCCGTATCATATCCTAACCTTGGCCATTAGCATTCCAAGCTAACGGGCCTCTGTCTGTATAATCATGCCTAGTCTGGCACAGGCCATTAGCGGAACCGCGACACGGCACTATTATCCAAGCCCTTTAGCCGTGTTCCACCCATCTTAAAAACAAGGTAGTGTAATCTAGAACGCATTTCAGAGCAATTAAAAATTCTCCGGCACAATTACTTATTCCCTACGGCGGGGGCCCGCCTCAATCAACGCGCTCGTGTAATGGGTTTACGGCCTTGACGCGCCCAAACATGTCCTGCCTATCTGCCCGCTGCTCTTCTCAAGGCTGCGGTTATTAATTGTGGCTAAAGTCGATAAATACAATCACCGGTGCTCTTAATGCTAATTAGTCTTTGAGATAATATTTATGATTTCATAAGCGCATATTTCTCCAAAGGCTGAGGCGTTGTGGCCCCCTTTCCGTCGGTCATAGGCTGTCTTGGATATAATCTATCTTTAGGGAGACACCGGGCCGGAAGACTGGCAGTAAATACTAATAGTACTTAGTGGGAGCTTTGGGGGGCTTTATTGAGCCGGGCGGCACAAGCAGACTATGTTAATTTTATAGCAAATGTCTGTTTGTTGACCAGGACGCGCTTTCAAAATGGGGGAGTGGGGGTGATGACGCTCAAAAAGAAACACTGTGGATTGTAGCATCGAAAATAATAAACAGCTTTTGGTTTTAATTCATAGAATTCAATTTGAGTTTACAACATAAAAACAATTAGATTTAATGTTATCTACAATATCTTTTAGTGCTTTAGTTCAGAACGCCTAAGCATTGTATTTTTCAAGGCATAACTTTGCATGATACACAATAGCAATTCTTCATTTTAACGAAGGTTGAAAATGTAAAATCTTAATAATTATCATAAGGGCACTCTTGGAAATACCTACTCTGAACTAATTAGGTTAAAGTTATACTTTATTATTTTTAAAAATTGCAGTCAGTGAATTATTGGAGTAAACTACTACAACAACCATGTCTACTTAAATATTTATTAGAATAATCATGTCATTTTGAGTTTTGAACTAATAATTATGTTCATTTTGATCACTTTAATTTAGGGGAAATTTAAAAATTGTCACTTTGGTTATTTGGCATTAATGAAGATTGTGATTATGTTTCTTTGTCGACAGATGACTGAGCAAATTACCAAATGTATATTTTCAGAATGTTTTAAAACATTGCAGACAACAGTTTCTGGCGTGATACCGTAGCTACGAATACAGATGATTTAAATTGAAATCTTTTGTGGATGTATTGAGGGAAAAAAACCCCAGCTCTCCCGCAGAACTCTCTAAGCTGCTTTTGTGAGCACCGCAACATGGCCGTGCTACATAATGCAGCAGCGGTCCAACTATTGATCGGCGTCACCACATCAAGGTGAGTATCCGTCGTCCTGAAAGAGGCCAAGCGTCCGCCGCTTGAGGCGATGCCCGGCCGAGTGACACATGATGAAACCACATCAAGGGCACTAAGAGTGGCCGCGGCACCTTTCTAGTCACTGCTTCAAAGCTGAGAGCAGCCCCTGGCAGTGCAAACCCCCCTTACCACCTCTTCCTCTTTTTCCCTTTTCGAGCTTCTGTGGGCTTGTTGGTCCTACTCGCCTTCCAAAGGCCTTCGATGTCAAAAGAGCTCAAAGATTTGGGAAACATACTGGCTGGTTGGTCCGCGTGCGAGCGTCTGGGTGTGAGCTGTGAGCGACAGCAGCTCTTTGCGGGTCTTTTCATTTTGGATTTTGAAAAGGTTTGATTGTGTATCGGCAACTGGGGACTTGGGGTTTTTTTTACAATCACAATAAATTCTTCAAAAGCATTTCCAAGAAAAAAACATTGGGAACAAACAAGAAAATACACAATATGGAACACAATGTAAAAAAAAGGAAGAAAAATCTGCAAATAAATGCCAAACCGCAATTATGGAGTGGTGACTGTAATTTAAATTGTAATATCAACAATCACCACTAGATGGCAGATATAGCACTTACACTGGGTCTAATATTGCCTCATACTATAATGTGAGTCGGCCTCATATTTTGTATATAATACAAATTTATTGAGTCAGTTAATTTTGTGTGGAAAAAATGTACAAACTGAGTTCTTACCTTAAATGTTGATTTCTTGTTCTACTGTTTTGTGTGATTTTTATGCAAGGGAGCCCACTGTAGAAAAAAAATACAGTATCTGGTTATTTTGTTGTTTGCTACACTTTGGATTAGCATCGTGGAACTTTTATATCTATAGCTACATCTATTTTACACATATGCATGTATTAGGTCCAATTTTTAAATAGCATTTTTGTTGGATCCTGAAATTTAGGATGAGCCTTTCTTCTTTTCTATAGTGTATAAAATAAAAACTAAACAGTGTCCACAAGTACATGTGCTGTTTTCTCTCCTTTTTCGAGATAAATAAGTTATAACGCTTTGCCATAAGGGACCCGGGATTTTTTTTTGCCCTGTGGGCACGACAGTCTTCATTTCCCTCCCTCCCGTCGTACATTCCCAGCCGCTTGTTGTCCGGTGATGATTGAGTCCCACATATTGAAGTTATATCTGGCAGTCGAGCAGGTTCATCTGTTGGGGCTGATAACCGCGCCCGCTCGTGTGACGCCCAAAGACTTGAGGAAAAGTGAAAGGGGGGAAAAAAAGAGATGCCCAGCAAGCTGGTATATTTCCATCTATCTCCTCCGGTCTTTCCTCAATGATTTAGCACATCTTCATCACGGCTGACCCCGACTAACGCGTGGCTCTTTATCCGGCGCTCCAGCTGAGAGCGCTGCTACCGGCTTGACAGCAGCCTCAGCCCAGCTTGTGTCAGTCAAAGAAAAGATAAACAAGAATACTTGTCCATCTCGAACGCTGGCTGTGGAGGGACGGAGTTTGTAAATCTTCATTCCATACTGTGTGGGTGAAAACTTTGATTTGGTGATGTTATGGTTATAGTCTACCTGTTTTGATTCATCTCAGGGGCAGCCATTTTGCCGCTTCCTGTCGACTGACAATGACATCACACTGCCTACGGGTTCAGGTAAAGACCAATCATGGCTCACATGTTTTCCAGGTTTTGTCATGTGATGTCCACAAGCTGAACCTTTGGGATAAACTGTTGTGTCTTTCATTTGTGGAGATTTGCGTTTTACTCCAAACCCGTACTATGCCCTTCCCTTTTCATGGCATAATTTGTGAATAGTTTTTTTTTCCCCCAACCTTCCATATGTTTGTCATTTTCATCTATAGTGGCGACCAATCAGTCTTCCACTGTTGGTCGGATTGTGACACTTAAATGAATTTTGCTGCTCTGTACTTGTGACATGCGCAATGGCATTTGATTCCGTTGCATTAGCACAAAACCCAGCAAGGTAATGGAGAAACCTTTGCAGTGCCCGGACTTCCTCACAAAGACTACGGGAGTCCATTTGAAAGGCGAGTAGTGAGTGCATTTGGCTAGTGGGAGTATCGAGTCCAGGGGAACGCGAAGGCTGCGGAGCAAAGCAGTACTTGCTGGAGCCTGACTGCGTGCGAGGCCTCAATTATTCATGCGGCGGTGCACATGTCAAGAGCTCACCGACATGCACAACAGCGAGGCCGAGCGCGAATCAAGCGGCGCGTCCAGGAGGGCGCATGGGCGATGCCCACAATGCACCTGGAGGAGAAAAGGCGCCCCCTCGCTCGTTCCCGGATAAACAGACAACAAGGCTGCCAGAACGCCGGGCGCCTCCGTAGCCTTTTATTGGTTTGTGTCTTGGCGGTGCAGGTGGGTTTCATCTTTTCATGGCTCATCAGACCACAGTTTGCTTCACTTTATTCTTCTCGACTCGCCATCATGCCCGACAATGATTTGAAGTCAGCTGTCTGCCTCTCTACGCTGGTCCCCGACACGTCTAGATTAGCCGACTGCCTCTCGATTTCTACAATTCACCACTCCGATCTCTTGAGTACTTTTTCTGTTTTGTCTATAGATATGAACAGATTTTCTAGCGTGTACTCTTTCTGACGTTTTTTTGGTTTGGTTTTCGAGACCAAGGCACTTGCTAACTGGACGGACACTCAAAAATCTTCCTCAGAGGCTGTGCCAATAAAAACAGTCAAATGTCTAATTCGCATTCATAAGAGTGATGTTACAAACACACACAAACCCAAACAGAATCAGTCTGGCGAGCGAGCACAGTCGGCCATGTCGGTTGCGCTGCGTGGACAGCGAAAACAGGCTCAGCGGCACGCTGGCCCTCCAATGGCATCGGTGACTGCTCTATCAGCATCCCATAATTTATGTTGTGCTAATTAGGTCCCCGGTGGCTGTCTCTCTCGGACTCCGGCTGGCCGATAGCGGCGGCCGGTCGCGCGAAGATGAGCTAAGGAGGAATGGGGTGGTCCCCGCCAAACTGAGACCCGGGCATGTCATAATTACTGTTAGTGAATAATTAACGCCCCTGTCCCGGTTCGCCTCTCGGAATAAAACATCCACGCCGCCTTCGTGGACAGATGTCACAGAGTCACGGAGGAAGGCTCAGCAGCTGCACAGCCTCGGTGCAACTGTGCTGTCTACTCATTAGCCGGGGCCCGGGTCGCGGGGTCACGCAGACCTGCGGGCTCGGGCCTATGTGTTATTTGCAAGCCAGGTCGCGCACGGTAGTCTAAAGCTAGCGCCTGCACTCGGTGTAAACAGCGGAATACAAAATAGATGCTGTCACGGAGCGTGTCGTTCCGTTATATTTGCTGTGTATCGACCAATGTATGTGCTCCCTTTAGTAATCGACACAATCTACACAAATTTCCCTTTCAACATGAAAAGCATTCATATATATAAAAAAAAAGACAAATTATGTTAAACACGCTGTTGCATAAACTGTACAAAGATTTCTAAGAAAACATTTTTGCAATTTGGGGGGGGATTTAATACGGAAACCACGCCGTCTAGTGGTCAAAGTGAGACAAGGGAGTACACAAAACTAACGGCAAAAACAATGTCAAAGAAAAACATACCTGTAGAAGACAATACGGAATAGATTTTGTCTTTTAATGTTGCCACCAGCACATCCGCTCCCTAAACAAGCAAAATATTCATAATTATAATGTAGAATGAATGAACGATTCCTCCATGTTCACGAATTCGACGAATTGAATTGGCGCCAAAACGACGACGATAGAAGCCTTCTATAAAAGTATTACTATCGATGGGAATTAAATAAAAGACATTAACATCACAATAAAATGTCACTATACACAATATTTACCAAAAAACAGAACCAAAGTGGCAGCTTCTTTATACACAACTTACCCTCATCAATCACACCGGGCTTAATGAAGTTGCTAGGGAAGCTAGCAAGCATACCGGAACTAGAGTGGGCAGATGACACAGGAAATGACGAAATATTAATTAAAAAAATGGTCTCATTAAATTAAATTTACAAATATAATAATAATTTCCCTGAAAAGATCATTTAAATTCACACACAAAGGAAAAACATAATAATTATTAACTCGTTCGTTACACGTACAGTGTTCACCTGAAAGACAGTCCCAGCTGCTCCTTTCAGTGATGTCACTTTATTTGAGTGTGGTTGCACTTACACTACATTTCATAAAATAAAACAGCTTCACACCCTGATGGAATGCATAATTCATGCAATGCCAAGCAACCGAGGAATAAATATGCCTTTTGAACACATATTACAGAGGCTCGGTTTGACAAGCTGCTTTCTCAGAAATGTATTTTATTTTTCCCTTTACATATATAGAATGTAATAAAACTCAGCCCTCAAGACATTTAAATTGCTAATCATCAAGTAGCTTTTAATATCATACAGACAATAAATAATTCACACCAATGTCCATTCGGTGTAATTCATTAACTCTGGACCAAATCCCTCTTTATTTCCAATTCGCGCGGCCTTGAAACACTTTAATCCGGCTTGCTAAATCAGATCAAATCATTATGACGACTTTCGGGATGGGGAGCTCTTTTAAACCTGCTCAAGGACAATCTTTTGAGGGGAAAAAAAGTACAGTGAAGTGCATATTTGTGAATCTATTATAAAGTTTTTGAGGGGTTGGTTACTTGTCGATATTTGGGGAAACTTTGGTTTCTCAGTATTAGCATTTGGTTACATCCCAACCAAATGATTTGATGGACAAAAATTTTCCTGCCATGTGACTTAAAGGCAGCACAGCCTTGTTGTTGACCACGCGTGTGATGGAGTTGCCCGAACCAAACGCAACAAAACGCAACACTGTTTACCATTCGCGGATGGCTTATTTGTCCGAGTGTTGGGGCGTTTTACATCACGCTTGCATCAGTCAGGGCTGAATAGAAGAGTGTCTTCTGTCCTGCAAGGAGTGAGATGTGAGCAGTACCGCCAAGTCCCTACTTGGGCCTGGATGTTAAGTAGCAACATTGATGGACTCTGAAATGCAATTTGGAGACACTTCTCCAAAGCGGCACACCAAACTTTACTCTGTGACGCTGGTTGACTTCCAAGTTGCTACGTATGTAGCCGACGTTTCGACAGGAATCATTGGACTGCTAAGGGTCGTTTAATCACAAGATGCTAATTCGCTAATAGCTGGCAAGTCTATCACGGAGATTGTTGGAGCAGCCAAGTTGTCTAAAATCAACTCTCTCGCCACAAAAGTCAAGATTCAACACAGAGCGGCCGGAGAGTATGAAATATACATTTATTCAGAGCCTGAGCGAGATCAAACAGCAAAATTGATCTGCTGTTCCTTCGAACCCTGGGCCCTTCTCCTTCGGCCGTAAACTGAAGCGCGACGATCCGTAATGGCCGCCGCCGTCGTCAGATAACAGCCCCGCTGTCACCCTGCGACCATCTCGGGTTCATGTGTTTGCCAGAGACTCGTAAGCGTCTCCCAGAAGCCCCTTTCACGCTAACCATGCTGCAATCAAGACAATGGAAGCGAGCCAATGCGGTCTCCGGGATCCTCTTGCCCGCGCTAGATTAAAGACTGTGACTCGTCGCAGCGGTTTTAATTAATTGCTCTGTGTCTTCTCCGGGCTCGTTGTTTAGATGAGGCGGAATCTTTCCCTACTTTTATCCAGCCAAGGCACATAAACATAGCACAAATAAGAAGGAAATGTCAATTATTTCTTTGTTTGATGATGATTCTTGGCAGGAAATATTATAACATTGGAAAGTGTTTATTTGTCATTTAAACAGTTGAACGAATATTTGCGAGATGAGCAACAAAGAGGAGTCTGTTGTTTGTGCCCGAAAGTATCCGTTGAAATAATCATGATTTTTGGACCCTATTTTTAAAGTTTAAAGACTTTTAGTATTCTCATAGCTTGGCAAAGGTCAAACAGGGCGTTTGCGCTACCGTGGGTGTGAACAAAGAGGGTTTAATTCCCAGCCAATGACATCGGCTCCACTCGTTCCTTTTATTTATTTGAAAGGAAAATTGCATTTAGGTCGGCAAATTTAATTCAAAAGAAGTTGATGGCCAGCTTGCCCCTCCCCATCCCCGTCAGAGCCAGCCTGTAGGTCAGTCGGTCGCCGTCCCGACGAGGCCGCCCTGTCGAGGGTCATCCGCTGCCCACTCCCTTACCTCCGTTATTTATCTCCCTGGAACGCTTCATCCCTCTTCCTGTCAAAGCCCCTACCTCCCTCCCTCCCCGCATTGGTCTCCACTGAGGTTGGCACTGATCCTCGAGTGTGTTCGCCAATACCAACTACCCCCGAGCCAAGGCCCGCGGACTCCACCCCCTCCCCCACCCATCCAGGTCAGATGACATGAGTTCCAGGGCACCTCTCTAACAACAAGGCCCGTCGTCTATATGTGAGCAGTCCATCCGAGGGGTAATTACTTCCCCAAGTCAGACTCTGGCACTGGACTTCTTGGCCCCCTCAAGTCTCCGTGGACCGGTCAGGACTCGGCACCCCCCTTTCATTAGAAGCGAAAACAGACCGCAAGTGATGCCTAGTGATAAATTGGTTCGCCTCGCGTACTTGGGAGGCGAGGGCGGAGAATGACACTGGGAGGACGCGGAGGGGATGAGGAAGTCACAAATCCAGCCATTGGAGATAAAAATATCTTTGGTGGAGTGCTCCACTTTCCCGGATTAGAGGCCACGGTAGCCCCGAGATCGTGTGTAACCTTTCAGCGAGGACGAGGTTTTTGCCACACACGGGAAGGACTGAGCCCAAAATAGGGAGCATTAACATCAATGTAAGGTAATGACTGGAAAATGGTCGCTCCTTAGCATCCGCGCACCTTGCACTGACAGACTAAAGTGACACTCTATGGAAAGAAAGCAGCGCAATTAGAGAGGTTCACGTAGCAGCGCTTTGATTTATAATTCACTGCAAACGAGCGAGTGAACGCTAACCCCCCCCCCCGCACACGCTAACCCAAGGCTAAGGGGATGACTCGAAATGAGACCCGCGACTGGGAGAGCGTTCAGCAGGGGGTGGGGGGCGTCGGATCAGGGGGGCCCGAGCTAAAGAAGCCGACTAATTTGCGCTCCGTTTGAGGTGGATTTAAAAAGGGAAGGAGAGACGTGAGGTCCATACCTCTACCTGCGAGGCGAGGCGAGATCACAGAATGTGGCAAACGGAGACAAGCTGAAGAAAGTCAAGCATATGAGCTGAAGAAATGAAAGATGGGATCAGTCACTTCAAAACTAAAAGTTAGCTCCGGGTTTTTTTTTTCTTGCTGGCTCCAATTCCAAGTGCAAAGTCAAAAAGGGACTGTTGTTGATCTTTTGTGAGCTGCCTTTTTTGTGAAAACGGTCTGGTCCTTTGAACGTATTGGTTGATTAAATGCTAATAAGCTAATGAGGCTAATGCCCGTCCTTTCAACAGTGGCCTGATTTTCTCGCGTTCATCTCTAAAAACATAGCCGAAATTCCGCCGGGCTCCCAACGGGCCCCCGTGATCCCCTCCGATCATCCCGTATTCCGAGGGCCCTTATAAAAGCTAATGTGCTGATTTTACGTTTTCAACCTGCCGTGATCCCTTCCCCGCAATCCCTCCTCCCTTGTTCCCTCCGGTTCGGCTTTCAGCGAGGATCGGCGGCGGCTTTGATCACAGTCCCCCGTTAAAGGTTTAAAAACGTCTCAATTCCTGACGATTGTTGAGGCCTCGGTGGTTTACTTTAAGCACCCCCCCCCTCCACCATTTAAATGTAACACTCCTAAATGAGACACCTTCTCTCCCAGCTTCCCATCCTGCCGCCGCTTTCAAGTTCCCCCGTTTGGGTGCCATGGCCGTAAGCCCTAGATTTTGTTTCCCCCATCTTTTTTTTTTTTTTGCCAAATACAAAAAAAAAGACCCAGTAAGCCGGGTCTTCATCGACGTAATCCCCAGATCTCCCACTCTCTCGGAAATCGATGACGAGGTTGAGAGGGGGTGAAACTTCCTTCTTAACTCATCGAGCTGGGAAGTGATAAAGTCCTGGGATCACTTTTTTTTTTTTGGTGCAATTGCAGTGGCGCCATGATGAAACTAATGGTGCGATTTCGTAGCCGCTTAGCAGGATGTCCTTTACAGCGGGCCTTTGTGTGGATTCTTTTTCGACCATATCAGAAAAATATTCGACTTATTTTGAGCTCAAGGGAAAAGCTGATTAAATCCATTATGAAGTGTCGGAAATACATGGGGGGGAAAGTATCGGGACACCAATAAAAAATTAACCAAATAAAATACTTTGGCTATCAATAACCGAAAATTGGCAACACGCTGGTAGTTGAGCTGCTTCACCCAATTTTGGATTACTTGGCACCTCAACTCTGAAATCGAACTTCCTTGTCGGACAATCAACTCAAAGGTCGTGTTGAATAACAGCGGTCAGGTTGAGGGTCAGTGCTAGGACAACAAGCCGTTTTTGGCTTATGTCAGCCTGATGGAGGTTTCCGGAGCAGTGGGGTAGTATGTTCCACTACAACCCTCTTGCCCCTCCGCTCCAGCACCGTAATTAATTCGTTGTCGTATCAAAGTTGAAGCCTGGGAAATGTCCCGCGTCCGGCCCCCGCCTCCTTATTCAACAGCTGACCTCCAAGCAGCTGAAGGTTGCTTGGCAAACTTGGCTCGCCCCCGAGCGAAAACATCTGCTTTCCTCGCGGGCGCGACTGCCGCCGACCCCCGCGGACCCCCGCGCCTCAGCTGGCCGCCGCGGCCCCGGCGAGAGTGAGCCCTTCCGCTGTCCTCGCGCGATGACCCTCACATTTATAACCCCTCCAAGCCTCGGGCCCGGACTCGAGGCCCTCTCCATCACCGGAGTGCCAAGGCGGTCACTTGACCGCTGCGAGGGAGCGCTCCTGTCTTGTTAGCCGCTCTTCATGGCCCGTTGACAGGAATGGAGGGGTGGCGAGGAAGGAGGGAGTTCTCTGGGCATCTGCGCAGCTCCCACAAAGTGGCGACGGTTGGAACTCTGACAGAAGCATCTGTCATCCTCTTGCCTTCGTACACTCACCTGCTGTCCGAGGGCCCGACCGGTCCTGTCTTCCCCTTTGGCTCGCCACCCGCGTCCTCTCGTCTCCTCCCATCACATAAGAAGCTCTCGTGCGCCTCCTTTGGAGAATCCCACTTATTGCAAACGTTCAGTTTATGGACAAAATTGAGGTTAAGTCAAGAAAAAGTAACAATGGTCTGAAATGACTTGAAGCTAAAAATGGAGTAGATTAGCAAATATTCCCCCAAATAACACAATTTGAGTTCTAAATTGAATCACAATGAAGAGTATAAACTTGGTGTGGGGTTCTTCGGGTGTCATGAATTCGTGCTTGGTACAATGACATTTGATAGTCTTCGTTATTAGCCGATGAATCTAAGCAAGATTTTAAAACTTGGTATTCTTGGTTTTGGTTTATGTTCTTTTGGCTAGTTGCCAGCCCAGGGTATGTTAATGCGGCCAGCTCTGTTAAAATAAAATAAAATAAAATAAAATAAAATAAAATAAAATAAAATAAAATAAAATAAAATAAAATAAAATAAAATAAAATAAAATAAAATAAAATAAAATAAAATAAAATAAAATAAAATAAAATAAAATAAAATAAAATAAATGGAATAACATTTGAGGATTGGCAAGACGTCCTGGAGCTGGAACTGAGCTAGCTTGGTCTCATTCCTCTTTTATGAAAGTCTACATTTGTCACTTGATAAGAATAACACGCTACAGATGGTGCTGGACGCTTGCCCCGGCCTCTCGTGATGTACACCAGCAATTAGGCCTCCATATATCCTGCATGTCGTTTAAAGACAATGAAGGATGCCGGTGATACTTGAAGGACGCTTGTCTTCGAGCTCCCAGAGAGGGGGTTAAGGGAGACGAGGAGGCCAGGACGGGGGTCCGGCAGGTCCAGGAATAATACCGAGTCACCCCCCTCCCTCCCCCTGCCCAGCCTGCCGGGTGAGAGACCTTCCGTGTTGGAGCCCAGCCAGCTTGGTGGGGGTCCTGCTCAGACGAGGAGATGACAACGTGTACGACGCGTATGACTGAGCGCGTATCCTTCACCCCGACAGACGAGGCGTTGGCACAACATCCCGGCCCACTCTGTCTCCAGAGGGTCTCGTAAAAAGCCTTCATTTGCTAAAGCTTCTTTGCTGCGACCTCGCTCCCACGCTGAGAAGCTACTTTCTCCACTTCTCCCGGTTTGGCCGCTGCCCTCTGGCCATGGCGCCAACGAGAGCATTCATTTGATGAGGAAACGTCAAAAGCTGACAGACCACCTCCTGTGATTTCAAGAGCAGAGACGTCTCAGTTTTTGCAAGGGTCTGTCCATATATGTGTTATAATTATAGTCCTCGACCTAAATTGTTTGCCGGGCTTTGATCCTCTTTACATTTTATTGCATCCTGCACAGGGTCAAGACACTATTTGCCGGAAAGTAAATTTTGCTTCAGAATTATTGAAGAGCATCCGAGGCGTCAAAAATACTTCCTGTGTGTAACAGAGATATTAGAATTTTTATAAGGGTCTGGTCAAAAACTTTTTTGTAATTTAAGTCGTCAACCTAAATATTAAACCTGGAAAAAAAATCCATAACTAACTTGAATAATTGATTCTGGACTAGTGAAGCACTTCTGTGTTGAAGGGCACCTTTCCTGGACTTGAATGAGTGATGACGTCCTTGAGCTGGTGTGTGTTTAATGTGTGTGCGTGCGTGTGTGTGTGTCATACACACGGATTGGCATCTTTCCCCATTTTACCGCTGGCAAGTCTTCAACGTGTTCGAGAGGAGCCATTGGAGAATGATAAAGTAGTCACAAGACAGGTCAGTGTGTTCATTAACACCATGGCAGGATTACTCGATAAATACATTAGATGTTCATAGCTTACCAAAGCCAGAAGAAAAGTTATTTATATTCAAAAGTTACTCTAATACTACAGTATAACATTTGTTTGTTCCATTTTAGAATTATGAACGGTCCAATCCATCTCTTAATACCGTACACTATCACGTGGTCATTTTTGAAACCATCAATACAATACAAAAATACAATAAACCATCATCATCTTGAGTGGTCAGAATCGGTATTGATCTCATAAAATTACAGAAAACATTTTAAAAAAGCAAATAGAATACATCATACACACCAGAGCTTCTGAGATGCATGGATGGATGGATGCATGGATGGATGGATGCATGGATGGATGGATGGATGGATGGATGGATGGATGGATGGATGGATGGATGGATGGATGGATGGATGGATGGATGGATGGATGGATGGATGGATGGATGGATGGATGGATGGATGGATGGATGGATGCATGCATGCATGGATGCATGCATGGATGCATGCATGGATGCATGCATGGATGCATGCATGGATGCATGCATGGATGCATGCATGGATGCATGCATGGATGGATGGATTACATATTGCAATTTAGTATGCAACATCAGCGACTTCCCACTTCAATTTTACAGTTCTATATGTGGAATTCGTCGTCTTACCACGTGTTGACACTAAATAACTGAGTCATATGAATGCAAAACTTATATACTCAGCACCAGGACAAGAAGTGATGGGACCGGGAGTTCTCCACTTCAAAGTAAATGGTAGCTCCCGGTTTAAGATGGCGACTAATCGTGACGTCATCGTAAATTAATTACATATGCATGTTTCTTAGCAACGATACCACACAAACGCTCCTATCTATTTATAACGGGGATTACATATTTATTTCTTTTATTCAAACGTATTTACTAAACAATCCACGTGAGATAGTAAAAGAGATTATTGGGTTTTATTAAGGTTAAAACACAATGCTCATACAACATGATAAAAAAACGGAATTAGTAATCTCAGCGAGGAAGTTTTGAAAGTAACACACCCCTGTATTTTACATCGGAGTGGTACTGACTGGTGACGTAGAAGGCGCGAGGGGAAAACGTGGTTGGGATTGTGTGCGGAAAAGAAGCATTTGTGCGGAGGAGAAAACGCTACGCCACAGCGACTGTCAAGTAAACAACCAACTCATAATTAAGTTTATATTCTCCACGCGGCTCAGTCGGTCAGGAGACGATTTATTTTTATTTTATCGAGGCTACATCATCAGTATCGACCAACCTGCGGCTAGCTAGCTAACTAGCACGTTTGTTGACATCGGTGCTACCACACTCATGATAGCTACTGAGTAATTTAGTCATATTCATTTATGCTTTCGTGTGAAATATAATTGTTGTACTTTTTATGACCAGTGTGTGAATGAATGGGGAAGATGGTGGTGATCAGGGGGAGGGGCTCCCTGATGCTGTCAGTATTTGTAGATGAGATGCTGAAAAGTTCACATTTCTGATGTTTTTACAACAGAAATGGCCCGAGACTGGAAGCCTGGTGATCTGATTTTTGCCAAAATGAAGGGCTATCCCCACTGGCCAGCCAGAGTAAGTTGGGCCTTTATTAGAAAATGGAGTTGTTGTTGTTTTTGGGCCATCGTTGTATTCTTTCACTTTCTCTTGCAAGCCAGCGTGTGAGGTATAATCATGCTTCAGATGCAGCACCACTTGTATAAAAATGGAAAAATGATATGAGAGAGGAATGTTCAAATGTTCCCTAAAAGCAGGTACTATGAAAGTAATGAAAGTCACTTAATTTTTTTCATCCTATTTACAGATAGATGAAGTCCCAGATGGCGCTGTGAAGCCATCCAACATTAAGTTACCCATTTTCTTCTTCGGCACGCATGAAACGTGAGAAACGACACAAAAGCATTTCCGTAGCACACGCATTTTTTAGAAACGGGGAAATAATTCGACCTATCTTCCCGACAGTGCTTTTCTCGGCCCCAAAGACATCTTCCCGTACCAACCTAACAAAGACAAGTATGCCAAACCCAACAAGAGGAAGGGCTTCAACGAAGGACTGTGGGAGATTGAAAACAACCCCAAAGTGGAGCTGACGGCACCCAAGGTTTGCATCTTCTATTGTGGGAAAACCTTTCCTGTGCAGCTCATGTTATTTTCTTTTCTTTAGCCGATTCGTCCTGAATCTTTGTCTGAGAAGGGTTCAGACGCTGGCCTGGAGGGGGATGAGGAGACAGACGATAAGGAAACAAAGCCATCTGAGGTAAGCCTTTTTATTTCAACTAAATCTACCTATAAAGTCATCCGCTTGATGTCACAGACACTGCCTGTGTTTCATCACAGCTTCTTGTTGTCTTGTTGCTTTTTTTTATGAGTTCAAATCCCATTTGTTCAGATTTTATAGCAATTTTGTCCCTAAAATCAACAAGAACGTTTCCAGTTGTAGGACTAATAATCTTGAGGTTCCGTAAAATGGAGCACCACCTTTCAGGTTCCAGGAAGGGAGGCTGAGGAGGAGGAGGAGGAGGAGGAGGGAGAAGAGGAGGAGGAGGAGGAGGAGGAAGAAGGGCCTATGATCACTGATCAGAAACAGGATGTACGTACTTTGCATGCTGGGAGGTGTAGATTGCGTTTAAGATCAAATTCTGCAGGAGGTCTGTGCGCTTGAGACATCATCATCATTTTGGTCGTTGGTTTCATTTCCTGCATGGCTTCATCTGTGGGCTTTGCTGTCACTGCTTCCTGCTTTGCATCATGTTCCAGAAGTTCATAAAATGAACCTTTCACAAGATTAAAATTAAATCAAATTTAGGAGTAACAATTCTAAGCTAATATTGAAATTTACTCAACGTAACCCAGTGGGTGGATTGCTAGTCTGAAAAGCATGCGAGTCCGGATCTCGCCACCAGATGGTGCTATAGTACAACAACCAAAAATAGAGTCAATTGGCTTCATGAATTCAATGTGTAAATTGTTTGCTGTACGGTATTCCCTATACAATAAAATGCTTTTTTAATTATTTAATCTATTAAATTATTTGTCAATTTGCAGGACTCAGTCCAGACAGAGGCTTCTAAACCCAAGCGAGGACGTAAAAAAAAGGTGCCTTTTTATTTCCTGACCTCCCTAGAAGTTTCAGGAGCACATGAAATCATATTTGAAAGCAACTAAATATCGATATTGTTGTTTTAATATAGAATGAGGGTGAGCAAGATATTGAGACAGCCGAAGCTCCCCCGGCGAGTCCCGCCAGTCCGGCAGGCGAGTTCAAATGTCCTTGGCCATCCTTTAATATTCCGCCTGATGTCGCAATAACCAATAATGTACTCATTTGTCAGGTGGGGAGGCCCCCAAACGACGAGGCAGGAAGCCCAAAAGTGAAAAGTTACTCCTGCTGCAGCATCAAGACCGACCAGCGTCAGGAAGTGAAATGTAAACAAACACGCGCACGGTGGTCTCACGACATGATAATAATTGCCACTCGGCCATCAGAGACACCGCTGAGTCGGATAAAAAGAGGAAGAGAGCGGCGGAGGACAAGTCCAAGATCTCTGAGGAGGACAAGCGAAGGAAGGACGAGATCAAGGCCAAGGACGGTGAGGGCAGAGAGCCAGAGGCCAAGAAGAAAAAGCAGTCCAAAGACGGCAACTCCTCCGGTGCCTCAGATGACGACGAAGTAAGTGTGGTCTTCACTAGACAACATGTACAGTGGGTAGAAAAAGGGTAATGTGATAGAAACAAATGATTTTCCCCCCCACCATTATTGTAAACGATAAGCAGTACGTCGCAATTGTTGGAATTTTTAAGATTGTAACATTTTAACGTGTAAATTCTGAACATAGCCACATCCCCAGTTCCAAGAGGGTGTGTACACTTGTGCAACCACACTTTCTCACTTGTTTATTTTTACTCTGCCCCCCCCCTGAAATAATTTTGGAAAAAGATTTGCCATTAATTACATTGGACACGTTTTTTCATCTCACATTTTTATTAATTTTATTTACTTAGAAAAACAAAGGCAAGAAAAAACAGAACATCGACGTGGACAAGGACGGACGGCGGCGCAAAGAGGAGTAAGTGCTCACGCTTTGCTGCCAAAGTATTCCATTGCATAAGCGCTGAGTCTGAAAAATCGAGCTTAATGCTTACACATAATGTACAACGCTATAGATTGGCTAACGGAATTAGCATAACCCATTGAGCAACCGATATTTGAATGCAATCATTTTAGTCCGAAATTCACTTTGGATTATTTTGCGTCATTTCTAGAGTTAAACAATCTGTGAATCTGCCTTTTTGTTGTGGTTACCAAAAAACAGTTCGAGCAAAGACGACGCCAAGAAAATCGACGAACGTTCCGGGGCTAAGAAAAAAGGTGAGTTAAGCGCCTTGACTAACCTCTCGATACTGTGAGCGATAGTCTATCGCCACAATCACTGGTTTCGAGGAATAAAGCAGCTAATACCACGAAACCCGTTGCTTGACAACGGCACAGTGAAACAAGTGATTCAAAAATTCTGAACACCCTTTGTCACTGTTAAAAGCCTCCCGGTTCTTTTTCGGGGGGGCGAAAAACCTTGAAAGCAACCATTGAAGTGGAGCCTCTTTCTTCACAGAAATGTCCACAGATGTCAAGCTCCAGCGACTGCACAGTGAAATCAAGATTTCCCTGAAGATAGACAATCCCGTGAGTTCCTTTTTCTTTTGGGAAATAAAGAACGGGAGGTGACGCATGGGGCAATCCTTAATTCTACTTCTCCCATCTCATCACTTTATGTTTGATGAAGTATAATTGTGTATTTGTTACGTGTAAAGGATGTGAAGAAGTGCCTGGTTGCCCTAGATGAGATCAGCACCCTTCAGGTGACCACACAGCACCTGCAGAAGCAGGGCGAACTCATCGCCACTCTGAAGAAGGTAAGGCGGCGCCCACGCCCCCAGAAATGACAGCTGAGACTTGCCGCTTTACCTTTCGCTGTATCTCCAGATCCGCAGATTCAAAGCCAGCCAGGACGTGATGGACAAAGCCACCATGCTGTACAATAAGTTCAAGACCATGTTCCTGGTGGGCGAGGGCGAGTGCATGCTCAGCAAGGTCCTCAACAGGTCCATAGCCGAGCAGCGGCAGCACGAGGAGGCCAAGAAAGGGACGCTGAAGAAAGCGGAGCAAGCGCAAGAAAACAACGCGAGCACAGGTAGGTGGAAAAAAAAGTTGACCTCCATTTTGTTCGGATAGAATGAATGAGGGCAGAAACATGATGGATGGATGCTAGCTTGCTAGCTAGCTTCTCTCTGCCACCACCATGTTGTGACTAGCTTGTCAGTAACAACAAATATTACGGATTTAGTTTTGATAAAAAAAGAACAAGCCAAATCTGCTAGTTGCACATGCCAGAGCAGATTAGACAATTATTTGCACACAATTTTTTTAGAAGCAACGTGGAGCCTATATATAATTTTCATTCTCACTGGTATCCTTCTGTTGGCCTTGCAAAGAAAAAAGAAAAGCTAAAGAGAAAGCACTTAAATTCCAAAGGTTCCGCTGTACCGCAGACATTTTACGTACATTGACACGCATCGTTTTTGTTGTGACGCGATCTAATGGTTGAGTAACCTTTTATAAAAGCCGAGAACACGCGCCCCCTCCAGCCTGCTCATAAAATGAAATGGCAACATCAACAAAAAAAAAAAGAAAAAAGCGTCCGTTCCTGTTAATTGCACCAATGAGAGGACAGAGCTTGTTACATGTCATGTCAAAATTTAAACATCCTGGTACGAGTCAATTGAGGTTCTGACTGACTTTAACCGCCGGGCAATTCTGTTCAAACCCGACCAGTCACGCAGGATCCTGAGAACTCCCGGTGAGCATCCTTAGTCCCGTTTAGGAAGGTCACAGGATTTCTTGAGGGAGAGGGAGGACACACCACATCCTGCGCTTGAGCATCTCGTACGACCGGATGAATACTTGACTTGCGTGAAAAGGTTCCTTTCTAATGCGCGGCGCGGCCAATGGACGGAAAATTGGGAGTTATCTCCCTGAGGTCTGGTGCGAGGACATGCGTCATCACATGCTCCCAAGCGCTTGTCTTTGCTGCGGTTTTTGGACGTCTGAGCTTGTGTGTCCTCTAACCGTGTAGACAAGGCAGGCGAAGGAGATCACAGCACCGAGGAAAATAAGCAGGAGCCACGTGAAGATACCTCCTCCGGGGAGAATCTCAGGTAGCGTCTTAGATTTTTTTTTTTTTTACATTATAGCCACTTCTTCAGAGTTTGGTAGAAAATGCTTGCTGCATGTCATGTTAGCTCTGGGTGTAAAAAAAAAAAAAAAAGATCACACCATTACTTGGATATTTTTTGGAAGTACAGTAGCCCACTTGTCAGGCTGACAAAGTGGTATCGGTGCTTTTATTCAAAACTAGTAAATATTGTAATCTGAATCATCTTAAAAGTATTTCTTGGTAAAAAAAAAAAAAAAAGATTCGGCAGATGTTCTCCTGCAATTGGTCTAACGTTGTCGATCCACTTTTCCATAGCGCTCCCGTTGCTCCAGAGGCCTCCACCTAACAGCTCGCACTGGTCCCTCAAAGTCTTCACACTGGGATGTGCCATCCAGTCGCTCACCTCAACTGGTTTCCACATTAACGAGGGTCGCAGTCAAAGTCGCTGCTGATCGCCCTTCGGTAGTCGTCGTCGTAGAAGACAAAGCGCTTTGTCTGCTTTTACAGTTACCGTAGTCTTTAAAGAGGGAAGTTTGATTTCATCCATTGTGTAAGTCTTTAAAAAGCGGTTCCCTCCTTTAAACGCGTGTAAATAAGAGTTATTTTTGTGCCTTTTAGTTTGATACGTTTCAGCGTCAAATAATAAAGTAGTGCACCGTTTTATCCGGTGATATTTGATTTCATCAAATTGCTTTTACCATTTAAAAAAAATAAAAAATTCTATATCACATTAACCTGTCAGAGATCCTAGAACCACTAATATGATGAATTCAACTCTGTCAACAAATCTTTATTACAAGTTTCAAATAAATATAAACCACAAAACAGGAAGTCAACCTGGTGCAAAACGGCGTCAGTTGAAAGCGCCGCGGTCCGTGTAGGGGTAAGCCAGGAATTCGCCCAACTTGTTGCCGTCGGCGTCGTAGTGCAGCATGCGGAAGCATTTGTCGCAAAACACGCAAGGGTGACTCGGGGCAAACTGGTCGCCGGTGGTGCACCACCTGAGGAAAAACAGCAAGTGGGATGTCAATCGGGTGGGCAATAAAAAAAAAAAAGTTTTAGAACGCACCTGGCAATATAAGTGTAGCAAACAGCACATTTCTGCGTGGCGGTTCGATGTTTGTGAGTTAGTAGCGGGTAGAACTTCCGGTCCAGGCAGTCGTCCTTGTGCGTCAATCTACAAAAAGACCAGCAAAAAAAATAAATCACTGGCGTCAGCAGATGGGCTCCATGTTATTCCCCCCGTGTGATTCCTCCCACCCCACCCCCCAGTGCTTATGCATCAAAGACACGGTTCATTTGAGGTGTCACGAAAGCCTCTTTGTGAAACAAACCGCTTTTCACATCACGGAGGTTCCTGAGCACGTCACATCCTTAAAGGCAGAGCGGCCGCAAGATGATCTGCTTGGAGGAGGTACAAAGGTGGAGTTCATTCATTCCGTGGCTGTGTGACTCCATTTATTTCCGCTTTCCGAACACAAGCTTACAACTTGGTCACGGTGGGCTCGCCGCCGGAGACTGAATGTTTGATAGTGAAGCAACCAAACGACGATAAAGCTTATTTTTATGACCTCAGCTGAGGAGCTTATTTTTTGAGTCTCTATTTTTATCTTTTAGCAAGATGATTCCGACTGATCAAATTATGGCTTTTAGAAAATTGTATTCTGCTACACTGCAATGTCGATTTGAACTCCGATTAAATGATGAAACAGAACTGAACTTTCACATTGGACCTCTTGGGCCAATTCTGTGACATAAAACTTGACTCAAAATTTGCTAATAATTATAACAGTAGGAAAGCTCGAGCAAGCTTTGGTTTCCAACTGTAGGTTTCTTGAATGTGTTGAATATTGGTAATGATGCAGTGAGAATCAAGAAACCTCAATGGCATCTAAGGAATGCACTGCTCAGCTATCTTGTATGAGCTCTTCAAAAAAAATCAACAATGTTGTTATTCAAAAGCCGCTTGGTTCTTGAGAACAGAACGTGCTGTGCTTTAAAATGAAAGTGTTTATTTAGAATAAAAACTAAATCTTGATGATTCTTTCATTCCTTTAGCGTCACTCGAGAACATCCACAGGCAGTCCATTCCCACTAGGGGGCGCTATGGTTTTACCTGATGTCTGTGATGATGACGACATGCTCACAGTCGCCCTGGTGACAGTAGAGGTAAGGGAAGCCCACTTTCACCTCCAGATCCGCCACCTTGGTGTCCTCCATCTTGGCCTGGGAATACGGCGGGAAGTTCTTAGCCTTGGCCCATGTGATGGTGGTCCTGCAAAGACGATTGCAGAACAGAAATATGTGCATATCATACGACACGAGTTCTGAAGCAGAACATACAGGGATTAAATTATCCACATTTTTAGTGTTGGCATCTGCCCCATGGGCCTATCATTCTTATTTTAGCAAATGCGAATCGACGATAAACCTTATGCAATCGGCTGATCCGACCACAAACGAGCCTTTCACAGAGAATTCCTTCTCTAACCTTTTTCCAATTTCCCTCACGCGGACGCTATTAGCGGTAACTCTTGTTTGAAACCTGTACGAATAATTATTCAAGGACTCTTAATTAGCATTTGTTACTGGGGGTCCAAAAAATTCGGGATGTTGGGTTCGACAAAGCGCATTCAAACTTACTGGCTGATGTCGCGGCATTCGGGGTAGCGCATGTCGTTATAAAACACCCCTTCGAAGAAAAAGAAAGCAGACTTGTAGATGTCCTGAAACACGACAAAGTGTTTGTGTTACTAACATGCGACGAGGGGAGGGGGGGAGAAGGGGGGGGGGGGGTCTTAGCGCTCACTTTGTTGACTACATCGGGCACCATGTCCGGTGTGTTGCTGAACTCGCCGCACACTTGTAGGTCGCTAGCGCAGCAAATGGCGTCTCGCAGCTCCGACAGGCTTTGTGAGCCCAGAACCAGCAGCGTCATGTGGGGTCGGACGTAGCAAAACTGCAAGGGGAAAAGGGAACAAATGGAGGAACCGAATTTCTTGAGAATATTCTAAAAATAATCCTTGAACTCTCCACGCACCTTTTCAAATGTAGCCGGATAGTAGATGTTGATTGTCAGAATCACGTCTCCTTCCGGGACTAGATTTTCCACGGTATCTGGTTTCGTCATGACGAATAGTCGCTCCTGAGAAAAGGCAGAAATCCGTCAAGCTCGTACTTCGGCAAACGGCGAACCTTTGTCAACTCGCCTGCTCGTCTGCATAAAGGTCGTGTCTGTTCTTGTTGATTTTTAGAGAGGATTTGTAATCTTGCCTCTTTTTCCTTTCGCTGTCGAGACAAAATCACAAGGTCAGCCAATCGAGGAATTCAAAGCGAATATATATATTAAAAAAAAATGCATACATGAGAGTTTTCAACGTGGAGTCTTCAGGTACAACTTCTGGGTCAGGCTCCTGGTCCTCGGGATCGCAACGAAGTAATGCGGGGCTATTGGAAAGATGAAATAAAAAGCCATATAAGACAAAAGCAGTCAAGAAAATAAGGCTCGTGTCCACTTCCTGGAAAGGTCAAAGGTTGCAGTATGCACCCAAACGTTGATGCAATCAAGAAATATGTAATGAGACTAAGGTGTGAAGGTTATTTAAGGTGTTAGTGTGTGATGGAGGTCATGCCCCCTTTGTGAAGTGCTCCTGTCTCTTTCTTGGCTTCTCCTCGGAGTGAGCTCAAAGGTACCTGCAGACCTCTTTGAGCTCCCGCATCATGTCCACGCTGACTCCCATCTCGTGAGCAAAATTGGCGTTAAACGTGTCTTCGTCCTCGATGTCGTAGGAATAGTCGGACGGCTTGAGTCTACTCAGCCACTCTTTTCTGAACGAGTCGATGTGGAACTTTTTGGTATTCTTGTTGCCGTAGTCGTAATCTGGAATGTTTGGATTGGGGTCGGACGCTGGCGCCGAGGAAGTCGCCATGTTTACTAAAAAATAAGGAAGTACGTAAACGCAGCGCGCGGGGGATTGTGGGTAATGTAGTACCAGAACAGCTTCGCAGTGGTCTGGTGGAAAATTTGAAAATATTTTGGGGATTAAGGCACAAATCCTGTTCATGAGTATTACATTACACGACATAGCAGTACTGGATTAAATATAAAGTTGAAATATGTTTTTTAGGGATTGTAATGTCGAGGAAAATGCTTGTTATATGAACATGATCCACTAACAATACTTTTCTTTTTTGGTTGGCCTTTTAAGCACAATACCGAACGCTAATTACAATTTCACACCACAGCCCTGACTGGATAGGTTACTTTTTAGATGGTCAAACAACTAGCTGATTGTGTGCCTTCACACACAGCATCACTGTGTCATATCAGGAGATAAAGTGGGCAGGCCGTAGTAAGCATAGAAAAAGTATAAATATCAATGAAGGGACTCTAATGGATAATTATTTTCCAAGTGAAGGTGAAGATTTGCAAACGGAGTTGCAAATATATATTTTTTTATCCCTCTAGAGACGTTTTTATTCTTGGAGATGGAGCTCGCCAATGGAAACCACTCGCTGCATCAGGTTCGTTTTTGCTAACAATTTTTTTTTTAATAACACAGTCAATCTTTTTTTGTTCGCCTTTTTACTGGTGGGGACTAAAATGAATATTTATGAACATTAAATGGAATATTGTGTATTATTATGCCAAGATCTTTAGCTTTTTCATTCCTTCTCTTCTAGGTGGAAAAACCCAGTTCTGGAAATGTATTGTAAGTTATTTCATCCATTTTAATGTGATGATTTTTGGTTTCTAAATGCCCACTATTGCTGTACAGGCAGTGATATGTGTAATATGCATGATAGTTTATCAGAAACGGGGGTCATTTCAATTTGCAATATACTACATACACACTAGAGGGCGATAAAAGCACAATGAATCGCAGCCAATTCAAATTTGGTCACTTAAACCTTGAATATTTTTGTATTACAAGACTCCATATTGGCTTCATTTTGTACATGTATGCAAACTAACGGATAAAGAATATCTTCCATCCAGAGAACCACAAATAGATTTAGAAGCAGCTTTGAAGGAATGCTCCAGCGCCCTCGATCTCTTCCTAAACAACAAGTTTTCAGATGCCTTAGCTCTTTTAGCACCCTGGTAAGTCCCGTTTTGCCGTTTCCGCATGACGTCCTGCTCAAGATACGACATAAGATTGCATTTGTGTTGGGGTCAGGAAAAGCCAGAGCATGTACCACGCCATGGGCTTCAGCAGCATGCTCGTAATGCAGGCGGGCATGACCTTTGACCCGAAGGACATGAACGCTGCGATGGAGTCACTCAGCGACGCGCTTCTGACCTGCCAGAGGTACAGCCCGACAGGTCGGAACCAGAATGAATTGCGTAATAGTTTTTTTTTTAATCTTCTCTAGGTTTAGAAAGAAAACGGGAATAATGGAGACTCTGGTCAATTTGTGGCACAGGCAATCACCTGAAAGTCTGACGGAAGGTGAGAGGTCACGTGGATGTCAAGCTCAGCGTCGCTTGAGACACTAACGTCACGTTTTGTCCCACAGAGGAAATGCACGCCGAGCTCTGCTACGCCGAAGTGCTGCTGCAGAAGGCAGCGCTCACGTTCCTCGACGAGAGCATCATCGGGTTCATCAAGGGAGGCATGAGGATCAGGAACAGCTATCAGATTTTCAAGTATGCTGCACGCATTGGTTGGCGCTCGGATGTAGTTTGAAGGTCAATGTCGTGCGTTCGCAGGGAGTGTCAAGCGCTGGTGCAAGGCAGCACGGAAATGGAGAAGACGAGCATGTATGTTCACTTTAAGGGCGGAGTCAGCATGGGCATTGGATCTTTTAATCTGGTGGGAACCCTCGTGAACTAACAATGGAGACATTCACGTAAAAACATAGCAGGAATTGACATTTTTGTTTTTGCCAGATGCTATCTCTCTTACCAGCTAGAATCCTCAAACTGATGGAGTTTTTGGGTTTCTCAGGGGACAGGGTAGGTGGATAAAGACTCCTCACAAAACATTTGGCTTTTGGGTGAGATTTCAAGATGAAACGAGAATGAATTTTTTTTTTTTTTTTCTTCAGGAGGTGGGTTTGTCTGAGTTGCGAGCGGGCGCCTCCAGCGACAGCCTGCGCTCTATTCTCAGCACTTTGACTCTGCTCATGTTTCACCTCTACATCTCTGTCATTCTGGGTAAATAGCCGCTTTTTTTGGACCTCAAAATTCAAACAGTTTTTTTTTTTTTTTTTTTAATCAACTTTTTTTAAAATTTATTTACTCAAAGGATCTGGCGACGTGGATCTCAGTGAGGCAGAGGCTCTGCTGGAGCCTTACGCTAACAGGTTCCCGAATGTAAGCTTTATAAAACAATTAGATTATTTCATATTATTGTATAAATGAATTATATTTTAAAAAAATGCATCATGTTCTTCACCATATTTATTTTCTCCATAGGGGGCTCTCATGCTTTTCTACGTTGCAAGAATTTCCCTGCTCAAGGGAAACATCACAATTGTAAGAGATGCTCAGAATTTTTTTTTTTTTCGTGGCTCCATTTTTTGTTTTTGCTGATAGCTGTGTTTCTCTGGTTAGGCTGAGGAAAAGTTCCACGCTTGCATCGGCGCTCAGCAGGAGTGGCGCCAGATTCACCACCTGTGCTACTGGGAGCTCATGTGGGCTTACTCCTTTGAGCAGAATTGGCGGGAAGCGTACCACTATGCCGATCTGCTCTGCAAGGAGAGCAAATGGTCACAGGTGAAAAAGACAAAAACTCATTTGTTACATTTTTGGAAAGACTCAAAGTCATCTTGTTTGCTCGTAGGCCGTCTACATGTTCCAGAAGGCGTCCATACTGAGCATGCTCCCGGAGGAGGAAGTCAAGAAACTGGGTGAAAATGTGGAGGATTTATTCAGGTATGCAAAAAAAAAAAAAAAAAAAAAGCAGACAAAGAGCTTTTTGCATTTTTTGAGTCATGGGAATGACGCAAGTGCGCTTCGCAGGGAGGTGGACGGTCTGCGGCTGAGGTTGGCCGGAAAGTCCATTCCGACAGAGAAGTTTGCGGCCAGGAAGGCTCAACGCTACGTCTCCTCCAAACCCGTCAAACTGGTCGTCCCAGCTTTGGTGCGGACTGCTTTGTGGCATTCGCAGAATTCAATTAAATTAAATTAAAAACCAATCAATTAAATTGAAAAATGGAAATAAAAAATTGTTATAAGAAAATCGAAAAATTTGATTAAATTAAAGGAAATTTCATCCTGCAGGAAATGATGTACGTGTGGAACGGCTTCACCATTGTTGGCAAAAGAGCCGACTTGACGGAAAACATCTTGGCTACATTGGAGAAAGCGGAGGAGGAACTCAAGTGTAGTTCAAGTGAGTGAGAAAGACAACCGTCGTGCATCAAGAGTTTTTTTTTTTTCTTTTCCCCCCTCTCACGCATGACACGATGTTTGTCACCCACAGGCCCGTCGGACTACCACCTGGACGACCAGTGTGTGGTTCAGTTGCTCAAGGGCTTGTGTCTGAGGCAGTTGGGGCAACTGGACCAGGCGGAGGTCTGCTTCAACCGCGTCCTATCCAGGTCAGCCACATACCTAAATAGGCTTGGTCACTTTTGCTCGATGCCAGAAAAAATGCAATCAAATCTTGCAGCGAAAGCGACCTGAAGCACGACAACTACCTGGTGCCGTTTACCATGTACGAGATGGGCCTCCTGCACAAGCAGAGGGGCGACATGGAAAAGGCCGTTTTTGTGCTTGAAAGCGCCAAGTAAGTAGCTTCTAAGATATTCATTTTTTTTTTTCTTCACTGAGAGGATGCTAAAAGAAGCCGCTGCGATTTTCAGGCTGAACTACAAAGACTACAGCATGGAGTCTCGACTCCACTTCCGCATCCACGCCGTGCTCAACAGCATAGACTCCTTTGAGGCCAAGATGCCGCCTTCACGCATGGCGGCGTGAACGACTTCATGATCGGCCGCACTCCTCCAGCCTCATGACTGGCCCCCCAGGACATGTTTTTACGATGCTTCTGTAAATGCGTCACTGTATCTTCTGTAATATTCTTCTACTGTAAAAGCATTTATACACATACAACATCAACTTACATATATTTGAATTTTTTTTTTTTTGCAACTCTGTGGAGAAATTCTGATATGTTTAGGTGCTTAAATGTTGTCAGTTATATGGCATCTACTTTCTCTGATGGGAATAGTGAAGCATATATATTTGAAAGTCGGGGGTGCCGTTTGAGGTAAAACAGTCAGATTCTAATCCTTGTGGATGTGATGTCTTGTAAATAGCTGATTATGTATATTTGTCTTCTGGATGAAATGTATCATATGTGCCAAATAAACCTTAAATGAGCATAATTGTGATAATATGGCTTTGGTATTTGAAGGTTTTTTTAGGGCTGTGGTTATACTTGTATACAATGCTGAGCAGTAGGCTTTTTTTTTTTAGTTTGTTTGATCAAACTTTATAAAGTAAAACGGCATGCAAAATAATTGATTCGTTTTTGAAAATTATATTGAGCCGGGGCACATATTTTACATTAGGAAAAATATCACGGCACACGACAGCAAATAACTTTATTTAATAATGATCTCCCACTCATAAATTGTAATTTCAGATCATCACTCCCTAAAAGTTTTTTTATAATAGTCTATAACTTTAAAATAAATCACAAAACGGGTTTTTAATTAGGCGACCAAGACGTGTTATTCAAATGATGGATCACGTGGTGTATCATGTGACCCGCCCAGGAAAGGAGGAGGGAGGAGGAGGAAAGAAGATGGAAGGGAATCGAGACGAGGCTGAGAAATGTGTCAACATCGCGTCAAAAGCCATCGAGGCGGGGGACAAGGAGAAGGCGCTCAAGTTCCTCCACAAAGCCGAGAAGCTCTTCCCGACAGCGCGAGCCAAAGGTAAAGACGTTGCTTCCGGCTAGCCTAGCTCCCAGATGGGGAGGTGGAGTGGGGGTGAGTCCACCAGAGACGACAATCTAACCGGCCGGCCAGAGCGACTGTATAATCATGAAATATGCATCAGACATTTTAAGATCATAACGCCATTTTAAAAAATTAATGTATGGGAAAAAATGTCAACAAGAAGTGAAGTTTTGTCAAAAGCTAACAGCGAGCAGGTACGCTAATAAACCGAGCTAAGCTATTTAGGCTGCTGCGCGTGTCGTTAGCGCAATTGAAAGTGAGCGTCGTTCATAATTATCGTGGTTATGTTCACATTTTCACCCAAAATGATAAAAAAAAAAACGTGTTGATTTGGTGTAGTTGTGAGCGTAAGCACCATCTTGTCTAACTTAATAACCTATACGAAGCGGATCAGAACTGTCAGTGGCGTGACGTCATCACTATGCTTCCAGACGGTAAGGTGAATTAGCATTAGAATCTAAAAATTAAAAATCAAAGTAAAACTGTTAAAATGTAAAATAAATAAATAAAAATACACCTGTTTTTTTAATACCCCTGAATGAACATTAACAACTAAACATTTATGTTTTTTTTAATATATGACAATACAATTGAACTGTACGAAAGGAATCCACTGGTGGCACGAATACTACCACACTCTTAAAAAAAAAATCACTCCTATACATCGATGTACCATTGTCTTCTTATTTGTCATATCACAGCCTTGCTTGACGCCATAACCAAAAACGGGAGCTCTGCGGCTAATGGCGCACATCGCAGACGACCGGCGCACAATTCGGAAGACTTCGGCACGCAAGCGACGAGGGCGCGTGCCGAGTCCACGGGAGCCGAATCGTCCAAGGTGTTTACGCAAGAGCAGGTGGAAGGTGTCAAAAGGTGACAATGCTGGCTTCAAATGTTACAGCGACACTTGTTAATGTTCAGCCGTTCGATTTATGTCGCTCCAATTCACTGAACTGCAAATATGTGTTGATAGCGGGGGTTACCTTAACACTTGTTTTCTTCCTGTCAGAATAAAGCGCTGTAAAGACTACTACCAAGTGCTCGGTGTCACCAAAGAAGCCAATGAAGATGAGCTGAAGAAGGCCTACAGGAAACTGGCCCTCAAGTTCCACCCGGACAAGAATCACGCTCCCGGAGCAACGGACGCCTTTAAAAGTTCGTCTCCCTCACTCGGGTTCCGTCAAAATAGCGCGCGGGAAATCTAATAGGAGTTCCGTGTCCCCGAGCAGAAATTGGTAATGCGTACGCGGTGCTGAGCAATCCGGCCAAACGGCGGCAGTATGACTTGACGGGAAGCGAAGAACCAAGCGGAGCAGGCCACGCCCATGGCGGCGCCAACGGCTTTGACTTCCACAGAGGGTTCGAAGCCGACATCACCCCTGAAGACCTTTTCAATATGTTCTTCGGAGGAGGCTTCCCTTCTTGTGAGTTACACACATACGAATGTGGCAAGTAGGGCTGCACGCAACTCACAATTATTTCAGTAATCCTTCAATCTGTTGATTACCGTATTTTCCGCCCTATAAGGCGCACCTAAAAACCTAAAATTTTCTCAAAAACCAACAGTGCGCCTTATAGTCCGGTGCGCCTTATATATGGACCAAATTCCTAGATTTAAACTGGCCCAAAGCATTGTGTCATGAAATCAGTCATAAATGGCCCGCTGAAGACTATGAATCATGAATCAAAAAGACTATGGATCATTATTTTATGATTATAAAGTAATTTGTTCCGTCTGAAGTTGAAATAAAAAAGATGAAATGGAGAATGATTTGATTTGGATTAAAAATCTGACATGATGCATTAATGGTGCGCCTTATAATCCGGTGCGCCTTATATAAGGATAAAGTTTTAAAATGGGCCATTCATTGAAGGTGCGCCTTATAGTCCGGTGCGCCTTATAGGCCGGAAAATACGGTATTTTGACTGTTTCAAGATGAATCAAGTTAAAAACAATATTTAATTTTCCATCTCCTCATTCACAAAAATTAAAAAAAGTGTTAATGCAATAATAAATATTGGATTAAAAAACATTTAACATCCAAAGTAAATGACTCATCGGTGTCAAATACGTTGCGTGACTTTTTTCCCTTTCTGTCTCTCAGCAAGCGCACAGACGTTCGCCAACGGCAGGACGAACTACAGCCATCACGGCGACTCCCGACAAGAGCGGACAGACGAAAGAGGAGACGTACGTGACGCAAGACCTCGGCTACCGCTGCCGCTTCCGCTGCGTGCATGTTGTTGACGCCGTCTTTCTCTCCAGGGTGGTTTCTCCATGTTCATTCAGCTCATGCCCATCGTGGTCCTGATCTTGGTGTCAATACTGAGCCAGATGATGGTTTCCCCTCCTCCTTACAGTCTCTACTCTCGACCGTAAGCGTGACATCATCTATCCCCAACTCTGCTACGTCTAGCTAGATGTATTTATAACGCCATGGGTCCTCTCCAGGTCCACGGGTCAGACGGTGAAGCGGCAGACGGAAAACCTGCACGTGAACTATTACGTCACCAGAGACTTCAAGTCGGAGTACAAAACGGCGGCGGCGCTGCAGCAGATTGAGAAAAGTGTGGAGGAAGACTACGTGGCCAATGTCAAGACTAGCTGCTGGAAGGAGAGACAGACAAGTAAGAGGGTCAACTTTGGATGACTTTTCCTGCAATAAAAAAGCCAATTACGTCAATTTCATTCACAGGTTAAATATGACTAATATTATATTTACACTCAAACAAATTTTTTCTCCCCCGGTCCAGAAACAGAGCTGCTGTACGCCGCCAAGGTGTATCGGGACGAGCGCATGCGCAAGAAGGCGGAGCTTATGACCATGGAAAACTGCAAAGAGCTGGAAAGACTAAATAACCTCTTTCGAGGCGGATGACTCGCTTACACACTCTTAGATGCTCTAATGTATAACAGTAGATGTGTGTATGTACAGGTTTTTTTTTTCCGTTTGTTTTAAGAAGAGAATTTACATTAGAAGCAACACAAGAAAAATCCAACTGAGAAAAGACGAGTACTTTAAGTTCACCTCACTGTTCCATCTCAAACAGACTTTCGACATTCCGGAGAAGCATTCTTTTACAGGAGGGATTTTCAAAATAAAGTAGTTAGCTCATCCACTTCCTTGTTGGTAATGCCACCAATCAGCTTCCAGCATGAAATTAATATTTTTGATGGGCAAACGTCACCGGAAGAAGACTGGAGTTACTTTGGGACATGCCTTCATACAAGATGTTCATTTTTTGAAATGTTGGACATTCATGCAGTTATTTAAGTGTCTATAGGAGAGAGAGATTTTCTTCCACGCTCGCTTGTCAATGAAATAAAGTAATATTATTAATAACTGAATACTTGATTTTATTATTCCATTAGTATTTAGATGTTTTTGGAAAACAAAAAAAAATGTTTCATACAAATAATGCTGCTTTGTTTATCCATCTTTGCAAGTGATGGCAGAAATAACATGATTAACCTTTTTGTTTAATTTGTTTTAAAACATTTAGGTTTGGTGGTGTGCTCGACATTGCACGACAGAACCAAAACGGAAGCACCATGCTGATTGGGTCACACAATCGATCGTCACAGCTTCCAAATATTCTCATTGGATTATCCCGACGGTGCTATCAATAACGATTGGAAATAAGAAAGTTCTTGCCTTTGACAGGGAAAGGGAAATGGGTACACCACTCAGGATTAGTCAAAATTCCAACAAATTCAAAATAAAATAAAAACCTTAGCGTCAAACAATAACATAAATATTAACTGACCGCTTAGTGGTCTTTATATTTTAATATTCCTTATGTTTGGGAATGCAGCATACGTCACGTGACCACGATAAACCCGGAAATGAATGTCCAAGCGAGAAAATGAAAACAGTCGAAAATGCCTTCAAGACGATTTGAACTGCACTAACCGCTCTATCCCCATCGTCTCCTGTCTTTATCTAGCGGGTCATGCTAACGACAAGCCATGTTGTTTTCGTCCTGGTCATTTACGTGGCTTCTGTTTCTTGCTGTGAGCAGAAAGCGGAGACTCCTGACTGGCGAATGACTCTGAAAACGATACGCAATGGCATCCATAAAATCGACACGTATCTCAACGCGGCTCTCGACTTGTTCGGCGGCGACGACGGCATGTGTCGTTACAAATGTAGTGACGGTAAAGCAGATTTTAATATCATTTAGTTATTTGTATATGTATATGTGTTAAATTTCACATCGCTGATGTGTTCATCAGATTGTGGTAGATAACAGTGGGAGCTGCTTCACCTTTGCTCCCCTCTCAGGTTACAAGCCGGCGCCTCGTCCCGGGTACAAGCCGCCGCCGCCCAACGGATGTGGAACGCCACTGTTTGGAATCCAGGTAAATGAAATGACAATGGCTCCTGATACTCACAGGCGGAGCTAGAGGGGGGACCTCAGCCCCCCTAAACTGTTTTTTATACATCAACCACCAGTGACACAAAATTGACATGTCCACTTGTCAATATTAGTTTACAAATGTCAGCAATAGGGGTGTAAATCGCGGGTTTTGTCACGATACGATATCATATCGATACAAAGAAGTACGATACGATATTTGCCGATATCTTAAAGCCTGCTGTGATTCATTCACGATACATCACGATATAGCGCTCTACGATCGATACATATATATATATTTTTTAAAATAAAAAATGTAGAACAATATCCTGATTTATAACAATTCATACGCAAAATCAACAAGGTACTGCAAACTCTTTATTTAGGAAATTACAAGAGTATTGTAGTATACAAAGTGCTTATTTTAACACTGAACTTTGATGTCGTGTTTTTTTTTTAAATGTGCGGCGAGATTTGTGGTCCTTAAATATTTTATCACCGCATGGCAGGATTTACAAACTGCACGTATTTTGTCCGTTGACTCGTTGAGTCATCTGTTCTTTGGAATCCAAAGTGCTTCTAAAGAATGACTTGAAGCCTAAAGGGGAGCCAATTTCCTCGTCTTTTTGGACACTAGCCATAGCACCTGCCCAGGAGCCGCGTACTAGTTGTCGACTCCCCTTTCACGTGCAGCAACGCCGCGCACTGCTCCCTGCTCCCAGAAAGAGGAAGCAAGCAACAATGAACTGGATTTCCAAACAAAGTCGCGTCTAATGTCCGAGGTCAAACACGGCGATATAAATCGATGTTTACCTTTAGCATCGATGCCAATAAATCGTAGAGCCTTATATCGATTAATCGATGTGTATCGATGAATCGTTACACCCTTAGTCAGCAATGTGAAATGATCTTCCGTTCCCAGTTCGACGTTGGCATCCCATCCATGACCAAATGCTGCAACCAGCACGACCGCTGCTACGACACATGCGGCCGCGACAAGCATGACTGCGACGAGCAGTTCCAGGACTGTCTGGAGACCATCTGCAGGAACGTGCAACGTACTCTGGGATTGGCCCACAGTGTTCAAGGTGAGAGATGGCAAGGTGGGATAGTGCCTTGTGATCACAGATGTGTCCAGCAGAGGGTGCAGAAGAGCTTATTTGTATTTGTCAAACTAAAAGCTTATAATAATGAAGCTGACTTAAAAATGGTTCCTTAAGTGTGGATTTTGCTTTATTTGGAAGTATTTTTCGTGATCTCAGTTTGCCCTTTTGTGTCATTTGTTGCGCAGCGTGCGAGTCAACCGTGACGCTGCTATTCGACGCCGTGATGCACTTGGGGTGCAAACCGTACTTGGACAGCCAGCGAGAGTCGTGCGTGTGTCAGTACGAGGTGAAGAGGGAGCTGTGACCAAGTTTTGGATCTACGTTTGTTTTGATGACAACACATGCTCCGCAAAGTAGACGTTTCTCAGGGATAGATGTGATGCTGCTGCTGCTGCCTTTTTGACACCGGACTGTATAAATTCTCACTTTTGACTGATATCATGTAAATAATTTGAAATGTTTTCAATTATTTATGTTTTTGTGTGTGTTGTTCAATGGATTGGTTCATTGGTGGGGTTTTTTTTGCTGAAAAGTGGGGTGCAAACGATACCCCCCCCCCCCCCAGATGACTGCAAAAGATTCCCTCCCCTTCAATTAAAAAAAAAATGATCTGGGCAAAAAATCGTAAAAGTTAAACGTGTTCAATAATAATTATGGTTAAAAACAATCTTTGTTTGGTCTAGTTTGACTCGTTTTCATGTGTATTCTGTGGCGCTACGCTGCCCCTCATGGGTTGCTCTTGGTACTACCATGTACTACGTGTGTGGTGTGCTGGTTTTTTTTGTGATTGTTTTTTGCTCATTTCACACTTATAATATGGTTAAAATCACTGTGTAGTGTACATTGGTTTAGCAGGATGTAATCTATTCTGCAAAACAAATAAAATTAACATAATTAATTACCTTTGTGTTCATTGGAAATCGTGACTATTTAGTCGGAATGTCTCCTTCACTTCGCGAGAAGAGAGTGACAAACGTTTTACATTCTGTAGGCTCTGCTTCCAATGAAGTGGCGACAGTTATGAAAATATTTAAAAAAACAATTACCAAGCCCTACAGGCATTGGCGGCAGAACCTGTCGAGCAAGACCCACAAGATGTTACAATTGAAACAACATACACAACCAAAGTGCAATTCTTATGCAACGCCTCACAAAGAAATCCCTGAGGCGGGATTCAAGACCCAAAGACAGACGGGAAGGACGCCAAAGCGATGCAGAGAAGGAAACGCAGTAAGTCATAGATCAAAATATCAAATGTGGAGCTACCCACACCACATCTAGGAACATTTTAGTAATTCAGTAAATAATTTAATACTTTTATGAGTGTGTTGAGCAGGTTTCTGGATACGTGTGCATTTTATTTACAAAACACTGACTGCATGGTATGATAAACAATGTCGTCTTAATTACAGGATCCGAGCATGTACATGTGCACTCTTGTGGAGACAATTGATTACTTGTACTGTTTATTCAAAATGAAGAGACATCAGGACACAAGAAGGAGAGGAGAAAAGAATTTAAGGCGGGACACAAGCAAAGGAAAAAAAACTGGGTGACACAAAGAAGAGACAGAAAAAAATTGGTAAAGAGAAAGGAAATACATTTTAAAAATGAAAGAGACAAGTGGGCGGGGTTAAGGGGGGATCTGTAGTTCATTAATTTTTCCGATTGGAAGTTGGAATTGAGGTGTAACGCGGAAGCGTCACATTTGATTGACAACTTGTAGCAGCCAATGATCGCCGACCTCTTGGCCAATGCGCGCGGAAGAGGGCGGGGCTAATATAAGTTGGCGAGCTGTTGTCACGGCGAAGGTGAGGTAAAGCAGCGAATATGTCCCGAATTGGAGAACGTTGTTGTCCAGGTAAAACAGCTTTTAAGAGGTTATATATACATATATATTAAATGTACGCATATGTCTTATGAATATGAATATGGAGGGCGAAGGACGCGAATGTTTCTTTGGGAACATTTGAATAATTCTCGTCGATATCATCGATACAACTTGGGGGTAGCTGTCACGCCATTTTCTTTTAAAAGTGTTACGAAGACGCCAGACAACATTCTTCAATTAAACGTTTGATTTCTCTTTTTTTTTAACTTCTTTTCTTCAAGCAGCGCCTGTTGCCATGGACCATACGACCGTCACAGACAGCAAGAGTAAGTGACAGGAGCTATTGGTGAAAAAAGTTACATTAAATTATTATTTGGTTGAGTACAAAGGTATGGAAAAGATTTGGAAATGAAACAAAGAAGTGTAGTGAATGGGTTAATCATTGCCTTAACACGCCCCATATCTCCCGTTTATAGCCATATAGGCTTCACGTTATCGTTTAACGTTGGAAGTACTGTAATTATATTTCGTAATAAAATGTGATGAATATAGTGAAAGTTATCTTCTGCCTTGTTCTGTCAAGTAATGAGTAGATGATCCATGGATGGCATATCGTCATTACATGGAATGAGGGCTAAAATAAAATAAATAATAAAAAAAACAGGGATATTTTTTGTAATGGACAAAAATAAATCGCAAAATCGGCACATATTTATTTTCCATTGGAAAGTATGTATTTGGCAATAATTAGATTGGAATTGTTTTCATAAGCATTGAAGCTTGAATGAAGCTGTGTATGATTTTGTAAACAAAACGACAAAAAATATTCAAGAGTTTAATGACACGTCTTTATATCTGTAGAAGACGATTGTAAGTTTGGAAAGCTGACAATTTATTTTTTCTCATGAACCAAAAATTAAAATGCCCCTGTTTCAGTGTCACCAGAGATGCTTTGGTTTAATTTCACAAAGTTGGTGAATAAAAAAAAAAAAAACGTATTTATGTACTCACAGGTGTCATCTTTCTCCCGCTGTCAGCCTGTTATTGTAAGCAGCTAGCACTCTAAGCTGACCAAACAATGGCTGCTTGACCTCCGTGCTGTTAGCGCTAATGCACCTGTAGTTGACGAACAATAAAAAAAACTTACTTCTGCAGTTGTTGGATTGAAGTTAATGTGTTGTTTTTTTGTCATTTCAGATCTATGCGTCCAGAATCTTACGGAGACGGATGCTTTCAGAAGGTTGGCTCATATTTTCTCAAGCAAAGCTTTCGCTTATTCCCGCCTTAAATATTCAGTGTTGAATGATCGCACAGCGAATCGCTTTTGGACCCCGCCGAGGAATACAAGATGGAATACAGACGACGAGGCCAGGCGCTCATTTTTAATCAGGAACGCTTCTTCTGGCGCCTCGGCATGAACGACCGGCACGGGACCAACGCTGACCGCTACAACCTGGAGATCAGGTAGAGATGATCTCCATTTTCCCCCCAAACTTGTAGTTCATTGCTTTGTCTTTTCTAGGCTGAAGGAACTCAACTTTGAGGTGAAAGTTTACGAAAACTACAAAAACGAGGAAGTCCTGGAGATAATCCATAAAGGTGATCGCTTAAAAATAGGGGTGTAAATCGCGGGTTTTGTCACGATACGATATCATATCGATACAAAGAAGTACGATACGATATTTGCCGATATCTTAAAGCCTGCTGTGATTCATTCACGATACATCACGATATAGTGCTCTACGATCGATACATATATTTGTTTTTTAAATAAAAGATATAGAACAATATCCTGATTTATAACAATTCATACGTAAAATCAACAAGGTACTGCAAACTCTTTATTTAGGAAGATACAAGAGTATTGTAGTATACAAAGTGCTTATTTTAACACTGAACTTTGATGTGGTGTTTTTTCTTTAAATGTGTATCGAGATTTGTGCTCCCTGAATATTTGATCACCGCATGGCAGGATTTACAAACTGCACGTATTTTGTCCGTTGACTCGTTGAGTCTTCTGTTCTTTGGAATCCAAAGTGCTTCCAAAGAATGACTTGAAGCCTAAAGGGGAGCCAATTTCCTCGTCTTTTTGGACACTAGCCATAGCACCAGCCCAGGAGCCGCGTACTCGTTGTCGACTAGTTTTTAGTTAGTTCTTTCACGTGCCTGCTCTGCTCACAACACAACAACGCACTGCTCCCGGAAAGAGGAAGCAAGCAACAATGAACCGGATTTCAAAATAAAGTCGCGTCTAATGTCAGAGGTCAAACACGGCGATATAAATCGATGTTTACGTTTAGCATCGATGCCAATAAATCGTAGAGCATTATATCGATGTGTATCGATGAATCGTTACACCCCTACTTAAAACTTATCTTCTTCTGCTCTAGTTCTCAAATTTTTGTAAACAAAAGTCATTGATGAACCCAATGTACATTTTGTAAATACTGATAACAAATAAGACAAGTTACTAATGTCCGACCAGCCGCCGAGGATAACCACTCGGATGTCGATTGCTTCGTGCTCGTTTTCCTGAGCCACGGCGAGGACGAGCACGTGTACACCTACGACGGCAAGATCAGCATCCAGCACATCACGTCGCTCTTCAAAGGAGACCAGTGCCCAAGCCTGGTCGGGAAGCCCAAAATCTTCATTTGGCAGGTACGCACCACAACTAGTCACCGGCGCGGTTATCGCTTTGCCAGATACAAATGAAAATGTCCGTCCATCTCCAGGCGTGTCGCGGGGATAAACACGATGAGCCCGTGCTGGCTTGTGACTCCGTAGACAGCGAGTTGAAGACCAGCGAGGTGGTTGTCGACGCCAGCGCTGTTCACACGCTGCCGGCAGGAGCCGACTTCATCATGTGCTACTCGGTGGCGGAAGGTAAGAAACATTGTTTTGGATTTATAGTGGTACACCCATCAAGAAAACAAAATGAGCTCATATTTGAAGGCGTTTCAGAATCAGCTCACCGTACAGCGTCTTAACGGTCATGTTGGCGGTATTTCACTCTCAAGGTTACTACTCGCATCGCGATACGGTGAACGGCTCGTGGTACATTCAGGACCTGTGCGAGCTGTTGAGGAAGTACGGCGACTCTCTGGAATTCACCGAACTCCTGACGCTTGTCAACCGCAAGGTATCGGCCAGGAGCGTTTGGGTTAGCAAGGACAGGGATTCCATCGGCAAAAAGCAGGTGCCCTGCTTCGCCTCCATGCTCACCAAAAAGCTCTTCTTCCGCCCCAAAAAGTAAGAATTTAGTCCATCCTAATCACAGAAAAGATTCCACGATTTTTTGTTTTGTTTTTTACACTCATGCCTAATTGGCAATTTTTTTATCCCGTTTCCCGTGTGAACGTAAATACAACAGTAAAGATAAACAGATTTGCAGGAATGGCCTTTTTGAGTCTCGAGGGGCAGTTTGCGCTTGTTTGGAAAAACGACCTCGGTGTTTGCCTTTTGCAACCTTTTTTAAGCCAGCTTTAACAAACGAAAAGGCCAAATTTGCTACGTTTGCAAGCATTCATAAGAATTTGCAGCTCAGTGAGATACAAGCTTAAGAAAACGCTTCAGTTTTAGAATCAAAACATGGTATAATGATGCTGAGTAATTGATGTGCGTAATTAAGTGACAAATTTGGAACAATGTTGACTCTTTTTAGCATAGCACGTCAACTCTATGTAGTCACAGAGATTCTAACTGTAATTGCAATAAGTTTTACATATTACTCGTGCGGTTTGGCTATCATTTTTCATTTTGTGATTTTCCTTCAATATGCTGTTTGACCCAAAAAGAAAAAGGGAATTTATGTATTTGCATGTGTTTGTATTGGTCATGTCAGTGGTCAAACTTGGATTCCAAAAAGTGATTTTTTTTTTTTTTTTGCACCCAAAACAGCAGCTGACCCAAATGACTGTACCTCAGGGAGTATGGGTGTGTGTCCATTTAAAAAAAAAAAAAAAAACTACTTTTGTAGTCGCATGATGTACTGTATGACTCAGGGGAAAAACAGAACAACTCTTAAATTCCAATCAAATCTTACCGCAGCAGTCTGTGACAAACAGATTCAGCGAATGAATTTTATTTCAATTTTCCAGTTCGTTCATATCTGTCCTTCCAAAATCAACTCTCCTTTATGTCTCCGATTAAAAATGCAGCATTATGAAAATAAACCGAAAGTGTTTGCTTTCTTTTTGCTCTGTGATGTCATCATGGCTTGGACTGGATCTGCTCGATGGGGAGTTGAAGCTGTGTCGGATTACGCAGGCGTTTCAGGTCATCCTCCACCTGGAACATGTTTAGTTCATATTGAATACAGGGAAATGTTTCATTTGCATAATTCATGAGCGTATCGTATTGCACTCAACTATAAGACTAATGCCGAGTCTTTTGAAAAGATGCATGCGCTTGTAGCAATCACAACATACTTGAGCCAGCTCATCTTTAAGTTCATTGTACTTTTCCACATTGAACTTCTTCTTGCTAGCTCCCTTGTAGAAGTATTGCAGGAACTGTCTATCTTTAGCACCAGGGTAGACATAATCCTGGGAAAAAAGAAACAACAAATGGAGGAAAATGACAAAACGATTGAGTGTGGACGACAGAATTTGGCTTGCTTACCTCCTTTGTGAGGACATAGTAGGCGAAAGCCCCCATGCTAGTGGCGTACGTCACAAAATAAGTGACGGGCTCCATGACGTCCCACGAGTACACCCACCATGTGAGCCAGGCCAGAGCGCCGCCCTGCACGGACAAAAGCGCCAAGCCCGTCCAAACCGCCCTGGATGTTTGCAACTCGGCCGTGTGAGACAGCTGCGCTTTCATCTGGCCGCAAGGATGCGGGGACAAGGAAAATGTTAGGACAAGGTGGAAATCCAATTTAGTCGTTCTACGTAGAGGATAAAGAAGTGCTGTCAGACTACAAGGTCTTCTGACAAACTTGACCACTTGTTCTAAACTCGGAGCAACCTCGTGGTCCAGAACATCAAAAGAACCATTGATGAGAGCCACATGCTGCTTCACCAATTCATGATTCCATTTTCATTCTATTGGAGATCAAGTGTTTGGGCACACCTTCTCCAGAGGGGACAACTCCTGTTTGAGGCTGTCCAGTCTCTCCAGCAGTTGGCGCTCTTGAAGCAGTTGATGCTCGGGCAGGTTTAGAGCCGTGTGCAGAAGATGCACCACGTGCTTCATGTCGTCCAGCTCCAGGGCGCGCTCGCTGGACTTACACGCTGGAAGCAAAGCAGATGGGGCTCAAGGCACGTTTAGAATGTGGATCGCGTCGATTTGTTTGTACCTTGCTCAGGTGCGTGGACGTTGTAAACCGTGTTGTTGATGACCAGTTTGAAGTGCTTGTCTATCAGGAGGGCTTCTATCAGCGTGTTGTAGGCTACGCGTTCACCATCTGCTCAGATCGACAGAATTAGAAATGCGAAACAGATGTAAACTGTCAGATGTAAAAACTTAACTAAACAAATTCCATGCCGCCCCGCCTTGTTAGAATCTGTTTATCTGTTCAAGTGTTACAAGTTTCATTCCATTGCTGAGCGGTCGGTCTCCATGGCAACCTGACTTGGAACTGGAAAGCATTCCATTCGGCGCCAAGTTAGCGATACTTTGTAAAGATGCAGAGTCAGCATGACTTAAGAACGATGTAGTGGCCCACAATCGTATTCAGCTTAAGAATTTAGCGGCAACTGGCAGATATCCAATGACCTAATGGACTGCAAAGTACCATCACAATAATTATAATTTTTTTTTTAGACCGAGTGAAAAAAATTAATTCAACTTGTAGTCAAATGTTTGTTTTGAAAGCATCCACTCTAAATTTCTCAGCTGGGAGTGCTTGTTTGACTAGATGAGGCTTTTGTGGCTTGGCTTTGGTTCTCCGCCGCGCTTCCGCAGAACCCGTTTGACGACATGCCGGCAGGGCTTGAATTTGAGTCGGTACCTTTGGAAAGCACGGTGGCTGTGGCGCCGGGGTCTTCTCTTTGCAGCTCGCCGATCAGGTTGCCCACCGTCATGAGCATGGGCCGCAGAAAGAAAAGGCACGTCTCGCTCCTGCACGTCAGCGGCACCTCCAAAGCCAAGCGCCCGTGCTTGTACATGAGCAAGGCTTCTGACAAAGACATAAAAAAATAATAATCATAAAACAATATTTATGGGGGTCCTAAAATTAATCTAGCAAGTATTACAGAACTCTCGCTACGGTAAATGCTCATCGGGGCAAGAATTATTATTGTAGCCATAGAAGTCATAATGCATGCAGGAACCACAATTACCTGTAGGGGGCGGGCGTGTGCTGCAGAACACAGCCTGACAAGCTCCAAGCAGAGGCACCTGGAAAGGCAAGATAATGAATCCATAATGACTAAAAGTACTCTCTTGTTGTTTAAACCGGCAGGGATGGGAATGAAAAACAAAACCGGGAAGAAATGATGACATGTAATTTTTTTCCGCTTCATAAAAAAAAAAATGATATCCCCCTTGCTTAATGACATGGAATCCCACCAGCCTCACTCAGAATGCAGGTTGCGCTGATTGAAAGTGGAACTTTTTTTTGCCAGCGCATGATTTTGCCTCACATTTCATAATATTCGTATCGCAATAAACGTTCACTCATCCGCGGGGGAACAGTACGTTTCTTTGGCAGTCAGCACCGATGCCCTAGTTGAGATTCAGCAAGCACCGCCAAGCATGCACATCTAGAAAGCGGGAGTTGGCATTTTAACGGCATTACTGTAATAATTCACGTAGACGTAGCAATAATCATAGTGCCAAGAATCATTACGGGCATATGCACAGTCTCAATGAAATTAAATGGATTAATTGGCAACCGTGATCGAGGCTGTTCACATTATTTTGCTGGGTTGGAGTCAAAAGTTGTAAGGTATTTTTTTTTAACCATTATGGGCAGGCCAAATGGGATTAATTTGTACCATAAATATCTGTATGAAAACACTTCTGGCTCATAAACAGACAATCGATATTGACGTACACTTACATTTGTCTGCTTTGACCCCAGGCTGGGTTCTTAAATCATCGCTATCTTATTTATAGTGAATAAATCTTTCTATTCGAGGGACATCTTGGGGCTGGGAATAAAGCAAGCCCAGTTTTCAAATCACCTTTTGTCCTCCAGCAAGTCTACAATTCAATCAATATCAAATTAAAAGGCGAGCCGGGGAGGTAGCCCACAGTGAAAAGATCAAGCTGACGTTCTGGAGGTGGACAAAATATAAACCAGTGGAATTCTAATTTTGCCGCGTAACAGCTATTTTATTATTCAGGAGCAGCAGCGGCTCAGTATGTGATAACTTAGACCGAGGACTGATGCGTTTTGGGGCGTTTTGGGGCGGAGAAAATGAAGGGATTACGCCAAAGAGTGATATGTTGGTCACATTAAGAAAAGAAAAAAAAAAAGAAATCGTTAGCGGTTAACTGATTCATTCAGTTCAGAACGATTAAAAGGTTTTACGACGGCCAAAATGGGATCATTTCTGTTTTCATGATTTCCCCATTGTGTAGGAACTCGAAACAAAATTGAGGTTGGCTGCAGACTGAGAAAGAACGTGTTACCTAAGACGAAACGCAAACATGAACAAGACCCAACAAGCAACATAAAGGATCCGCCTAGTCATGTGACTCTTCAGGTTCGCATAGACGGCGGGGAAGTTTTTTCTTCATTAACAGTGCAGGTTGGAATTCATTTTACTGCTGCTCACTATGATCACAATAAACCTTCAGCTGACATCCCCCACCCCTGCAGCTATGAGTTTCCCTATTTATGGGAGTCAGCCAAGGCCGAAAAGTGACAAAATGCCATCTGGTTACGTTAAATAAGACCCCCCCCCCCCCTTCCCGCCTGAGAGATTGGTGATGATGAGCACAGCGACAGGCGGCGCATACTGCCTGCGGCTCGACCGCGTGATGAATCCCGTCACAGAGAGATACGCTAGTCCAGGTATGGATACAGTGGGTGATCAGTAATTTGAATGGCTGGTGTACATTGCAGGAATGGAGATCGGTGGGGCAGGGTTGAACTCAGAAAGGCTTGAGGGTTAGAAAAAACAAGATAGCCACTATGGAGGAAAATTCAATTATTCCAAGCTGTCATTGTGATGAAGTGCAGGCAGCAAAGCGTTGAACCGAGCAGCTTTGGAGGAGAAACACAGTTTCAAAATCCACAACAAGAAAGTGCGAGCGAGAACATTTTCAAAACAAGAAGGTGAAGAGACTGGAATGTCTGACCGCTCAGACTCCTTACGAGCACTGGTGGAGCTAGATGGGCATTGCCACCCCCTATTTGAAATATGAATATTTGGGGTTTGTGATTTTTTTTTATCTGTAGTATACACCATTGAGAGATCAAAGTGTTCGAAATGTATTGTCACTTTCAATTTTTTTAAATTTAATTTAATTTAAAAGAAATAAAAAGCAAGTCAAGCAATGTGGAGAAAATTACGCATGTAAAGCCCCAAAAATGATCTATATTCTATCTCAAATCATACAATAAGACTTTTATAGAGGCCCAAGTGTGACCCAAGAAGGAGGATTCCCTTTATTTCCCCACGGAAAAAAACTAGTCCACATTCAGGAAGTGACTCAGAGGTCGCGCTCACTGTCCCGTAACGAACGCACTGGCTCATCTTAATCAAAACGAAAGGCGAGAGTGAACCTTGATAAAACGCTCACTTTGCTTCTCAGTCGGTCGGTCGGCCCTCACTGGCGATACATTCGTCCTTCTCTACGCTGATGGTCATGGATGATCACACGGATAGTAAAGAGATGGCACTTTAACAGCCGATCGATAAATCAGAGATGGGATACTCTGACGTGGTGTCGGAGTCACTTGATGTAGAGTCCCCCTCTGGTTCACATTCAGCTTGAATGTGTTGGTGTAGCAATGTGGGCATAGTGGGCAAAGCAAAACATTCATCACTGCCTAAAAGCAGACTTTAAAGCCTGATTGCTGTTTGACCTCCGAGACGAGGGCTCGAACCGAAAACTAATTGAATGACCACTGCTTCGATGAGCTGGTGTAGGCTGTAATGATCGGTCAGGTGGACGTGTTTACACTACGTAAAACCCCGCCAACTGAAGTAATGGACTTGAATAATTTATTAGGTTCTATTTGCCGTGCACAGAAGAAGAAGAAAAAACAACCTAATAATGCTTTGGAGGCAAGGCAGAAACGTGGATGCATGTTCTAATATTTTGCTCCACAAGATGATGTCATAATAATATTAATAATAAATATCATGTCAAACATTATAGTAAATACCCACTGAGAGCTCAGCCACCGATTTACATAAACATTTCTCTTGTTTGGCATGCTCAAAAATGGCCAATAAAAGATTCTGATTTTTATATTAATACTAAACAATAAATAGTATACACCACAAACTATGATCACATAATTTCAAACTCATTATCTGATGCCAATATATATAAAAAATTAATCGCCTTAAAGGTGATTTAATTTAGAAAAGAATCCATCAAAAGTGCAAGCATGCATTTATTTCATGGAAAGACGCTTCATCATTTCCACTGACAACCCAGGCGAAACCTGGCTCCTCCCTGACGTACAAAGATCTTTAACAACGAAGACGTATCACTTCGAACATACTTTGAGGCTAATTACTTTTTCTTTGGCGCCATCTTGTAGATTCATATGGTTTTACCTTAAAGGCACAAAAACGTCCAAATTCCAATTTACATGTGCACATCCGGTTTAAATTATAGGGATAATTTGTTTTGAGATCGCTTCTGCACTTTGGAGGCGGTCCTTCCCACGTGTCAAACTAATGTCATTTCGTCCCGCAAGAGGAAGTGGCCGTTCAAATTACAAACATAATTGCGCGTTGAATAAACAAGCGAGCGTCCATTACCTTGTGAAGACATATCACCGGACGACGAGCACCGAGACGTAATCCCCAAAGTCTCCCAGCAACTTTGCCGACTATCGAAGCCATTATTAGGCGTCTTGTGTTTAGCAGCCGAGTCGGGACATTCCGGTTTTGTCCAAAGACAACAAAAGTGAGTAGACACAAAAAAGACAAAAGGATTCGCCCGTCTCTCCCAAATCGAGAAATGGCGAGTCAACAGCAGCCGTGATAGTTGCCACAGCCCAGTTGAACCGCATTTCCTCTACGCCGACCTCCCTTCCTTCCTTCCCCTCCCTCTTTTGACTCCACTTGGCTGCTTGTTTTTGCGCAAAACAACCGGCAGGGAGGAGAAGTGAGCGACTAAGCTTTACTCGCTGACATTTTGGGCTCGAACCGAAGTAGCGGGCCAAAGTTACACGGTGAGTATTTTATCGTACGTTCAAAGGCAAGCTACCTTCTAAGCACAGTCAATTTTGTAAACATTTGAAAATAAAGACAGTGCTGTAAAGCAAAACAATGTTAAAAGTGGATATTGTGTTTCAAAATGAGGCAATTTGAGCGCTTCTTAAAAGCACAGGTCTTACATTATGCATTACACAACACAGGTGAATAATTGAAAAGTGAAGTTACTATTTTATTGCATTTGCATTTTTTTCCCAGGCATTTTATTTTCATATTTTGCCTTCATTCTCCTTAGACCCTCTTTTTTTAAATACATGATTCCTTCCTTTCTTTACTTCTCTGCCTTCCTTCACACCTTCCTTTCCTTCCTCCTTTGTCGCTGCTTATACCTGGGACTGCTCAATGGTAGTTAAATGGGTCATGAGGAAAAACCCCAAGTGAATCTTTTCTTATTGGTTTCCGTCTGAGCAAGCGTCACATCAAGTGTGGAATGAAGCAACCAAGTGAATCTTTTGTTATTAGTTTACATCTGAGCAAGCCGTTTCGCAATGTAACTTTTGCGCGAATTCAAACTTCTCCTCCGTTGATGATCATGATCATCTTGGCTGGGTGAATATCCAAAGCCACTTTCAAGCAACTGCGACGCTCCACTTTCCGATAGATGATATGAGAATTTAAGCTTTTAAGAATTTAACGCTGACGTTGGGAAAAAATTGCACCGACATCTGCGTCATTACTTTTAATCATGTTGATTGATGACCACAGTTTTTTTTTTCTTTCTTACCCTGCCCTCGCAAACCTTCCAAGACTTTTGCCTCTACTTTAATCAATACCTCTTCGTCTAGGAGTTGGCGAGGGCGAGTCATTTTCTAATGTCACTCCCTCCAGAGTGCCCTGTCACAAAATAGCAGACTGTGTATATTAGCAATGCTGACAGAAATGGGGGGGGGGGGGGGGGGGGGACGGTCACACTATAGAAACCAACCAATCTATCTGCATCTTGTGATGCATTTTTCTCACTGCCTGTGCCTGTTCCCATACAGAGCAAAGAAATGCAGCCAACCAGACTGCCGAGTCATCAATACCCTCGCGGAGAAGTCTGGGCAAGGATGGATGCGATCAATATTCCAAGGCAAGCATGTTACATTTCCCCCTTTCTTTGGTCGCTAACCATAGACCTATTTGTTCATTCATATCCAAACTCTATCACATGACTAAATTCAGCAAAAGCGGCATCAGCAAGATGGCTGACGCTTCATGGATGTGAGATTTATTCTACACATGTTGGAGGAAGATTGCGCAATATAGCTCAGTACACATTGATTTATTTGTTTGTTTATTTTTTTATTTATGGTAGGTTGGAGAATGAATGGATGGCTGGGCAGCTTAGTGGTATTTATGTGCCTTTGACTGCTTAAAGGAATGATATTTAATAGTACACCATCACCCAGACGAATTTGTAGGTTATACTGCCACCTTATGGACTCGTACTAATACATGTAGCCAATATCCGACATAGCCGTCAGCTCAGAATAGCCACAACATTTTTGAAACCATATCTGGAAAAATGAAAACGTTCGCCGCCTGATAGTTTATTTTTTACTTTGCTTGGTGGGTTGAGAAAGACATTTTTGTATTTAATATCTTTGCTGTCCGAGATGATTGCCCCTTCAAGTAAAATAGTGTGCTCTTGCATTGCACGCTGAAGTTGAGGATGTGTTTGCGCGTGTGTGTTAATGGCACCCAGATGATCCAAAGTGTGGAAGTATGCGGGACCGTCTTCCGTTTGAAGTGGCGGATGACGTAATTGTGCCTGACAGGACGCTGATAATGATGCGTGATCAGATGCTGAGCCGTTCGCCTTCATTTCTCTCCTAATTGACCGGGCCGCGTCTCCTTTGAGCTTCTTTATTATTTATTAATAATTAGGCCATATATAATTCACACGGCTTGGACCCGCATTGTTAATTGAGCATCTGTTTGAATTGCGGCCTCTTGAAAAGCAGGATGTTGGAGTCGGGCCTTTGTCTGCACGTAAAGAAATATATTCCTTAGTTAGTCATGGCGGATGACACCGGTGTCATGTAAATATGATAGGCGAGCAAAACTTATGTTCGATGTGTTTCCATTGACATTTTTTTATGTTTCACTTACAGAGACAACCTTGTCGAAAAGAATCTCGTTCGCAGACCTACAAAAATAATTAGAAATCTTGGGTTGAGTCCCCCTTTAATCCAATGCAATGAGCCTTTAATGGTTAAATGGATTCGAAACTCAAACCATTGTCGCATAAGTCAACCTTATGCGAAATGTTGTTTCTATGTTAGGATTTTATAGTGATCAATATTTATTGCATAAGGAATGTTGTCGTTCACGTGGATGGCCACCAGAGGTCAGCATCTGCACAGCAGTTGCCTCATCTGCGGCTCCGCACTCCAATCCGGAATCTCATGAGGCGTAATAGTCGTGACATCCATCCATCCATCCATCCATCCATCCATCCATCCATCCATCCATCCATCCATCCATCCATCCATCCTTCCTTCCTTCCATCCGTCAACTTGACACGGATGGAGTTCAAGTTTGGGAAGTAGTTGGAGTATAAGAAAACCTCCTGAATGTCTTTATAGTCACTTTTCAATCCATATTCTCATCAGGAAAAGGAGACTAAATGTACCGACATTATTTATTATCTTCAAGAAGTGAACTGAAGTTGTCTTCTTATGATCCCAAAAACTAGAGTTGAAATACAAAAAAAACAACATTATGTCAACACGCTCTTCAAACTTGAGTCAACGTCAAGTCCCTTGAGCGACATGTGCTCTTCAGAGCGATGCCTCCTCACTGCGGCGCTTCAAAACGAGCCGAGTATCAAAGGCTAATCTTTAAAAAGTTTAGTTTGGGTTGCGTTGAGGGAAATTTCCGACTTTGGAAAAGACATGTTCGTGAAAAAAAGAGAAAAAGTCTCCCCGGTCGGCACTTCTGCGGGGGGACTGTTTACCCGAGGCTGTCGACAAGGTCCGTACAAGCCCTCCCGCTGCCGTCTTTCATGCTGGCTCGGGACCAGAGAAGACGGGCCAGCTGAGAGGAGCGCGTCTCGTCTGGTCTGGTCTCGCTGCGTGTATTTTTGTAGACATTGCTGTAGATTTCGCTTCATCTAAGAGCACATCAAAGCGTGCTCTGCTCTTCCCCGCTACTACTAAACCCCTACGCCTTATTACCAAAGTGCTCTAAATGCCTTTGGGGGAGCCGAGGCCAGCTTTTAAAAAAAAAAAAAACAACGCACAAACAAAAATACAAACACGTTTTGCTTTTATCTTTCAAACGACTATTTATGCGGTTACAAAATGAGCATTCTGAGCGTGTCACGCCGGTGACGACCGCTCCACGCGTGCTGAATGACAAGAACAAAAGTGGAGTCGAGTCATTTGTTTGCGTGAGTCACACGCTGTCACGCATCCAAGAAAGGCTGCCCGCAAAAAAAACAAAAGTTTCCCCAAACGTGCTAGCGAACATGCGATTAACAAACGGTACACTCCCACTCGTCTATTTTTTGATTTATTTTTTATGTCACTCGAGTTGCACGCTTGAGTCGGACGGGCCGTGCGGGCCCAAGCCGGGGCGTAAACACGCTCCTGGCGGCACACGAGTCTCGCCGTCAGGATCTTGAACGCAACCCCACGGAGATGCTGAATAATAGAACAAAGTGGCGATGAGTCTTCCGAGGTTCGGCTGCTCTTTATTGGTCCAAAGAACGTGTTCTCGTGAGCGCGTTGAAGCTAATTTGTTGCTCGGGAAGCGCAATTGCAGTCGAGCAAGAATTTTCAAGTCGACTCATTTCAACTCGCAAGGTACTTTTAGTTTCAGGGTTGGCCCACACTTGCTGTCAACATTTTGGACACTTGCATAACAAAGTGCCAATGACAAAATCAGTTTTCGTATGATCCAATCCAATAGAAATGAGATCTTATATTTAATGCACAACCCCTCCGCCGTCGTCCCTTCTTTGCGAGAAGTGACATGCGGTAAATGCAGAAGTATTCAAAGACAGACGAGGGCTGCCCCCCCCCTCCCCCCCTCACTAACGCAAAGAAATCAAAACTCCTCGGACGTCACGCAGGCCGATTGAAGTTCCCGCCTCGGCTGCTCCGGAGCGGTCGCTTGCCCCGCGATGGCGAGCTTCATTAGAGCTGTCACTCAGACTCGGGGCAACTGGGCCGTGCCGCGGGGCACCCTCAGGGCCCAATCACTGTTGGTGTCCCCAGGAAAGGACCATCAAACGGCCCTATAGCATAATTCTGAAATGCAGAGAATCATGCTCACCCCCCCTCTGTGACGACATGATTCACACCAAGCTGCGGTTTTGTACCCTAGAGGTCCCTCGGATAGAGTTCTGTAATGCACCAATATATTTATAGTTCAATGTACTAGACGACTAGACTTTAATATCATTTCAAACTCATCATTACCCAGACAAATAAAATGATCGGGTTGGGTAAAGTGAGGAGCCCCCTGGTATTAATCGGCACGAGCGGTGGCAGACAATTCCCTCGGAAAAACGACGACAGTGGGAAACGGCTCGTTCTTATCTTTGCCTCGTTTCAGCCAGCGCGCCGCAATTACAATGAGTCACGTGATGCAATAAAAATAAATGAGCCAGTGGGCGCTCAGCTGTCCAACAATCCCAAATCCCGAAACAATGAGATATCCACGAAATCCCGCCGCACAATTCAATACAGGAGCAAACAAAACCCAAACGAAACAAAGGCAAATGTCTTTGAAGAGCCAAAAACTGCCACTGCCGGAGTTCCTTTCAACAATATACACTGCGCAATATTCTCAGTACCAGCATGTTATTCAGAGGCTTCCTCCAAATATTTGGAGAGGAGGAGGAGAGATGAAACGGCGACAGAACAATGGGACTTTGGCGCTGTTTTGCCGGCCGTGCACCTCGCCCCGCCTCGGCCTCTTTGTAGTGAGCATTATGGAGTGTCCGCATCCCCCCCGGCCGGGTCCCCGCTTGTTGTGAGTCCAGGTGGGGTCTCAGCCTGCGACCCCACCCCGCGCCTGCAAGCATTCACACAAACACACACACAACCTCGTCTCTTGTACACCTGCTCCATCACTCTCCCGTTCTCACACACACACACCTTACCTCCCAGCCATTTAACGCGGAAATGAAAGCGTCTGTAGGGGCTTCTTTGTGCCAATAAATCAGTTCAAAACACGTCAACTACATATTATAAATCTTCGACTCCTAATTTAAGTTGTGGAGCACTGGCGGAGCTAGAGGGGGTCTGCGGGGGCACTGCCCTCCCTGTGAAATATGCTTGGGCCGATCGTGATGTGTATTTCTGTTATTTTTCGACAGGAAAGAAAAGACAAATCTGTATATACTGTCTTTAATCAAAAATGTCTGCGTGACTCAAGATGAAGGCCGTTGCTGATATATTCCCGCTTCACTAGTCGAGTCTGATGGCCCTGCGTCAAACATCCTCCCTGGATCTGATCTGATCAACTCTGTGAAAGTTGAGCCAAAAGTTTCTGTCCTTTTTAGAAGAATTTCAAATGCAAAAAGTTTCCTTTTTAAAAATGATCAAAAGCAACATTTGAGAGTGGCAAGCCGTCACGTTCACTTTATCTCACGCTCGCGTCAAATCTGTGAGATTAAACCCCCTTGACTGAATGCCCCCCCTTACTGGACCCACCCACTCCCACCCAACGCTAAAAAATGTGTCGTACCACAAGCGACCAGAAGACAGTGCTAAATTGGAGACGAATTTGAGAACAGAACAAAGACAGACAGTAATGATGTCTTTCTCTCTGATATTTGGCTATGGCTACAGAGTGCTGCCCCTGTTTTTTTTTTATATTTTATTTTTAGAAAGAACTGATCATTAGCTGGAGGATGTAGGTACCTTTTTATCCCGCAATGAAAGGCAGATAGCAACCGAAACAAGGTCTGACCTATATTCACTCGGCAACATCCCAACGGACTGGCAGGTTAACCCCCTTGCGGCGCCATCGCACATGTGATGAGATACTTTTTTTGGACATATCACACTTTCCGACTCCGGACTGTCAATATGTTCATCTATTCAATTTGAAATTCAAATGCGCCGCACCGAGAAGGGGGGTGTCTATGGTCGGCGTGTCGAGGCTGTGTCTGGTCCAGGTAATCCTCAGTGATCTGGCCTAATCTGTCACAGATATGCGGCAGAAGCTGCTGAAGTGGGGGGGGGGGGATTACGGCAGTATGTCTGCATTAGCTCACTGGCCTTATCTTTTCAAATGCCCCCCCTTTAAAAAAACTGCTTTAGCTGTTCTTAGCGCACAGTGTCTCTGTCATGCAGAGTTTTACCACACTGTGCCAAAACCGACAATCATTCCCTTCTGATTCCGTCGTATCCCTAATATTTAGTCAACTCATATTTTTTTATTGCCCCCCCAAATCTCAGCTGACTTGGGGGAAGAGGCGGGGCTACACCATGAACATGTACATAACGTATACAACCATTTTGCTGTTTTGCTTGGACCATCCGGCCAGCGGTGGAAAATCAAAGCGTCTCCCTGATCTGAACTGCGATGACCTGAACCAAACTGTACCGCTTAGCGCAAACAAGCCCACACGGGACATTATACGATTAAAAAAAAAAACATTGTGGTAGGTCATGTGTTGTTATGGATGAAGCTGTTTGCTAACTAGCACCAAGATTTATAGCACAGTGATGCCTTCCAGTAACAAACACAATTCTCAGAAGCTCCCTGATTGCCGGGAGAGATACGAGCTCCATCGACGTGCGCCGCAACGTGAGCGTCTCGACCCAAAACATTTGAATCGATAGCGGGAAGGCGTTTTTCCTTCCCACAGTCGGTTTATGTTGCCTCTCGTCTCCCCTCGTGGGAGGGCCAGAGAACGACCGACCGTGTCAGATGCGTTCCCTGTTTATGTTTCAAAGATTAGAACTGATGAAAGAATCTCTTCCCAAGTCGGGCTCGGGGAGTCGTCCTCTGGACGCCCCGCCCTTTGACCTTACGCGTTGTCAACAACCCCTGAGCATTTACCCACTGATTCGTTTCCGTCGTAAAACTCTCTCGACTTTGTTTCCGTCGTCTCTCAGGATCGTAACGCTGACGTTTCACCTTCATTTGTCCTCTTTCTTTTCATCGTCAAGCCTCGCTGAAAGAACCTCATTGTTCCGTTTTCCATGCGGTCTCCCAGTTTCGCCCCTTTGATTCGCTTCCTCTCCCAGTCTCCGTTACAGTGATATGACTCGCCCCAGTCAATGTCCCGTACACCTTGTGGCGAAGTACATAATACCGCCTTGTCATTCTTGTGGATTTCGCATTCCCGTGCCAGGAGACGGATCGGGAACTTCCAACCTTCCTTGTCATTACCATCCCCGCCACAGCAAAGAAAACGGGAGGCTTTCCGAGGTTAACTCGCCTTCGGAAGCTTGTGGATTTGGATTAGGGTGTTCCTCAAATTTAAGAAGACACGCAGGCCGCATTTGTTTCCCATCAGCTCTAATACGAAGCAGAGTTATCCCAACAAAGTACAGCACTGTATGATTACCGGCGAAAGCCTCGCCCTAGAAAGATGACTCGTCAGCCGCCGCCACACCAATGCTAGTCAGTCCTCGCAGTCTATTGTCTGAAAAAGCGTCCATCTTAGGTTTGTTTGAGCAGATATTAGGGCCGCTATTGTGTAAGTTTCCTCTCTCTTCAGCTAAGCCGATTGTGTTTTCTTTGGCTCGCTGACAAGCCCCCACATGGCAGTTTCACTCTCCGTCGACTCTCCATGTTTGCCTCGAAAGTGACTCATCACGTTGTTATTGGGTTTCATGACACAGCGCGGTGCCTGTGCCCAGCTAGCGCCTTTGTTGTCTCGGCAACTTCATTCATTAGATGATTAAAACCGTAGATGCACTTGTCATAACTGATTGTGCGTTGGCCCTCCCTGTCCCTCTGGGAAAAACTGGAAAACACCTTTTCAGGTAAGGTCATTTGGAAGAAGTCCCTCAGCGGACCAACTGGAAATACCAAAACAACTCAACTCCTCGTTCTCAACGGCTCGATACCGAGTTAGCAAGCAACATTGTAGCGTCGACCCAGAGAGAGACAAAGTTCCTGATGACGAGATCTCGCTTTAGTCATGTATCCCCGCATTTCGGAGAAGCCAGCTAGCCGTACGACTTTCGCGGTTTTCCCGCGATAATTGAGTTCTACGTATCGGGGCAGCATCAGGTGTATATAGAAATGCAAGACGGTATGGCCACGAATAAACAAGCTAGATGGACCGCGCCATATGCGCCTCTGTAAATTGCTCGCCGATCAATCCGAGCAATATGTTCGGATGGTGCATCAGCTTTGTTGACGGATACTATTTGTTGTACACGGGGAGCAGATGGCACTACCGTTGACCCCTCTGCGTGTCTTCCTGTCCCCTCGCTGAACCGCAGAATGTGTGTGTGTGGGGCTTATCTGGTCAAACTGGGCGGCGGGGAACGCTTTGAAGGCACGCTTGTGTGGCGATGCAATCAGCCAGACACAAGCACTCCTCTTACCCGATACCCCTCTTTGCCCTTCATCTGCTTTTTGGAAGAAAAAAAAAAAAAGTCAAGAGACCCTGTTTAAACAGCTCGTAGACAATCTTTGGGACTTAAGCAGACAGCATCAGTCCAGAGTCTTTCCCGTCCGCTACTTCAATATCTCCACGTGATAAAACACTCGCAGAAACCCCTCGAGGGGATCGCGTGTAAATTTTCCACCCTGGACGGCAAAATAAATAGCGATTATCCGCGGAGACAATGTAATCCCCCAGTGGTCTCTTGTCCAATCGTGACAGATTTTGGATTGAGCGTACATAAAATGGAGCTGGACGTACGAGCGTCTAGACAAAGTGGAGTGCGTTGTAGCTGCTGTCAAAATGTTGTCAAGTGATTCCACTGATGTTGTTCTAATGAATTTATTTGCGCTGGCTGCCGGAGAAAACAGTCTTTTGAGCTGTCAGTCAGGTGCCGTCCAAATTTCGGCTTTAGGAACGTATCCCGGTTCAAATGTGGTCTGCAAGAAAAATTGACATGAGCGTCTGCAATTTATTTTTATTTTTTTCCCCTCCTCCTGCGCTCTAAAAGACTGTAAATGAATCTCGTCGCCTTTCATCTTTGGCTAATAAGTTCCACACCAGCATGGTAACAATATTCCTATCCCGGCACGTATTGATTTGGATTAAGTTCTGCGTGGTTTTGGTTGATTGCGCAAATGAGACTCTTCTTTTTCATTTTCCTTCCTCCTTTGCCCCCGTCACTTTTTCGTGCTGCCTTTTCGGGTAGCCTTTGATGCGCCTGCTTTAATTTGAAGCCTAATGGAATCTCTGGCACCGCCGCCCCGTCTATCGGCGACAGCATCGCGGATCATCGTTCCGCCGAGTGGGTGTCGAGATAGCCGTAAAACAATACGTGGCAGCGTAGGACTTAAAAGTTCATCGTGTAACTGAATGAACAACATGTCAGGCAGTTCACTCAACATTAGCACGGACTACGATTTTCAATCATTCAAAGCAGGTGGTTTCCAACCCCGAAACTCCTCCCACAGGAAGAAAAAAAAAAACCCTGGAGGGTCGCTGCGTTACGTTGCGAGCAATAATAAAAGTCAGGACGGTAAATCAGTCTTTATCAAAGCCGTATTTCAGTGCTGTTCAACTAGCATACTTGTAAAAAAAAAACAATATGGAAGGATAGACGCCGTCAGCCATGCGTTTCCCTGCACACACACACTCCAAGACGCTGTAAGTCAAGTTCAGACAGTCAGGGGGGGGGGGGGGGGGAATCCCCCATTTCGGCACCCTTTAACTCTCCACACATACTCGACTTAATGAATGCCGCTGCGTGTAATGACACATACGGGAGCTGCGTTGGCGGCGAGGGGCCTCGCTCTTTCATTCGCGCTTGTATTTGATGTCTCTCCACCGGATCGTTATATTTCACGAGGAGATTGGCACCCAAATTAGTTTTGGTTGGATTTTGAAATGTTTTTTTTTGGTAGTTCTTGCTTCTTGTTCAATCATCGTTGAACTCGCCAAGTTGCCTTTTATCGTAATGACACATAAAAAGCTTTACGGCGACTTTTACGGAGTCAGTCGCTGTCGTCGGACCCCGACTGTTTGTCTTATCTTCTCGTAAATCCACATGAATATGTTACGCAACAACGGGCCCGCTTTGTCCCATCTGTCTTTTCCAGTCAGATGAGACAGATGAAGTGATTTTCGATGGCGGTACGGCTCTCCTGGCTCTCCGCTACCTGCGCAGGAGAAGCCTCTCCCTCTGATGTCTGTCGGAAAATTGACTTGCCTTTTCAGGCGTTGACCCCCAGTGTCTGATGTAAGACCCAGACACTGCACATCAAAGCCAACCAAGGGCTGGGAGAATGGATTTCTATTTTGGAAGAAATATTGACTTAAGGCAACGGCGTGATCAGGCAACCATAAGTGATGTCTCACATCTTTTTTTTTTTTTTGGTCGCCGCTTACCGAGGCAGCGCAGCAAGCATGACTTGCTTCTGCTTTGCATTATTTTGAAAAGTTTTTCTAATGTTGTGTTACCATACATGAATCATTAGATGAGCTCTTTTTATTTTTTCTCTCCCTTTTCATCTCAACTTTTAAAATCCGATATCAGAAGGCTGGAATGGCTCTCTTGGCTCCTGGAAGTTGAAGGCAATTAGTTTCAGAAGATACTTTGCTTTCTTTGTATATATTTTTTTTCATTTCCAGTATCTGAATAGCAAAACACTATAAAACATTTCTCCTATTTAATCCATCCATCCACTCCATCCTTTTATTTCCTAGGCAGAACAAAGCACATCCATCTGCAGTACCTTTTAATCCAGATTCAAACGACATCGATCCAACCCCGTTGTCGTTTCTGCACATGGCTTTTTACAGCAGTTTCCGCATGGGCGAAGGACGGCTTAGCGCCTGGTCCAGCTGCAGCCCGCTATCAACAGAAGGCATCCAGCTGTTGCCCCTCAAGATGGAGGCCAGGTGCTGCATGTCCTGCAGGCCCATTCTTTGCTCGTGTAAACATACCTGCACCACATTGGGACTTGGAAAACGATGAAGACACCCGAAGACGCCATCAGCCTGCAAGTGAGTGCTTTGTCTGAACCAAGTTTCGCGTTTTCTTTGCTGATCTTTTGTCGGGGTTCAAGTCAGCCACCATGCTCAGCGCGGATGGAAAAGCTTTTGAGTTCACAACGGGGATCTCCGCCAAAAGTCGAGAAACGTCGTCACGTTTGCTCCAAAATCAACACGCGGTGGCACACGTGCAAGTTTGCGCGTTCCATTTTTCGCCATGTCGGCGTAAAAGTAAAACACGGGAGGAAGCCAAACAAGTGGCCGCGTATGAACACACGCGAAAACTCTTTGGGATTCTGACTCACGCTGGCGGCGCGCATGAAAAAGCCTCGGTGATTTACGGCACACGCAAGCTTCGCGCGTATGTCAAACCACTTCCCGACACTTCACCGCTTAACTGCGAGTGCGGCCGTCTCCAGAGTTATGGTCCTCTGGCGCTTCCGTTAATAGTCGCTTGGCTGCAGTCTGGTCGGAGGCGAGGAGCCTGCGGGAGAAGAGCCACCTGTGCGAGGCCGGTTGGATGCGTGCCAGAATACAAAACAGATTTGAAAGGCGGTACCTGCGAAGGCGTCACACTCCGGCGCAAAAGCACACAGAGGGAGGAGAATTCCCTGGCCACATGAAAGCGGGAGGCGCCGGGCAGCGTGCCAGGCAGGACTACCCGGAGACAAAAGAGAAGCACCTCTGCAGGGGTATGATGTTCACGTGGGGATCCAACGTGCTGACGGATCCTGAGCGGGAGTTTGGCCCATTCGCAGATGAACACATTTGCGCCTCCGAGCGCCGTCTCCAATTAATCTTCTCGACACTAGGCGCTCCCCCGAAGGCGGCGGATTTCTCGGCACCGGTCTAACTTGACTCGTGAGCCAGGCGCGCGTGGGCGTATACGCGGCTATATGAGAAGCGCACCCCCTGATGAGGCGATCAAATACGGACAGTCAACAGAACCTTTGACTTTGCGCCTGACTCCCTTGACCACACCGGCTTCATTTTTGTCGACGGCACATTCGTGAGAAGTGTCGCAAAATACCAGTCCAGGGTGTCAGCTGGGTCAGGCTCAGGACCAGAATGCAGGACCGTATAAAAAATTTTATGTTGGGGCTTCTCTTAGTTTTGGTTCTCCGCAGCACCCATCGGATCAGCGGCGATACGCTAATCTCATGTTTGTTAGCACATTTTCACGGGGGGAAAAAAAAACGCACCGTGTCACTCGGCTTCTGCACAAAGGAAGCCCGATCGTGGGATTAGCGCTTGGTTTCGCGGGTCGCCGTGACGGTCCACCGCTGCGCTCCGCCAGCCTTGCGCGATGCCCTAATGATGCTGTCGGAGCTCGGAGGGGCGGGGCTGAGCTAACGGGGGTTGCGGGGTAGAAAATGGAGCGGGGGGATTGGGGAAAGGGGGGTGTTACTTATCTGCACGGCTCCTCAGCATTTCTCTTAATTAAAACTCCTATCTGTGTCTTTGAAGTTCATAATGAGTGGGTTTTCTCGCGCGCAGCAACGGGGAGGAAAATAAGGCCAGAACGGATGTTATTCTATCCTCAAACACGTCGGATGTATGTTGCAGCATGTCGGAGGTTATTGTTGCCGCCTCTCTTATGCGGTTATTTGCATGAAAACAAGCTTGAGGAGCAAAAGGATGTAAGCAATGAGGCTGATAAAGAGGCGCTGCTGTTTTTTTGTTTTTTTTTTCTTCTTTCTCCCATTTGCAGCATGTGAATGGGTTTAATCTTATCACGGGCTGCTCCGCACAGCTTGCGCTGATCTCCCTCCTCGCCAAGCCCTCACTCTCGCTTTCACGGGCCCTTCAGATTACAGTCAAATATTACAGGCCGTGACCAATCTCCAATTAACCAAATGTTGTCGGGCTATAATATCACCCTTGGCTCTTTTCATGGGCTTCGGATCGGCTTTTTCTTCCAACCAGCGTGGATATTTTCTCCTCTCCGCGCGATGAAACGTCACTCTGCCGCTTAAAGCCGCCGTAGGATCCCGCCTGAGCTTAACCCAAATAAATCAGTCTTCCCGCGATACGTTCCGATTCAGACGAGAATTCATCGGGTTTCGGAAATTGTTTCCAATCAAGGAAATGACCGTCCCGGTTTTTGAAAGGCTGGCCGCTGAATTTGCTTATTTTTCTCTTTTGATGAGCTGATCTTTCCTGGTTTGCTTGATTTGCGCAGCGGTGGGTGGACCGTCAAGGACAGGAAGGCCCAAAAACTGAATTTGTATGTGTGCCTTGTTTTTGTCATCCAGTATTTTCACTTTGCTCTCGCTTCCGTAAGCTGTCGCCGTTTGACGGGGATATAATTAGCGGCTAAGCATTTTGAGTAGAGCACATGACAGAGAGCCGCCGCTGATTCCAATAATAACCAAAAACTCCGCCAACGTTTGTATTTCAAACCGAAGGACGCGTATCGGTACCTTTCTGCTTTTTTTAGCGTTCCCGTCAAGGCCGTCTTAAGTTGAAAGAAGACAACAACACTTTGTTTCAAGAGATGAATCGACGACCCGCGCAAACCTTTCTTTGCTCTGATCTCCGTTTGTTTTAAAACTGCCGTCTTGTTTCGGGAGGAATCACGACCTTTGCGTTCAGATGCGAAGCGCCAGACAACGGCGCGTGCATTCTCGGTGTTCTTCAAACGAACATCCGGGCGGCGTGTTTGGCAGCACCGGGGACGAATCGTTTCCGTCTTAGGCGGTGAGGAGTTCAACATGAAACTTGTGATTCAGACTAGGGTCAGAGTTTGTCTTTTTGCAAGAAACGCCTCGAGGTCTTAACTATCTATCAAGCGTTGCCGAATCGTCTTCACACGAGTTGTATTATCAAATGATTCAGTGTACGGTGTGCTGCACGATGGCTAACATCGCTAAGCTAACTCGGAATTAGCATCGTTTTCACGTTACCCACCTGTTGCAATCTCAAAATGATTGAAAATAACGAAGGGTGATGATTTAAACCCGGAACACGTTTGGCTCGACCTTCCGATGTATTTTTGGGATCTTATCATTCTGCTCCCCTTCAAAATATAATGTCTGCTCATGACCCCCGTTTGAAGCCCTAAACTAATGAAGTCAAGCTGAGAATAAAATCACACAAACTAAAGCAGAGCTGAAGTGCTTATCGGCGATCTGCAACCCGGGTTGCAGCCACTCGCTCTCAGATGTCTCGCTGCCTCCATTACGGGCGCACACACCCCGAGGCTGGAAATTTCCTTTTTGTGTCCACGGGCAGAATTGAGCCGAGCATCTTTTACTAAATGCATCTGCAAGGAGAACCAAGTCCCTCTTCAGGTCTAAAACCTTTGATCCTTAAGAGACCCCCACCTTCCTTTTTAGCCCTCGGCATGGCCGTAATTGAAGATCATTAACAATCCTCAATGCGACCCTCTCGACGAGCGTCTCCATAATGGAAACGGAAGTGTGTGACGGCGGCAGAAAATGGGAGCGAAGCGATGGAAGGAGCGAGGGACGTCTTCCAAATAGAAATTAAGTGTGAATATCCCGTCGGTGGCGCCGTCGCCCGTTAGCTAAAGGAGCTGAAACGAGCGAGATTACTGGCTTACAATTGTAGCGCCGTGCTGGTTTCTTTCTTTTTTCTTTTTTTTTTTTGTTTTGTTTCGCCGAAGAGGGGCGGCAAATGGTGGTGTGGGGAGGGGAGGGGTCGTGCGCGCACTTCAAAAGAATTTGTAACCAACCTAATTCATCTGGAGCGTAGGATGAGCTCGTAAGAAAGATGAAAGATGAAAGTGAGTTGGCATGGAAACAGAAAGCACATCAGCGCTCGCTGGCACACAAAAGGGCCGCCCGTGTTGCATGTTGCATTTCGGCGGGAAAGCATCCAAAGAGGCTTTAAGTGCTATCGTGACCTTACAAAACAAAATGAGCCAATTATGACTACTAACTAGGCGGCTCAATTTCCGCTTTCTTTCCTCGAGACCGTGCTTATCATGTCTTGTCTTTTTTTGCCATTTAATCTGGAGCATAGAATCGACATTTTTGCACGGGTGTTAGCAGTTAGCATGTTAGCTTCCCAGTTTTTAGGTTTTGGTTTCTTGCTGCGCTTGGATGGGTTTGCCCTGCGTAGTCCAGCTTCCTCCCACAAATGGTGTATTTGCTTTTTCACTATTTCCCCCCCCCCCCCAAACAATCCCATAAAGTCTATTCATCACTCTGTCTGCTCAACGTTCTCGCATTTCATCTTCTCGTGGAAGTGAGGGGAAGTATTAATTGGAAGGCAGCGTGAGGCCATATATCTCTTCCTCCATTTGATCTGGATGAGGGGAATTCCACACGTTGAGACTGTGCAGACCTCCAGCGCAGCTGTGTCGTCGCACTCCTGTACGAGCATGCGAGCGCATCAAGATACGCAGATGTGCTCCGAAACGTACATCCTTGTGGTGCAAATATTTTAGCAACAAAAAATAGATCCTTGCTGAAACAAAATAAAATTGACTAATGTGAAAAAAACTGAGGCGGTAAAATGTGCTAGCACGTCTAGCTAGCATTTCTGGCCTTCCAGGTGACAAGATTCATTGAAGATCCTAAAATGTCCATATTTGTCATTTCAAAGTTCGAATCCAACAACATCCAGATAGTCAGCGGCGCGTCCCTTGAAAGGCGCTTTACGGAAGTTATTACGAGCGCATCGCCATGACACCCGTGTTTACCTTGTCACGTAACCTCCCCGTTGGGAAGTCGTCGGCTCCCGTATCCCGCTGTGCTGCGATGACACAGCGGGCGTCTCGCCGTATCAAAGGCCTGCCGGTGACACGTTCACAGGGTGATCATGTAAAAAGATCAAATGTTCGTTTTTTTTTTTTTTTTCTCGCATCACAGAATGCAAAGTTAATTGAATGATGGTGAAAAGAGGAAGATAAGTGCATGTGACACTTGTGACAGGGACTCACTTCAGTAGAAAACCCTTCCCCCCCCCTTCTTTCTCTATTTTATTTTCATGAATTGTTCTGTTTCTTTTAAAGTTCCTCTGTCACTTTATAAATCATAGACATTTCCACTTTTATACTTAGCGCGGTACCCCGACTTACAAGTTGAATTTGTTCTGTGACCAGATTTGTAATTCAAATCATTCGTATCTCAAATACGCTTTCCCTATTGAAATGAATTGAAACACCGTTAATCCGTTCCAACACCTTAGGAAAAAAAAACACACCACTCATCCACAACCAACAATAATGGGTTGATTGCATCTGATGACTCTATCTATCCTGCTCGCTAACCTGCTGTTTCATCATGACAACGATAAGCACGGGCTTGACCCGGTGAAACCTCAAAAGTCAAACCTCCCCGGGTGGTGAGGGGGCAAATCCCACCACTTCTTTTAAGAGTGTGTGAAGAGGACTCCAGTGGATTATTTTGATCCCCGGAGTCAGAAAAGGAGGATCCGCCGTCACTGCGATTGGTCTGTATGTCAGGGCGTCCTCACACTTTGACATTTGAACTGTGCGGGACTTCCTTGAAATGAGAACTCCCTCTCCAGACCTGTTGAGGGAGCCCTAGAGCAAGAAACGCCAACCGCAGTCAACGGAACAGCACAAAGTTGCAAGCTTGAAACACTGCGGCTATCAAACAAAATAGTACAAACGTTCGCCTCGGCGATCAAACTCGTCGGGTGTGAATGCGGAAGGGAGAGCAGCCGGCGCATGTTGAAAGGCACGGCGGCTCTTTAATGTGGCTCCAAGCTCGCCAGTCCGGGGGCCCTAATGAGCTGATGTGGAGCTGTGCCGCTCGCTCGCCTACACGTCGACGGCTCTCCCGCTGCCATTAAGGAGATGCCCCCCCCCCCCTTCCAAAAAGAATACACACAAACCTCAAAGACTGGCATGTGTCCCCCTAGATCGGTTAAAATGTACGCCTTTGTTTGCCAAAAGACTCCACCCGGCTGTTAGCGATGGATATGGCACCGCTGACCAAGACTTTTCTTTTTTTTTTGCTTCTTCTTCTGAAGCCGCAAGATGCTGCCCAACTTCTATCTAAGTAGGAAAGTCGTACTCTTCTTTTTAATGGTGGTGTTGAAAGATGACAGTAAAAAAGTCAAACACGCGCGCGCTCCAAATTAGCGCTTGCATTTAATAATCAGGATGACGCATCTCACATCAAAGCGGGCCTGTGTCAAGAATTCCAGCATGGGCAAATATTGGTAATTTGTCAGGAGCGGGCTGCAAATGTGACAGTGGCACACGAGCCAATGAACAGGATGACTAATCCCCCCGACACCATCAAAGCGCTCAGCCCATGACAGCGCAGCGTGCAGAAACCTCCCGGTTGACGAGATGGAAAAGGCCACCCAAAATGGGCCCGAGTTACAATATATACAACCCAGGTTTTCTCATGATACATTGCGTTCCTTCAAGTAAGCGAAGACGGGTTCGGAAAATGTTTCGGCGTCCTCCTGAGTTTTGTTACCGGCCCGTCGGTAGAGAATCGCCGCTGGCGCTCTGCCCGTAGCTCCCTGGCGTGCTCAACACGGCCGCTTCTGATCTGCAGCCAGGTCCGCCGGCCCACCTCACGGCCCAACCTTGGCCGTCGTCGCACTCCCCCCCCCCCCCCCCCCCCTTGACCCAATGCCCGTTCCGCCTCCCCTGGCGGCCACGGCCGTGTCTCGGCTGCCAAATGTTTACACAAACAGAGGCGGACGCCATGTTTTTTGTTGAGGAGATGGACGTGCAATTAACCTCGGACTGACTCGTGGAGAGGAAGGGAAATGCGAAATCTTTGCGACGCTCTAGTTGGGGGGGGGGGGGGGGGGGGGGCTAAACTCATGGATTAACCTTTTGCGGCTCATTGGCTTGTCACTGGGCCCAATCTCTAAACCAGTAAGAGCTGAGAGAAAATATATTTCTATTTTTGAGCCGCCCCAAAATAATCACAAAGAGACCGTCCTTGTCGAGACCTTTGTGACGGACCGAGCCGACTACCCGCGTCAATAAATAATTTTCGTTTCAAAGCTGACCGGTTGCACGTCGGCAATTACAGGAAACCCTCAGCGGCCATTCACATGCAAATTTGACCAAAGCCCGACTGCTTTGTTTCAGGTGCCGCTCGTTTTGTCATGCTCACCGGGCCAGCCCTCCTTGTTCGGGTTTGAGCGAAAGGTGTCGTAATAATTTGGCTGTTTTTATTTTCGGCGCATACAGCTCGATTTATTTATGGAGATTAAAACATAAAAACATTTTGAGCGTAATTTATATTTAAATATTTTCTATTTATTTGAAATATTTTCCTCTAATTTGGATACATTGAAAGACATTTTAGCAACATTGATACATTTTGCGTGATATTTGGTTGAAATTTTAAAACCAATACTCGCCACCAAATAATGAGCTTGTTACTACGTTATGTTTTTTTCGTCTCGAAATAAAAACGTGCCGCGTCGTCGTCAGCGGGCGCTCCCTTTCAACTCCCCTCGCGCCATCTTTCTTTCTTTGTTTGCATTACGCAATAGGCTGTAACGCTGTTGCCTCATTGTCACCATGAATTACGTTCGGGCACCGTGACTTCTCCAAACGCCCCACCCCTCCCCTCTCCGGCGAAACAAGCTGCGACTTCCTCGCTTCCCCGAGCCGCGGCGGCCATCTTTTAATTATTTCATGCCCCTTGGTTCTGGGGGCGCGGGACGAGCTGCGGGAGAATGACGATGACTGACAGCCGGCACCCATCCCACAGGAACTCATTAGGCTTTCCCCGAGTAAAAAGCTGGTGGGCACGCCGCTCTCGCTCCTCGCCTCTTAGTCCTTCCTTCGCTGGAGTTTGGAAAAAGCAAAGCAACTCAACTCCACTGGCTGAATTTACTGCGCTCTTATCTCGTCTGATCATAGGATCGCTTCAGAAATATTCTTTCATTTCAACTTTCTTTTTGCTCATCTGTGACTCTTTTGCACATTTTTTTTTTTTTTTTTCCGGGGGTTTTAGAGCTTTCTCCCTCATGGTGTTTGTCTCCTCGGTCTTCTTTTTGCTCCCGCTTCTTCCCGCTGGGGTGATACAAGGCGGTGCTAAGGGTTCTGAGGAGCCCTTGAAGTGTCGGCAGCCTCAGAGAGCACTTTAAAGGACCATTTCATCATGTTCGCCGAGAAGTGCTTCTTAGGAGCGGGCTCCCAACATGACGTGTGAATCCAGCGCAAACTCCCTTTAAAGTTTTGCTTTCATTCCAATTTTTTTTGTTTTTTTAACGTTAGTGACGGACAGTAAAAGTACCGTATTTCTCGGACGACGCTGTTCACCGTTTTTTTTTAAAGTGCAATCTTTTTGTATATAGGGAGCACCGGGTTATAAATGTATTCCATTTAATAATTTATTATACTTTAAGGGAAGCGAACCGGGACAGCAAATGAGTCCAACTTTATTCAACTTCATTACCGCCCACCCCTGAAACTTTCGTAGCTTCAAAAGTTTTTTTTTTTGTTCACACATCACCAACTAGTGGCCCGGCATGCATATTACAACCTACTTTGCTTTTGCAGCTCTTTGCAAATAATGGATCCACCTCATTTCCCCCTCCGTCCTTGCACCTCTTATGGATCTTCTCTCCCTCCTTGAAAGCGTCCTTCTCCCTCCCTTCCTCCCTCTCCTCCCTCCTCCTGCCTCACTCGACCCATCTGGGCTGTCTGCCGGAGTGGAGAACGTCGGTCCCTGTCAGGGGAGCTCAGTGGGGCCCTGCCGAAGACACAAAGGGCGGATTAACGCAGCTGCCAGTCAGACTAAGACCCGCGCACAACAGCTCTTCTGGAGTCTATAGCGGTGTCCTCAGCCCTCGCGCCCGGGCTCCGTCACAAAGGGACATCATTAGCTCCAACACAAAGAAGCCGGCCGTCTTAAGCAACATCGCAATCAGTACGCCACAAATAGCGTGATTAGCCCAGATGATATGCATGTGTAATGTATGCTAAGAAAATGTCATCTGCTCAAAACCGGAGATACGCGGCATACGGATGAGACCTTGGCTTTTCTCAGCAATGCCGTTTCAGAATCAATCACTCTCTTTTTGGGCTTTGTCGAAACCATACGCTTGTTAACGTTCAATCGATTTTGACAGGTCAGGTAAATATAAAGAAAAATTGTTATTTAAATCCACGATACATACTTTGTTTGACGAACGGCTCTTTATTTCCGCCACGGCTGTGCAGGGAAAAAGGTGACCTCAGTGCAATTTGGCAATACGGACATTTCATAAGGTAATAGGCCTTCACTGGACGGAGATGAAAACACAGACTTTACCCAGGGGCGCCGTGTTCGTGAGCATCAGTCCGAGTCGACGCCAAGGCAACTCGGTGGGAGCAGTGAAACCAAAAGAGGGCGAATGACATTAACAGCGGTGGAAGTCACAAACAGGAGGAGAGAACGGAAAGAAAATCAAATAAAAGCAACAGGCTTTGGAAGGTCAACGAAACCAAAGTCTTCCTGGTTCATTTTATTCAAACGCCGCAAGGACGTTTGGTACACGAGTGAATGTTTACTGAACATTCCACTATTGTCACATGGCTTGAAGGTGTGCCGGTACTCGAGGACATCCTTGCGTGACAAAAACTTTGTGAAGTACGTGGCGAGAAAGATTTAAGCGTCACCGGACTTCCCTTTGAGAAACAGAATCATTTTTATTGGCTAGATATTTAAAAAAAAAAAAACAGGTCATGTCTCTGTGAAATCCCGCTATGGAATTATTAGTCGACTTTATGGCAAGAAGGAAAAATCGATTGGGATGTCTGCAGGTTTGCGTGTGTGTAGTTCGGAAAGTGCTGGTAAGCACCATGTGGAGGCTCTAAGAGAATTTTGGATGAATGTTGAAAACAAGATACAACTGTGAACTCATTCATTGCTTTTGACATCTTGCCCATGGGCGGCGCTAGAATCTATTTTGCCCTTTTGGGGGCGGGGGCGGGGGGGGGGGGGGCATGGGGAGGGCAGAAATATCCGCAAAACAAGATTTTTACCAAACCAAAAAATTCTTCAGAAAACGCTTATAAAGATTCCTTGGTTCTCCACAGTGGACGGGGAGAAATGTGGGGTGGAAAAAAATCCTGGAAAAATCTGTAAATCTCCAAAAAGTCAGCTATCTACCCTGGCCCTAAACGTACGACTTTTAGAGGTGGGGTACACCTTGACCTGTTCACCAGTCCGGTTCCGGGTTTTAGTAGACAAACAACCACAGACACCTGTGAACTGAGGATAAAACCCTGAACCGGAGGATCATGAGGCAGACCTTCTAACCACTACCTCCACCTCGCTGCCTTATACACAAATCTAATAAGATTCTCATGTAAGGAATCCAAACAATGACATAATGGGATCCCACAGCCAGAAGTAACATGACTTTCTATCTGATAACACACACACACACACCGAGAGTCAAAGCAGTCTAGGTGATGTTTATTGTTTAGCCCTGCATGTTGATGTGATGAGACAACCAGGCTGATAAGAGCAGGCCAGAGGTAGCGGCGCTCCGCGTTTGATCTGGTCCACAGACGCGGGAGCGGGGTCAGCGAGGTGCGGCGTGTGCTTGATTAGTAACTGGATGAGGGAGTGGGTAGAGCGTCGGGGCAGGGGGGGGTTCAACTCTGACCCATGACCCCGACACAGCGGGCCCTGACGCAACGCTCGGTGCTTTCTCCAATAACGCAGTGGGATGAAAGGAGCGGCGGTGCGTGTGTGCTCGCAAGACTGGCCCACTTCCCTTTTGGACTTGAACAATGCAACACAAACAGCGCGCAGTGGAGAAACTGGCCCGGACTCATTCGGCGCAGTCATGCCGGGCCACAATAAACAAAGCGTGTTGTGCCACTCTGAAGGGATCGATTACAGTGTACACTTTTTTTCCTTGGTCGTTGTTCTTCTTTGGCCAAATAAAGCACCATTTTCAAGGCTTTCTGGTAGACCTCCAAAATCTAGGCTGGGTGGGTAGCACCCCCGTTGGATTTTTGTCCCTAAAGCCAGTTTGGCATAGCAACATGAAATTCAGGAGCCATGTCTGTCACGAGGAGCCAATTTGGCATAGCAACGTGAAATTTAGGAGCCATGTGTATCACGAGGAGACCCACGAAAAAGTTTCAATAATCCATGCCTGGAAAGTGAAGCAGTAGTTCCAGGAAACCTTTTGAAAAAAAAAAGGAATATTTCTTTGAGATTTTATCTGATTTGTAATCAAAGACTTTTTGGACGACCTCCAAAATTCGAGGTTGGTACATGTCCTGGATTTCGGTTAGCAAAACCAAATTTAGTAGAAATGGCTATTATCAGTAAACCCACCAAAATTTAAGTCTGACGTTTTGATTTCCGGGTATCCTTCAAAAAGAACCTTTTGTAGAAGCTTGATCTGTTCTCTGACAAATTTCAAAACTTTCCACCAGACCTCTCAAATTCAGTCGCCTGGATTTGACCAAATTTTTGGTGGACCTTTAAAATGTATCATTTTCGCAACAAATCCTCGACAAAAAATATCAAATCCTTTCCTGGCGGAAACTCAACTCCTGTTACCGTGATGGCCTTCAAACTCGATACCAGCCAGTTTGGTGTCACCCCGTTCATACGTCCAACTTTGAACTTTGCTAAGGTGCGTATTGACGGCCTGCGGCATCCCCACCCAAACGCCAGCATTTCCGTCGAGATCATTTCATTTTAATAATAGTGTGGTTGCGCGTGCGCCGTCGTAAATCAGCAGATCATACGTCTGCCTTCCTTCGCCGCACCCCCAGGACACTTTCCTCCCCTTCATGAAGCCGCCTACCAATCCCAGCACGATAATCACTCACCTCGGTCGGACCTCCTCCGAGGAGTTACGAGTTGCACTTTTTTTTTTTGCTTGATAAAATGGTGTCTCATTGCACTTTTAATTGCTAGCTCTTTTCATCCTAATTTGACGTTTGTTTCCCGTCCCGGCGCAGGGTTGTGATTTTCACATCAAGGTAGCTGAGACGGATGACGAGCAGGTGGTGGGATGAAGTCGCGTGAGGGATTTAACCTGTGAGCCCAAACCGGTAAGTGACGTAGCTACGTAGCGCCAGCGCCAGCAGCGGGGCGCCCAACTCCCGACAATTAGCGGGATTTCTCGTTTGAAGTGTTTTGTGCGGTCGTGAAAATAGAGCAAATTAAAGATGAGACAATAATAGACAACCTCGACTCTGTGTTGTTGCACCAAAGAGAATTTTGCAACAATCATGTCCAATTTGAAACAAATCCTAACTATGTTGAGAAAAGAAGTGAAGATGTGATATGCTCGCACATCTTTTCACTGGAGTCCATTTTCACGTGTCTTTTCCGATATTCCCTCCTTTTTGTTTTGTTCTTTTCTCGATTGTCTTCATTTGAATTGCAGTTTATTGTTTCTTTTTGCGCTTTCCAATTTGTCTTTATTTTTCCCCACTTTGTTCTCCCCATTTCAATTTCTTAAAGGGACAGTGTGTTTAGATTTTTCTGTGTTTGTTCGTTTTAAGTATTAATTTCAATACTATGCAAAAAATCACGTAATACAAGGTACATTTTTTAAAATATAATCAGGGCCTAGTAATCTCAAATTATATTGCATGGAGGTCGCACCTCCTCTTACAAGAAGGCTGACATGTTGCACCGCCATTTTAATTGTACGGATACCCCAAGGAGGCAAACTTCATCACTTGAAGGAATACTAAAAATCCCATATGACCTTTTTCTTGCACCTCTCTTGGCAGTAGGCTTGCAAATTTGCATTCTATTAGTTCACAGCATGTAAGTTTTACACACTGAACCTTTAAGGGGGAAAAAACAATCTAAAAGCCTCAAAATGAAGACAAAATGTGGAAAGTTTATGCAACAAATTTGTGGCAAATCACAGCAGACTATCAGATGTCATTTTTGGTTGTGCAAAATAAACTGGACCATTGATGTGGCAAAAAAAAAAAAAAACGACTTCACCAAAAAATAAGAACACAGTGTCGACCATTTCACACAGCATGTAACTGTATTGCGTTCTTTAATACTGCAAGACCAAATTATGCTGATGTTAAATTATGCCCTTTGTGTGTGTGTGTGTGTCGATCGTATATACACTTTGCCTTAATGTACGTACCGTGCAAAATGTCGTTTGTGTGAATTGAGAGAAAAGTGAATTGAGGTCACAACGCAGCAGGAATGCTTCCTTTTCATGTGCCATCCAGCGGGGTCACTCTTATGAACTCATTAGCGGAGAAATGCTAATGCAGCTCCCCGTACTTACTTAATCTCCTCCTCTTTTCTTCGTTTTTATTCCCGTCCAATTAGATCGGAAGGTTCCGGGCGTCCGTGCCAACGCCGAGGTGTTTAGTTTTGTGTTTTCCAAGGTGTTGCCTCGTCTCAATTACACAGCGGACGAAAGGCGCTGTCTGTATCCGGGCAGCTTGGCCGTGGATGCAAATGAGCTCGGGCGCTCCCGTTATCGTTTTAGCATCGGTTCTCAAACCTTTTGCACCTAGTTGCACCTCGGAAACGATAATGACATGAAAATACAGGAAGTCGGAAATGAGGACCATTTTATATACTTTGGTTCCGTTAATAACACATAAATTGAGAAGTACAAAACATGTTTATTTTTTTTAAATACAACTGAACTGTAGATATTTATTTCGTTATTTTCGTTTGTTTTAACTTACCATATAGAATACAAAATACTGAGGATGGCTGTGAAATATTACTTTTGTCCACTGGGGGTTGCCACCATTACATTCTACTCTGTAGTATCTGCGACGTTAAATGACAAAACTAGGAAATCAAATAAGGTGTGAATCTGCTGTATTTTGGGGCCTTCGGTTGTCTTTGTGTGTGTGTGTGTGTGTGTGTGACAGAATATACCTTTTTACGTGCCCAAATATTTTTTTGTGGCAGAATGGGCCCTGCAGGCCTGTATCTTAATAGGCCACAAATCCACCATGTCCCCAAATAAAAACCACATCCAAGGTATGAAATAAATAAAGAAAGAAATATATTTATTTATATATATGTGTATATATATATATATATACACATATATATAAATTTAAATACATAAATATAGAATATATGTTTCGGTTGGGAAGGTTTTAGGGGCTTGGTAGTGGTGTGTGGGGGGGGGGGGTGCAGTTGTGAACAAGGCAGCTAATTAAATTAAAGAGTTACAATAATGAGGCAGAACACGCATCATCTTTTTTCAGTGGCTGAAAACAAGACGAAATCTTAAATATTTTCTCTTTTTTCTTCTTCTGAAAGCTCGGTTGTGGGGCTCTAATTAACTCTTATAAAAGTGCGCGTGTGTGTGTGTGTGTGTGTGTGTGTGTGTGTGTGTCTGTGCTCTTTCCGCTATACTCTGGAATGCTGCCAGTCCCAGCTCTTTTCCACGCGCGCCTTCCAAAACCCCAAAAGCCTTTGATCTTATTTTTTTTCACCGCCTCCCCCCCACTAATGTCTCTCTCTCTCGCTCTCTCGCTCTCTCGCTCTCTCGCTCTCTCGCTCTCTCGCTCTCTCGCTCTCTCGCTCTCTCTTTTTCTCTCTCTCTGTCGCTCTGTCGCTCTCTCTTTTTCTCTCTCTCTGTCGCTCTCTCTGTCGCTCTCTCTGTCTCTCTCTCTCTCTCTCTCCCTCTCTCTCTCCCCCCGACTCTCTCCCTCACTTGTTCTCTCCCTCACTTGCTACTCAGCTGCTGGAAATGTTGGCCGAGCTCCACACTCGGACCAAATTTAGTCATACAAAGGGGAGGGGGGACGTGGGGGGTGTCAGGGGGGGAGTCGGGAGAGGAAGGGGGGTGAGGAAGCGGGTCGGGACGAGGGGATGGAGGGGGGGGGGAGGCTACAGGGATGAAAGAGCCAGCCGCTGCCAGATCAAAGGCAGCCGCAGCTCCGCCCCCACTAACCCCCCCCCCTCCACACACCACCACCCTCTTCCTTCTCACCCCTCTCCCTCGCTCCTCCTCACCCTTCCTCCCTCGCTGCACTTTATAAAGTTGAGTCGGCACAGAATGACTGGGATTCTCACGCATGCCACAAACCCTGCAACATGTAAAGAAGTACGCCCCCCAAAACTATGAAGACATTTTTGGTTCGCGAATTTCTGAAATGTCCACTAGCCAGCAGTTTTTTTAGGGTCCAAAAACTCATGCTGGGGCCCCCCATCCCTATGTTTGGACAACCCAGATTAAAATGAAGCAAAACAAATACAATGAGTTGTTGTTGTTGGATCCAAATCTTAACCCGACAATCTTAACATTGCTGGGCAAAAAAAAAAAACATGTTTTAAATAAAATGGACTGACCCATTACTTGGGTCAATTCGACCCAACTTTTTGGGGGTTTTCCAAAAATATTATGTCAAACGAACTAATTGTGATTATCTTTGTCTCTGCAGTTTTCAGATAGCAAAATCAAATAACTTAAAAAATAAAATCAAAAATGTACATTGACCAAAATCGGAGGAAAAGTTTTGGTGAGAACAATTATCTTAAACTCCTTGCCGTTTAAAAAAAAAAAGATAATAAAATCAAATCCCTCCTGCAAAATGGCCAAAATAAAGTCAGCCCAGCGTTGTCAGTGGCTCAACTTTAACTCGGGCCTTGGAGGTCTTTCCAGGAATGGTGGAAAACGGAGCCCCTCCACCACTGGCAGCACCAGCACGCGGGCTGGGCTTCCTTTGAGCAGTGGCTCCACGCGTGGGCTTGTGTGCGCGCGGCCCATTTGTTTGGGAGAACTAAAGTGGGAGTGTCAATCAGTGCTGACTGGAGAGGAGGAGGAGGAGGAGGAGGCGAAAGGAGGAGGCAAAAAGAGGAGGGAGCAGCTTCATTACCAACACACGCTCACACACACCGGTTACATTACACCGTGGAAACGCTGCGGGAGCGCCGGGAAAGTCTTCTCCGCGGAGCGTGTGCCTTTTGGGTTGAACATCACCTTTCTTTTGCCTTTCTCAAGGACTTTGGATGCGCACATCCGAACATTCTTTCTCCACTTCTCCCCCCCCCCGGGACCCACTTAGGACTATCACATGCATTTTTTTCCCCATTTTGCTGTGGATAAATCATCTTTGAGTGAAAAGTCCTGATCGGTGGACGTTTGTGTCCTTTTGTTTCCCCTCTGCAGGGGGTCAACAACTTGGCTCCTTCCACTGGGAGTTGCTCTACCTTTATTTTTTTTCCCCCCCACAACATTTTTGGGGTGTCTTTTTTGTCAGGGAGGCGGGGATTGTGGGTGCAAAAAGAGGCGAGACGACATGCCTCAGTTGTCAGGCGGCGGCGGCGGGGACCCGGAGCTGTGCGCCACGGACGAAATGATCCCGTTCAAGGACGAGGGGGAGCCGCACAAGGAGCAGATCTTCGCCGAGCTCAGCCACTCGGAGGAGGAGGGAGACCTGGCCGACATCAAGTCGTCGCTGGTCAACGAGTCTGAGGGAAGCCCCAACAGCAACGGCCACGATGTGAGTCACTTGCTCGAAAAATGAAAAGAAATAAAGTGAGGTCACCACCTCTGTTTCATTCGTGCAAAAATTTATTCCAGTTATTCCAATCAGGGGTCAAGTCCTCCAAGGCCCATACTAAATTTACAATCAGTAAAAAATATTCTGCATTGTACATTCTATTTCGACTTTTTTGTTAGTAGCAATTGCATTTTGCACAGGGGACCGAATTAAATGCTCTCTCAGGGCTGCTATATGGCCCACGGGCCCTAAGTTGGACACCACATGAATCCATTTATTTAGCTTGAAACTTTTTTTTTTTTTAATACATATTAGCTATTGATTGTTTTCCTCTATTGAGGCCTTGCAAGGTGTCAGCCAATATGGGAGATCAAATGCTATTTTTGGGTCGGAATAATATTTATGTAAAAAAAAAAAGACTGATTCTAAACTTGTATCAAAAAGCATTGCACCTTTTACTATAATACAGTGAATGGATAGTCACTTAATATGATGTTACAAATATCAAAGCATTTTTATTATGCATAATGAGCAGGTGTAAATCTCAGATGTTCGATGTTATTGTCAGAACGTCTCGTCGTTTAATCTGGGAAATGTGCTGCAGGGTCGAATGTCACATCATTGCAAATTTAAATTGCATCGGTGATGACAAGAATACATGTAACAAGGCTTTTAGACCTTTTTGTTTTGTGTTATTCTCAATATGTGCATTTCTAATGAACATTTGCAGTGTGAAAAGGAGTTGGAATATTTTTCAAATGATTTATAGTATTTTCTTAATATTTTTAGTCAACGTACAATATTCCTTCCATTTCAAACAAAATGCATGAATTTATCGTGAACCCTTTTCTAAATATTTGCAGCATTTCTTATTCTATCGAACGAATTCAATTGGGAACATTTTCATTTTAAACTGTATTTGCAGTTTAAAGACGATCCCAATATTTGTAGTATGTTTTCTAATATTTATGCTATTATTCCCTAAATATTCACAGTATTTGTTCTAAATATATGTTGATTTTTTTTCTAAATATTTGCAGTTTTATTTAAAAATTATTACAAATGTTTAATTCTTGTACAGCTTATTAACTCACCATCACAAAGGATCAAGCTTCTTTGCGCACACACACACACACACACACACACACACACACGCACACACACACACACACGCACACACACACACACACAGGTTGCAGTAGGAATTAACAAAAATGAGCAAGTTATTGAGATGCTCTGTCATTATGTTGATGTTAATGAAATTTGGGGACCCCTGTTCGGACTGAGACTGCGAAATATTCCGAGACGTGAGGCTGACGTGAACTGAATGTTAATTAGGATGCACGAGAGTTTCCCCCTCGCACAGCTGGAAGCCATCCTGAAGAGTTTGTGTGTGTGTGTGTGTGTGTGTGTGTTAGCTCTTCTCCTCAACTCTAACAGAAACTGGGTGAGTGGAATGCATTTTTGGGTAGCAAAAAAAAAAAAGATTTCAATTTGTGAAAGAAAAAAAAAAAAAACCCCGCTGACAGCCTAAATAGACCTAAGATTGGCGGCTGGAATGAAAACGAGTGAACTCATAGGAAAACAAGTTAATTTGTAAAGCCCCTCAAGGCCATGGCGCCTTAATTAAGTGGGAGAGACGCTTGTCTGAAAATGTGTGTGTGTGTGTATGTGTGTGTGCGCCATGTTGTCAAGCAAAAAAAAAAGAAAAAAAAAATCATCCCAGGCCTTGTTATTGTGCGGTCTTCTGACCACATCAGTAGCTCCGAGTGTCTAACAGAATCTGAAGGCCCTCCCAATCGATTCACCGCCATTCAATTTCTCCCTCCTCTTTTCCTTTTTTTTTTTTGCCTTCTCTTTCACACAGGCGGCAAGACAGTCCCAAGACTCGTATCACGAAAAGCACAGAGAGCATCCCGACGATGGTGAGTGACGCAAAAAGATTCCTTTCCCCTTCATGTGCCAGGAATGGGAGAAATGTTTTTGAATGCTGCTTAATGCGAGGCCTTTCCACAACAATCACATGAGATCGAAAACATTTTGGATCTTCAGTTTGTTGCTATTTTAAGGCACAATTACAACCCTCAAAACTCAAATCAACAAGAGAAATCCCCCGTTGATCCAAAATTAGGTGGACATACAAGGACACAAAAAAGACCCATGACTGAAATTAAACAGTTGGCTTCAAAGTTGCTTGTAGCTTTCATTATTTGTTTCATTCACATTTTGACATTCACCATCATGCGAGTGAATAAAATCAAACGCAGTGGCAAAAAAATGAAGTCACAGTTGTGATAAATTGTTGTGTGGGAAATAAAATGTCTGTGGAAGTCGTTGGCTGATTGTCAAAACAATACAAGTGTAAAAATAATTTTTGAGAATAATTGTTCTCATACAGATAAGAAGCATGTTGTTTGTTGTTGCAGTTGAGTGGCAGTCAATTTATATGCTAGCCCAACAGCCTTGCTAATCCCGTCGTAAACTAACAGAAATACTCATTTAGCTGATGTCAACTGAAAAATCCATCTTAATTGGATGTGTTTTGGGATTAGTTTTTGAACGACGTGCTGGCGGGCTGTGTAAAACTACGGAGCAAAGATCTGAATCCAGAACCCCAACACTGTGAAGCGGACATGCTAACCGCTAGCTAGCAAACTTTTCAGCTCATACTTTTCTGAAATCATCATGGTCCGCCAAAGTTTTTTTGGTCCCGTCTCCATATTTAGATCAATCCCGCTGGCACCCGTCACGCGTTCGCCGCAATAAACGCGGCGTCGAGGGGGTCACACGCGGGCGCCGCTCGGGGCCCTCGCGAGCCTATTTTGGAGGGACCTCCGTTTGACGCGTCATCGGCGGGGCCTCTGAGGCGGAGTGTGCCTCTTCTTTGTTCGCCCCACCCCATCCCTTCTCTCAAACCAAACACTGGCTTTCTTCAAAACAAGATTCATGTTGCTGTCGGGCTAAATACCACAACCCCCCCTTCGGAACCCCCCCCCCCACACCCGCCCCTGGCTTTCTTACAGAGTTGAGTGGCGAGTGGCGCTGAATTGAGTCCTCTTGTATTCTCCTCCTCCTATTCTTGTCGTCGGGTCATAGAGGAACAGTTGGGGCGTCTCCTGTTTTGACACACTCTGTATGTTCTTCTAATTGGTGCTAATTGGCACAGAGGGGCTCCATTGTTCCTGCACATAATACAATTTAGTCAGAGTCCATCGCGAGGCCGCCGACAAAAAGCCGGGGCGAAATGGACTGCGGGTTAAAGCGATATTATTATTCGGTGTGATTTATTGACAGAGGTCGGTTGTAGCATATTAACATGACTCATTTTTTGAATCGTACTGATGACTGATAGTTATGATAAACATTCACGACGGAAAAATGCCCTACAAATATGAAAAACAAAACACTGGGATTTAGGGAAGAAAAAAAAATCTGTGAACGTGCGACTCCGCAACTGTCGAACCAATCTTACTGTGTACTGTACTGTCTTGTATCAAATTGACAAATTTGTGTTGTTGTTGTTTTTTGCCAGTGAAACATCAAGACTTGTACAGCAAAGGCCACGGGTACCCGAGCTACCCTAGCTACATCATGATGGGCAATATGAACGACTCCTACATGAGCAATGGCTCCCTCTCGCCGCCCATGGCCAGAACGGTCAGTACCAACTTGAATATATATTCCATATGCATCTTAATCAATTAAAATATCATGGAAAATGTAATTTGTTTTGTTAGGCTCCCTCTAGTGGTAGAATACGCAATCACCTTAATAATTAAATGTTTTCCTCATACTCTGCATAATATTTCAATGGCTTTTTTTAACCAGCACAGTACTTCTGTTAAGTACAGTTTAATTATATTTAAGGACATTTTTTTTTTTTTTAAATAGAATTTGTTTCATTGAAGCCCAACATTAATGTTCAAACTGTACAATTTTACACCAAGTAAGAATAATATTAGACTATGAATAAGCGTAATAAGCTTGTGTTGCGTGCACGGGAAATGTTTCCGTACGTAACCTTACATTAATGAAATACGAAAACACTGCTCATCTTATTTCTTTAACACTTTCAAAAGTCTTAGTCGGCATAAAAACAATACACGCTGTGCCGTAACTGCGAGACAATTGCCACTCATTCTTTTGGCATAAGTGTCACAACAAAAGTCATCCCCGTCCGCCTTCCTCCGTAATGGCCTAAATCTCAAACCAGCTGCAGATTGGAAATCGGCGGCTTCCTGCGTCCCCTCGCAGCTGTCCACTCTAATGTTGTTACGTCCACGCGCGTCTCCAAATACTACCCGGGTCGACTGGCTGCCTCTCGGCACGTTATATTACGATATCACACAATGACTTCTTGAAAGTTTCTTCACTCTTCATATATTATTTTACATTTTATCGCTCAAGAGGCTAATCGTTGCTGCTGCGTGTAATGGTGTCACGTTGAGATTTCGTTGTCTTGCTTTGGATTTGGATGTTGCTTACGATAATTAGTTGTAGTTTGCGCAGCGGTGAAAGAATGTTGTTTGGACAATGAATGAATGAAGGAATTTTTCTTCTTCAGACCATAAAGTAGTTAGTTGGAATCAACAGCGCCTCTGCTGGTAGGAGTTGAACAGTGCGCTCTATTGCATTAATATGCCATCATTTATTTGGTGTTCGGTTTCAAAAATGGGAGAGAAAAAACCTGCAGCCACACGCCATCTGAATTCTTTATGTCTCCGATCACATGGAAGCGCTTGAGGAGGTCGGCTTGGAGAGCCACCAGAGGAAATTACCTTTCCCAGCAGACTTACTGCATGAGGCCCAGCCGAGGTGTGCTCACTGCCAATTTTTTATTTTTTTTAAAGCCTTTTGTTGTTTTCATTTACCGCATTCCCTCTTCTGCCCCGAATCTTCCTCTCTTGGAGCCGTCTTGAATAAAACAGAAGTCATTCTTAACGCCTTTGTCTCACCCGATGGCAGCGTGGCAGACACCACGGCCGCCGCCGCCACCGCCGCCACCGCCGCGGTATATATCTGCAGGCCTGGGATCAGTTTTCACTCACATCAAAGGCTCCGTCTTTCTTTCATTCCCCTCTATCCTCCCAGCCCACCAAGCCCCCGTCACAGTCGTTTTGGATTGATTTCCATTCACCATGACATTCCTGCACACATGCCGTCCAGCCATGACAGAGCTGTCGGGAGCTGCTGATTGTCAGCAGATTTTTATGTGGGGTTCTTCTATTCTTTTTTTTTTTTTCTTTTTCCCCCCGCTGCTGTACGCCGACCATTAACTACACGTTGAGCTTATTAGCGAGCTTTCTGCTTTGTTTTATCGACGCCCCGATGCAAACGTGTTTGAGCTTCAACTCCGGCAAGTGATCATTTGCATTTCTTGATTCTTCTTCTTCTGCGGCGGCGCACCTTCGTCTTGATCTCTTTGTAAAACAAACCGCCCAAAATGGATGATTTGCGTTTCTGGCACGCCTTCCCGGATGACGCGTGTACCGTTTGAATCATCGCATAGTCGAGCCGCCAACCCTTCATGACGGCAAAGATCTGCCTCGTTTGCGGCTTTGAAGAGGATGTTTCCGTGAGTCGTCCAAAACTCTAAATCGGGATTTGGAAATGACGGATTCTAAATAAAGACCGTGCATTGGATCTATTACAGGAACAGTCTGCCACCGTCATGTCCTGATTCCGTCGCACAAAACCGCACGCTGCTTGTAAAAAAAAAAAAAAAGAAAAGAACGGAAGCGAGCTTCTTGGCTTGATTTGCAGGTGATCTCCATCTGTGTTGGAACAGCTTCAGAAGGAGAGGGGATGGAGTCACTGAGTGTTGCGGTCCATGGCATACATGCATACAAAATCTCAATCCACCAAAGGACCTCTCTGATAATGTTTACTGTACCAACCCGACCCAACGTTGGCCTTAGGGCACCGTCGCTCTCTCCAAAAACCGTGGAGTCTTTCCTCAATTGCAAATTCTTGTGGCAAGGAAGACGGAGACTTTTCCTTTTTGATGTGGCGGGAATGTGACGGATCTAGCTAGGCAGTGTCTTGCAGCGTGGAATGGCTACCCCGGGCTTATCTAACTGGATTTGGTTGGACGGCTTCGGGGGTCCTCGGCTCATGGCCCTGCGGGCCATCCCTGTTATTTGGGGATATTGAAAACACTGCGTTGACCAGCAAGCGTCCGTGTACATGTTGGATGTTCTTGGAAGAGACGTTCCTCAATTTTCTTTGGGCCGTCGGCACCACCCAGACACATGGAACAAAAACTAGTCTGTTGATCTGCAGTCGGGAAGAGGTTTTATCGCTAAAAGAGAATTTTACTTCCACCTTCGCCTATGTACACATATCAAACTGTCTCAGTCGTGTAATATGATAGTAAAATATATTTCGAAATTCCCTCGATAAAATCATAATACGGCTTCGGGTTGGGAAAATCGTAACCCCAAACGAAACATAGACCGCAACTGATCTCCTTAAATGAGGCTGTAGAGGGACAAGTAGAAGATTGAGAAGGGCAGCTTCTAAAGTTCTTCCGTATGTTTGGAGTAGCAGCTGGATGGCACGTGATCGCAGCTCGCAGTTGGTCTCCGGCTGGATGATGTCAATAAAGCAAACGGGTCACGGTGACATTGATGTCATCTGCAGCGCAGCTTTTAGCGAGCGGCGTAAAATGCGCGTTGCGCCAAGGGGACCTCACGCACGAGAAACACTTGGTCCTTCTCAAAGCCTTTGTAGATGCCGCCGTCGCTCGGATCTCTTTCTAAACGGCGCCATTAACGCCCGGGGTTCCGCGACACACTCGCTCCATATGTACGGCTCCAATCCACGCCATGTGGTTGCAATCACCTTATCTGCGCCTTTCATGCGGTGGAATGGAGCTCGGTGTTCAGGCGTACTCTGGGGCCTTTTTTTTTTTTTATATATATATAAATGAGAAACAGAAGTTGCGCTTAAAATGTTGATTATTCTGGAGAATTGATTTTTTTTTTACCTTTGTTTGCATTGAGTTTAATTTAAAAAATTGTTGACGTCTCTGGAGTGCAGTTTGGTGCTTCTCCAAGTTTGGATTGTTGGGGCCTTGGTTGAGGTCTTGTAGAGGAACGTAACAGGGAATCCTTGAGAATTTAAATTTGGGGATTTTCGGATAATTTTCTTTTTTTTTTGTTGTTGTTGTAGGTGGTGAAGATCTTGTGTGCAAATGTGTGCTTGGTACGGCTGCCACATTTCACTCCGGTTTAAAATAGATACAGTAGTCCATCAGAAACATACGACACCGTCTTGGAAATTGGACGGCCCGCATGGAATGCCTAATAAAACGCATTAACAAGCGCTGCTAAGACAAATAGTGCCGCTCAGTGTCTTTGTGCTTGTGTCTCGGGGGCGCGGTTCACCCCTCAAAGCAAAGCGGCCTGAGAAGATGACGCTGGTCACGGAATCGAGTGCTCAGCGGGTCAGTCGGGCCACAGCTGCTCCGAGGGCCTCACTCGGCACATGCAGCCTGGTGCCGGCCGATCATCTCCAGGGTCGACCTTGCCAAGCTCACCCTTAATTCCCCTCTTGTGTTTTAGAGGCTCCGGTGTCGACGACCTAATCAGAAACAGAATCATATCTTATGGTACTACCTCTGAAGTCGGATAATAGCCAAGGCAAATTTGTACCCCCGTTCTGTGTCGGCGATGATAATACCGAACAGCACGGTCGGCTTCTCGCGTCTGTTCCTGCTTTGATACTTTCTCGGAATATTGAAACCAGGTCTACTTCCTACCCAGTTCTTCAATTCTGGTTATAATGACACGTAACACGGAATCATGGGGCAAATCGAAACCTGCAACGCTAACCGCGCTAAAGTTAGCCATATATTTGAATTACAACCGCGCGCACGCTAACCACGCTAAAGTTAGCCATCTGAATCATAACCGTAGCACGCCTCCAAAGTTTGGATTCGGGTTAAGCTTAGCTGTAAGAATATAAGATCAACGTTCCCTCAAGTGAGATGAATAGCTGGCGTTGAGGGATAAAGGGTGAGCCGCAGTTTCGGGGGGTCGACAATGAGAGCGCAGGAGTGAAACATGGGTGCAAATGCCGGCGGCCGTGTCCAGAATCGGCCGAGGCGTCAACAGAGGCCACTTTGTTCGCCGGGCGAAGAAGCGAGCGCTCTGATGATCAATAGCCGCTCTGTGGCGTCGAGCGAGATGGTCAGCGCTCTTCCTCCCTCCTCCTCTTTCCTATTTTTTTCTGAAGCTCATTATTTCTTTCTGCTGTGGGGGCATGCATGTATCTGACAGCGCTGAAATATTAATGGTCCCCAGTGTAGGAGGTTGGTAAAGTCGACCTGCATCGTTACAGTACAAAGAGGAGGGGTGGCGGTGGCGGGGGGGGGGGTCTTTATGAGCCAAGTTGTGCAATTTTTTGGTTTGAACATCAAGACTCAACTTTTAACACAATCATCACCTCTTAAGCTGAGCACATTCAGTAACGTTACAAAATTATTGTCATATGCCAATTAAATTGGCATACGGGCTCGACAAAAGACCAAAGTGGATTTGAATTTTCTTTTTTTTTTTTTTTTACCAACAAAAACTTTATTGGACAAACACCTGTTGGCCAGAAATACAAAACATCTAGTGAAAAATATCCTTTAGATGCTGTGCGTCGTCTGTATCTTCAAAATGTCATTTTGGGACGTTCGTAAATGGAAGACCTTCTGTGCTTGATCCCAAAGTCATCAAAATAGCCCAGGCCCAATTTCTTTTAAAAAAAAATTCAAACAACAGGCCAAGCAGGTTTCTGCGTAGCAGAAATGTTCTGCTGTCTTTGAGATGAAAGCTAACCAGACAAAAATTGCTGACGTGGAGCATTAAAAAGAACTGCAGTTTGGGAATCCCCTCTTTAACGCATTTTTGCTAGCATAAATATGGAAGTCAGTTTTTGAGGTGAAAATGACATCATACAAAGTATTTGATTGAAAACACACTCGATGTAATTAATAATAATAAAATCAGAGTGACCACTTCAGAGTGTACCCATCTCGAAGCAATCACCCAAAGTCCACTGGCTCCAGTAAACTCGCGCTCCGGGTGAGGGAGGATAAGCGATACAGAGAACGGATGAATGGAAGGATTTGTATGGCGCTTTTCTCGATACTCAAAGACGCTGTGCAAAAAAAGTCTGTGTACACAAACAAAACAGACAGGAAAAAGAAATTCATGCTAACAGTAAACATTTTTTTAAAACTTTTGTGTGGTCTCATCTATGATTTTTTTTAAAAATTTATTTGGCAAGGGAAATAAAACCTCTAAAACGCGGTACATTTGCGAACCGCCATGCCACGCAATGTGGGAGGACAAACGAGGTGAGTTCTCTCTGCTGTCGTTTCACTTTGTGTGGTCTCGCGTCTCTCGGCCATTTAAAAAAAAAAAAAAAAAAAAAGGAAAAGAAAAGCTGCCATTTGTGCGGGGGGGGGGAAGAAAGAAAAGAAGCCTGTGTTCAATTTTTCGGGAATCCCATAAAAGTTTGTCGCTCCTTTCATACCGTCAGCGCAATTGAAAACAAATGTCGCCTCCCTTTTCCAACCGGCCAATTATGGAGTTGCGAAAATAGGAATCGCGTTCCCCTTCTGCTCCTTGTTGCTTTCTTCCTGCTCAATCACTTTTTTACCCCTTCACCTCCTTCTCTTCCTCTCCTTATTTTTGAAGCAACCAAAGGGCGGTGGTGGTGGTGGGGGGGGGCTACTGATGTCAAAGTCGAAACCAAGAGCATTAAGAAAACTGGCGAAATGCAATACAGCTGCAATCCGACATGACGCTCGAAAATAGGGCTGAGGAGCAGAAAGCCTCTCTGCCGTATTCCCAGGGCGCGCAACTGCTCCCGGCCTTGGCTTTGATCTCTTCAAAGCCTCCTGCCTCCTACTAGATGGAGAGTCTTGGCTGCGCCAGCGAGTGCCGGAGAGGCAGGCAGGGGTGTGTGTGTGTGGGGGGGGGGGTGATTTCTTTCGCAAAGAGGGGGTGGGAGGGGCCGTTAGCCATCATCTTTCCCCCTTTTCCGAGGCTGAAATCAATCACGGTTTCGAGGCAATTACAGCGAAGCGCCGCTTCGTTAGTCGCGATTTGCTGTTTTGTTGCTCAAGCGATAAAAGGATGACTTTGGCGCCATTTTGTCGAAAATCCGGGTTGTTGTTTTTACTTTGATTGACTTTTCCCACAGTATGCTTCTTTGGATCATCTATGATGTTCGATTGTGTTTCGGCTAGTTATGCTAGCTGATGCTAAGCCTTTTGGGCTCAGGATTGTGTACATGCTAGTGTTTTGCTCACTAGTGTAAATCAATCCAAAGTAAAAACCAGTCTCGGTTTTAAGGGCTTTGTCCCGATACAGTGTAGCGTGTAATTCAACCCGGTTCTGGATTAGTGACTCTTGGAACCTGTAATCTGGGAGACGCACCAGGCCTTGGCAGCGCTGGAGTCACCAGGAACAAGCACTTTGAGGAGAAAAGGGGGAGTTGGTGGGGGCAAGCTGTCGTCCAGCAGAGCAGAAAATCGCCGCACAATGCGAGCGATTACACTTGCAGACGAAGCCATATTTACGGCAGGGCCGCCGAGGCCTCGGAGCGCTAATGAGACGTGTTGCCTTTTGTGTTACAACGCCACATACATGATGTCAATGATTCCCGACCACCAGTAGTGTATGAGAGAGAAGTAAAAAAAAAAAGGCAACAAACTATATATTTTAAATAAATGTTTTAAGATGCGTGAAAATTTAATTTCTCGCATTTCACGACAAAGGAGAGAGTTTACGGCGCTGTTTGGAGACTTGCCGTGAGATTTCTCGAATGTAAAAACTGTGCCGTGACTCACTGAAATGTTGCGTTATGTCACCTCCCGCCATCGTAGGGCTCCTCCCTAGTACCTACTGCCACCTTTCACTGCCCCCCCCCAGTCGCCTCTCCCTGCCTCAGTGCCATATCTCTATCCCTCATGCCCCACCACATTCAGCTCCCAAATGCAAGCTTGGCCAAGTTTCCTGCCTCCGGCGCTCAATTTACTATGGCTGGAGTGGGGAGGGGAGTCAAAGACGAAAGCAAAGCAGTTTTGAATGTTTCTCATCTCCATTGTGTCTTCTCAAAACTGCAGTGTCGTCACTTAATGTCTGAGAACACTGCAAAAGACACCATTAACCTCATGGTGTAAATGCTCAAAATGGGTGTCTGCGCCATTGTGGGAGTGAACAGCGGTATAAATGGCGTAAGCGGACTATATACAGTACAGTGCGTTTAAAAGCAACTGCAAGATCGCCACTTGTAATATAGTAATGAAGCAAATTTGAAAGGCTCTAGCCAATGATACAGACACTCCCCACACTTCACTTTTGAGCCACACATTCTGTCCATGTAAAACGATAGGAATATGGAAATCATACGGACTGTGTACGCAGAATTTCCCGTATTGGTATGGCTCTGCGTTTTTTCGGCCGTTCCATCTGCGATTTTGTCACGTCATGCAGCTGCGATTCAAACTGCTCGCTTTTTTTTAGGCCATGCCGTGACATCGTTGCTTCATCGTGGGCCGTGATGAAATTGCTGAAAAACAGACTGGCTTTGGCACAATTGTTGCATTACCACAATTAAAAGGAATAAAAATGAGTCACATGATGTTTTTGGCACGCAAGCATTGGCGCAAATTCCCCTCTCCCGGCGTTCACACACTTGCGAGTTGCGTTTGTTGGAAATAACCGAGCTTTTCTGCCACCCCCCTCGGTGCTCGCTGATGTCACCGGCATGAGAACAAGGCCTTGTTTTTCTCCCCCCCCCCCCCCCCCCCCTTAGCAGTCACTTGATGCAGGATGATGAAACCCACTTAGATATCTAGCAAGAATATATTAGTTCCTCCGACGAGCTCGCTGAGCGCTCCGTGTTTCTTTTGATCATCGAGCTGCTCTCTCGCTCTCCGGCTGATGGAAGGCACACGCTTTCCTCACGGGATGCACGCATTAAATAAATTAGCTATACTGTCCTATTACGATCAGGGCTTGAGTTGAAACAAAGCCGAAGAGGAACCGGGGCCGGTGTTTTAAAAAAATATATATATAAAGGTGGGCCGCTGAATGTATTTATGCGGCATCAATGGAAAACGCTATCCGTCTCAGAGGGGAGTCGTCAAATCCACCGGGGGTCATAAACTGCGCTCAGGGTAGAGGGAGGCAGGTGAAGCTTTTTATGTCCCGCGATGGCGAGACATCACACAGGCGTCCTCCACTTTGAGCTGACCGGCATCAAACGACGCATCAAAACCGGCGGATCAATCCGCTCCTCCTCTGTAGCTGAGATGAAAGCCGAATGCGACCGCTGCACCCCCTCTGACAGCCTCCGTCATTACAAGCGGCTACTTTCAAAGTTAGCACACCAAACAATGCCAAGTTGCCCGCAGGGCATCCTGGATTTTTTTTTTTTTACCGAGCTGGTATATTACCAAATTGTCGGTTATCAAAACAATTAGTCACAACAGTCAACGGTAATAATTGTCACGGCTCACCTCATTTCTGGAATTGATCATGTGACGTTGGCAAATTGAACCCATAGCCTTGTGATGTCATCGCAACTGGCAATACAAGGCAAAATGGCCGCCAAGATGGGTCGATTCTTCTGCTGAATTCAAATTCCACAAACTCACTATTAATTAGAATACTGTGTTGTTGTTTTGTTGCTAGTGACAGGGATGCAGGTGCACGTGGCACATGTTTTGTATCTATGACATCGCGCTAGTGTTACCGCGACGTCCGACCGGGCTTAAGGACTTTGTTTTGTGCTCCCCAAATCCAACATTAGCATCTCTTTCAATCAGGATTGGGGGAGGGGGGGGTTGGATAAGCAGACCATGTCGTACACACTCATTGTTATGTTAGCATTGAACGCACACAACAAAAACCTAGCTAATTGACAAGGGGCGGAGTCCTAGCGTGTTCATCTCCGTGAAAAGCTTCTTGAGGTCGACGGAGAAGCAGAAAAGCCATTTGTTAGGCTTTGGGGGATCAGATCTGAATAGTTTTTTTTTTTTTTTTAATTCACATACTAGCGGGGACCCTGAAGGTGTATGGTGTGATTAAGGGCTAATTCCAGGCTGAAAGGCAGATGTTGGACATCTTTACCACTTAATCCCCTAAAACACACCCAATGAGTGGGCCTGACGGGATTGTTGTACAGTCCATAAACCCAAAGGTTTGTCATGTCATCATGAATACTGCTTCAATGACACAAAATACTCATTTAAAGTTAAATACAACTGAACTGTGATTCTTTGGCGTGCCACTAGATGGAGCTGGCAGAATTACTGTAGTGGCTCATCTTGAATGTCGGTATCACTATAGCTGCGATTGTTTGTTGTTATTGTTTTGGGCAATAATTGAGCTGAGGTTTTAATTGTTTGGAGGCATCTCATGACTTGGTCAGATCTCAAGCTCCATACATGACCCACACAGGCCTTAGGACTTGCTCTAGCCCAACCTAGGAGTCATTGAATTGTCATTTGAGGCCAGGTCAGCGTGCCTTGAGGTGAAAAGATCAATTTTTAGTCTTGCGATTTTCAGGGGTGGCTAGGTCAGGCAGAGGCCGGGACGCAGGTGCCTCAGTACCTGAGGGGCTCCGGGGGACCTGCCCCAACAGACGCAACCCTCGCACGGTATGTCTGATCCCTTTGTAATGCCCCCGTGAAGACGACGTGCTTGTTGAGCCGCCGATATTTTTGTCGCTTCTATTCTGGCTCGTCATGTGAGTGGGAGCGCATCCGTCGGAAAACTAGGTCAAAACCGTCTGTCGTTCCAAAAGCGCACCGCCCCAACCCGCCATCCATCCCACTTTTTTTTTTTTTTTTTTCCCCCTCAGCCGTTGAGAAACGCTCACAGCCAACTCTGGTCTAACCCTTTCCTCTCCAAAGGTGTATTGTGTAATATGGCTTAGTCCCGCGCTGTCCTCTCCACAGGTAGAGCTGCACAAAGAGACCCCCGCCAGACTCGTTTTTCCCACCCCGTCAACGGCGAGCTCCCAAATTCAAAGTGACAACCATTCAGGCTGAGAATATACCTGGGCGCAAGCTGGGAGTCGAGGGAAGTAGGGTTGGCGCATTGTGGGGGGGGGGGGGGCGCTATCTAGGTGTCGCAGGCAAATCCGCTCTTGTTCATCACGTGCGAGGCGGCCTCGTTCATGACGCTTTTGTTATTGGGAGATGGTTAGCATGCTAATTAGCCTGTGCTGGTCGTGCTTCATTTAACAAGAACTGCTGAGATTTATGGCCCCCAAATGACAAAGAAATAAATAAATAAAAAACAAAACTAGACGACAAAATAATGTATGAAAATTAAATGGTTTATTTGATAAAAATTATTAGTTACATTTTCTTTATTGTAAAACAAGAGTCTTTGTATTCCAAAATTGTTTCTTATATTTTTCATTTTGATCTTAATTAAACTGGAAAAAAAATCTCTAATATTTTTTTAAATTTGCTTCCAATCAAAAAATGTAAATATTCTGATACCTTTTTCATTGTAATTTAATATGTATTTTTATTGTATTTTATCTACACACAAAACTACTCGTACGAAGGCTAGCGCGCTATTTCCCCGGTGCTGCCATTTTTATTTTGGTACACCTCCCGGGGCCTCGTTCAATGCGTATGTCGGCGCCAAAGCTCACTCAGCTTTGCTGCTAACGATAAATCATGCAACGTTTCTATAAATATCGCCGATTGAATCGGAGGAGCAAACTCCAATGCGCTCCAAACATTTCCCTCCTCCGTGCACGTGGTTGAGCTTTGCGGAGGAGATCCAATTTAAGGCTCCCAGATTAACATTCCCCGTGCTTGAAAACAGGCACTCGATCGCGGCAATTAGCTATTGATGCGGCCTAAATGCAGCTAACGCCCCCCTGAGATCTTCATCCATTTCATATCACATCCCTGTATTAATCTGGAGAACATTCCTTTTGCTGGTTTTCCGCCATTGTTTGACATGCTCAGTGCTTGCGTCTCGAACTGAATGAATGTGGTGTTCCGACAAAACCACCAAGCCCAAAGTAGACGGAAGCCCGTAGTCTAGACCGGGTTTTGTCCTCACCCTTTAATTTGGCCAAAACCAAAACAAATTGAAGCGATACTTACATTTCCGTAGAAGTCGTTCTGATTTTTCCCAACTTGAAATCAACACGATGGAAACGTGAGCGAGAAAAAAAGCTGCGTTTTTAATCTTTAAAATGTCTAAATGTAGATAAAATTTAACATTATTTTATTATATATGATAGATATATTTCTTGAATATCATTTATGTTCGCAATAAAAGCTCACATGGGAAGCATCAAAATTGTTTGTACCAAGTTAGTGCTCCCTCCCCTTCAAAAAACGTAGAAAAATTACCAGTGGAATCACCGTTTTGAGAAATCGGATTGAGCCTTTTTCATCTGGGGCAGGCACATTTCACACAAATTATCCTCGTTGAGATCATCGCCGCCACAGACAGAACGAGAGCGAGAGAGCGAGCGATGGAAGCGTGATTGGTTTGCTCGGAGCGCACGCGCTTCCTGCCAGCTGGAGGATGACGGGTAATCCATCTCGTGCTGTTGGAGACACTCGGCTGTTAATAGCGCCTTTGTGCTGCCGTGCCGACTCATTCAAGGCGTGCCGTGGAGCGTGACCGCGTTTGACACTACTATGTAGAACTTTTCAATCTGTGGGTTGCGGTCTGGAATGAGTCCCGGAGATACATGGGCGGGAATGCCGCTGACTATTCTGACTGCCTTTTTGTTGCCTAATTTAGCATTTGTAACTCAGCCACCATTCACACCTCGATTTAAAGTATGAATTCATATTGCCGTGTTGTGATAAGAAAGAGTTGCCTGGTGTCGTAAATAATTTTGGATTTTGTTACCATCGCTGTCTAAAATGAGCCCCGTGGCAGTCCGACAAAAAGGCTCATTCACTTTCCACCCTGTGATGTATTTTAGTCCACTCGGGTCCCAGGAAAGGGCATGTTGAGCCGTAAAAGTTAGTCAAATATTGTGTTCCGGCAAATCCGAACCGCTTGGGAGTTTACGACTTGATCCTTCATCCCCTTTGATATGTTTTCCGCTATTTTTCTCCAACTGGCCTCGGCCTTTCGTGTCAGCGCTTCCCTTCAGCGTCAACTCTTTGACTAGCGTGCAGGATTTATGATTAAAATGCAGAGAGAGAGAGAGGAGGGAGATCAGGGGGTGTCTTCACAGATGTAAATTTGTCTCCAGGGCAGGCTTTTCCTGTTATTCGTAGCCTCCTCCACTCGGGGCCCGACGCTCGGCTCCGCTTGTTCCACTCATTGCCCCCCCCCCAAGCCCCCCTCGGCTTGCTGGCGGCAGGGCTTTCTTCTCCATTAATTGGGTTTGGTTACATTAAGCCCCCCGGACCCTGCCAATGGTTGGCTCCCGAGTTAGCCGCGCGCGGCGAGCTGGTGGAGTTCAACCCGCCGCACAAAATGCTAATTGCTTATTTATTTAAGCTTCCTCAGGTTGGTCTCCGCTGGCTTTCAACGAGGGAGGGGAGGAGGGGATGTTCTACTTTTCACCATGTTGTCAAGGCTTTTCTCCCCAAAAAAACCCGGACACTTTTCCACTTCCATATATAGTTCTTGTGGATCCTTGAAAATCTTTAATGGGCATTGAAATCACACAAGTCGAGGCGGCCAGGTTGACAAGGAAAACATTGAATTTGGAGGTTGCTATCGAGCGTTGGCCGGCCCCTCCCAAGTAGAAGTGCTCAACTGTGATTTTCGAAGGGAAATTCATTGTGCGGAACTGAAGCTGGCAAGCGGCCGACTCCTTGCAGGAGCCGTTCCAGAATCTCGCGGCACGGGCAACCACACACTTGGCACAACGGCTTCGTTTGGGGTGGGGAAAGAAATGCTTCATTTCATTCCCTTTCTAGATTCTTTTTTTTTTTCGACAGCGCAAGATTCCAGCCTTTCCGGCAATAGTTACCGAGAATGAATCCGAACACACGTTAATGCGGCGTTGAGTAACTCCCACCCCCCCCTCCCCTCGTCATCTCTCAACACAGCTTTTGTACTCAATTATAGCACTTCTGCTGAGTGGAGCAGGGGGAAGATGTTTTTTTCCTTTTTTTTTTCTTCATAATAATCACTTCCCACTTCTGTAATTTATATGCAATGAGGACTCCTCGCGCCTGCAGCAACAATGGAGTGTGTGCAATGCATGTGAGCTGGTTCATAAACAGCTGGGGAGTTAGCACTGGATGACGGATTTGCGTGCCGCTTGCTTGTTTTGGTTTTGACTGAAAACGAGAAAATGAGTGGCCTCACACACTCATCCATCCCGAAAAAAAAAAAACATAATCGTGGCTGCCTATTTCATTTTCATAACGTCATCTAATGTCATGTTTGCTAGATGGACGTGATTAAATCAAACAAAAAAAATCACGTTTATCGAGCTCATGTGGAAAAAATTGGTTATGTTTTCGTCGTACGGTCGGATCAGCGCCGTAAAACCGAGACCCTGCCTCGCTCTTTTCCTTTGGTTGTTTTTTTTTTTTATCAATTGGCTATTGCGGCTGCAAATATCCATAAATTTGTGTATTGGTCACGGAGGCCTTACCCGTTTTCCTCGGCTGACTTCACCGCAATCGAGCGGACGTTTATTAACAAGCTGACTCAAATCCCATCTGACAAGCCCTAACAACATCGGGCCTCGGTTCTGCGCCGACCCGGCTTGTGTCGCTGTCTTCTTCAACCTGGATGGTTTGAACAAATGTTAGTGAGCCCCCCCAGCTAAAAAGATAACAATCCAGCCACTTCTTATCTTCTTCCCACAGCCCGGTGATTGTCAGTCCAGGCCTTGCCCCTGGTGAGGCCACGTAGCGGTCGCCCTCCTCTTGGGTTAATGGGCCTACTAATAAGCCGAAAATGAGGTCCGGGTTTCCCACGCTGAGGGATTAGCCTGTCACCTTTTTCAAACAACCTCGCTCACCTGAGCGGAGGCAGAAGCATAATTCTTTGACGCAGAGTTCCTGCAAAATTACGGGAAAAAAATCCAGCATTTATTCTCTCTGTTTGAAATCTTTACGACAGCGTTGCCTAAAGATCCAGAGGTTATTTTATTAATCCGTTAGCTTGATGCTACAAATTCAACTTGCAACTTTGTCAAAGTTGTCGCTAATTATCCACAACACCGACATTGAAAATCTGAGCATCTTTTAGTTTTCATGCCAAGGATCTTTCAATAAAACCAGACGAGAGGAATAAGTTTCAGGTCTAAGACTTCACACACGTCCCAAACGTTATTACACACAGGCAGCATGTCTCGTTTTTTTTTTTTTGTTTTTTTTACAACTCTGACACTCCCTCCAAAATCGGAAAACCCTCTGGCTTGACCCCATCCGCCCCATTCCGTGTCGGTGCAGCTTACACAGAAGTGCAAAACAAAGAAAAAGGCGAGAACATTTTCCAAAGGGAGGAGCCGCTCTATTCTCCACCCAGTAAATGAGTGCGGCGCACCAGCAGCGTCATGTGGTCGCCCAACTTGTACAACCGCACGCTAGCAGCATGGTGTTCCCGCTCGGGACGTTCCCAGAAGGTGGGGGGTCTTCGGGTCGAGCCGCCGTGCCAGTCTACGAGGGGTTCTGGGAAATTCCACTCACCCGCTTAGTGTGTGCGAGTGTCGGGATTGGGCGAGCAAGTGCTGGCTAGCCTCGGCCGCTAAACACTTAGGAATGTCGCCTTGGCTCTCCACCGCTAAATCACCACCAAAACAAAGTGAGACGTATAAAAAGAACCTTATTGCCGTACCGTAATAGACCCCGTGCCCCCCAAATTAGTCACCTGGGGTGTCATCGACTTAAGACAAATAAACGCCTCCCTCCAAGAGACTCCTCCTCCTTCCCCTCGAGGTGAGGGGGAAAAAAAACAGGCGCAAAGTGTAATTACTTTCGAGACCAACCGCTGTGCCGTGAGAGATCATCAGGTGTGCCTCGGGGAGATTATTTCATTTAGACCACAAATGATAATGTATCCTGCTCAACACCAAAAAAAAAAAAAAAAATCCTGTGGAGGTGAAGGCTCGGTCCGGCGCAGGTCTGGGCTCCATTTGCGCTGCGTTACATTTAGCGTGTCTAAGCGCTAACATGTGTTCACGGCCGCTGAAGCGTGTAAGCGCTGTTTGCAGAGTGAGAGGAGCCACAATAGAGGAGAGGAAGGGAGGGGAGGGTCCAACCATAACTTTTCAGGGCTTGGCTCGGGTCTATTTGAGGTGTCACAAAGCAGGCTTGTGAGTCAGCGACGATATTAAGACGGCCGACGCGGGCTGCTGATTGCACTCCCTGCTGCAGACGTCTCTCTTTTTTTTCTTCCCAAGCCTCCCCCACCTTCCTCATCCTCTCCCGCCGGCTCTCGCTCTGTAATGAACTCCCCTTATTCACTGGCTAATGACCGCCTTTGATCTCCTGTCTCAAAGACCCCTGGCTTTTGCATCCCCACTCTCCGCCGTACTCCCATTTGACCTTTTTTAGCGACCGTCTAAAAGGCCTCGCGACAAACCTTCTCACGTCACACAGTGATTCCGTCTATTTCCTGTGTCTGTGGATTTCCCCAAATATATTCCCAAAATGTTTGTTTTTCTCCTCTTGCGCAGTCCAACAAAGTTCCCGTGGTGCAGCCGTCGCACGCCGTCCACCCGCTCACCCCGCTGATCACGTACAGCGACGAACACTTTGCTCCGGGATCCCATTCCGGTCATCACCCTCAGGATAGCAAACCACAAGGTACGTTCCCCAACATCGCAAAAAAAACAGAGTTTCGATCACTTTGTGGAAAGTCGCTGTTAAAAAGCCACGGCGGTCAACGAAAGGTCATTTCCTTTCGACACAAAAAGGGCGGGAAAAGTCTCCAATAGACATTTTGCCGAATACCCGTTTCCCTGATTCTACCCTCCAGGAAATTTCCGAGTTGTCTCCGCCCATCTTTTTTTACAGATGGAAAATGACCGGGTTGACTTCAGATCTAGTTTTTGCTGCAAGTAACGAAGAAAAGGAACATAAAAGTCATCCTCGGCTCCTAGCAGGACGTTTTCCAGGTTGAAAGAGAGGCTGGAGGGTGAAGTGGCTATAAATAAACTCGAGTGTACTTTGGCGTCCGCCGTCAACAAACTGTCACATCCGAGCCGTCTTTTACTTTGGTTCCCGCTCCAAACTCATCTGAAGGCGCCCGTGGGACGTCGCGCTGCCCTTTTCCCTCCCTCCCTCCCTCCTCGCGTCTATCTGCAGCAACATCAAGCCCGCCGAGCTGACAGCCGCTCGGCGTCGCAGCGGGCGAGGCCTCCGTCGTGTTTTATTTTCATCTGCCCCCTCACTCACACACACACCTTTTTGTCTCTTCTTTTTCTACTCCTCGCCTTTCTTCTTCCACTTGAAGAGCGGCAGAGCGACGTTGGCGACGATGATGAGGTTCTGAGGAGCGTCTATTAATAAGGCGCAAGCGAGATGAAGGCAGCTGAGACGTCGAAAGAAAACGCTGCTTGCTCCACATATGTCAGAGGCTTCAGAGGCAACCAGCGAGCAGGAAATAGTTTGCGTCGATCAGAGCGCGACAGGAACGTCGTCGTCGCGTCGTACAGTTGAGGAAGTTGGGCGCCGAGCTGGTGACGAGTGCCGAGAGGAGAGCAAACTTCAGATCAGATACGGAAATAAAAATAGATCCAATTAAATAAATAAATACAATTACAAATAAATACAATTACAAATAAATACAATTACAAATAAATAAAATTAGATATAAAGGAAAAGGGACCTTTTTTGATTATTTTCTTTTTTCTTTTTTATTTACTCGCCATAAAACTTTTTTAACGCACCCAACGCACTAAAAACCGATTTGCTCAAGTATGAATCCGTTGCTTCGTCCTTCATGGACGACGACGTCCCGGGCCGCCTCAGCGGGCTCACACTTTGATCTGCTCGTTAATTATGAAGAACAATCACTGATCTTCTCATCGCGGGACGTGCGTGGAAGGGCGGGGCAGAAGGTCACGCAGAGGGCCTTTCATACATTTGCATGGAAACCTCCCCACGTCGTTTTGAAAAATGGAATCATAAAACAGTGACTCTGATTGGAATGGAGATAGTTTGACGGCCAGAAAGGAAATGCCGGGTGTGAATGTGTGAAGCCTGAGGGGGGGGGGGGGGGGGGGTTATTAGTCACCTTCGGGGTGTGAGTGACAAGGTTAACACGCCGTGACTCCCCTCCTCCTCCTCCTATGCCCTCGAGGGGGGTCTCTAAGGAGACTTGGTGGGGGTGGATTAGTGGGCAGGGGGTAGCGCTACACATGCCGTGGATCCAGCGCCGCAACACAAGCTTTGGAAATCTAAGCCCCCCGCTCACACTGCTTCTCTGAGGAGGAAGGGCTCGTCGGACCACAGCGATTGAGGCGGGGAGAAAAGGGCTGCGGCTCCATCAGGGATTAGCGTGCGCTGCTAATCTGCGGGCATTTACCCTCTTTGTGCACCAGTGTGTCTGTGTGGACGCTTTATGGCAGAGTCCATCTTCTTCTCACCTATTTTTTTTTTACCTTCCTCAGCAAAGGTTTTGTTCCATTTTTTACAGCTCCTTCCACCAAGTTCAATTTGGTTTTGCTCAGTCCAGCATGCTGGGCTTTTTTTTCTGTGTTTATCACGAGAATAAATGTGTCGAGTCAACTGGAGTTTTGTTAGCGCCGATTCACAACGGCACAGGTGAAGAACCACGCTCCTCAGACTTTATCGTTTATAGGCGGACTCATCGGCAGTAGCTCCAGACGATTTATGTCAAGAACCACAACAATACTGCAGATGTTTCACTTCCCACTTCAGTTGGATATGTTATTTTTTGTATACTAGATGACCCTAATTATAATTTGTGTCTATTGTTTAGGAATGTCCAGGCATCATGTAGGACCTGACATTTCCAACTTCTACTCGCTGTCTCCAGGAGGAGTGGGACAGCTCACGCCGCCACTGGGATGGTGAGACTTGAATGTGATCCATCAATACATGCATCCATCTAATCTATTCTAGTCCCGTACTTTTAATTGAAACCAAACCTCACTTGGACAGGTTCTCCCACCACATGGTCCCCGGACCGCCGGGTCCTCACGCCACAGGGATCCCCCACCCGGCCATCGTCAACCCCCAGGTCAAACACGAGCCCCTGCACGAAACCGACATCATGCACATGTGAGTAGACCCCCCCCCCCCCCTCTCCTTTCACCGCGGTATCACGTTCAGGTACTCGGCTGGCCTTCCCTTGAAGTGAGCATCTTATCTGTCGGTCTCGGGCCCGTTAAAGGGGCTCCTCGGGGAAGGTGGTGTTGCACTCAGCCAGCACCAAATCCCGGTCCCAGAAGATACGGCAACAGGGCTGATAGCGCCCTGAAGTGGCGATGGATGATAGCCGCATTAGCCACAGCTATGCTTTGAAAGTTTCACCCCAGTGCAACAGCTGAAAAAGAGAGACTCAATGTGTTGTCAGTGGTACTTTAACTTACACCTTGGCCACCAGGGGGCAGTCAATTACATAAACATACGCTGCAGTAATAGTAGTCACTCTTTGCAGAGGATAAAGAATGTTGAGTGTTTTTCTATTTTGTATTTTATTGAATGATTTTGGGGTCACAGGAAGCCACAGCACGAACAGCGAAAGGAGCAGGAGCCCAAAAGACCGCACATCAAGAAGCCGCTCAACGCCTTCATGCTTTACATGAAAGAGATGCGCGCTAACGTGGTGGCCGAATGCACGCTGAAGGAAAGCGCCGCCATCAATCAGATCCTGGGAAGGCGGGTAGGTGGCGCTCGCTCTCTCACGCATTTTATTTTGTACGAAAAAATGAAGGAGATTCAACGAGCATTGTCTCCTTTGTCGCCGAAAACAGTGGCACGCGTTATCTCGGGAAGAGCAGGCTAAGTATTACGAGTTAGCCCGCAAAGAACGACAGCTCCACATGCAGCTCTACCCTGGCTGGTCTGCCCGAGACAACTATGTAAGTACCAACGGTACAGCTCCGCACAGGTGCGTGTATGGGTGTGCGCGCGCATGATTGTGTGTTTGAAGAAAAAAAATAAAAATAAAAGCAGCTGAGTCCCCCAGGTGAATAATCTTAAAGGATTTTCCAAAAATATTTTTGGATCAATTTGATGAGAATTATTTTTATACCAATTTTATATTTTTGACCTCTCCATATTAGGGAAATAGTGATATTTTTCCAAGAAAAAAAGTCTTACATTTTTTCATCAGTTATAATACCACAACAATAGTCATTTGTTTTTGGGAGAAAAGATGTGTATTTTTGTTGAAAAAAACCTCAAGGAAAGTTGAATATGTAAAAAAAGTAAAATAGTCAAAGTTAAAAAAACTGTTTAAAAAAAAAAAAAAAAGGTAACTTTTTTTTTTTAATTGAATTCTTAATCCTGCAAGTGTCTGTGTGAGTGAGAAAGAAAGCGAGCGAGAAAGAGAGCACCAGCCTTTATGAAAAGTGTGGCTCCGGCACTCACGTTCACTCCACCACCGGCCCAAAAAAAGAGAAGAGCAAAAAAAATTCTTAAAAAAAGTGCTTTGTGGTGTTTATCTGCCTCCCCTCGGACATCGACGGCATCCTTCCTCTTTTTCTGCCTCTGCTACCGCACCGCCAAACACAAACGCTTTGACGTGAGACATTTCCTCACCGCTATACGTACGTTATATTGGTTGTCACTTTCGAGTATTCCTCGAGCACCCCCGACCGCGTGTGTGTGCGTGTCCTCTTTGCTGGCAGATTAGCCGGTGAATAAGTGGATTAGCGGGGAACCAAAAGTGCTGCTCATATTTGAGAACCTTAAGGATCTCTACCTATATTCTTCCCTTCTACATCATCCCCCTGGGGTGCTAATAAATCCTCAGCAGCTCTTGGGGAAGAAAACGTGGCGCCTGTCGTCGTCGTTGAGCTTAATGGGAGTGAGCGTTTTTTAATTGAGTTTTAATGATAATGTCGGAAAGACCAGATTGGTCGGCCAGCAAATTGCAGCGCCTGAACTAGCATTCATGCTAACAATTACGCGGAGGGACGATTAAGGTGCGTGTGAGCTTCAGCTAGTTTCTCACCTTGAAAGACGCACTTCAAAAATGAATTTTGAATCATCCCCTTGCTGATCAATAGCCAGTCTTGTTGCCCATTATAAGATCATCCAATCAGAAGGATAAAGAGCTGAACCAATCAGAGGACACCAAAATGTCAACATCATCGAGGCACAGAGTGGCAAATCTAAAAGTTGTTGGTTTAAAAGAAAGAAAAAAATTAATTGTGGGTGTGTATCAACGCCTCCACTGGAGATTCTGAAGATGTTGGGCAAATAATACTTGCATAGCAACACATGGAAGGTGCAATGTGATTGGACAAGAAGGAAATGAAGCGGGTATTCTTTCTCGGCTTGGTCGTTTTGTGGTTGGCGGCGGCGAGCTTTCCGGAGTGTCCGGGGGGGCATGCCGGTGAGATGTCCGGCAGGGGATGAGTGAACATGACAGTCAGCAGCAGCAGCAGAAAGCAGCCAATCAGAGTGGTCTAGTGAGCGTGAGTGCTGGAGCCACACTTTATGCGTTCCTTTGTATATTTTTAGGGGAAGAAGAAGAAGCGGAAGCGGGAGAAGATCCAGGAGTCGGCCGCAGGTGAGTGTCCGCTCGCCCCTCCATATCATCGTTCACATCTTGTCCACGTCACGCCTCCTTTTGGGATTAGTCTGGACGCTTTCTCTGCACGTTTGTTTGTCTGCCTGCTCAATTTTATTTCTCGCTGACCTGGTTTTTGAGACGTCTTCCAAACGTTTTCCCGCTAACACGTCGATGACGGCAACGCCAACGAATGACAACCTCGAGATGCTGCGCTACTCGTTTTCACTACGCTGTTTTATTTTTAAAGGATTGCGTATACCTGCATTGTGTTGTTGCATCCCGCCAAAAAGCCAAAGAAAAAGCAAGTTGAAATTGTCAGCTTGCGTTTAGCTCACGCTGCCTCGAAACCCTCCACTTTTTTTTTTTTTGTTCGCCCCGTCTTAAAAGATGCCATTTTCTGCAGGTACGGGCCAGAGAATGAAAACGGCGTACATCTGAGAAAATGGTAAGACACACCTCCCCACCCGAACATTAGGCCATCAACGTAAGGATGTGAGATAAACTAAACAGACTAATCCTAAAAAAGGCCCATGCCATAGTCATTGTGTCCATTATAATGTGTGTGTACATATCTTGGAGCAGTAATGATGGAATTAGAAAAAAAAAAAAGTATGTGTGGTCATACTTTTTAATTTAATTACCCCCCCCTCACCCCTTCCCAAAAGTTTGCATCATCTTTGCTCCATATGGTCCACATGTGTCGCATCTTTTTTGTCAAGCAGACGTTAAGGAGCTTCTTTTTTTTTCTTTTTTTTTAAATGAGCTGTTCGCCTTAACAAGATTTCCTGTTAGATGGGCAGAACAAAAGGCGAGATGTATTGATTGTGGTCATTCTTTCAAAAAGTGCCACTTGGGCTCAAGAGGGAGGATTATTTGGCAACCTATGTGTTGGTTTGTTTGGAAGCATTTTCTTCCTTCTATTGTGTTCTAAAACTGTAGCCTTGTGATTAGCATGTAACCTGCTTCAGTATTAGTAACAAACGCAAATGCTGAATATTTTCAGCCCAAAAAATGTATTTTAAAAATATATTTTTAAAGAAAACGTTGTATATTTTGGACTTAAGTTTTCGAATTTTAAAAGTTTTAGGTTTGGAGATAAAAAAGAAATGTCCAGGGGGAAATTTGACCCCAATAAAATAAGTTCTCTGCAAGTGTGATGTCATTTTCACTGGACAGAAAGTGGCATCTGTAAAGGTGGTCATTGACCCCATGAATTCAATTTTCGTGAAAAAAAAAACCCTAACTTGTTCAATTGTAAAACACAAAGAAACATTTTGGACCCCCCACTTGCCCCAAGTCAGCTGACTGTCAGGCTCCAGCTGGCCCTAATGAGGACAAGCGCCGTAGAAAATGGCGGGATGGATATTTACCTCCCTGCCGGCATCCTATTATTCCACCCCGAAAAAGCCGGTCACTTGTGACTAATCTGCTCTTACGTCAAAAATGGCACAAAAGGTTTCAACCCCGTCCATCGATTTATGAGCCAGTAGCTCCCCAAATTGGGTTGCTCTCCGCTCAACCCCCCTCCTCCATCTTCTTTGGCCACAGTTGGCTTTCAAAGCGTTAAGACGCCCGTCCGTCTATCCGGGCTCCAATAATTAGCAGCGCCTAGCCGCGGCGGGATGGACACCTTCGTTGATTCTCGGTGACAGCCCTTGACGTAATATGCATAATGCCGAGGATCCTGCCGCAATTCCCCGAGCCCTCAATTTATGCAGATCCCGCAGAGCCGGATTGAGGTTAGCTCCGTTTAGACGCCACCCAAAAAAAAATAAAAAATTGTTGACTTCCCTTGCAGTCCTTCGAGCCTCCGAGATTGTTTTTTGACTTCCTCTTTCCGCTACGGTGATTCAACACAAGATAGCAATTAGAATTATTTTTGTCCAAATATGATCAAATCTCGCATTCTGTGTATGTTTTTTTTTAATAGCCAATTGGATCATTTGTTTCCCCACACAAGACAACAACCAGACTCAATATTTGATATATTCTGTCTGTACGAACCAGAAATGACAGAAGTTGTCTTGTTAGCATTGTTAGCATACAACAAGTTTTGTTAGCATTCCATGTTAGCATCGACCCCAAAACCTCCATATCGGTCGGATGGGCCCGAGCGCAAATTCATGTATAATATCATAAACAATGATGAGATGTCCTCGCGGGATACGCATGTGTTGGTCCCGCTGCACATCTGATATTTGTCCTCCTTCCTTTGAGAGGAAGCGAGCATGAAAAGGAGCTCGTTGTAAAGCCCGGACTGTGTTTGTTGACACGTGGCCTGTTGTTTAGACTGCTCCCCTGCGTGTGTTCGCGCAGAGTCGCAGGCCCATTGTGAAGCGCCCCGCTAAACGCCATGTGGGTCTTTGTCATGTCTCCGGCGCTTCCTGAGTCCGAGTCGCGGGACCTCGGCGAACGCTTATCTGCCGAGGAGGAGGAGGGGGGGGGGGGCATAGCATTGTTATTTTTCATTCAATTTTCTGCTCGCTTAACTTTCTCATTTGGCTGTTACGGCAAACTCCCTCGAAGGGTTTTGACTGCGGACTTGAAGTCTTGCTTAAAGTTGCACATGTACAGTAGAAGAAACGAGCTTTTGAGTCTGCCATCCCTGAAAGTGCTTTCAAGTCTGAAAAAGTTTGGACTCTCTTTCCGGCGCCCCCTTCCCTTTTCCCTCCCTCGGCGTGTTCACTTTCAAGCGGGACCACAGTGAAGGGGACCAGTCATTGTTCAGACTCTTTCAACGTGCCGCCGCAACCCCCCTTCCTCCCTCCCGACACCCCCCAGACGGAGGGTGGGGGGGTCACGGCCAGACTCGAACTGTGCGGGCCCCCCATGGTTGCCGCGTCTGATGTGGCCAGCGCCTCCCATTAGTCGCACCCACACATGCTGGCGGTTTGTGGGCTCACTTTTTTTTACGTTTCAGACCTTCTTGGCCAGCCCTGTGATGGCGCATTATTTTAAAAAAAAATCAATATAAATAAAAGTTAATGGGGACGGACGGAAAGGGCGTCGGTGAAAGTGGCGAGTGTGCAAAACCTCCCCCCTCCTTTTCCTCCAGGTGCCTCTTTTAATGGACCCACTGATTTTTATTCCTCACCGGCGTAACTTTACTCGCCATATGTGCGCCAAGCTCACTGGACGGCTTCTTCGCAAGGTCCTACTGGCCCGTCGAGGGATCGTCACATCAGTGGTGCAAAAAGTCAACTTGGAAGTGCTTCTCCAAAACTTTTGTCCATCTCGTGTATTCTCCCTCCGCTGTGTTATTTGTGGCCTTCCTTCAAAAGACCAATTTGTCCGCCGTGTTTGCCTTCTTAATGGCACCAGAAGAAATAGCCCAGTAAAGGGGGGGGGGGGTAATGGATGCTCAGAGGCGGGCTTTTCCCCGCCGCGGCCTCCTTTGATTGGGCGCGCGGGAGGTTGAAAGCGCCGATTGAGACGTGAGGCCGCGCCAGTTATCTTAACCTCACGCACTTCAAACGCCCGGCGGAGAGCTCGTGTCCCGGCACAGGGATCGCCGTGTGTGCGTGTATGAACAGAGGAGTGCTTCATTTCCTGTGTACCAAAAAAAAAAAAAAAGGCTCGCCGGCATTCCTGAGTGCTAATGCAGGCGGGAGGAGGCGGAGAGGAGGGGTCAAGTTGCTCCTGAATCCTGGTGTTTGTGTCGGCCAGACCTTGTGAAGTGTTGGCCCGTTGCCGACAGCAACACACACACACACTCGTACACTCTGCTTTCCCCAAGCAGGAAGGCCGAATCGTTTCATGTCTGCGGTGTCTGAAAGGGTGGGAGTTTTTTTTTTTTTTTTTTTTGGGCTTTGCTGGGTGGTGCAGGGATGTCAGGATGGGGTTAGGCTGAGAGAACATGTGGTGAAGATGTTTCAAATATGGCTAACAAGAAGATGCTAACTTGAGAACTGATGTCAGTGATTAATATTTCATTTATTTATTTATTTTTATTTGTTTATTGAATTCTGATTTTTTTTTTCCTTCTTGGCGCCTTTGTGTTGCTATGGCAATAAGTGACCACCACTCATGTCTTTCTGTCATTGCAGGAGGAAAACGGAACAACTTCTCCACATGCAAAGCGAAGGCAGCCGCTGCGGGGCCTCTGCTCGAGATGGAGGCCTGCTAAGATTCCATGAAGAGCCTCAGAGGACCAGTACCCCCACCCCCCCTCCGCCTCCCTTAACTACCCCACCTGCCCATCACTTATCACCTGACACCCCCGAAAAGTTCCACCTCACATTCTCCTTGCTGGAAAGACACTGACTGAACACGACAATCACCATCACTCACGTTCTTTCACTCAAAGCGTCCGCGTGTGTGTGTGTGTGTGTGTGTGTGTCACTTCCTGTACACACATCCGCGCACACATAAACACACACCACCTGCACACTCCAACTAAGTTATTGTAAGTTATTTGTTACCTCTTTTGTCAAATTCAGGAGCAAGAAACCTACAGACTATAACAAATAAATGAAAGGTTGAAAAATAGGTAAGCACAAGTATTGGTGATAAATGTTGACTATATTTTTCCATAACTGTAGTTTGAGGCCCTGCTCAATTGGTTCGGGTCGACATTCCGGCGACCATATTGGGGTTCCCGCCCCCTCCGACCAAACGGACCAATCAACTCTTGTAGATTGCACTAAGGAAACAAGGAGGGATCTCGTCTCATCTCATCGCGACACTTTTTTTATTTTAAATTTGTTTTATAAGTTGGACCAGTTGGTTGGCCAAAAGGATCAACCTTTTTTCATTTTCTTTTTTTTTTTTTTTTAATCCTGAGCCCTAGTTTTTAATTTCATGGTGTACATTTTTTTTAATATTGTTTTTTTTATATATATAAATATATATATATAGTGCAAAATATGAACGTAAGCTTTGGAAACACAGGAAAGCCATTTCTTCTCTTGAAAGCTTGTTTTTGTTTTGTTTTTTTCATAATCTTACAATCTAATGCTCTGTGTCTGTGTGGGTGTACTTTTCCTTTTTCTTGGGGGGTTTTTTTTTCAGGCGACATGCGAGAGTGAGGTCTATATTTTATTGATGGACAAACAGACAAATGAAGCAGATATTATATATTTACCCCAGCACTTGGCAGTCTCTTACATTGCAATGGACCTTTATTTTTTTTCCTGGTGGCAAAATAGTGAGCTCTTCAGTTTTTGTTTTGTTTTGTCCCCGCTCCCACCACGCAAACATCTCTGTAATTAATATTTCCTCTATTTTACTATTGCTCCACGATGATGATGACTTTATCCCGTGTTGATATGATTTGGGGTGTCTGTTGTCTTGGAGAAGCACTTTTGCTTCCCAAGTGGTCGTCTTTGAACTGTTTCCACATTTTTCTTTTTTGTTGTTTTTTAAGAAAAATCAATAAAAAGGCACCATTTGCTCATTTGATCACTCGTGTGTTGGAACCAAGGTGTGGTTACAAAAGAGCCTCTTTTGGTGACTGCCTCTGCCTCGCGGACAAATCTTTGTTTACACAATTGAAGTCATAAATAATTTTGTTATACTGTCAAAGTAAAAAGTAGACCTACTGAAATAAAAATGTTAAATTAGCGTTCAAAATATAAAATATGATCACGTTTGGTCGTGATGACCAATATGATGACGTCAGGTCGGACAAAAAGAAGCGCGGTTTTTATTGGACAACACGGTGCCTACGGGGTCGTGAGAGGTCAAATTCCATCCGCTTTATTTAAGATTTCTAGCCAGGCAAGCAAGAAAGATGGCTAAGAGAAAAAAAAGATTATTACCGAACATTTCAAAGTGAGTGGACCGAAGAATTCGCGTCTACAACAACTAAGGTGACTTTAATTCAGCTAGTTTTGCTGGCGCATTAGCAATTGTGAGGACTTGATGTGGCTGATAAACTTCTTGACGACTTCACGGATAAAGAAAGATCCTCAAACGGAACTGTCAGCAAGAACCGTTCACGATCGGGCCATTATGACTGATGAGAACCTCACCGCATATCAACCGGACTACTAAACCATCAGCAAAACGATGAAGCCCCAGAAGTCTCATTAATGGTGAGTTTTTTTTTCTAGACTTCAATATAAAAACGTTATTAAAAAGAATACATTAGTACACTCAAAAATCGTTGGTCTTAATAAAATACATGCATTTAATTGTATTTAGCCAATCGTTGTTTTTTTTAATGGTATGGCTCTCACAGGATTTTTTTTTTTTTTTTTTTTAAATGGGCATTTCTGCCAAAAAGTTTCCCGACCCCTGCCCTAACCCCGGTATGAAACTAGTTTGAAACACCTAACCCTAGTTTGCAACCCAGATCCTAGTTTTAACCCTTTGCACAAACACACTCTCACAAAAAAGTCTTACTAGAGATACAACCGAAACCATGCTTGTATAACATTAAGGCCGGTGTTTAACATAGTAAAATCTTTATTGTTCAAATGTATTTGAAAAACAAGCGATAAGTGACAAAAAAATTCCCTCGATCCATTTTCACGTATGATCGATAGTTCACATGGGGGTAGTGCTGATCTCAGCTCAATCAGGCAAACAAGGCACGGCACATATGATTGAAAGTCACATTATCATTGAAGCAACATTTACGTCTGCATTAGTCTTCTTCAGTTTTTGTCGCCATTCCTGACTACAATTAAGCTACTTGTACTTGTAGAATCCTTCTCCCGTCTTTTTGCCAAACTTGCCCTCTGCGACCAGCTTGTTAAGCAAAGAGCTCGAGGTAAAGAGAGGATTCTTTGAATCCATGGCGCTCCACCCTGATGACAAACAACACAAACCCTTAAAACGCAACTCCAGATTCATCAGTCATCTCACGACAACATTTGAACCCACCGTCTAAAATGAACTTTGCTGTATCTAAGCCCACATAGTCCAGCAACTCAAAGGGTCCCATCGGGTATCCAGCACCGAGCTTCATGGCCACGTCGATGTCTTCTTTGGAGCCGTGACCTGCAATCGTTTGGATGCTATGACATACTAATGTGACATGACATTACCGCTCTAACTCTCAAATCGGGTGGAGCATTGTTTGAACGTGAAGATTCGGGTTCAAAATGATTCTCTGACTTTAAATTAAAAAAAAAAAAAAGGCAAGAGCGGTTTCCTACCTCTCTCATGGAGCCGCACGGCCTCCAACATGTAGGGGACGAGCAGGCGGTTCACGATGAATCCCGGTGTGTCCTGAAGAGGGAGCGTGCTGGATAAGATGATGGCTTAAGAAAAAACGACAACACTCTGTCCTACCTTGCAAGACACGGTCGTTTTGCCCAGCGCTTTGCTGAAGTTCACCAGGGAGTCGAACGTCTCCTGACTCGTGGCAGAAGTTCCGATGACCTGTGAGGTTTGATTTTGTTTAGTTTTTTTGTGGCAGGGAGTCCATAAGGTGAGGAGAATAGACAAGACTCTGTTGTGTCACATTACCTCGACAAGTTTCATCATGGGGACCGGGTTGAAAAAGTGCAGGCCGCCAAAGCGGTCCAGTCGGGAGGTGGCGCTAGCGATGTCACCGATAGGCAGCGACGATGTGTTGCTGGCAAATATGGTGTGCCTGATGAAGAAAGAGGCAAAATGGGGAAATACCAGGGAAAACCTGCATCTGTATAAATTAAATATGGTGGAAAACTTGATTTATTTGACAATTAAAAAATGACATTTAAATAGGACAGATTCTTTAGTAAAGGGGTACAGGATGCTTACGCTGGTGCCGCCTTGTCAAGCACGCTGAAAAGATCCTGTTTGACTTTTAGGTTTTCCACAATGGCCTCCAGCACGAGGTCCGTACTCTGGACGGCGGCGGCGGCATCTGTGGCGGTGGACACGTTGCGCAGAACTTTCTCAATGAACGCCTCACCCGCCTGGAGAGAAAATGTAAGCACCTCTGGTAAACAATTTGCAGCTCTACTATTCCACCATGATCGGGCACTAACCTCGGGCTTGTCTGCATACTTTTTCTTGACCACTCTCTTCAAGCTCGTACCCATATCCTTGACTGCCTTTGTCAAGATGGCCTCTGACATGTCCACCAGCGTCACCTGGTGGCCGGTCGACGCAGCAACCTAACAAACATCCACGTAAGAGTTAGCGGGCAAAGCAGCAGACATGATGCTATTCTATTTTTACTTTCAACAATGGGTGACTTATTTTTATACAGTATTTGTTACCATATTCCATCTCGATAAATGACATTAGTTTTTAATACCACGATCCTAGAGGATGAATTAAGACAACACATCGGACCTAAAGTCCGAAAAGATGGACAACTATTGACTTTGATAGTTAAAGAACAACTACGCGGTGATAAAGCGGGTAGGCGGCGACACCTAGTGGCCATAACTGCAAGTGCAGATAAGTGGAACTCATTATTTTGAACTTGGCACGATTTGTCCACTGAATGACAAATCTTAACATTCCAATGTAAATGTTTAATGAACTTCAGCACGACAACAAATAGTCCAACTTGTGCTTCAATATCCTAGATGTGTTTTTCGTGAGGGCACTACGCTCTCGGTGACACTCGCTTAGCCACCTAGCCGCTCGGCTAACACTCAAAACGTTCATTTTTGGCCCACCTGAGCGATCCCCGCACCCATTTGTCCACCACCGATTATGACAACATGCTTTATGGCCACACTCCTGAGGGCCGATGAAGAGAAAGCTCTGCGAAACTGGTGCCCGAAAAATGCCATGACAGCTGCCTGTGTTGCGGTTCAACTCGCTCCGCAAATCCAGTTGCGGCCGTTAGGGCAAAGGCAGTTCAGTAAACTTGCGTTTCGTGACTGCAGATTCGTCACAAGCAACATGGAAATTGTCGGACTGCAAGACTGTTCAAATCTTCAATAAATAGCTGGTATTTTTTTTATTTACTATTTTTTATCGTCTACTAGGGATTAGAACCCGTGACGCAAAATTATAAACTACCCGAGAAACTTGATCGTTTAACCGCTATGCTACATAACAATTAGTCAGAACAAGGCAAATAACATTATTTGAAAGAAAAAGTAATTTATCCAGCGAGGGTACGAGTTGATCTCGTGCCTAGTGTGTATACACGCCCATGTTAACGTGCCATTCGGAATGAGTGGGGAAAGTTTTTGCTGGAAATTTGTGAATTTTTGGAATGAAAAAAATGGAAGCCGAATATTTGAAATATGTTGAAATTGGAATGGGGTGAATCGGATGAATGATGTGATAGCACGTCAGAGAATGAGAAGAACAAAGAAGCTGAATAATGTAGTGATTTTCTCTTGACAACATATTCAATAAAAAATGCATGAACATATTTAATTAAAAAAAACAATTAAGTACCTCGATGTGTCGTGTCATTCATTTCGTGTTATTTTAAGAGTTTTTTCCGACTCTAGTGCCATCTACTGGCTCAGGTGGGACACTGAATCACTTCATCCCAAACGCCACTTTAAAATCTTTCATTGTTTTCTTTTTTAATTCCCAGCAGGCTTTTTAAAGTTGGAGCGTGGCTGGTAAGACGTTGCGTTAGATTTCTCAGCTTGCGTCACCTGTTTGCGCCAAATAGCCAGAGGCGCCCAGACCATGGGTGAGCTCCAGTTGCCAACACAACGTCGGGGTGACGTTGTGCGTCTGGCCACCCCTCCTTCGCGCACTGGACCGGACCAACCAATAGACTACCAAATTCACCCTGTTTTTATTCTCACGACCTGCTGAGAAAATTCTAGTTTCCAATCCATGCTTTGATTTGAGGCTGCTGCGACTTGGTACTCCCAATCAAGGTATGAACTGCAATTTTTGTGTGTCCCATGTGAGATTTATTTTTCATAGCATATTCTTTTCCTAAAATACTTATTTACTTTGTGGAAATTGTGTTTTTTTTTTTTTTTTGTAAAATGATCTGGTCATCAACAATAACGGCAAATTAAAGAGGAAACAAACAAACGTTGTGCAAACATTTAGAAGGTTTGCATTTATTTCTGTAAATTACGTGACTCGTTTCGAGAAAAAAAAAATCCACTACCAAGGAATCTAGAATGGTTTGATTTATTTTATTTTATTCAGAAAATGCTAAAAATTTCATAATGCTCATTTCCTATTGGGTGTTAACAGTATGCATACTTTCTTCACATACAACAAATATGCCGTGTATATTATTTGGCCGCGGGTGCAATTTATAATATAGCAACATTAATGATGCGGTGTAATAATACAACAGTTTTCTTGCCAATTCTAAATTTTGAAAAGTGAGTAGCTGAATGCTAAATTTACCTTCTCCCCAAGATGAACTCAAGTGGCCCATTCGCCAGCCCCCTGTGGTACCAGTACCAAATGTGCGCCGTGGCCCCGTACGGCTTTGTCTTCTACTACGGTGTAAAGGTGTTCAACTTGGTCGTGGGCACCCCCTGCAACGGGCTGGTCATTTGGCAGATCGCCGCTAAGAAGAGCGACGCGTGCACCTCGGACGTGTTCATCATCAGCCTGGCCGTTCTGGATGCCTACTTCTGCCTCATGGTGCCCACCGAGCTGCTCAACTCTCTGCTCCTGGACGACGCGCGCATCTGGTACCTGCAAAGATTCTCGTACGGCGTTAAGGACCTAGGGGTGCTCTTCTTGGTGAGTTTGATGTCACGCTATTGTATAGTTGTCAAACTCAAGGCCCGGGGGCTGAATACGGCCCGCAAATACAAATTGACATCACGGTTAGGAGGAAGCAATTTTCGAATCGCAGAGGCCGTCCGTATTCGTTAAGTCGCTATAGGCTTTATTTTTCCAAGTTACATCATGTCAATAATTCCGGTGCTTACGTGTAGTCGGTATTTTTACATATTGTTTCCTGACACGTGAATATTTGAAATGATTTGCATCATTGTTATAATCTGATTTATGGTGCAGTGATTTATGCCCAGATGATTGGTTGAATTCATGTGAAGCTGATGTGATGAACATTTAAAAAAAATATGGCCCTCATGCCGGGGATTTTGAAACGTTCGCAAGCAACAAATGAATCTGTATTACAATGAACAATATCTTTTTTAGGTGTGTGTTTGTGTGGATCGCCACATGGCGGTGGTCCACCCCGTGTTATTCGCCAGCAACCAGAACAACAAGATTCGCACTGGGATTTCGGTGGCCACTTGGGCCGTCATCATGCCGTACGCCCTGGCTAAATGCATCCTGGGCTCAAGGAGCGTCAACGGCGTCTTCAGCTGCGTGGTACTCTTTGCGTTTGCCGTCATGGTGCTGTGCAACATCTCCGTCATCTGGGTGCTGCGGCGCTCCGTCGCCGGCAAGGAGGTCATGCACCCGGCCAAGAAGAGGGCCCTGAAAATGGTGCTCACTGTCCTGGCTATCATCGTCGTCAACTACCTGCCTCCCGTGCTGATGCCCTTTGCGTCTTACTATTCCCTGATGGAGTTCACCTGCCAGATCCGAATTAGCGTGTACTCCATCATGGACTTGAGCTGCAGCGTGGAGCCGCTCCTCTATATCACCAAGATGGAGTGCGTGGGAGGTCGGGGGTGTGGCTGCTGCGTTGCGAGGACGCCACACTGCATCAATGTCTGATACCGCCTCCAACGGAATCTTTGTTTACCCCTCATATTTTTTTTAAAACCATTTTTATTTTCAATAAGTCACCAACAAAGTTGTGACAACCTCATTATTGTAGAGCTCTACTATAAGGTCATCTTGGCATACATCTCCTCCAAACTTTCCAAGGACGCTTCGGGTCCGTCTTCCGAGGTGACGTAACCAGGATACGAGGACACGCACTGCGGAGGCGCCGGCTGCACGCTGTGATTTCCATCCCCGGCAGACGGCAGCTGAAGCAGCGGAATCAACTTTGCGTGTGCATAATTAATCTCAAAGCCCTCGAAGATGAGACCCACGCCCCATGCCCCCAATCCCTTCTCCAGGAGATGCGACACCTTGCGGGCGGCCAGCACCAGCCCCTCGTAGTCGCTCTCCCTCAGCCGGAATATGGCTGAGGGCAGAGGACGGCGTGGCACGAGCACAGTGAAGCCGGGCGCGTTGGGAAACGGGGTGAGGAAAGAAACATGGGCCTCGTCTTCCCACACTCGCCACTGCGGCTCCTCGCCCCGCACGATGCGAGAGAAAGGACCAGGATGGGACTGGTCGTCGCCCAGGAACGTCAGGTTGGGCGGTGCGTCCGGGTTGGGGAGTTTGGCACGGATCCTGGCCAGTATCTCATCCAGACGAGCCTGGCTCCAGCGAGGCGCCGTCTTGGAGGTGCAGTAGCCCGGATCGTAGGAGTGGTGATCCTCCTCGCCTGCCTGGTGAGGATGCCACTGTGCAGCCAGGCCGTGCAACGGGATGACACGTATCTAGAAGATTAAAAAACACAAGTAACACACCGTAATAACGTTTTTCATATGTGGAACCTCTCCTCAGCTATTCAATGAATACCGGACTAATTGTGCAGTTTCCAAAAGATCCAAAGCTGCCACTAGATGCCATCAAATCCGAAACAAATTTGTGTTTAAATAGCGTTCATGTTTCTCACCTGTAGTAGTTTATAATAAAGACATTGGTCAAGGAAGTGCACACCTGAGCAGGTCTGTCAACATGGGGTCTGGTGACCAGGGCACAGCGATGCACCCGGAGTTTGTCGCAGAGCAGCTGGGCCACCGCCCTGCTCCCCAGCATCCAGGACAAATACTCAGCCTCCTCCAGGTGAAAGATGCTGCCCGCCTTTGTTCCAGGCACGCGGCGCTCCAATATTACCGAGCCAGGGGTCCACGGTCGAGGGTGAAGGTAGGCCACCAGGCGCTCCGACTCCCAGACAACATGGCGATGGGGACTGGTAGACATTCTGTTGAATCAGGAGGGGAGAGAGTGTTTTTGCCATTTTAGGGTCTCCATTTTAGAGTCTACACGCCCCCGTTTTTAAATATAGATATCAAATCAAGATCCCTCATTTCGGTAAAAATAAAAAAAAAAGCATAAAAATAGATTGCAGATATCGGGAAGCCATGTTTTTTGTTTACTTTCGTACTGAAGGACATTTATGACTGCTTTTGAAGCGTTTCCTTAAATACTAATACTTTTAGCAGAACCACGGCAAACTTCATATTTCTTTTCCGAATGGTAATATAAAGATATTAGTTGTGTTGTGGTCCTGTCGGAACTTGATTGTGTATGTTATTGAAGCTCAATAAAAAAATAATTTAAAAAAAGGCCCAGCGCTTAATGATGACGTCAGAAAACAGTAGTCGACACACGACTAACCTTTTAGATTTTACCTAAAACAGTATGAACAAAACTTTAAACAACTTTAAACAAACATACCGTGTAATGATCAACCTCACAAACAGCATGCAGGTGGAAAACCCTCCGACTCAAACTGACCTGATTTTAGGCTCGTGACGGAGTGTCGCGTGAAAGGCATAAAGAGAAACAATCACGCGACAGCAAAGCCAGATTCGTCATATTTTTTTTCTTCCTCAAATGAGAAGTGAAAGTGGCACGTTTCATTTTCAAGTTACAAAAAAAAGAAAAGAAAAAATAATCTTCAATATTATACCGCCCAGAGCCTAACTCTACTCTGGGTCTGATTTCAGCCAGTATCGCCCCCTGGAGGCAGAGAGAACAGGAACGTGACGTACAGAACTATGATTTAATAACCGGTCAATACAATCGATATTTTTTCCTCTAAATATTAGGCATCGTACCGGAATTTGTTGTCATTGATCAAAGTCCAATGGTCTTGCAAATTGGATCGTTAATCTCCTACTTTTTTTTTTTTTTTTTAATAACAACAGCTACGTATGTGTCCATAAAAATCTCTTTGCAGTCTGTGACGTAATCAATGCGTATGGTGCTCCCACTTTAATACAACAGTTCGGTCATATTGCTGGCATCAATTGATTTAGCTTGTACCATAGCAGAGCCATATGCAATGCAATAACTGAACAAATAATGGCATTACAATAATTTCCTTCCAGAATAATCTTTCAAATGTTTCAAAGTCAATTTAGACAAATAGGTTTGAGCAGTATAAGTCAATTGTCAACACCGTAATTATTACGGCGTAATAGCAGTCCTAAAATGTCACAAAAATTGGCTAATTAAAGTACTGTTTGAATGATTTTTTTAAAAGAAAACAATCAGGTATTAAAAACAGTAATGAAGCTATAGTAGTAATTATTTCATTATATTGAAGATAACATGGAAACTTTATTTTTAAACAAGATTATTCAGAAAAATGAGCACTTGTAATGTGCAATGGCTGTTGCACGTAATCATTCCGTGCGGCAGGTGTCGCTACTAAATTCATATAGTGGAAGAACCCACATCCGGTCTCGACGCCAAGTCCTCCATGTTGTCATTGGAGCTTTGCTGAGGTTGTTGAATAATATCGGATAAATAAACGACAATGTCTGGCTACACTCCGGACGAGAAGCTCCGCTTGGAGCAGCTCACTAAGCTCCGAAGGCAGTGGCTGAAGGACCAGGAACTCAGCCCCAGGGAGCCCGTCGTACAAGCGAAACCACCCGGCGCAATCACCAAGTTCTGGACAGGTTTTCTGGAGCCCAAGAGCCTGTGGAGGCTTTACGTGAGTGATGCTAATAACAGCTAGCAGCGATTAGCACACGCTTAGCCTTCAATTATAGTCAGATATTTGTGCATTTTGTCACTCATGGAAAACAGAGGAGAAACGTCAACTAGTGGAACAGTGTAAAATTGCCAGCTTTAAGCATGACTGCTCATGATATTTTTTGTCACCGCCTATTCCAGTGCTTATTAAAAATAGTTTTTATGTACATGACATTTTTCTCATTTCAGACATACAAAGCCTACAAAGGGGGCGTTTTCACATTAACACGTTTGTTGATTCCTGCTTGGGTCGTCCACTACTACGTCAAATATCATGTTGCTGTAAGTTGAAGCTACTATTAAATATCACATCTTATAATACATACGTTGAGGAGTGAAAGGGTGCATTGAACGTTTACGTCGGGAGTTCGAGATGTAAAAGTCTCTTTGCAATCATTTCTAGAAGAAGAAAACAAAGATGTCAAAACGTGCTGCTTCAAAGTGTTTATTGCCATTCCTAGTGGGAGTTTACTGTAATGAAAAATGTAATAGGTTGGCTACCAAAACTTGCAGTTATAATCCTTTAAGGAGTGGATATGAACACAAATGGTGCAGCAACTTCTTTAGACATAGAATTTGATAATACAACTGTCCTTATGCCCTGCCATGTGAATGTTTTTGTAAAGAAAACTGCTTTTATGAAGCACAAAATAATCGATGTTCCTGGATGGTGCTGTAAGAGATTAATGGCATTTGTATTCACTTCAATGGGGAACATTTCAAAAGATACGAGAAGTTTTGAATTACTTGGAAGGTCACAGAGAAAAAAAATAGTATGTAACCTTAAATATTTTTCCTGGACAGAAAAGACCATATGGCATTGTGGAATTGAAACCCAAGCTTTTCCCGGTAAGTATCAATTTATTTACACACTATACATCTATCTTGAAAAGTATGCTTTTATTGTGTTTCACCTCTGTGGTGTTTTGTTGGACATAATGACAAAACTGAGAAAAGTAATTTAAGATTTGTATGTATACTTCTGGCCTTATGCTAGTCCTTTTTTTTTTTTCTTAAAAGTAGCATTTGTATTGTGTTGTTACAAAGTTTTTAAGGGGAACTTTGTTCCTTGTGTGTGCCAGCGCTAGTCAAATTGTGGTATTCCGTTAAATGTTGCATCAGTGTTATATGAATTGAACAAAATAATTTACCATTCTTCTGCAATCTCAGGGTGCCATCATGTTGGGCAATATCACCCTCTGCTGGGATGCAAATGAGGACAGGAAATATAGATTTATTAGTTTGGGCCTAATGTAAATCCCCTCTTGATGGAATAAAATCTATGTGTATCTTTTTTGTTTAGGGTGACACTATTCTGGAGACAGGCCAAGTTGTGCCGGAACTCCCCGAGAGCCACGACCATCATCATTGACCCATTGAATTTTAGAAATGTCTGTTTGTAAAAACTGTGAATATGCCAATTAAAATATAGATAAAGTCATATGTATGAGTCTTTTTCTAAATGTTAAATGTGTGCTTGATTAAAAATCAACCTATGTGTACTTGTCAAAGTAGTACTAATGCAATGTACGTTTTTATCTTTATTCCATTATTTTTCTTTAAAAGAAATGTTAAGTCAAGATTATTAATATGGTTCAAGTTTCAAAGGGCTTCACATGGTCAAAATGTTAATTTTATAGCATTTTTTGTGGCTAAAATTTAGTCCCGTTCTAAAGTAACAGTACTCTTGAGTACATTTTTTTCTCAAATCAAACGTGGTTTTATTTTCTTAAAACGGAAGTTTTCTCTTATTGTGAAAGTCGGAAGTTCACGACAGATCACGAGCGACAACACTGTAACATTAAAGGAATGACGGCACTCCGGCACGCTTCTCATCTGGTGAAGAGTGTTGGTGTTTGTCAAATGCAGCTGTTTCTCTCTTATTTTAAGAGACAGGGGGAGGCTACCGCTCGTTAAGTTACCGGAGTGATTAAAAATCCGAGGTAAATATTTTTTTATGTCAAACTTAACTACTCAAAAACAGCCGAGCCAGCTCGTTAGCATTAGCAATAACCTAGCTCAAGTTGATAGCCGGCTGGCCCACTAGCTGAACAAGTACTATCTAGTGTAAACCACAAAACAATCTCATCTCTAGATAGCTTAGAGGTATCAAGGCTACCTCAAATTTATTGTTTGATGAAGCGTTATATTTCGAATCAACTTGTAAATTGTCCAAGCAATAGGAAAGGAAGCAGCCGATTAGTGCTAGCCACGTAATATCTTATATATATGTATATGTGTGTGTATAGATAGATGGATAGATACGAAACACACCAAAATTGCATTAAAAGCATAGACCACAGGACAGATATTATATTATGTTTTATTATATTATTCATTTTTTAACAACTTATGGTGACAGCTGAGGAAACCATGTTTGAGCCCTTTATAGATCAGGGAATTTAAAATATGGAGTTAAGTGATTGTGATAGACCACAATGCATTAGTCGGTGTGTTTGCTTCAAAATAGGAAAAACGTTTCTACTGGTCTGACATAGTCACGATCCAAAACTTCTTACGCCATGTCATGGAGGGTAAAGCACAAGTTGTTTTTGTAGCAGGTTAGGACCTCTTTTGTGCAAAGTTATCGCTATGCATGGGAGAAAAAAAAACTTTATTTAAGCACACTCACAGTAAAGTGGAACACTCCCTGAAACCAAAGAGGAAGTGGCAATATATTCAATATAAATGACCAATGAACTGAATGTCTTAATCTTAGTGGTACTTGGTTTTTGTTCCAGACCATGTCTGCAATCAAGCTTGCCCTGCAGCAGAACCAGAAGAGGGACAAGAGGAAAACCACAGAAGCCAAGGCGGCCGAAGTGTCTCCGGACTCAAAGTGTCCCATCTGCTTGGATGTCTTTAACAACATTGCCTACCTGGATATCTGCCTGCACAAATTCTGTTTTCGCTGCATCCACGAGTGGTCCAAGAACAAGGCTGAATGTCCCTTATGCAAGCAGCCATTTAATTCCATTTATCACAGCATCAAATCGGAGCAAGACTTCAAACAGTACGACTTGAAGCCGGTTACTAATGGATCATTTGGGATGTTTGGCGGTGTACGCTTTAGATACCGTACCACTGTTACCGGGGTACGGCGACAGCAGTGGGGAAGGACTTCTCCTCCTCCAGACAACGGCGTATTGTTTGAATCGACAGTCGATCCTCCGGAGCAGCAGCAGACGCGTTACATCCGGCGCATGATGATGAGGATGGCAGCCAAAAGGAAAGCAGCGAGTGAAGGCCGCACGTTGCACAATATCAGAGAGCTCGAAATGGTCAACTTCCGGCGGGAACTTTACCGACAAGGGTTGAGAGTCCGCACTGTGCGCGACGGCGGGCGTTCCCGAGACACCTCGGCCGAGTTCTATCGCAAGAACCCCGCCTGCTTGCACAGACTTATCCCTTGGCTAAAAAGAGAGCTTGTGGTGCTATACGGTGCACACGGCTCCCTGGTTAACATCGTCCAGCACATCATCATGTCACGCATCACCCGCGTGGACTTGGAAGACAGAGCCATCCAAGAAGAGCTCTGGCCGTTTCTGCAGGCCCGCACTGAGCACTTCCTGCACGAATTCATCAGCTTCGCAAAGTCCCCGTTCAACATGGAAGCCTACGACCAACATGCCATGTACGACGGCTCGGCCCACTCCTCCAATTCGGACATCAGCTCCAACTCGTCTGTCATAGCTCTTTCCGAGGATGAGGGCTTGGACTTGGAGCCGCCTAGAACCCCCGGTTACAGCACGTCTAGTCTGAGCCGCTCCCTGTGGGATGACGAAACGCCAGGGCCGTCGTATTCCACCACGGCGGAGCAGAGTGGAACGGGAAGGGAGTCTGTTCACGATTCCGACTCGGACAGCAGCGTAGAGGAGGAAGCGCGCGAAATTCCCACTTCTCCGCCGCAGCAAGTCGATGAGTGTTTGTCTTCGGAAAGTGACGACTGTGTCATCGTAGGTTTTATTAAGCCGAGGACCCAAAGAACGCCCGAGCTGGTGCAGCTCTCCTCCGACGAGTACTGGAGCGACGACGCTAAAGAAGCGCCACCCCTGCCCCAGCACATTCGCTTCGACAGCAACAGTCCGTCATGCTCGCCGAGGAGCGAGCCCGTCGACATAGGCTACCGCCGACACCTTGGTACCAAAGAAAAATTCTGCACTCTAAAGTCGAAAGTATGCAAGGCGTCGAGTGAGTCCGAGAGAAAAGACAGAGGCGGTTCCGAGCGATCCAGCCGTAAACGCGACTGGAAGGACAGAAAGCACAAGAGTGGAAGGTCAAGCGCCAAGCCACGACGCCGCAGTCCATCGAACTGCCGCTCCAGAGACAGAGACTATTACTGCCCCAATCGCAGGGACGAGAAATACGACCGTCAACTCCGAAGGAAAGAGAGCGACATCTCCCATCAGGCGAGCAGAAGACCTTCCGAACGACGCTATCGCTCCAGGAGTCGCAGCAGTGAACCGAGGCGGCGGGACGGGCAGAAGTCCAGGTCGAGCTCGCCGAGACGGTCTCACCTGGAAAAGCCCGCCGGCAAGAGGAAATACAAAACCAGACACCTTGACGACCCCTCGTCCCCCAAAGACGACGACCACGCAACAGAGGAGAAAGAGGAAAGGAGTCTGAGTGTCCGCAGCAAACGACACAAGAAGAAGAAGAAGAAACACAAGAAGAAGAGCCGGCGGCACACGAGCAGCGAGAAACATTCGCCGACTCCGATCACCATCGAGAGCGGCAGTGATCGTAGCGGTGACACACGGGCCGCAACGTCCAGCAAGGACCTCCGCTCCATGGACGATGCGGCACATGAGCCAATTAAGAATTTTTGTGGCTTCAGCTTATAGCGACAACTATGTCCCCGCCTGCAGTATTTTGAATGGTATAGTAGCCGCTCGCCGCTATGCGATACCGGCTGGGTTGGCTTCACCAGACGCAAAATTCTCCTTTACGTCATCATACGGAAGAGTGGAACTGATAAATATTCTCGACCGCCAAATATGTTTGACCGTACTCGTAGGCTAAATGTCTACAATCTTTTTTCAATTTTTCCTATAACGCCAAAAAGGCCTGACACAAATGTAGGCCAAATGTGAGGGGAAAAAATGTAACTGGTCAAGTCATGAGCATGAGTTATGTTCCTACAACCAGAATTTGGACATTTCTATGTGCCATCGTCTGAATTCCGTTAACTCCTTAGGGTAGTTATAATCGCATTGAATATTTGTAAGAAAAATACTTTTCTGTCGTAATTATTCGAAAACATTGTAATGAATTCTTTTCACATCTGGACCGTCCAAAACTTTTATTTTCAAGTGCCGCTGTGGGAAGGGTAATGTTCTTGAACTCCTTTTAATAATGGCTTATTTCTAAACCATTCTCAGGGATCAGTTTCTTTTGCAATGGTTTTATTAAAACTTGTTTTTAACCTTTTTTTCCAATATTGGCCCTGGAAGAACTTCATTTGTCCAGTATCCACATACACAAGAGCTAATAATTTGAGGTTGTTGGTTTTTTTTTTTTTACATAATATATTCTATTACAATGTATCAATTATTTATTGCACTTTGAAATGGAAAAAAAAGATCACTTGTAAAGGCAATATAGCACACAGCTCCGGTGTGGGTGTTCAGCTGGGCCCAAGGTCATCACGAGCTACGCGACTGGCTGGAAGGACCGTTCGGATATGGTCTGCACTGTGCAGGCACCATGAGTTCGGTTCCCGCATATAACTGTAAGCGTGTGTGTGAGAGAAAAAAAACAGTACGGCGACGGGCCGGCAAAGATTGTGCTTGGCGGAAATGGGATTGTAGTTCAAACTGACCATTTTGAGCTTTTACTTTGAAAGGCATGTTTAAACCAGGAAGAGAAATGTCGCTTGCCACGTGAAGTACTGCGGAAGCTTCAACTTGCTGCCTTCGTAATTCGCTTTCATAATCATTATTATTGAACAATCACGCGATGTCTTCTTTGCTACCTGTAAAGGTAAAAAGAAAAAGTCATTTAATTTCTCTATGTTTGAGTAGACACCGCGTGCTCAAACGTGCTAACGGAGCAGTAGGCGGCATAGCCAAACCCAAGTTGTCATCAGACTGGTGGCTGGGACAAGCTCACGTGGTTTGGTTTCATTTTCGCGAAATCGTGCTTCTCATTCTAATCGCAAAAGCAATATTACCTGTCGTTGTTAGCATTCATACCAGGACGCCTCTTTTTAACGTTATTGCCACGTTAGTTTTCCAAAGTAAAAGTATCCCAAGCAACAGAACTGAGTGTAATGTCTGACAAGTGAATCTGTTGTTTACTTTTTTTTTTTTTTTTTACTTGTAGATTGGAATAATCGGCGGTTCGGGCCTTGACGATCCTGATATACTGGAGGGAAGAACCGAACGTTATGTTGACACGCCGTACGGAAAGGTTCGTCGCATGCTCGACATGACATTTAGCCATCTGTTTCTATTTTTCTTCTCGTTTACTCCATCAATGTTGTTTCGTTGACAGCCATCCGATGCCTTGATACTAGGAAAAATAAAAAATGTTGAATGTGTCCTCCTCGCAAGGTAAGAACATTTTGTTTAAAATAATTGTATAATAGCAACAATAGCTCTCATTTTCCTCCAAGGATGAATATAGAATCGCTCAGTTCATCCGTCTACCTAATTTCGATAAATAAAATACAATAGCACCATCTAGTGACTTGGATTTGAACTTTCAGTCATCGTCTCATTTATATCACTAGAGGAATTTTTAACTCGGGATTTTTCATCTCGTACTGCTAAAAATGATTGGCTTTATTCAAAAAGTATACGTAGAAGTACGTTAGTTAAGTAAAAAAAAATTGTCCCGAGAATTGTCATTTCTCTTGAAACTAAACAACCTCCCAGGCCCCCCAAAAAAGGCTGATTTGGTCCCATACTAAATGTTGATGGTCGTTTCAGACATGGAAGACAACACACCATCATGCCATCTAACATCAACTACCAGGCCAACATCTGGGCGCTGAAGGAAGAGGGCTGCACACATCTCCTGGTCACCACGGCGTGCGGATCCCTGCGAGAGGAGATCCAACCTGGCGACATCGTCATCATCGATCAATTCATCGACCGGTAAGTTAGGGGTGGGCATGTTAAATCAAGCAGGTGAGTTGTGTTCGTTCGTGAGCTGAGATTGGTCGTGACGCGATTTGGGGCATATCTGGGCAATTTCTGATTGTTCTATTTATTTAATTAGAGCAACAGGGGGGAGACAGTAAATAATCACTCTGTAATAATTCAAACGTGTTCCCCCCCACATCTCAGTTACATGATTCATGTTTCCATGTGATTTAAAAAAAAAAAAAACCCCTCATCTTGTTACAATTTTTTTTTCAAAGTTGTTTACGATCCACTTGAGTTCTATCGGCGTCACACTTGCCTGATACTTTTTGTGTGAACAATGAAGATTAATAAAAAAAATTTAAACAATGTGACTTCCCACCTCAAGCGAGATGACAAATGCCAGGAACTTAGCTAAGGAGGAATTTGTCTAAACATTGAGAACTTTTCTCCCGTCTCATCTCACGTTTCTCATATGACTTGTGAAAAGTTCAGTCATTACATTCTTTTTTTTTCCTCTCTTTTCTTTTTTTTTTTTACAGACTAGCCAGTGCATTGAACTTTTTGTTTTAGTTAAGTTTATTTACATAGCCCTTAATCACAAACAGTGATTGACATGACACTGAATAAGATTTATTAGTCTTATGCAAAGTGTATTTTAATTCCTAATAATTTTAATACAAGATTTCATCGTGTGTACGTGTAATGCAGAAACAGATTTCAGAGATGCTTCAAATGTGTCTTAATCTTTTTTTTGCCTTTTTTTTTGTCAGTTAAAATTCTTTTTTTTTTTTACAATGACGCACAACATGCTGCTTCAGTTATGTTATGATTTTTAAAAAATCTTTCAAACTGTTACATCCACGGATTCCTCCCCATTCCAAAAACATTCTCGTTAGGCTCAGTGAAGCTGTAAATATGTTATAACAAGGTACAATACTGTAAATATGTTTTTAGAACACATTAATTTTTTATTTTATTTAAAAAAAAAAAAAAAATCCGCGATCTACTGAAGCCGGGATAAATGAACCGCGATGTAGCGAGGGATTACTGTAACAATTAAGGTGAACCAATAAAATATGTATGTATTTTTAGGACCAGCAAGAGAGCGCAGACGCTTTACGACGGTCAGCCGACCAGTCCTCCAGGCGTGTGTCACATTCCCATGGCTGAGCCTTTCTGCAACAAGACCAGAGAGGTGAGCACCCAAAAGTCACGAGTGACACAAATTCCCCTCTTGCTTACTCACGCTGAACAAGTACAAATCAACATTGCAATTATTATTGTAATCTGATTTTATCTTACTGATTTATGTTGGGCTAGAGGTGCAAAAATTAATCCATTCTTCGACATTGGATCCATTACGCAACTAACAGATCATAATTTTTGAGCAGACTAATTATCTTTGTGAGGGATTGAAATATTTATAAAGAGTTAATTGTGATTCATTATGATTAAATTATTTAATTAATTTGACATATTAATATCTTATTTTTGAATAAAGGGAAGGGAATGGAAAGATGTTTTTTTTTTTTCCCCAATTCATCAATGAATTGACAACCTAGGGGGAAAAATACTCCGATCACTTTTCCAAATTGTTCAGCCCTTACTGCTTACTCGCAGTTGCTCGTGGAGGTGGCGCGAAGTCTTGGCATCAAGTGCCACGTGAGGGGCACCATGCTCAGCATCGAGGGGCCCCGCTTCTCGTCGCGGGCTGAGAGCCTGATGTTTCGCCAGTGGGGCGCCGACGTCATCAACATGACCACGGTGCCCGAGGTGGTCCTTGCCAAGGAGGCGGGTTTGTGCTACGCCAGCATTGCCATGGCGACGGACTACGACTGCTGGAAGGAGCACGAGGAGGCGGTAACTCTGTTTTTCTGGCTTGTTTTCGTTCCTCATGGTTGATGTTGCTGCTCCAGGCGTCATAGAGCTACTTTTTGTACAACGTTGTATCAGATTAGTTGAAAGCACTTCCATATTTAGGAAATTATTCAAAGTACTCCCTTGTTTTGTTTTTTTCTCCCAAAGCAAAAAACGTGATCTTAGTTATGTTTGCCAAACGTTTCCCTGTTAAGTAGTTTTTCAAGGTAGATTTAGTACATTTAGTATTTTCTTTTATAGGAAACTGGAATAGTGAAACAAGATCAGTAAAATAACATTGCAATGCAAAAAAAAAAAAATCTGAATAAACATTGCAATAATACTACAATCATATTTTACATTATGATGAAAAAATTAAGCGATTGTAGTTAACGTCGTTTTTGAAATGTCTCTCGTTATGCCAGTCACGAAACATACAAAGTTGAAGTAAATTTGGTGAGCTTCATTCACTTTTGTGGGAAATAATGCTTTGCCATCCTCGTCCTAAGGACCCAAGTTAACGTGAGCTTGATGGGTTTCAAACTTGCCACCGTCCTGTGGGATCTAGAGGCAATCCTCAACTGTCTGGCTGATGTGTGAACTACTTGCAAACCTTCGCCGCTCGTCGTCAGGCTCCTCCGTGAATACCGAGGGAACAATTTCCATCCATGACTCTTACCTCAATTCACCCTTCGCCGCTTTTGAGCCGCACGCTCATTGGCTCGGCTGCATTCTGTTTGCCAGGATGAGGACAGTGAAGCCGATGAGTCACTGTGAGTCAAACAACCTCTGGCAGGGCTCACTCCGGAGGCTGGCAGCTGAGCAGCCCACCGGGGAGGGTGAGGAAGGGGGGTCAGGAAGTAGTTGTAAAGCTGGGGCGGGCGGAAGGATGTGGCAGGCGCTCCGTAACAGAACAGGAAAGAGGTCGGCGGCAGGAACTTCGGAAGCGGAACGGGATCGGATCAATGTTATCGCTGACCCGGGGTTCACTCGGAAGCTGCTGCTGCACTGCACGCCTCCGTGCCAATCGTCATCATCGGTCTCATAAAACGAATCACACTCGAACTCTATTTGCGCTCTCGCAAGTCGGAAGTTGAACATATATATAATACTGAAGCAGCGGAACCAGAACTGACATATCTGTTATTCAGACACTTGTGATTTGTAAAAAGAGATTGTGTAATACTGCGAATGCTGCAATTACAAGTCGCATGACTTTTGCGTTGCAGGTCTGTGTGGACAACGTGATGAAGACCATGAAAGAGAACGCCAACAAAGCCAGCAGCCTCCTGCTGACCGTCATTCCTCAGATCAGCCAGGTGGACTGGAGCCAGAGCAGAACCTTGTTGAAGGTAAGGCGCTTGCGTGACAAATAATAATTAAAAAAAAGAAAAAAAAACTTTTTGAACTGTGCTTATCGAATGTATGTATCAAATGAAAGTTCCACACGTGTAGCTGGTCCGTGCATACTTAGTGCAAAGCATGAGCTTGAGTTTTAGTCGTTTTTTTTTTTTTTTTAATATATATATATATAAATGTTTTATGTATTCTTCTGCCTTTGTGTTATGGTGATAATGATTTTCATGCTCTGCTGCAGGCCATGGCCCAGTCGTCAGTGATGTTGCCCAAACATTGAACCCCAAAAAAAGGAAAGGAAAAGCCAAGCTTGCCATCTTAAGCGAATCGAACTAGTTTGTGGTTTTGTATCGCCACAAGTTAAGGACTGCTCCCAGTTTGACGTTAATCGGACATTTTCACTAGATATTATTTTATTTTTGGATGTTTTACATGTGTATGATGTCTACATTTTTATATGGGTTTGTTTTTAATAGACAGATTGAAGTTGAAGCTTTTTTTTAGATGGAGCTTTCCCCGCTTCTGAAATTGAATCCTTACTAAATCTGTGTCGATGCATTAAAAAAAAAAAATCTGTTCACCAATAGTGCACAAACAGTCTACAGTACTTTCAAGTAGCCCCATTAATTACGGTTGTATGTCCTTTAGGCCTTTAAAAGATGCTTTGTGAATCAGTTATTATTATTATTATCATTAGGTGCTGATATGCAAATACAATACTGCATGCCAAAGCCGTGTTATTAATTTATTGAGCAACATGTCTAAGTTTGAAGCAATAGAAATTTTACTTGAGACATTTAGAAAATAGTTACCAAAATTGGCAGTACAGAAAATGGATGGATCGCACCCTTGCATTTTATCATCGATGACATGACAGACATTTCTTTCAAAAAGGACAAGAGAGGAAAAAAAAACAGGTTTGGAATTCGTTTTTATTTCTTACGTGCTGATTTGGTATACTGTACACAAACAGGCATGCCTTAAATTGCACAAAAAATAGGAAAATGTGAATGATAACCAAAAGGTGGTCAGAAGGTGTTATAAATTGTGCAAAACGTGCATTTTTTCCTGCATTAAGTGTGGACACCATTTTTCTAAACCTGACTTAAGTGAAAAACTCATCTCGTTTTAAATGGCAAAGAAAATAAGCAACGTGGGAGAAAATGAATAGTTGATCTTTTTCTATTCAAATATAAAGCTCTGTTGAGACAGTGTTTTTAAGTGCATCATCCACATAAACATCAGTTATAGACTACATTAGTGAGATAAGTCCATTTAATTATTTATAAAGTTAATAAATAACGTTTTTTTTTTGTTTTTTTTTTAAAGTCCTACTGATAGTACCAGCCTTTGTTCCTAACCATAATACAGATTTTGCTCCAAAAAACTTTAATAAATAAATTCAATATCTCAATTCCTTAAAAATAATAATAATGATGATAATAATTTAAAAAAAAACAGTCCTTCACAGAGATTTCAGAAAGGCCACGACGTCCTCGTGGCCGTCTCTCCGAGCCACATCCACGGGCCGACAGTTGGAGTGATCCCTGGCCTGCGGAGAGGCAGCGAAGCGGACCAAAAGCCGCGCGGTGTCGCTGAAGCCAGTCCGGGCCGCGTCGTGCAGCGGTGTGCTCCCGGTACTTGAGTCGGCTACGTTTGGGTCGCCACCACCTTCCAGCAGCAGGTGGGCCACAGGCGTGCTCCCCATCATCATCACCTTTGCAGGTAGAAACAGAAAAAAATTGTCTGCTTTATAAACCTTACTGGACTTTTTCATTCGGCTCTATATAATATTTAATTTTCATCGAGTCAATTATGAATACTCTCATTCATTTGAATAAAGTCGAATGTTTAAAAAAAAATCCGAAACACTTAAATACATTTTCCTTAATCAAATAAATCAAAAAATGTATTTCTAAATCAACATTTATTTGTAGAGCATTTACAAATGATACATACAACTCAGTTGGGTATTTTTTATTTCACTGATTTGAGTTTGAAGAAAAAGATGTGGTGGCTGCCTGCGTCTTTCCCTTACCTGCAGCGCGGTGTAACCCAGCCGATTGGCCCCGTTGACGTCGGCCCCTGCCTGGAGGAGTCGCTTCACCTCGGCCGTGTTCCCCGTGGCAGCCGCGGATGTCAGCTCATCCTCCAGAACCATCGTCGTCGTCTTTGTCGTCTCCCCAGGTTGACAGGTACTCAACGATAGTGGACAAAATATCTTGACAATCCACGCGTGTTGCTGTTATTTATATTGTCATTGTCCTTTCGGTGCGCGTGCGTAAAGTGAAGGAGTCAAGTCGACGTAAATACAGTAATGTGTCCAGGCTTGTCTCAGTGCTTGAATGGATGATGTCATAGCCCTAGTTGCCGCTGTCTTGCGCATGCGCATTCCCTTTGTTTTGCTTCCGTACTGACAGCCGCGTGTCAACCCAAGTCAGACCCGTACTCATTATGCTTTCGATTCCCATTGTAAACAATAAAAATGGTCGTACAAACGTGGTTCCAATCTTGTAACCACATGTTAAGCGGTTTTAGTCGTGTCATGTGAGTTGTCGTGGAGCGGCAGGAGTCCCTCAACTTGATCGACACAAAGCAGTAATATTCGCTGAATAGATAATATAATATAATATAATATAATATAATATAATATAATATAATATAATATAATATAATATAATATAATATAATATAATATAATATAATATAATTCAATATCAATATAAATACAGTGAGAGCACAAAGAGTAACGCGAGGAGGAATGAAAAGAAGGTGACGATAACAAAGTCATCACGTGGCCTTCCCTTATCAGATAAAACCAGTTGTAAACTAAACAAGCGAATTAACGCCATTTGCAAGGTAATCCAGCAGGAATGTGCATACGTCTTTGATTTAATAGGTCAGCACTTTGCCCTGATTGGCATTATGCGTCAGAGGCCAGTATTGACGAGCCGGGATTTAATGCAGAATTCTGCAACAACCATAATGCAACATGTGACAACAATAACAATTTATGGCTTAGTGCCCTCTGAGGATTTGTTATTGCTAAGAAGATTATAATACAAAACTGAATTGTACAAAACTAGTGGATTGAAAGCACCTTCTCACCAGACAATGAAATAGTTGGAATTGTTGTGTGCGCCCATGTTATGGGAAGACAATGTCATCTGTGTTGAAGACAATAGCCTATAGCCAAGCCAAGTGAAGGCAATTTGCACCGTGGGCACAGTTGCTGATTTTCAATTCTGCCTGTTTATTGAACGAGACAACCAGTTAAACACAAAGAAACTAAATAGGGACATTGTCAAGGAGCTGCTGTTGGCCACATTTCACACCAAGAGCCTCACACAGACTAAACAGCTAAATTGCGTCATCTCGCTAGCTAAAGGCACACTGTCATACTGATCAGATAATCCCCTAGTAAATTGAAGTGGCAAGATTAGCTATCGTAAAATCATCAACAAAAAATAGCCTTATGGGCAAGCGTGCAAAATAAATTAGAAGCAGAAAAAAAAGTTTAACCCAATGCAGAATGGTAAACCTGGAACCCGCAAAGTAATGTGTGTGTCTACTGTATTTGGTAAGTCTGTGACTCATATGTGTAAGTTGTGTCAATACCGTTTATATATCTGAGGTCCTATGAGCAGACATGTGTGGAATGCAAACTTGTCTTGAGGCTTCACAGCCTACAGCCACGGATGTTGAGCGTGGGTGGAGGTGCACTGTTCTGGAAGTCCCCTCCAGGAGTGTTTGTCTGTTAGGCGTGTTTGTGTGTGTGTAATGTTAGTGGTCACATGCTTTTTTTTTTTTTCTAATATTCAGTTTGAGTTAGAAAATAGTCTGATGGAGAATTGTAAAGTGGCATCTTATGAGTACGCTCGTAATGTGTGTGTGTGTGTGTGTGTGTGTGTGTGTGTGTGTGTGTGTGTCGGAAGGACACAAGACCACAGATTGCTTGTATCCGGACGCAGGCAGAGCGCAAAACCGTAGGCGTGAGGAAGGATGGCCTTCTCTTCCGAGTAATAAATGTCAGAGTGGCCAGCGCCCACACAGTCAGCGGTGACCACGTCTGTCACGTCACCACACACTTGAACTAAAGACGCAAAACCGAACCCACTAGTGTTTGCATTGGCTTACTCAGCGCACGTTAGCATCAATCATATTTCAGCCGTTAAGTGAACCGGATCAAAACATACAATGTAGCTTGTGTTGTTTTTTTTCTGCAGACTGAAACTGCCATAAAAAAACGTCTTTACGTAGCTCCAGTGTGCGTGGTTAATGATTAACCGTCTCGCCACGCAGTTTAAACAGGTGGCTTTGTGAAGGGATCACAACGTAAATGAAAAATGTCATGGGGGCAAAATGTGTGACTTGACAGATGTGACAGCCGTGGATTCTTTAGCAAACTGGTTAGAATGTTCGCCTCACAGTTTGGAGGGTGCAGGTTCGATTCCACCTCCGGCCCTCCCCGTGTGGAGTTTGCTTGTTCTCCCCGTGCCTGCGTGGGTTTTCTCTAGCCACTCCGGTTTCCTCCCAAGTTCTAAAAACGCGCTTGATCGGGCCGACTGAGCACTCCAAATTGTAGTTGTGAGCGCGAGTAGTTGTTTGTCTCTGCGTGGCCTGCGATTGGCTGGTAAAAGGTACAGAGTATCCCCGATGACTGCTGGGATAGGCTCTAGCACGCCTGCCACATATAGAAAATGGATGGATGGGTACAATCGCAGACAAACAGCATCGACCCCAAGTTTAGGAACAACAGGTCATGAAATTCTATCTTTTATTGCTAGAGGTTTTCCACCACCCCTTAAATTATGTTAATTTGTGCAAAAATCTTTCAAATTAATACATTTTGTATCATAAATAACTACTATTTGAACAGGGACTTTTTATATCTAAGTGTTTAGAACAAAAGTTTTATATTTTGGGCAAAGATAAAAAAAAAAAAAAAAAGCTCCATCATTTTATGTTGTCTGGATAACGTTCCACCACGCCAGGACAAGAAACAATATAACAACTCAGCTAAGACTTTATGTAACTTTAAAATGATGACCTTAGCTGGATCTTTGAGCACGTTAAACGGTTTCGCCTCTAGGGGGCACTGTATGAACGTCTCAAGTCCATTTGCCCAGTCCTGCAGCTCACCAGCGTGCATGTTTCTAGCTTCCACTTTAACCGACTGGAATGTAGCATCACTGCTCTAATTAGAAAGATAACAACACTTGCAAAGGTAGCACGTGGAAGTCAGATGGGGGGCGGGGGGGTGATGGAGTGATCAGTCATAAGACTCATAACCTCCCTTCCCTCACATCAACACCATCCCTTCAGGCTATATGAGACATCAGGGGAAACTGGAAGAGTGATGAAGTCACTGGCCCATGTAATGGAACCATAGCGGTACACTCGCACGCATGCGCACATACGGTTAAAATATATGCGACTGCTGTGCATTTTGATTTGTGGGGGTTTCTCGAGCCACTTTGAACTATGACAAACCACTGCAAAATGTTATAAATTCCAATTTTTTAAAGTGAAATAGTGGAGAAGAGAGACACAGGCAGGGCAGAAGCTCACTGACAGCGGGCAGTAAAGAGAAGTCCTCTTGGACCAGGAACAGATACATGAAACGGGTACTGAAGATCCATCAAAGATGAGTTTCATGAGCCGGTTTGAATGCAAATTCTTAAAAGCGTCTTCCCCATTTACAAGAGGGTGTGCACACTTGTGCAACCACATTTTACTTTCCTTCTTGAAAACCTTTTTCCTACCCAATTGAATTGTACAGGTTGAAAGTTACATTAATAGTATAAAAGTTGATATAATTTACATTGGCGTTATTTTTGTACAAAAACTTGCACAAGGGTGTGTCGACTTTTTAAATCCTTTGCAAATGGCATGCTTGAACGTGACCGCATTGCCCCTTGTAAAGCAGGATGATAATTTGCTTGTTTACAAGTTGCGCAACAGCTGCCACCCTGCAAAATCGCCTCTTATCGTTGGCCTGTGTAACTTAAATCACTAGAATTCATCCTCCCTGGGTGGGAGCGCTGAGCCTTGATGACATCATCATTTTTCCATCCTCTGATTGGCTGGTTGAAGCAAAACTTGTTGCAGCCAACTTGGACTGTAGCAAAGCACCATTGTAGCCATCTGCATTGCGTAATCAGCATCTCAGGTGAGTATGATATATTTTATTTCAACGTTCCATGTTGGTATAAAGCATATGGTTTAAAATTGATACTCGGTATAACTGTCACTTGATTCCAAGCCATTTGTCTCAGGGATGCGTGGCAATATTTCATAAATCATTTTTAGCGCCTCATTTGATCCCCCCCCCCTCATCACGGTCATGTATGACCCCTCGCCACTAGATGGCACTGCGCTCGCAGCCATGGCAGCAACTCCCCCCCCCCCCCCCTCCTCCTCAGCACACACTAACCTTATTCCCTATCTATCTAATTACACATTAGAGCTGTAATATGCCATTCCACATCCATGGGTCTCAGATGAATGGTCCCCCCCGCTCTCCGTCGCTCCTCTCATCTGCCGCCTTCTATCCTTCCTCTTTTACCTCCTTCCACCCCTCCCTCCATCTTGTTCCGGCCAGCTTCCCTCAATTACTGTCACAGGCGGCCCACAACATTTCATCGGGAGGGCCGGGCGGACGGGGTGAAGCCGAGGGAGGAGAGACGCTTGTGATGAGAGGAGGAGACATAGCAAGAGTTTGTATTTACAGGTGCGTGAGCATGATGGCCGTGATGTAGACACCAACACTTCCTGTGAAGAAAACTACTGAACTTGTTGTTTTCGGTCATGTTTTTTTCTTTTGTTCTAAAAACAAGTTACTCGTTACCAGCCCATTTTAACCTCTCTTCATTGAAAACATGCAAACTCCACACAGGGAAAGATTTAAAAGCAGAACTTCCTCTGATGTGCAAACCATCACTGCTTATTTTCCAGAGCCTAGATTATCCATCCGTCCGTCCGTCCGTCCGTCCGTTCATCCATCCATCCATCCATCCATCCATCCATCCATCCATCCATCCATCCATCCATCCATCCATCCATCCATAATTTATACAAAAGAAGTGCTTTGCCAAGGAATTATATATCGAAGTGAGCTGGGGCCCTTCATCTAGAAAAATCTTTTGCTGCTGTTTTTTGTAATCTTGTAACAAAGAATCTAGGTTGAAGTGAATTGAAGAGCATTAATTAGACAAATGTAGTGCTTTGATGCTGCTTTACAACCAGGGAACTTTGTCAAAGTGACCTGAGCTGCTTAACTTAGACAAAAGTAGTGCTTGGATGCCACCTTGTGACATTTTGCTGCCATTGAACTATGTCAGTGAATTGAGGAGCTTTGTGGTGCCTTTTGGAGGGCACCACTTACTTTAGTCTCACTTTTTGCAGCATGACGTTGTGTGTGTGTGTGTGTGTGTGTGTGTGTGTGTGTGTGTGTGTGTATGTGTGGGGTCAGGTCAGGTCAGGTCACAGCAATTCTCCCATCCGTCTGATATCTTCATTACAAGCTCGCGGGCTGGCGTGCTTCATTAAGAAGCCCTTTCACGCCACCCACGCCTGCAAAATACTTCACACATAAAATCTCTCATTTCCTGTCTGGCTGAGTGTAATTGAATCATTTGACAGGAGGGAGATAAGAATCATTCATTCTCTGAGGTGTCCTCGCCAGGCCGTCGTTTTATTATGTATGCGTGTAAGCTTGACGTGATATTTGCAATATTGGAATTGCATGATATTTAGATTTTTTTTTTTTTTTTTTACAGCTGGTATCCCAGCAGCAGCAACAGCAGCACCAGCAGCAGGTGCTTGTATGCAGAGGGACCTTCATAAACGCGCCGCACGCCACCTGCAGCTGCACATGCATGAAGACAAGACAAGGTGACGATTAGCGATTTAGCACGCGCAGTATTTAGCTCCGAGAAATAGAATGGATCGCCTCAAAAGTCGAACGCAATCCGATCGGCGACGCTGAAATTGATTGATTTTCCAAAAGAACTTCAAAGGGCTTTGTCTTTACTGCAATTTGTTCAATTAGATGACAATGACCCACATACTATACTGCCCCCTGGTGGCCAACGCAGGTATAGCTGAAAGCGCCAAATAACAAATTATGCCACACAGTTGGAATTGTTTTGTGTCATTAGTGTTGTTTATAAACTAGAATAATTTTGAGTTATACATATTTTTATTAAAACACACACAGGGCGTCCGCCTCGCAGTTCAGAAGGCGCGGGTTCGATTCCACCTCCATTGACGAATTGTATTGATGATTAGTTGTTGAGAGTTGGGGGGAAAAAAGTCTTTTATTGTTACCAACCAGACTAAAACCTGTAAGGAGGAAAAAAGGCGTCCGGCGAAGGCGAGTTAGATGATCAGCTCGACAGGCTGCTCCATCAGGGCAGCTGTAGGTTAAGTGCCTCGCTTGATGATGACGCTTTCTCACTCTCAGTGCCGTGTCTGAATGGACCCCCCATCCCCAATCCCCCCCGCACCCCCGTAGTGACATCACAGCTACGCACTCATTTGTCTTTCCGCACCGTTTTGCTTCACGCCTCCTCAATGGGCCGGAATTTTTTTTTTTTTTTTGGGTCAAACCCTTTCCCTTGAGAATTGGCACCATTTTTCTATGTGTGCGTTGTTCTTGCATACACTTTTATTATTTACTATTATTTCACGATCAAAGTGAAAAAAATATATAAAATAAAAAATATCAATAAATAAATTCAATCAATAAAAAACGACCAAAAAAATGAATACATTAACTGTTGCTGACTGAGTGGTGGTTGGTTTAAATGGATCAAATTTCATGTGGGGACATTTCTGTAGAGGTCATGTATTGTCCGTGTTGTCCTAACAAGATCCTCTCTACCTGCTCCTCCTGCAGGGAGGTTCCAAAGAGCATTTTGGGGTGTGGTGAAAAGATGTGCGGCATTAATTGAATAGTGCTGCGGGGGTCCCGAGTCCCTAATTAGGCACAAGGGGCTGTGACATCGCCGACACGGGAACAAGAGATCTTGGGAAGACACGCAAGCGGGGAGTTGAAGGACGACCACGGGGGAAAAACCTTGCACGGTAACACATCCCAAGGCCTTTGAGAGGCTATTGTGAGCACACACGCGCACGCACACGCACGCACGCGCACGCACGGGGTGTGGAAAGCGGATAACGCGAGATGGCTCTCCAGCAGCCGCCTCCTCCTTCCAGCTCATTGACTAATGTCACGGCAGACTGAGATTGTGCGGTGGGGGTGTTTGGGGGGGGGGGGGGGGGTTGCGCCATCCCGTGAAATAAAAGGAGTGACGTCTGTGCGCGGCCCACGTCAAGGGGGGGGGGGGGAATAAACACCTTGCTAAGCCCGTCAGGCTGCAGCACCGCCGCTTGCGCAAACACGACGTGAAATCGCCTCGCCTTCACGCCGCCGCCGCCGCCGCCGTCGTATTCTGCCGCTGCCAAAATAGCTGTCTGCGCGCCATATTGCGGCTTAGCGCGTCCGCACGTTAAAACGTGTCCAAGTGAAAGACGCCGTGCCAGCAGAGTGCAGGGCGACGTTCACAATTTCCCCACTGGGAAATGACGACGAGCCAAAATTCGGGAAAGAGACGTAACTACAGTTTGCAATCTAGAAATGACATTAGCGCAATCTGATTGGATCCTATTGTCGGAATATGAAATAAAAGGAGTGCTTTGGTTCAATAATGATTGGAAAAGACTCATTTAGCTCACTGGTGAAAAGCCGCTGTGGGTGCATTTATTCAAGTTCCATGTACTTTGAAACCCTAACGCAAAATTAAAACCTGCCTCTTTGATTAAAACCCTATTTTGGAACCCTACCCTTGCATCACAACCCTTCGCTTGTCTCCCAACTTGCAGGTTGTGGGTTCAATCCTCATCCCTGGTGACCATGTCAAAGTGTCCATGAGCAAGACACTGAACCCTAAATTCTATTCTATTCCAAAACATGATTTAAAACCTTAAGCTTTGTTTGAAACCCAAATTTGGAACCCTAAATCTCGTTCCAATCTCTGCGACAGAAACAAGGAATAGCCAAAATGACATGAAAAATGACAGCTCCTGACAAAAAGGCCCAAGAGTCAATGGAAAGCCGTAACCCTGCAAAGTGCCGCGTTGCAGACACACCACATGCAGACATGTCCGAGGCTGAAGGTTTCGGCCCGCTCGCCCCCCAACCGTGCGGCCCTCTCTTACCTCCTCTGGGCCTCATTATGAGTTGGAGAAAGCTCCCCCACGCCCCCCCCTCCCCTACCCCGAATGGCACCAGGGTGGAAATAAACGAGTCAGGTGCTAAATGTGAACGTGGATTAGTTTCTATGCCAACGGCGAGAGAACGCACGCACGCGGTGCCTGCAAGACACTTGTTTTTGTCCCCCCACCCCACCATCACCACCCCGCCCGCATCCCTTTCCTCTCCCTTCCTCTTCTCTCCATCAGCAGGGAAGATAAGGCCAGGCGCCGTGGCTGGTATTAAACCTTATCTCTCCAGCTGGGGCGAAGGCCTGCCGGATTTGACTGCACGGGCGCTCCGGCTCACCTCCAACGCTCCTTGTTTTAATGGCCGCCCATTAGCGCGGCGCGGCGCCAGGCGGCTCGGTTTTATCTGTTTTTTTTTTTTTTTCATCCGCCGCCAAATTCTGCATCTGAACGCCTGCAGATGCGAGCGCGCCTCTATTGATTTGTCGATTTTGACGTTTTTTTTTTTGTGTCTCCACAAGCTATGAGTGGAATTCTCTTTGAGTGATGCTTGTGAAGCTAGACTGGGTAAATTCCTATTCCTCATCAGATTGATACCAATCCCACTATTTGACAGAAGAAAATCCTGATAAGCAATTAATCAACCAATTAGTTAAAATAAAATTGTAATGAATAAAATAACTTGCAGGTAGAATTTTTTTATTGTTTAATAATTCTTTATTTTTTTGCATTTGTTCTATAGGGGGAGTTTTTAATTTTGAAAAAAATATTTTTACGATGAGAAAAAAGCTTTAAAAAACAAGTGGAGTAGATACAAATACCTAACTTTGGCGCCATCTTGTGGCATTCATAGGAAAGTATGGAAAGACTCCAAAAAAGGCATATAGGAAAATGCTTCATTGAATAGTGGAGAACGGGTAAAAATATGAATGGATGAATAGTTAATTGAAATCGAAGCCATTTTAGCGTTCTGCTCTATATCGAGGTTGATCATTGGTTGCCCCCACCCGAGCCACACACGCACCGACCCCATACCGACATGATATCCAGATGGGGTCCCCGGGTAGCGAGGGGGGGTTAAGGTGAAAACAATAACAAGGGCGGCAGGGGCAGGCGGGGGAGCGTTACGTCCTCGGTGTCAGCCCGTGTGTTCGTTGACAGTGCCCCCCCCCCCATCTCACTCCAGTCTTGCCCCCCCCCCCCACCCCCTTTCCACCCCCAAAGAGCGCCGGCAGCCTCACAAAGACAGACAGCTCGAATTAATCCCATGAGGGCAGCGCGTGACAGTTTGGCAGAGCGGAGAATTGAAAGGGAGGAGGGACGCCGAGCGGCGAGGAGGCGCGAGCATTTGTCAAATCATAATTAAATGATGAATCACTATTCCGTTATTGACGACGCGGGCCGCACCGAGCACGAAAACAAAAAGTTGCAAATGGAGGACCGAACGGCCACCAGCAATTTAGCCAAAGAAAAGGCAGATTTTAAAAAGGCTTTTGTTTTCAGCATTCAAAATGTTTTTGTCATATGACAAACACGACCAAGATCTTATTTTGTGAGCTTTTATTTAAAAAACAAAAAAGATTTAAACGATCAAATGAATGCCTTTACTTACCAGTGTAATGTTTTAATGAACAACAAAAACGACTACTGTATTCTAGCATATTGAAGTGAATAAAAAAAGGTGTGCTTTGAGGGGGCGTGGCCTAGTGAGTGAAATCAGAAGCTAGAGTTTGGTTAGTTTGTCTAGTGAACCTCAACTCATCAAGTACCACTGGACACCCCCCTCCAAGATATTCATCAACCCCCCCCCCCCCCCCTCCACACTCATCCATTTTGTATAAATACTGTCAAAACGACATCAGGTCGCACATTAATTAAGAGTATCGACGAAGCATCAGGCAGCAGTGCTGGTTCAGCAGAGCTCACATTATAAGGGAAAGGTTAAGTGCCCCGTCGACATTTAATTTCCGGCCGTCATCCCTCGATCTCTGCCACGGCTCTTCTCCTTCGTCTTCCTCTTTCTCTCTCTTCATCCATTTCTGCTCCCCTACAATCCCCCCCCCCCCCTTCATTCTTGTCTTCCTTGCTCCCTGCATAAACACTCGAATCATAATTCTATGGGATTTTAGAGCGAGAGCTGAGCTGCAAGTTGGCCTCTCATTGGTTCTTTGATACGCACACACATGCACGCACGCACACACACACACACGCACACACACACGCACGCACTGTCATTTAGCAGCATCCTCCCCGGCAGCCACGCTTCTGCAAGATGGATGCCCTCTCGCACGCATTTATCCGCCAGCGCCACGGTGCTTTATTATCTAATTTTGACAGCGCGTTCCCGCCCACCGCGCCGTCGTACCGCCGCTGACGTCGCCTCCAGGGACCTTCTGGGCGAGGCCCCCGCTGAACTCAATCGCAAAGTGCTAAACGTTAGTGTTGGCTCGTGAGTGAACAGTTCGTTCAAAAGAACGGATTTCTTTCAGTGAACGACAGTGAACGAATCACTTCCTAAAGTGATTCGTTCTTTTTGTAGTTCATATGACTTCAACCAGTAGGTGTCGGTAATGCGCATTGAAGCTCATTAAAACCTGTTAAAACTTGTCTGGTGTTTTATTCCTTGTTTTTATTTTTTTGGGCATGAAAACAAAAATCTGACATTTGGTTAACTGCTTTATATGACAATATGTATGTGTTTTACGTTGTGTAATATGTGTTGGTGTCCGCCAAAATAAAGAGCAAGTAGTCAAATTCACATCCTTGACACATACAAAAATGCATAAAGTTATTAGGTACACCTAAAAATGGTGGTGTACCTAATGGAGTGTCCGTGTGACGTCACAGATCAACCAGCCAATCAGGAGGTGGGGGTGAGGGCAGGTGTGGCACTTTTCACTTTCAGCTTAGCATTGATCATGATATTTCCCTAATAAAGTGGCCTGTGATTAGGTCAGTGCTTCTCAAATAGTGGGGCTATTCCTGGGGGGGCGCGTGTGACCCTGGGGAACAGGCTTTTTTTTTGGCAGTACTAGAATAAAGTGTAATTGCGCGTTTACTACAGCAGGGGGCAGTGGCGCTCTCATTTTTACTTCTGTCACGTTTGCGACAGTGCAACATTTTACGACTTACAAGACAAGTTAGGATAGTCACGGTGGGGAGGGGGGGCGCGAATAGTTTTCTTCTTGCTAGGGGGGGGCGTAACAGAAAATAATTGAGAAGCACTGGGTTAAATAAAGGTTAACCTAAAAAAAAAAAAAAAAAAAAGAAAGTGAACCCTGAACTTTGAACCCGTGGTGACCCCGCGGTGACCCCGTGGTGACCCCGTGGTGACCCCTGGGTGACCTTTGAACCCTGAACTTTCAACTCTAGTTAAAAATCGAAAATGTGCACATGACCCCGTGAACTTTGAACCGACCTTTGACCCCTGGGTGAACTTTGAACCGTAAACTTTGACCTTTGACCCCTAGCTAATTACGTTTTTGTTTTTTTTTAAACCGGCATAGCAGAACGATCCATGGTCTTCAGATGCCGCGCTGTCGCCATCTCCTGGTCAGTTAGTGAAATGCTTTTGCTGATGTTTTTTTTTCTCTCAATTAAAACAAATCAATTAGCCAGTTGGTTTTCTTTATTTAATATCTATTATCAGTCAAAACCAAATTGTGAATCAGTCACCTAGGCCAGGGGTGGGCAAACTTTTTGACTCGCAGGCCGAACTGGGTTCTAAATTTGGACCGGAGGGCCGAACCAGGAGCAGATGGACGTAGGCTTTGTGTGAAGTCATATAAGCGACCTGCAAAGGTCATTGCATAAAAGATTTTGGCCTTTAGTAGGTAGTAAAGCATGGATATTCCAAACAAGTTTTTTGAAAACAAATGCATTTATTAACAGCATTAAATAATAATAATAATAATAATTCACAAAAAAACTGCTATCAGTGATTCTCATAAAATACGACACTGTTATTATGAATAACAGTCTCCATCACTTCAGTGCCTGCAGGTGAGATTAATGAAAGATGTTTATCTTATGAGATTGATTGATTGATTGAATATTTATTGATCCCCAGGGGTGGGGAAATTCAGGCCCCGGCAGTATTCATACCACAGAGTGGGTATACAAAAGACACAGGCTGCCACACAACGGCGCCACAAAGAAAGCCAGAAAGTGCTCAAGATAAAAGGCATCAAAGCAAAACAAAGCTAAAAGACAAAGGAAAAAAAATAACTGTGGCCAACCAGCACCCCTCAATACAAGAGAACACCCCAAAACACACAAAATAGCCTCCACGGGGTCCATAGACAGGTGTAACGGCAGTCCAGTTCAACGGCGCCCAATGGACCGTGGTCGTGAATCGGTGAAAAACATCACAAAGCAGGCAAACGTGTGAGCAGCGTCCTGGGCACCCAGTCGGATGCACGTGCAGATGGTCACCACGGGGCTAGCATGGCGAAAGTCGTTGGTTCCGACGAGCACGAGGCACATCAAAGGGCAAACATTCTGACCAAATATTCTTGAATTCTTGCAGAATCGGTGAAAGCATACATCCAAATAAAGTAATCAAAACAGCAACACGGGGAGGGGTATCTGAAAATCAGAGCAGAGTTTTAACTCACAAACACCTGGTAACAGAGGTGAGGAAACGGGAAACACTTCCTTAAAGTAAGCCTTAAGAACTTTACAGGTTAAGATTAGTCGCAAATAGGTGGTGCATCAATGTCCTTGAGCATCCTGCATTGTTTGAAAATGAGAATGGTCGCTAGTTTCAATCCCTGCTACGTGTACAAATCATATTCAAAATGCATTTTTTTTACAATAAACTTGAGAGCCTCCCGTTCATTTTCAATGGGAACAGTGTTGTTGGTCTCCCTTTTTTGCTAGTGCGTCATAGGCTGGAGTAGAATTTGTTGTGGAAATTCTTAGGAGAGATGCGAGGTGTTGGTCCGTTTACCTCGATCTGTGACGGGTTGATATTGACGTTCATGTGGCTGAACGTCACGTCGCGTACGTCGGGCCAAATTGGCCACTCTCTTTTAAACGCTCGGCACTGTGTCCACCTTGCGTTTCCTTGGGCGACTCATTCTAATGGAAAGATTCCAGGGGAAGGTTTGTGGGTGGCTTTAGCGCAAAACTGCATCTGAAAGCTCAGCGCGCGAATTACAAGAGTGCTGTCGTCGAAGCCCACGCTACTTTCTGACACGGCTTCCGGTAGTAAATGCGCAGGCGAGCGCTTCGCCATCTACTGGGGAAACGCAGTCATTGCAGGCAAAATGACCAAAAAAAAACCCCTAATGAAGTGGCCTGTGATTAGGTACACCTGAATATGGCGGTGTACCTAATGGAGTGTCCGAATGACGTCACAGATCAAACAGCCAATCGGGAGGTGGGGCGGGTGTGGCACTTTTCACTTTAGCTTTTTCCCTAATGAAGTTAATTGGTCAAATCCATTGGTTTGTTCCGCCAACTTGGGGGCGGGGCCACTTTATGTATTTACATAAATAGTTACATATACGAGGTTCCAATTCTAAAAGCACATTTGGTGCTCACTCCTGGGATCGAACCAGGGTCTTGCTGAGCAAGAACGCCTGTCACTAACCAGTCGGCTATTTCAACCCTTTTAGTAAATGATGGTATTATACCGAATCTGTTTGTATTTGAATAAAAGGTTGAGAAAAATTCCGTTATGCCGACATTTGTTCTTTTGGGGCACACCAACTCCTATAACAATGTAAAACACACATTGTCATATAAAGCAGTTAACCAAATGTCTGATTTTAATTGGCGAATATAAAAACAAGGAATAAAACACCAGACAAGTTTGCACATAAATGTTTATTTAAACATAATAATATTAAAAGTAAATTTCAAACCAGCAATCTAATGTAAAATTGCAGTAGATATATTGGATAACAATATTTAGGCGTAGTCAGGATTCATTCCCTCACTTCTTCCTCGTTCGTGAACGGGAAGTGACGTCATTTTCTTCTTCGTTCTGTTTTACAGCGAGGTGGCACCAGCTTCAATGCGCATTACCGACACCTACTGGTTAAAGTCATATGAACTGAAAAAAAGAACAGTTCCTGAAGTGATTCGTTCAGTCTCGTTCACTGATCTTTTGAGTAAACAGATTCTAAAGATTCAGTTCACTCAGAAGAACTGGAATGCACATCACTACTAAACGTGTCGTGCCGCTCGCATGCTAATTTGTGACAAAAAACAACCAAGCACCGTTCCTAAACCTCTTTGCCAGCAAAACTCAACATAAACAAAAATGAACATTCGCACTTGGCTGGATGTTAAAAAAAAAAAAAAAAAAAAAGACTTTGTAAATTAATCGTATTGTTTTTAAATTTTTTTTTTTTTTTTTTTTGGGACGCAGTAGATCATTTCGAATCATTCTGTCGATATGTAGTGTGCAAGGTGTTGGTTATAGGAATACATGGTGAGAGGAGTTATCACATTAATTATACAACATCTACATTAATTATGTGGATTCATTCAAGTCAGTATGGTTATTTCTAAAGTGACAGTTATCACAAATTGCCGAATTTCTCGATTACCTCTCACTGTTCTGTTTATTCTGTCGTTGATTTCAAGGTGAGGATTATGGTGAATACATTTGGAGCAGATGTCAAGATGGATGACGTCAACCTCATCATGACTGAGCGGGATGTAAATAAACAATGCTGGATTACTGCCATTTCCCTGAATTTGTATTTTATTTCTCACCGTTGTGCTTATTTCCATTGTGCTAGGTGGATGTACGCAAAATCAACGAGAGGAGCCATCACATTAATCTCAATATGCAGGATGAAGAATTCCAGTGTATTTGTTTTAAAACCGTGGATTATTTCTAGTCAGTCTATTTTTACGTAATCATCAGAAATGGAATTTAGAAACATTAGAATTTGCTGCGCACGAACGAGCGTCACGAAGAGCTCGTGGTAAAAATTCCACGTGTCCGGTCATCTTCTGTGGATTATTTCAATCTGCTGTATTTGTTTGTATTGTGCAAGATGGCACTTGAATTGTACCAAATTTGAGTAAGCATCTCCAAACGTACTCGAGCCAAACAAAGGTCGGACGGCCAACAGCAGTGTGAGTTAGGGTTAGTTTCTGTTGTTGTTGTAAATGTCATTGAAATCTTTTTACTCCAGCAGCCAATTTCTTTAGCGAGGATGCTACCGCTGGGCCGAATCTACTAACACAATAAAAGAATATTGCATTCTAAAGTGCACGAAGTAGACCAAATCTTGGCACACCGGAGGCGAAGTTGTGCATCCTTGTGGCCTCATCACCATCTTATGTCCACGCCTCGTCGCTGTCACGCGCCGCTTCAGCCATTGAATTGGTAATTTAATTCCAGACCCCCACGCCTCACGCCCCCAGCCACCCTCTCACCCAAGGCTCCCCCTGCAGCCCTAACAGCCCGCCCTCCTCCCTTCCCTTTCCAATCCTTACATGCAGTCCCGCCATTTGCGCCAATTGCCTAAACCCTGAGCGATTGTAATTTGTGAAGAGGCTGCCGAGTGCCGCTTTAGAGGCGGCGCGAGGGAGGGAGGGTGGGGGAGAGCCGTGGAGAAAAAAAACAGAAGGGGCGGTAATGGCAATGGCGGTGGGCCATGCAAAAGATGGAGGGGAAGGAGAGAAGGCAGGATGGATGGATGAGAGTGGAGGGAGGTGGAGGGAGGAGTCGGGCGCCGCTCTTGCACGCTTCCGAGCAATTAGCCTTTCACCTGGACAAGCTCATCGTTCAATCCCTCAGGTCAGAGCCTTGACGCCGTCCTCTGCCACACTCGCGCCAACATGGCGTCATCCATCACCGCAGACACTCCCCTGAGGAAATAACGCAAAAAGAAAGAGTGGTGCCCATGTGAATTGGATGGCAAATCAGCGTTCCCCATTGAAATGAATGGGAATGCCATTAATCCGTTACAGTGCTCCAGAAAAATCCTCACCTCCCAAATTTTGCAATGTTATTTTTTGTGTGTGTTATTGGAAAATATCCTAATCATGATACTTCAATGAGCATGGTAATGCTCGTTCTGAAAAATTGTTCAGTATCTGTCAAATTGCCTTCGCTGCCACCATTTATCACTCTTTCATTTTTATTCATCTTAGAAAAATTTGAAACCTCAGAAGACACATTTTTACTCTGGCATTGCATTTTTATGTACTCCAAAAAAAAAAACCAAAACTCAAAATAGAGCCAGTTTGCTACTTTTCAACATCAACTACATATACAGCAAAAGTTTGGAATTTATCATTATTTTGTGCCTGTCGACAATTTGGGCTACCGCCTGGTCCTGTCAGGGGCCCGCGCGGCTAATCTTTATGCACTCTGTGACCCGCTCACTGCAAACCCTGCTAAATATATTATTCCCCGCGGGCCTTTCATTGCTGCTTGGTGTCAGAAATCAATATGTATGAGGCGCGTAGATGGGAATTTCTAATAGATCTCTGCGGCCCCTGCGCGCGAGCTGCTCTTCAATATCTGCCTCGGACTATTAGTGCCGGCTCAGTGGCGGTGAAATAACCGAGATAATCTTTTAAGGTGGCGTTCTTAAGGTGGAACGGCAACTAGGGTCGTAGTTTTTTTTTTTTTTTGCATCCTTGCCTGTGTACGAAGCCGCAGACATGAAACAGGGAATCTTCTTCAATATAAATGTAATGTGCCCAAAAAGCACATTTTTAGCCATGGAATAGGAGTAACGTGCACACAGAGGACTCATTTGTGGGTTTGATATTATTAGCATGAACAAACGGGATGTCTGGGTCAGCAAAAGAGGGGAAAGTTGTTGTTTTTTTTGTCATGGTTTGGGGTGGGTCAAAAATATCTCAAAGGATCAGAAAAGATATATATTTTTTTACAAACGGCAAAAAATTGTAAAAAAAAAAAAACACGCTGATAAAGAAAGATTAGCAACATTCCTGAAAAAGAAAAAAAATCAGAAAATAGCCAAATGTCAATTGTCTGACCTGACACCTGAGGGGAGTATATATATTGTTGTTTCTTGACAAGCCAAAAGGTTTGCAACCACAAAATACGATTTGACATGCATGTTATGCGTACATTCTGCCCATTACATGGCCACTAATGATTATTTTGCGCACACATTTCAGCAGACCCAGTGGGGATGGATGGGGAGCACGCTGGGTCACAAATAGCAAAAGTCAGCGTATCATTGACGCTCGCGAGCTGAAAGTTTCCCATGACTGATTTATACCCATTTTATGGGTGCGTTCTATTTGGTGGCCATGAATGACATTTTTTGGAATATACATGGTTACACAATATATGTATTGTAGTTACCCCCCCCCCCCCCCCCATCACCATACACACACACCATGACATGTTTGGTATGTGTGCATGTAAAAGATTCATGTGTATGTTTTTATTGAGTGAGTATACAGGAGGTCACATTCCTTTTAGTTTTTAACAGTGCTGATGGAGGAAGGTCCTTTGTTTGTGTGTGTGTGTGTGTATGTCCACTTGCAAATGTGTGTGAGCGCGCATGCGCCCTCATGCTGTGGTGCTAATTGCCCGTATTCCTAATGTGGGAATGATTTGCAGCAGCACTTAGCCACAGCAGCAGCACAGGAACCTGATTCTGCTTTCTCTCCTTACACCCTGCCTCCGCTCCACCTGCATCTGCCCCCCTTCTCTCCCTTCACACACAAACGCACACACACACACACCCTCCCCACTCTCCCCTCGCCTCCAATCCTTTAACTGCCTGCCGACGCCGGATGTCTCTTCTTCTCCGCCTCAGCGTGGTGGGGCGGGAGCGGCGGCGGTGGGGCTGCAGGAGGAGGGATGTGTGTGTGTGTGTGTGTGCGTGCAGGTTGGCTCAGACGGCGTGTGGTCTCTAGGGAGGAAAAGAGGCTGAAATTATTCTACGGTCACAAGCTGCCCCCCCCACACACACACCACCCCTCCTCATCTTCCTCCATCCCCCTCATCTCGCTGCGAGGACCGGTGTATAATCCTCGGCGCTCGCCCGCCTCGTATATCTGCCGTCGCTGAGACAAAAAGGTTATATCTCTCTCCTCCAGGACCAGTGGCCACTAACCTGCACCCCCCCCACACACACCTCGCCCCATCCCCCAAGCCCTCCTCCCCCATTATCTGCACATCATCAGCTCCCCGCAGCCAGCAATTAATCGCTCCGGTGACCTTCATTTTTTTTTAATAAACGCAAACAGGAGGGGTGGGCAGCGATGCCTGTAACAGGAAGTGCGCTCATCAACGGCGTCGTAGCGGGAAATGCCCACCGTTCGACCTTTTCCGCCGTTAATTCACGTCGGTTCGTTATCCAGGCGTCGCGCGGCGAGAATAATTACGACTCTCCTGCGGCGTGGTATCAATCATCATGATGGAGCTGTTAGGACATGTTTATACGCATTACCTGTTGATTGAGAAAGGTCGCTCGACAGGGTTGGACGCCGTAACGAGCGATAAGGGGGTGCGCGTGTTCCAAACGTAAATGAACGCCTCCTGATTAGCGCCTCCATCGCAGATTTAGAAGCATCCGTAATTACCTCCCTCAGGTTTAGGCGTGTCGGCAGAAGCGGTATGGGCAGAATACCAACAAAGGCGTGAGATCTTCTTCATGTCGATCACGACCCATGGGATTTTTCGGGAGGTGAAAACAAACCAAAATATACTAGGTTGTGGGTTTTTGGTTTGACCCAATGTTTTTTTTTAAGTTGCCCATCCTTGTTGTTAACGCTTGGGTGACACTAACTCGCCATTTTTTTTTGTCTTACGCAGAATTCGCGTCACCTTTGGAATATTCGCTAGCTGCTGCCACTTGCTGCTTTTAAGTTGGGATAAAAAGCAAAACTAAATCAATCACAAGGTGATAATGCACCAAAGTGATCACGATCATCGGGTGAATTTGCCCTTTTTTTTTTTTTTTTTAAACGGCCCTGCTGGCGTGGCAGCTATCTGCCATCCGGCTGACGTCACACTGTGCGCTCTTCCCGCCTGCAGCTGCTGCCATGACACACACACACACACACACACACACACACACACACACACACACACACACACACACACACACACACACACACACACACACACACACATAAGCAGCCCCCGCCTGTCCCCTGTGCCGCCGTTTTAAAGAGCCACACGGGTGGCTGCGCTCCACTTGACATGTGAGCCCACATTCTCACCTTGGAGACACAGGATGGGCACGCTTGCACGCTTTGATGGCTTAATTATCACTGTGGAAACAGGAGTGGTCGGGGAGGGGGAGTGCTGGGCGTTTATATGTGTTAGCGGCGGAGACGCGCTGGCGGATCATTAGCGCCGGGCTAAAATGGCAGCTCCCGTAAGGCATCTAAAATGCATGCGCGCTGGCTGATGGGAATTCAAAAGGCTCATTTAGGGCTCATTGAACGAGGAGGCATCAGATCACGTTTAAACGCGGAAAATACTGAGAAATGGCCCCGCCGCCTCATATTCCACACTCGGTCACATTAAGCGTCGAAAGGACATTGGTGGCTTTCTGTTTTGCTTTATCCTCGCCTCCCTCCCAAAATCAAACCACTTGATGCTTGGAGGGGCTATGGTGAAAGTAACTATTGATTCCAGCTTCCAGGTTAACATAGCTGACCTTAATGAGGTAATGACCGGTTGGCATCCTGTAAGGTCACGTTAATGGCAGAGGCGTTTTGATGAGACCCAGAGGGACTACTAGTCGACGACCTCAACGTGGAGCCGTTCCTGCCAATTGTGTGGAATAGATTTCAAGTGCACTAAAGGACACACAGCCACGCTGGGGGAAAAACAAACTGCGCAATTGAGGAAGGCGATCATTGTTGATACCGTAAAGAGAATGGAATAGAAAAAAACAAATCTCGAGAATAAAATGAATGCGTAAATGGACGCAAAAACGTGCTGGGTGGTTTTCATTCGGTTGCTGGGTAGCTTTGACTCAACAGATTGAATTTGAAATCATTTGGCCAGCATCTCTTTTGTTTACTGCGCCTTTTGATATCATCATGATGGGGGTCTTGAATCAAACGTTTTTGGGGGCTTGGCTTGGCTTGGCGTACGCAACTAATTGGTTTTCGGCCATTATGCTGCGCGTCATTAAGTGCAGTGCGGAAAGGCCATCATCTTGCAGCCCTTTAAAAAAAATTGTGATTAATGCGTAAAATTAGAACGTTATATGTGCATACAACTTTTTTTCCCCCGAACACAAACAAATGTAACAGTGGTTTTACTACATTCTCCAAAGATATTATAAATATATAATATCATTCTTTCCATTTGTGGATTCACAATTTTCAAGTCAAAACTTAACACAGCTCATAAACACACACACACGCGCACACACGCACACATATAAGCATACAAGCAAGATTTATATTCAAAATAAAGCAGCAGACTTGGAAGGTTCAAAAGTAGGAAGTAGTTAAAAGATGCACTACTCGTAAAAACAACAACAACATCAAAGTGGCGGCTGGCACTGTCGCTCGGAGCCTCTCGTATCGACGTAGATGGTTTTACATTGGAGATAATTAACAGGCCGCTTTGCCTCGCGCAAAGTGTCTCTAATAATAACCCGGGAAGAGAATGTTTAAATATATGAGAGCGTGCAATAAATTTTGATGGCGATTCTAATTGCGTTAAATCCACTTAACATGCCGCCTCACGCTGCGAGGCGGACATGTTGCCGAGCCGGCTAAAATCCAGAGTGAGCTGACGGAAAATAAGTTACGGTCACATAATGGGGTGGGGGCAAATTGTGACTTCCGCAGCGCATCTCGAGATCTTAAATTGCGCTTTACTATTAGCTTCACAAAAATCTGTGATTCTTAAAGTCAGTACCAAAGGTGGTGGTCCCTCTAGTGGTTTGCGAAAGAATCACGGCATCAAATACAAATAATTTGCAACATATATGCCATTAAAACAGAAATATCATCAAATTAAGCTATTTTGTTTCAATTCAGTGCGTAAAGGGCATTTTTTACTTATAAGTACCGTTCAGTTGTATTTAACTTTATACGTTAGCATTTAAAAAAGATATCTTTTAATTTGAAGTACTTTTTTTTTTTAACTATTATTCATTACATTTTTAATCATTTAAGTACGTGTTTATCTTTCTACATTGAAATGCTGTGGCTTACAAAAATACTAAATACCTCTTTTATTGAACACTTTTGGAAATGCTTGGTCAAGGTATGACAACACAAATATGTGTGCACATACAATATTCAATTTTTTTTTGCATTGTCAACAAAGAGTCTGACAGCCACGCAAATGCTGAGGTCCACTCACAAATAAAATGGCAAGCACACCCGTCGTCCTGTGCGGCGGCTTGGGAAGGGAAAGAGGAGCCGCTCCCTAACCACCGAGGCCCATCTGTCTCTGGGCGGGGGTGCGCGGTGGGGTTGGGCTCAGTTTAATTGAAGATTATCTGCTTAATTACTCAAGCGCAGCCAGCGTTAAACAGCCATGGATTAAGAAAACGGCAGCCAGGCAGACCTTGGGGTCTAACGCGGCGCTCAATTAGCGAGCGGGCTCCAGATATGACAACACCCACGGCCCACCCTCACCCCCCGTCAGCTTTGAAACGTAACGTGCAATGTTGAGAAGCCGAAAACAACAACATAAACATGACCGCTCTACACGGAAGTGAAACACGTGCAAACTGTGTGACATTCCTAAATTACTACATTTATATATTCTCAATAGCTTACTGTTGTCATGATGTATATAATTAGATTTGTTTTTTTTAATCAATGCAAATGATGCAAATGAAACTCCACCAGGACAATATGAGCCAAAGTCTCCAGGAAAGTTTGGATTTCATAAATCGCACTAAATCCATTTTTGGTGCATATAGAAGTTGCAGCTTTAATCTCACCCTGCAGGGGCTGGAGTTGCTGCTGGATGCGGGGCGGAAGAGGCGGCCCTGTTTAGTCTGATGACGTTTCAAAGGAGAGCAGAACAAATATCGCATGGTCCATACTAAAGGAGCGAGCGCTCAATCGGGCTGGATTGAAATGTGGAAGAAAACCGGAGGGCCAACGCATGCAAACTCCATACTAGATTCCGAAGTCGGGATCAAACCCGTAACCTCTGTACTGCGAGGCGGACGTGCTGAAGAGTCGACCACCTTGCCGCTATTCAAGAAATGCTCATGGAACATAAACCCAGTTCGGACCAATTAGCGGAGCCCAGGGTTCAAAGCAAACATGGTGAAGCAACATTTAGCTTTTATGCTGCGAATAAGATGCCAATAGAAGTCAAAGCATTGTGAATATTTTTAAGTCCAGGTTAAAAACAATCTAATCTTTTTTTAAGCATTTAAAAAAAAAAAAAAATCACGTGCTTTTAATTTTGTGAAGAAATGATTACGAAATAGCCCTTTGCCTTAAATTGTGTTGCTGTGATGTCATGTTTGCTTTCATTGAAACAGCCCCCCCCCCACCCCATGCCGCCACGTGACATTTTGACAAACAGATTTATAGATGACGTCATATTTCTTCCCTCTTTTAATCAAACGCCACGGCGTCGGGCCTGACTCGTGCTCAGATTAATATCGCCGTTGATCAGATTGGATGGAGGTGTCCTCACACCCCCACCCCCTCCCTCACTGCTGGGAAACGGGCTTTGCACTCGGAAGATTCCCGTAATGGGCCATTTGCCATTTGCGCACACACAAACGGAAGGTATGAAGGAGTTGCGCAAGTACCAACGTGTCTGCCCTAACCAACATGTGCGTCTCTCAGCCATCAGCCTACTACGTCCATCACACGCGCCACGGGGGTCAATGGTGAGTTGCGACCCCCTCCCCCACCCCGCCCTGCGCCCCAACACCCCTCGTCCCACCCATCTCGTCGGGTGGCGGCGTGTGGAGAATGACCGCACGTGTTGTTTTGCTAAGTGCGTGGGTGAGTGATGAAGAGAATCGGCCTTTGGCAGCTGCTAACTGCAGGGTTGTCGCGGCAGGCGAGGACGAGGGAGGGAGGGGGGTTGATGGAGAGCGGACAAGCGTAAAAAGGAGATGGGGGGGGCAGCTGATGGGGGGGGCGAGGTGATGAGGAGGACGTGCGTGGGCGACGGAGGAGGGGGCGGCGGCCGCAGCCTTCTGATTAGGGGCGAAAGACTGTTGGTTGAGGTGGAGGGAAGGGGGGGGGGGCGATGTGAGTGAGTGAGGAAGAGGAGGAGAGAGAAGGGGGAGGGGCACGGAAGCTCAAAGTCATCCGAGGAGGAAGACGACGAGCGTGGAGGAGACGGGAGCAAGTGCTAATGTGCTAGCACCGGACTAGCTCTTTTTTTTATTCTTCTCAGAAGAGGGGCTTTGTTCCATCACGTGTGCCAAACTCGAGGTCTACGGCCCGCATTCGGCCTAGCGCGACATTTTAGGTGGCCTGCTAAAGTTGCCTTTAAACGCACGGGTAGCGAACCGAGGGGTATTCGCTGAACCCATCCAGCAGAGTAGCAAATGTGACCTATGAAAACTTTTGCGGCAAAGTTTTTAACCTGTTACATGCTTTAAAGTTCCTGTACAATGGAAATGTCCAGAGAACAATGTTGACTGAAAGAATCAAAAAGAAATCCACAAGAATATAAGTGGATTTACATATTTGAATATTCAATCATTTGAATTTTTTTTGATACAATTTGAATTTTTTTAAAAAACACATTTTTACGGGCTTTCTTAAAAATTTCACTTAATTCGTAAATTTTTTTTTTTTTTTTTTTTTGCACTCTTTCTCATATGTCGCAGGATGCCACAAAATGGCACCCAATGTATTTTTGTTTAATTTAAAGCGGTTCTAGAAGACCGACATGACGCAAAAGTGTCGTTTAACGTGACGGAGACTGGGAGGTTGCAGAAGGCATCAACAATGAGAGACGGGGTGGAGAGAGGCGGCGAGCACCTGTGTCATTGTTATGCCTGTTGCCTAGCAACAACATTTTTCACTGCGCCGACGGCGGAACCCAAGCATGAAGAAAGCTTTGCCGTCAAAAGAAAGAAGTCCGCAGCTAGAAGATGACTCTCGTGTGGGCCTGGATGCCAATTAACTACGCGCACACACGCACGCACACACACACACACACACACTCTGTAGAAAAACATCAAGAGGGCCCGAGCTCGTACAAGTCAGATATGAACATTTTGACATGTAAAATCTGGAATAAAAACAGATTATGACGATTTGTGAATCCATTTCAATCATCACTTTTCGTTTTAACAAGACTTAATTTGTTGATTTCAACTTTTGGGGTCAGCGACCTCAAGCGTCTTTACTGAAGACCGTTCAATATCAGAAGCGTTCTTTTACTTTATAACCTCGCCAAATTTGAAAGCTGGAAAAAAAAAGCTGACTGAATATAAATCCAGTACGGCTCTGAGGTCAAGCAAACATGGTGAAGCAGCATTTTGCTGTTATGCTGCATGGAAATGGAATCAACTGCCAACAGAAGTCAGCCGAGAATCTAAATGAGTCTCAATCTAGATTAAAAAAAAAAGACTTTCCCCTCCTTTGTCTTAATCAAGAATATTTTATGAGCCTCATCTGTCAAGTGTCAATCAAATGCCACTGCTAGTCCTGGCAAAATTAATGTTATTTCACACATACGGGCATATTAGAGCCATGGATATTTATCTGTTTAAAATATTCAAATGGAAAATATCTGGTCATAATATTGTTGGCCGGTCGCAGCAGTACTTTGCTCATTATTGCCACATCTAAAAAAAAAAATCTTGTTTTGCGTTATTTGGCGGCTTCTTGGTCATTTAATGACCAAAATACGACACGATCATGCAGTCTTGCTGAGAAGCAAGGAAAAAAAAAATATTCAGCTCATCTTGAAGCCAATCATGAGTCGAGGTAACAGCTTGGATGGCGGCAAATGAGCCCCCGGCCCTGGGACGGGCGGCGCGCTAATGGCCCGATTATACGCGCTCGTCAGGGTGCAACCAGCGTGACCGCGCGCACCTGTGCACGTGCACTTGACCACTTATTTTTTTTTGGGTGGGGGTGGCGGGGCCTGCATGCCTGCCGGCGGCAAAAGCGTTGATGTCGGGGAGGGGAGCAGGTAATAAAAGCCGGCGCCGCTGTCACAAAACTCTAAGCCCCCCCCCCCGTCTTTTAAGCGCTGCCTGCATCAGGCGGAGCGACACACAACACAAAGACGGGAGCGAGGAAGACGAGAAGAAAGGCGACGGAAAAAGAGAGAGGAAGGTTTTGGAAGCCCGTGGCTGGAAGGATTGATTTTAAATGTGGTGCAAAGGCAGTGTTTACTATCCTCTCTGGCTAGCCCCCTTTCACAGCAGCGCCGCCATCACGAGATTTGCCCCCAACCCCTAACCTGACAAATCCACACCCCAAACCCAACCACCAAAAGAGCCAGAAAAAACTGCCAGAGAAAACTTCCATGTATTAAACGATAATTTAAAGAGAATTATTTACCCATCGATAGTTTCAAATGCTTTCGGAGGGCACCGAGAAATGACTCTGGCTAGCCAGCAGGAGATTAGTTAATTGATTAGTTTAACAGTTGCTGATTAGTTTTAACCAAGGCCCTAAAAAGAAGTTTTTTTCCTTTCTGTGGGCGGCACGGAGGAAAAGACGTTCTCTTTTTCCGTGGCAAAAACTCCGACCGAGCGGCCTCCCATCAGTCGCCTTCACACATTCGAAGGCGAAAATTCCCTTTCATGCCACGCAGGCCCGGCTCGTAATTATCACGTTGTTGGCGGCCATTAGGCGTTTGATTTATCGTCCTTTGGCAGGCGGCGACAGTGGAGGTCTACCCCCCCCCCCCCCCCCCTCGTCCGCCCGCCTCGGACGTGTGCGAAATGCGGGAGCGCGTGGAAGGCTGGGGGAAGGGGGGGGTCGGCGAGAAGCATATGTCTACGCTGTCACACAGCCACTTGTTAGAGGAAGTTTAGCCTCGCTGTGCCTCCAGCCACTGCCTTCATTATTAACAACATGTCTGCCCTCGCGGGAGACGCTCCAAGGTAACATTGTGGACAGAAAAAAAATAAAAATCGTGCGAGGTGTTCTCTTTTGACCAACTTCCTATCATGGGACTCCCTTGAGTACTTGGCCGCCATTACTTTGAGCAACACGATAATGACTAGAATTGCGATGATTTGGGAACGCAGGTTGGAGTTGACGATTTCATAATGTTTGTAAACAATAGTGGCGTGCAGTCAAGACCTTCAAGGTGTTCACTGCTGGCCCAAACAATATCAGAGGTGGTATCAAATCAGGATACCATGTCGTATTTGTTCACATTGGTATCGGTAATGTAGTATCACATTCATGGCCCCGTATCTAGTCTGTATTGAATCGCTAACACGTGGTATCGTATTGTATCGTATCATACTGTGTCATATTATATCCTGTTTTGTTGCGATGCATCGAAGTTGGTATCGTGCCAAGTCGCATTGGCGTCATATTGATATCGTGATACTGGTCCTGTATTGACTTGGCTTCATGGCAATCTTTCACGACTATCTAACTCTACTAGTGATGTTGAAGAGGACTAGCTTTGAGTAGAAGGTAGCATTTTTTTTTTCTGTTTTTGCATCCCCTCACACAATTGCCAATATGGCATATGCAAAATAAATAAATAAACACACACACACACAGCGATAGGGAGAGCAGGAGCAGCCATCAGTCAAAGAGTGTTGGCGCTGCAGGTCTGGGGGCATTTACATAGATAGATGATGGAGAGATTATGGGGCGTCGAGGTTATTAATCATGCCGCTGAAAAGGAGGAGGAGGAGGAGGAGGAGGAGAAGGGCGCCTGCTTGGTGTCACTCTTCTCTCCGGGGATGCCGCTTTCCGCCGCCCGCATATGTCTTTTGTGCCGTTCCCCGCTGCTCTATTGGCCGCCTCGCTCAACCAGAGGAATTGCAGCAGGCACGCCGTACAATCCAATATGGCTGCAGGGGAGGTGTTGTGCTGACAAGTCAACCAGCACACCATAGATTCACCGACACACTCCCAAATTTTGAATGGAAATGGCGCACGCACACACACACGGGGGGCTGGAATATATTAATGGGATTTCTATTCATTCTAGTGGGGAAAAATAATTTGAGATACGAGTGCTTTGAGTTATGAGCGTGGTCACTGACCAACTCAAACTCCGAATCATTTCTTTCGAGATGTCCATTGATTTTCTTGGCGCTCGTTAAAGTGTGCAAGAAGTGAGGGGAGCTCTCACGCGATGAAAACGACGTCATCCTCCAGAACCATCGTTTGTCATAACAGGGCCCGTTTTCATTTATGTTAAACCGTTTGCTTGCACGCTTGTGTGCAATCCAGCCCTGCTGACTGATTGCCTAATTCCTCCGAGATCTCCCTCCCTCTCTCTCTCCATGCCGGAGGAGAAAGAGGAGGATGAGGATTGGGGGATGGGCCTCTGCTGGATGTGTGGAAATGTCACCAGCCGTCATGAAGCCCAGCGCCTCAATCAATCAATCAGCACGCTCTCACCTCCAGGCGTGTGTGTGCGCGTGTGGACAATAGGGTCAGGACGAGAAGGAGGAAAAAGACCACAGATAGCCTCAACCCACCACTACCGTCATCCTCTTCCACTTGCGACTGTTGAAAGGTGGAAGGTTGAGTGACAAGTGGCTCGGGCATGTTTTTAGTTTCGACCCAAGGAAATAGAAAACAGATTCAGGCAGCGTGTTGTCTTTCTGAGATGCGGTCTGAAGAGTCTAATTGGATCATCTAATCTTCATAGGGATGACATCACTGTTAGGCTCGAAAAGAAAATCCTCCACAAGCTATAACCCAACTTTCCGAACTTAGCAAATCCACTTGCAATCCTCGTGTTGCCTTTTTGCAAACATTCCTCCTTCACATGGTGTGTTGGTGATGGGGGGGGAATGCCAAGCCCCCCCCTCCGCCCTTAAGTGTGTACCAGTGCTTCTACGGCCTGTCATATTGCATCAGCGTGCTGCTGATTACTTCCACCTTGTCTCCTTCGTCAGGAAATGATTGTGACACGCACTCACACCCTGCTTTTCCCCCCCGCATCAATATGCGTGCCGTGGAGAAAAAACCGTGCAGGGTAAATAAATAATGAAAGACAAGGCTGGAGGAAGAAGGAGGAGGGGGCGCTCTTAGGCCGTCTCGTTATGTGCGAGCACGGCCGCGTTCTCTCAGCGTGCCTTCGCCTCATGCTGGGGCACACAATGTTAGCGGGGGGACGTATAGATGAAATGGGAAGGTTTGCTCAAATGAGACGTCACATGCTCATTGAGGTGGAATCAAAGTGACACGTTCATTTGACTTCCGTCCCTCTCTGTTAACATGCTAATTCTTACAATTGAACGGGGGAGACAAAAGACGGTCTGTCAGCTGGTGGAGAGGACGACACGGGGACCAAATATGATATTGATAAAGAAGTGGAGACATTTGATTTTTGTGACTGGCAACGTACTTGCTAACAAACGTAGCATTTTTTCCCCACGCGGCATCGACTCGTGCGTGTTGGAGTATAAAAGCGACTTTGTTTGCTTAAGTAAAGGCGTAAAGTGGACAGCGGGGTCAACAATTCATGAATTTTGCCTGTGGCCAACAAACAATTTGACAATGTCAATCTAAACATTTGAAAAAAAAAAAAAACACTGTTGAAAAAAATGATGTACATTTTTAGCTTCTTACAGTTCAAGACGTCTGCTTATCTCACTCCCCACCATCAAATGATTGCATCTCATGGGAATCCCGTTTTATTTGTCCTGCGACTTTAGCTCAGGTATAGCATCAGCTGACATGAAATATTCCATGTGAACGGTTCAGACTGAGTTCATCACGGGAAAATGTTTATTTCTGCACTTGGTCCAGAGGGGGGGAATAAAAGTACTATAAGAGCAAAAGCTAACATTTTTGGATCTAATTTGTCACTCATATGAATGGGCAATTGTCAAATTAGCATCTAGAATTACAAAAGTGCCGAAGGGAAAAAAGAAAATCACATTCACACCCAAATACATGTTTCAATGGCAACAGGCATCAACCTACGGGGTTTGGGGTGGTTAATTATAAAAAAATACACCCCAAAATGCTAGCGCTATCTTGTTTTTCAAATCCATGACAGTCTTCCCATTAGTTATTAAAGTTGGTCCATCTGCGTCAGCCATTCAAATAATTTTCATTCATTTTGAAAATAATAAAAAAAAAACCTGGCCTTTTGTGAGGATTCATTTCCTCCCACAGGAAGTCACCAAGTCGGGCTGTTGACGGACATCACCCTCATCATCATCACCCCCAGAAACCTGATGACATTTAATCCCAAACGCAGAGCAGGCCATGTGTGTCTCACGGTGGTGGGATTAAAGCAGTCTGTGATATTATTTAATCTCGCCGGCCAGGGAGCGAGCAAACGAGTTATCCGCCCTCTGATGACCGGCGAGGGAGCAAAAAAAAAAGAAAAAGGGGCGGGCTATCGAACGCTGAAGACGCCATGCTGCCGTCAACATGGCGGGCTGCGAGAAGGAAGCTCAATTTGGGTGATTGCGAGCAGCGGAGCAGTCAGTCCTGGGTGATTTCATCCTGATCCCCCCCCCTCCCTGAATCCCAAAGACCCTGCAATCACTCTGAAGCTGGCGGTATCTCAGGAGCACATCTCGCCTTCCTTAAACCCCTTCCTCCCTCCTTCCCTCACACAGTACCCGCCATCATCCTTTGCCCCCCCTTCTCCCCAACTCTTCTCTACGCATTCTAGCATGACAAACCACATGGGATTTCGCTCGTCCTTTAAAGTCTGCTGCCTCCGGGAAGCACTCTTCCCCGGCGCAGCGTTTTAGCATTCCCGAGAATACGTGACCGGGGAGGCAAAACGGCGGCGTAAGATTTATCCTATCACCTCCACGTCAGGGTGGTGGATTTAAAAAACAACAACAACTATGACTTTTTAGCTAATCTTAATTCATCCGGTTCTTCTGGATTGAGTGTCAGGACGCCCATGACGTACTTGAAGTTATTTTATTAGAACACATAAAAGCATCACAACAACAATATACAAATTCTGAAGTCGTTTTTAAAACGGAAAAAACACATCTGCACATGCAACAACAGGGGTCAGGACAATGAGGAACCGAGGCTGGTTTCACACGATGGGGGACAATTCCGATTTGTGGCAAAATTCGAGAATGCATCATGATAGCTAAAAAAACAAACTGCCAGGAGTCAGATGATGCATATCGGGGACAATCTGGTTTGAGTGCAGTGTGAACGCACAGATTTCATATAAAATCTCTCGTCATCGAAACACACCTTTTTAAAACTGTCAATGGTTCAAAACTGAAACATATTACAAACTAATAATAAAATATTGCCAACTCACCGGACATTACGCTTATATAAAAAAAAAAAAGACCTTCACTAACAACTCAGGTGAAACTTACAAAGATTATTTCATTTTGCATACAATCCTAATATGCTATCTGAATATATTCAATTCAGTTAAATATGTTTTGATCAATTATTGGTTACTTATGTTGATCCTTGCAAAGTTATTTTCCTGCAATTTGGGCGTCTTGTTTCATGTCCCATCAGGCCATATTGGGTAAAAGTCAGTTGAAGGAAAAAAAAAAAAAAATCAGGATTATCGACTTGAAATCGGAATTGTGCACTTGGACCAGCAGTGTGAATCCAGCCTTACAGGATCATTTTTAAGGGGGGGATAGCGGCGCGACCCCCCCTCACCCCCCACAGCTCCAGAACAACACCTGATATGTTCAATATGTATAAGTGTACTTTCATTGGTGTCAAAGAGGAAAGGGTTTCATGACAATACCGTCGCTGACATCCATCCTATTTTTTTTTAAAATACACCTCCAAACTCTTCCATCACGATCCCCTCCAATGACATAAATGCTCAAGTTTTTTTTTTTTTTTAAAGTGCAACCCACCACACAAGACAATGTGCCCTGTATTGTAGCGAGTCATCACAAATCTAAAGAAAAAACGGAAGGGGGGGGGGGCTTTCTTGCCTCACCGAGACAAAAAAAAAAATGTTGATGCTGAAATGGCTTCCGGATGTTTCCTGGGAAGTGAAAAAAGCGAAATGGGGAGAAAAAGAAGGTTGAATAATTATTGCTCCAGAGTAAAGTGTGTTGCGTTTATTATCAATCCAAATGTCCTCCCGTCGGGACGGCTTCTGTGTGGTTCCAAAAAGATTGTCCTTTTTCCAGTTCTTTCTTTACACAAACTCGGTGGCGGCGGCGGTCCATTCCCGCCCGGCCGCCAACACTGAAAACACATTCATAAGACACCAAAAATATACATTATGATACTGTCAAAAGGTACAATAATTACACCGAAAAGAAACAACATCCAGTATGTTTTTGTCAAATTCTCCGTCCCGTCAGGTATGTCCGCTTTGTATTCCGCCCTCGGGTCCGTGTGTGTCTGTGTGTTGTGTGTGTGCGTGCGTTTTGGGGGCGCTTTGGGTCACGTGCTCCGAGCAGACGGTCCACGGTCCATCGTGACCTCCTGTCGGTTGATGGATGACGGCGGCTGGCGTTTCTAGAAGAACCACCGGAATGCTTCGCCATTAGTGACCGGCGTCCTCTGCGGGGGGGAAAGGGGGGGGGGGGGGGGGCAAAAAGCCAAGATGCAGGTTATTGACATGTTGAAGCAAAACAAAAAGTGTGCCGGCTCAGAATTGTAACCTGTCAAATATCGGAATAAAAAAAAAAAAAAATCCAGTTATTGGTCTTATTTGTACCATGGCCTCCACAAACCAATTTTAGGCCGGTCCAGATTTCCACACAATTCTTCCCTCATAACCAGGAAGTCATGGCGACAAGGCCGGTGGTGACGAATAAAAGCACTTAGTAAAAAAAAATGTCAAAAACCCAGGGGGCCACTTTCAAGCACCAAAGCGAGCAAAGCGTTTCATCCGAGATCCAGCCAAGGTGATTACATCCACGCCCCACCTCCACCCCCAAATAATCACCACGCTGCATGAAATATTCCATTCCAATTCCCAGGAAGCAACAATGAGGCATTTAATTACTGCGCGCTGCAGCCGCAGTGAGGGGGAACAGTGCATCATTTCAATTTGAGCCGGCGCCAACGGAAAGCTCTACGGCGGAGTGGCAGCCTCTCCTTTCCCAAACTCATTTAGAAGTCAGAGACATAAAATAGCGAAGCCTCCCACCAATCCCCATGACCAATTAGCACTCTTTTTATTTTTTCTACACCCCCCCCCCCCCTCCTCCTCGCTCTCATTTTTTCCCCCCCTGCTGTTGAGTGGGAGGAAATGGTGCATAATCACAACTAAAATCACTTTAGCCTGAGTGGAGGGCAATTTTGCATTTTAATGCCCTGTGGCTTCTTAAAGGCATACTGATGAGCGTGCGCTCGTCCACGGCGTCAAAACAACAACTCCGGACGCGACGTTTTTGCTCTAACTTTGTGTTGGTCTCACAAATTAAGACTTGTATGACTTATTTGCCAAAGAGAACCACTTAACGTGTTTTTGTGCTACAACAAACAATTCCCGGGTGTTTAATGGGTGCCCTGACGCGGCCATGTGCCATCATGGCTAATTCAAAAAAAGTCACGAATGGACTTTGCGAGAGAGAAAACAAACAAACACAAACATTAAGCTTTTGAAGGCTGAGGAACATCGTTGTGTCTAATGGTGCTTTTGGAAACGATTAACAAATGCTAAAATGGTACACAACGGATGCTAACTAACAAGCAAGTGGGATGCGGGTGTGCTAAAAATTCATATTAAGAAGGAAATTTTGAGTTTCAGCACAGTGCGGGAGGTAACAATTTACAAAACAGCACAAACGTAAAAAAAAACAGCAAGATATTATCTGTAGACAATTTTACAAAACCAAATATTTAAGAGTATTTCTTTTTAGCAACGTCAGTAGGTGATTTTTTTGAACAAAGCACACAAGTGCAACAATAATACTGACCTAAAAAGATACTAGTTAAAAAGAATCGGAGTAAAAAAAAAAAAAAATGGCGGCATTTGCCATTGCTTCAACAGAAGCTGAGCTGCACTGTGTTTGAATACCCCAAAAAGTTAAAACGTTAAAAAGTTGAATGCGAAACGACAATGCGACTCGGGCAGCAAAAATTATTTTAGTAGTTAATGAAAAGAAGTTCACAGTTCATGATGTGGTCACACCAAATTTCAATGTTACCAAGTGTTGTCACATGACATGTTCACTTCTTAACAAACGGACTTTTTGCCATTATTGCTTTCACGGCGTTGGCACAAATATTTGCCGTACTAATGACTTTACTGCCGCGTTAACGCAAATCTTCTGTGCACATGTGGCGTTACCAAATGGGACATTTCGGTCTCGAGCGCAATGCTTGTTAAGATCCGTGTCAACAACGGAGAGCTGAGCTGAGGTGAGAATGCTTGTGGTAATCCATATCCTTACATTGATCAGTCGTCGGTGGAAGTGCGACGGGCGATAATGACCCTGATCCGGGCACTTGGCATGTGTTCGTTTTGTTAACTTTTCACCGCATCGATCTGCCGAGGCTTGAGTCGCCGCTGGGAATTGCACGCTGAGGCCTCGCTACGCAACGCCGGAATGACCGCGAAGGCTCAATTAGCAGACCTGAGACATCCCTATCCATCCATTTCTACATCTTAGGGTTGTTGTGCAATTTAGATTATGGGTTTCAAATCCAAGGAGCGCCACAGCACATTCAAACATTGCTGCTAAAGGGTATTCGGGAAAAAAATCGAATTTGGATTTTTCCATAATGACAAGCATATTTTTGACTTCATTTAAATGCTATGATTTTCCCAAATAATATTTGGAATTGGCGATTCTGCAATTGGGGAATTTAGCGGAAAATTCAAAATGGTTTTCAAAATATAGGGCGAGGAGCCAAACATACTGTTGACGTTTTCTCGGCAGTTGGTCGCGATCACGGTTTTGGCAAATGTGGAAAGCGATGGGAGAAAAAAAAAAAAACGCACAGGAACATCATGACCTCAAAGGTAAGAACCGGACAATCTTAAGACGAGGAGAGGAAATTGCCAGAGATGGAAAAGGCAAGGTCAAAAAAATGGGAAGGGTTGACGCGGGCACGACACCCCGAGGTTTCACCTCGAATCAAGACGGCGTGGCGGCAGCTCAGCCCCTCGTGAACGCCGCGCCGTGTGCAGCGGAGCATACATAACAAGGCGGCGGCGACCGCACACGCAGCGGGAAGACAATTTCCCGCTCCGGCGGCCAAGTATCGACGGGCCAAGCGACGTCTCTCGACCTCAAATGAAGCGCACGTCCACGGTAGACGGCGCATTCTAAATGCCAGCTTGCCGTGATAAAGACGAGGAAAGAAAGGGGGGGGGGGGGGGGGGGACACGTGGCGGAAGAATTTGCCGCTGATTGCGGCTTAGGGTCTCTGGACAGCCGTGACACCCTGTGATGCTCACTCGAGCTGGCAGGTGGGGCTGCAATGGCGGCTGATTGAAGCCCGATGGAAAGAAAGGAACAACTTGAATGGGAAAAGTCAAAGTCCAGGCACGTTCCCACCGAGTGCGACCGCCGCGGGGGGTGCGAGCAGGACGGCTCATTTCGGGTCTTGGGTACAATCGTACTCCACGTTCGGAATCTCAAGGTGGCAGTGGAACCTTGAGCCATGTGAAGCAGTTGTTTACATCTCAAATAATCTTATTTGAAATTGACAGAATAGAAATGATCATTCTGAGAATTCATATTGGTTTTCTGTTACTGGTTTGTTCTGCGTCAAAACGGAATCATATTTGGCCGTTGCTTTCCGATTCAATTTTTTAGTTTATGACCGAGGGTGGCGACTGGTATTATAATCTTTCACTAACGCAGTTGTGGAATCAGAATTCAGAATTTGAATGAAAAACAGTAGACAAGTTAAAAAAAAAAGATCACTTTGTAAAAACTGAGCTTGTTAAATGCTAAGTTGGTGAAGGAACCATCTGTTGTTGTCCCTCGTGGCTTGGTGGAGGCAAAAGCCACATTTCCATTAAGTGGCGCCGTTCTACTCACACCGCATGGACTTTTCCTTTCCCAATTCGTACAGCAGGTATGCAGCCCACCCCGGACAGCTCATGGCTCCAAAAACGGGGGCAGTCAGAAATATGAATATTGGCAATTCCAGGAGGTCCGTTACTTGCGCTACTCAAGGCAGGACTCGGTCCTTACCTTCTTGCGTGCTTTTACGTTATTGCATTGAAGTGAAAGCAGGTGCACATGTATTTGAGGATAAGCTCCAGCAACCCTCCCCCCCCCCCCGCCAAATAATAAAAAGGCACAGAGTCCACAAGCCTGCCCCCCGGTCTACCCCGCAGCCTTGGAGTCACGCTGAGCCGCGGCCAGTGATAAACCACTCAAGACGATGAGGGCGATAATGGCAGACGCCGCCGCGCCTCAGAATTCAATCAGCGCCGGCACGTCAGCGCGGATGAATGTAAAAGTGAAATATGCTCGCCGGCGCGCGCTAAAAGACGCCGCGCGGAGCGGGGGTGGAACGGGGGGGCAACAACAGGCGAGGAGGAGGACGGCGAGCGGGGGCGGAGGGGGAAAGCGAAGGAAAAATGAAAATGATGTGTCTCTTCTTTTGGCGGCACAACCCCGGCGGCATCCTGAGCAGACCGACTTTAAGCGCAGACGGCGAATAAATTACCCTTTTGAACTTGGGGTGATTGCAAATGTGCCCCGCTTTCTCCCGAGACATGTCTGGCGCTAACCCCCTGCTCTCGGCTCCCCAGCGGGCGATCCAATGATAGAAAAGCAATCATTGGGAAAGTCTAATTCAGACCAATTATTGGTTTGAGACGACCACTTGCGCTAAAGATGGTGAAGACAATCAGACAAAGGTAGCGGTGGACATATTATTGCCTTTCTTGCGTCGTAACCGATGGTGTGAATATTTTGGCTACGGAATATATTGAACAACTGCCGATTGAATGTGAAAATCTTCCGCACGGGGTTAGCAAACTTTTTGTGACGTAGGATTTGGCACCCAGGGTCACCGATTCCCAAAACGGTACCTCCAGGTTCTTAACACTCTCAGTTTTGCTTAATTTATTTCAAGGTTACTGCTCTCTAAACCAGTTTTGGTGGGTGGTCCGTATAATTTGACCCCTCCAAAATCTGAATTTCAAGGATAGACACGGGTTTATCAGTTCGAACAAATTTGTCACGTACTTGAACCACCGATAATATTCTCAAAATCCCCGAATAAATTCTGACGAGTCGGTCTGCGAACAATAGGCGATGACGCCATGCACTGAAATCAGGCTGGCTGTTTAGGCTGGCTTCTCTGCTCTCCCTCGGAATCAGGGGAGCAGAGCCGGGGATGATTTTCATCACGCTCAAGTAGGGAGGCGGCGCACATTCCGTCGGGCTACGAAAGAAGCGGCGAGCGCCACTTTCAGCGGTGCAGTCGGCCTTAACTGATGGCTTATATATTGCCTGTCACTTTATTCGGCGGGAATATTGGGGCGTTGCCAAGCTCAAACCTGGAAGGTACAGCAATCCATCACCTGTGCTGCAGGCTGGGGAAGTGGAGAGGGGGGTAAAATCTCATCTCCAAGCTTGTAGCCAATATTCCCGCTACTCCAATGCCATTTATAAAAGATACCGCTTGCCAAGGCCGCCATGACGGACGGCGGGGGGGGGGGTGCTCATCTCGTCGTCCACAATTTCAATGACCCCGGGCAAGACGCCTCAAATCATCATGATAACATTCGAAATATGGCGTGGAGAGTCCAAATTGCTTTTAAGTGCTGCATATACTGACTAGTAATTGATAAAAAGTTTAATTTGAGAGCTTGCTAAAATCTGTCCTGTATTTATCGGGAATGGGAGCGAAGCGTGCACACAAACACAATCGCGCTCATTGTCGTGTGATCGATCGTCGGCCGTCGCAAATGGTTTTACTCCAAGGTCCAGCTTTGCACCGAGCGTCCGTTAGGAGCAAATCACGCTAAGTGTATTGCGGGTGTTTGTGAGTAATGAGGAATTTGGGAGTTTTTTGCTGAGTCGGCTCATGCGCCGAGGCGGTGAGGTCGGGGGAGGGGAAGGGGGGGGGGGGGGGTGATGGTGTGCTTAAGAGCTGCGAGAGGCGGGGTGGTCACAGGGGGGAGATTAGGCTTGGGGGAGCGGCGGGTGGGGGGAGGGGCGGCGGAGGAAAACCAAATCCATCTCCATCTCCGAAACATCCTAAAGCAGATTACTAAATTCAGTGGGAGGAAGGAGAGAGAGAGAGAGAGCAGGCGAGCCCGAGATGAATGAAGGAGGAAGCAATTAGCCTCGATGCAATTCCATCAGCGTCCTCTGACTTGATTTTCTGACCTTCGCAAAGTCTCTTGCCAAAATATTACCGCCGTGCAGATGGAGCACATGGCGACGGGCCGCCGCAAGCGCGTCGCTACCATTCCATGCAATCGCAGCGACCACAGGATAAGATTAGCATATTTTACGCCGTGGGTGTTAAACTCAAGGCCCGGGCGCAGATCCGGGCCACCGCATCATATTTATGTGGCTCGCAACGCAACAAAACATGTCAAAGTTCCGTGGCATAATCTGTATGAAAATGTCATGAGATTTGACAAAATTTTGTTTATCACTCTTTTTAGACAAAATTATTAAAGAAATTATTATTCTTGAATTCTGATTTTAAAACTAGCAATCACTCAGATGGATATTAAAACAATAGAGGATTATTTTCACCGTCCTAACGGCTCTTCTGAGGGAAGCCCTAACCCTAACCGTATTTTCCGGACTATAAGGCGCACCTAAAAACCTAAAATGTTCTCAAAAGCCTTATAGTCCGTTGCGCCTTATATATGGACCAATTTCCTAAATTTAAACTGGCCAGAATAATTGTGTCATGAAATCAATCATAAGTGGCCCACTGAAGACTATGAATCATCAATCAAAAAGACTATGGATCATTATTTTGTGATTATAAAGGAATTTGTTGCATCTGAAGTTGAAATAAAAAAGATAAAATGGAGAATGATTTGATTTGGATTAAAAATCTGACATGATGCATTAATGGTGCGCCTTATAGTCCGGTGCGCCTTATATAAGGACAAAGTTTTAAAATGGACTTATAGTCCGGAAAATAGGGTATAAAGTAGCCCTCGACAAAAACCAACGGAGCGTCCCCTGTTGTCACGCTGGCTTTAAATAACATATTACTCCAATTGACAGCCTCGTGGATTGTTACACCCTCCAAATTGGGAAATGCGAATATGCAGGGTTTCACCGAATATGGGCTACATGCAAACGCATCTGTTCCCCCGCTACGGACGCGGCCGATTCGCTGATGTCAGGGCAGATGTTCTCCATCAGCCGCTAAGGGCGAAACACCTGCTGGATACGTGACATCATCAGCTGAGATCCGTCTGCTTGTCATGTGCCTCAGTAGGAGTTTACCATTAAAATCTCGGAGATATTTGCCAGCTTGGCCAGAGGAGCCGCTAATGCGCGGGCGTCTAATTCCGAACATCACAGGGGGAATGTCATTTCTGGGAGACGGGCTCGCAGACGCTACGACGCTTTAATTTGTCACGCGAGGAAAATCCCTTCCTACACAGATGGGAGCCTGGGCCCGACGCGCCCTTGGGTCAGAGGCAGCCGTCTGCAGTCAAGATCACCTTCCAGTCGGCGCCGGCCTCCATTTCAATTAGCTTTATATAAGCACCCTTTTCCGAGGGGGAGCATTTCGGGCGAGCGAGGCTGCTGGGAAAGCTAATTCCTTCGAGAGAAAATTTCAAGAGGTAGACGCCGACGTGTACGTCCAACAAGTGAGATTTTCAGGTTAAAAAAAAAAACTTTGTAGATTAATTCCCAACGACTTATTCTGTTTGTACGTCCAATCAGATTTCAGGATACTACACATGCTGCCACCCAAATTTTAATATAAATATTTGCTCTACCCGTATTAGTAGCAATTGAACACTTTCTTTAACCAACCAGATTTAAAATGTGTCCTTTCAACACCACAGCACTGGCGCTCGATGACATTAGCCTTTTTCTGTCCTCTGATTGGCTGGCCAGAGCGAGCAATCATTACACATTTAATAAACATCATCTCTATGTTAAGCTAATGGCTAAATATAGATTCAAAGCAATTCATCTGATGTGTACGGCGCAGTGGCGTGCATTTTCCCGCAGCATTGATGGTTTGTATAATTGCGACGTGGTAGATTAAGTCAGCTAAATCCCCGCTGGAGGCCCAGGTACCAAACGCACGGCCCGCCACTGAGGCGTCAGGACATCAATTGTGAGCGCGCAAATGCGGAAAGACGTGCAGGACACGCGTTGGATGTTTTTGGATACCTGAGGGATCGGCGATGGAAATCCCCAATTTCCCAGCCAAGTCGCAGGCCTTTGAACAGCCAGCGAGTGGAGCGAGAAGCCGCGTGGGCGTAACGAAGCTCACGGCGAGGCAACGCGCCGCAACTTCTGTGAAATGGTGAATTGAAATGCAAAGCAGGGACGGGGCCGCCTTGTTTGGAGCAGATTTCTCCGCATCTGTGTGGGAGACCTGGAACTGTGAGGGTCTTTACGGGCAACGCCGCAGATTTACTGTAAATCAACGTAATATTTAGGTTAGGCTTAGTGACGACAAACCGCCCGAGTGGAATCTTTATCGACGCTCAATTGGGATGAGGTTACGATTAAAATTTTATTCAAAAAAATGTTGGCATAATATATTACGGTTGCTTTTCCTCATCTAGACTAATGCGAAGGAAGAAACAGGTCGTGGGTTTTCCCCAAAACCTGATCATAAAAAACACTATTAAAGTTTCAACATTTTAATGATCATTAATACTGTAGTACGTTTTCCTGAGAGTAGTTGGCTTTTGTCGTCGCCCATCTGGTGCATGGAAGAACAGATTTTATTGACTAATATTTGAGCATTAATTGAATTTTATTTTCTCTAAATTTTGTCATAAATTTAGGTATTATAAAAATCAAGGTATTTTGGTAATATCTTTATTTAGATATTTAATATTTTATTATTATTAAATTGTGTGCCATCAATGTTTGTATACTTTAATCATTTTGTATTATTCTTACAAACACACTTCCCCCCCCAAATCGATGTGATTTTTTTTTCTACATTTGTATATCGGATAATATCACTTTTGAATGACAATATGTTTTATAATGTTTGTTATTTTCACAATTTAAATATATGCAATTGTTATTATTTTTAGGCAGGGCATCAATTGAGGGTTCTTTGTATTTTTTTTTTTTGCTAAGAGTATACAAACTTTACAATAAGCCATATCCGTCTAACCAATTACTACCAACCAAGCTAGTGCTAGCACGTAACATTAGCAGTCCATGCTACGTTTGAATCAGCGGAAGCTAACGCGGTAACGTAAGATAAGAACATCATGAGCTGAGTCATTCCACCTCATTTGATGTTCCCAGTTGGACTGAAATCATACACCGCTCAAGCAAACATCTTGTGACGAGCGAAAACAAACTGTGAACGTTTCAATAGTTCATCAGCAGTGGGAAACAAAAGGGGACGGAAAATGTCCACCTGATGATCAACCATCGTAAATCCTCCCCATTGCCCGGGGGCCACAGCCCCACTTCACACCTCAGTGACGTGATCTAACCTCAGGCTTTCTGTCAAGGAGTGTGGGAGAAGTGGGGGGAAGGGCAAGGAAAAAAAAAAAAAAAAAAAAACGGAAATATCTTTCCGGGCATGGTGTCAGATGCTTGCCATGAAATATTCATCATGTGCTAGCAGAGCCACAATAGAGGAGGTGGCGGCATGTGAGGATTTGACTTGCAGAAATGGAGACGCTTCAAAAAAAAAAAAAAAAGGCCCACATTGGCCGATTTATATCGCCGTCTCCGGCTGTCACTCACATTTCACTTTCACCTCAGCGAGCTTTGACGAACGACACTCCCTGCGTTCGCGGCGCCGTCCTTTGAACCAACAAACTCGAGAATTCATCCAATGCTACGAAATGACGGAATTAGAAAGCGGCACAAACGCTTAACTGGCATCTTTTCTGGAATTAGCTGAGCTATTTGTAGGAATTCTTGCGCAACGTTGGCGGCTAGGCTCGGTTGATTTGGAGAAGGAAGAATTTATTTTTAAAGGAGGTGAGGCCAGGCGGGAAAAAATATTGACATTGTTACTCTAAACAACTTTATGGTTCGTGTGTTTAACGTGACGCTACACGCCAAAATGTCATTTGGTCCCTGGTTTCCAAATTTATCATGAAAACCTTCGACGGATGCGTCGATTCAAAACAAACCAATCACGTTTCGGGGAGCATTAAAGCACTTTGTTCGCCGAGACGTTGCCGTGCGTTCACCCGAGGCTTCCCCCCCCCCTCTCTCTCGCCTCTCGGTAATGACGAGATACCTTTTAACTTCTCCGCCGGAGTCGGCATCAATAATTTACCGTCGTCTGTTTAAAATTTAAAAGCGCCACACATTAACGTGCTCGCCGCACCTGCTCTTTTCACGCTTGTCCGTCCTCCGCCCGGTCTTAGCCCCCCTCCATCTCTCTCTCTCTCTCTCTCTCTCTCCTCATAAAGACAATGACAATGAGTTCTGTGTCACCACTGAAGCAGGGATGTTAAATCACACAAGGGCAGAACGAGGCGACGGGCCACGTCATGCGAGGGCATCATCCGGACGCCTCCGATTACGCTTTGTCCCTAATTGGCGGCGGTGAAAAGGGATGAATTCTTAAACGCGTCGGGGCCCGCCTAGGGACGACAGCTTCCTTGCCACCTACGGAAGCCGACAGAACATCCGCAAGGAGGTGGGGGGCGTTTAATTAATGCATGGCGGTTCCGTCCGACGGCGAAATCCTATTGTCTTGACAGGGGCTTAAGGTTGCCCTTTAGGCTGAGATGCCCCCCACCCCATCCCTCCCCCGACCTCGTCCCGCTCAGTCCAAATTAATCTGCAGTTTTAAAGCTTGAATAAACCCGTTAAGTACGAAAATCTAAAGGCCGTCTCCTCTCCCTCGGGCTGCGGTTTTTCCCTCTGCCCGCGGAGATTGGCGGGGAGCACTCAGTGTTATCGGCCAAGGGGGAGGTAAAGGTTCGGGGGAAGGAGGGGGAGGAGGGGTGGCGAAGGCTACAGATTGGTCTTTATCTATTCCGAGCACACCTACAACAAATTAGACCTGGCCCGCCGCCGTCGCCGCCGTCGCTCTCATTAAGAGGCTGAATCTCAGCTATTTTCCTCAAGGTCCCGCTTTTCCTATCAGTTTTTCCCTTTTTCTTTTTTGCCACAATAAGCAAAAAAAGCTTCCGTGCAGACGTGCCACCTTCACGTGGCGCTCATTTCACGTCGTCATATCGACATGACACAAAGGAAGCCGCTGGGATGGGAGGTAGTGGGGGTGGGCTGGGTTTGGATTCTGTGCATTTTCCACGCACGTGCCTCCATGCTGCCGGCTTTTGACATTTTGCTCATTTAGAAGAAAAAAAAAAGGCTGAATTCTGTGCAACCCAATATTTGTCCTCTACGCCGTTGACGTTAGATCTCAAAACGTGAAAAGCACTGCTTGCTGATTTTTTTCTATCTGTCCGTCCATCCATCCGTCCTATCATGCATCCATCCATCCGTCATATCATATTGCTCCATCCATCCATCCATCCATCCATCCATCCTATCCTATTGCTCTATCTATCTATCTATCTATCTATCTATCTATCTATCTATCTATCTATCTATCTATCTATCTATCTATCTATCTATCTATCTATCTATCTATCTATCTATCTATCTATCTATCTATCTATCTATCTATCTATCTATCTATCTATCTATCTATCTATCTATCTATCTATCTATCTATCTATCTATCTATCTATCTATCTGTCCATCCAATTAATTTCTATTGAAAAATCCCATTTAGAAATGAATAGGGGCTTGCTTTTTGCATTTCCACTGGAGCACATCTACGTCTGCCAGCGTCACTCCCAAGCCAAAATCCTTGAAAAACAAATAAATTATGCATGCAACGCGTAACCTTCAAAGTGCCACTGAAGGTTGAATTTAAATTGTCGCTGGAGTGGGAAGGCCCGTTACGACTTGACGCCATGGGTCAGGCACACGATGCGTTTGGATGCGAAGATGGAAAACGTACACAGGCGCACACAAACGAAAGATGTCGTTTGTATTTGAATACAATTTATGGGTCAGTTAACGGTACTTGACACTCTTTTGAATTATCGGTTCATTGTGGTTCATTGTGAAATTATATGGCCAATGTGTTTTTAACCATAACCTAGATTTGGGTTATAATTAAGGAATCTGTCAGATGACAACTGTCGGATGTCAACATCATTGGTGTCAAACTCAAGGCCCGGGGGCCAGATATGGCACGGCCACATCATTTTATGCGGCCCGCAAACGACAAATTGTGCATTGACTTTATGTGTCAATACTAAAACAAACAAATTGTCTTTACTTTTAAAAAAAGAGATATTGCTAGCATTTTCTATTAGCATTCATCAAAATATTTGAATGTTTTTTACTAGTTTTTAATTTTAAAAGTTTTTACTAGTCTTTAATTTGTTCATCCGTTTGTTTTATAGACCATACTGAATATAATAATGTCATGACGGCCCACCGAAGAAAACTATGACTACGGTCCTGGTTTACGTGACGGTTTTTCTCCGCCAGGCTAATCCATCCCGCTAGCACGAAGCAGTAAAAGCGAGAAAGGGGCATGCCGCCGAACGGCGTGGAGGCGACATTGGGGCGACTCTCGAGGGCCTTGCATTAGCGCGCGAAATTAAAGAGGGGGGTATTAGATTAAATTGCCTCTCCGATTTCAGGGGTGTGAGTAAAATTCTGATTTGCATTTTTCTAACCGCTGCTTAAGATATAATTAGTTCAGGGTGATTCCCATGTGTGGGAAAACGCTGACAGCCAAATCTAACTGGCTGCCAGTCGCTTATCATCACTTGCAAGCCAACAAGGTAGATGAAGCGAGAAGGTTTGTGTGTCTTCGGGTATTTCGCCAGAGTGTGGATGTCGAACAGTTTGTCACTGTTGGCAGAAGTTTGCTTCCATTGTCTACTTTGGCTCCAGAGGAACAGTGAACTGTAAATAATTCTAACAAGACAGAGTGATGCTCTTTTGAGACAAAAATAAAGTCCGGTGAACCATTCCTACAATTGTCCGTATGAGAGTATATAAATGTTATATTACTCAGGAGCGCAAATAATTTTGGTTAACGGAAGACATGAATACTTTCATCATTGCTGATAGCGTACTCTTTGTAGCTTTTGGTTCGCAAATAATGTCAAAAAGAAAGAATTGGACTGCTCTCGAAACTTGCAACTTTCCAACATAAAGTAGCCCAAAATGCCACCAACGTAGAAGTAGCGGCTAACGTTAGCTTGTTTACAGAGCACATTTCGTAAGGGGCATGTCTCGGCGTCGTTAGCGAGGCGAACGGCACATTGCTCCGCCCACGTCAGATGGCAATTTAGCGTTGGCCATCTGGCGAGGCTTCCTGCTTCCAATTAGGGCTCATTCTGGTGAATTCCCCTACTAAAAGTTCCAGCCTTGGAATTCGCCCAAAATGGCGCCTTTGAACCAAAATGGACAATTTTGTGTTCAATTTCTTACGTAGGGGTCCTTGAGATGAAGGATTCTGTGTTTTTCCCTCCCCCCCTAACTTTCCAGACAACTTTTGGGGCACTGTGTTGGACACACATTTCTACCAGAATACACATGCAAGAAAAACTCAAAAGAATCATCTAAAGAAAGCAATCCAAGACAATATTTACACTCAGGCACCTTAAAAGAACTGAAAAAAATCCCCAAAATATTTCCCCACATTGACATTGCAACACATCCGCAAACAGGAAGGTGTGCAAGTGTAATTACCGGCATCCGAGTCCATAATCAAAATTAGTGAAATTTACAAAGGGCGCTTTTAAAAGCAAGTGCAGATTTGTTTTGGTGAGTGTACCCTTGCATTAAAAAAAAAAAAAAAAACCCACACCGTGACACGGACTTCCCGGGACATCTGTTTGAGACAGCTGTTTGTACACAAGCTTCCGATTGCCACCTACGTGACGTACCATTCCGAGCTGTAAGCCACGAGAGGACCATTTTATTGTAACACATAAACCTGGGTGATGCCATCATTCCACTTTTGATGCACGTAAACATCACAGACGGCAAACTAAACAAACTTTCTGCCAAGGGAAGTCATTGGTTTAGGTGCTAATTTCATTCTCTTCTGATTTCTTGTCATTTTCCCTTCCTCACGATATCATTTGGGGATGGTTTGGGTTTTGTGGTGAAACGTTCCAGGATCAATAGTTTTTATGGTGCATTAGTTACTAGTTAAGGGAGGGAAAGGGAGGCACACACCCCTTCTTATCTTGGGAACTTTCTGACTCTGCAATCCCCACACACTTTTTTTTACAGCCATGAAAACGTTCATATTTTCTTTCGTAACACTTCCCTTGAATGCATCACAAACTGTCATTGTCCTTCCAATTTCCTTTTCAATTATTTCTTTGGCCACTAAGGAGAGCAGAGGTTGAATGCGAGTCGCTGATCATTTAATTTTGATCACCCCGACTTCTGAAACGATGGCCCTGCTGGTACGACCTCCCGATTGCTTGTAAATTTGACGACGAGGCCATCGCCGAAATCCTTTGTTGCGAAATTGTCGTCAAAAGCTTAAAGAGGAGCTGCGGTTATTCGTGTCCGTATAGGCCCAAATAAAGAACCCAGGCTCAAGTTGGGAGGCGCTTTGAGAAATGCCATCAGCAGTCCCGCCATGGCTTTCGGCATCTCTTCGCGGTCAGAGGCCGAGGCTTTGCGGGATATCGATTCTCTCCGTCCGGAGACGGTTTCCATAATTGGTTCAAATGACCGGGTGCCGAGAGGGATAGCTCTCTGCTGAAAACCATTTCCCGGCCCCGCTTGGAGGCGAGCCAAGCGCCGGGTTGTTCGGATATGTTCCAGCCCCAGCCTGACTGGCAGCAATTAGGGGTGTCTGAGCCAAGCTCAGCTTGCGCTTTGCACAAACACCCCTAATTACTGCCAATTAGGCTAGGCGGGTAGGCAGATTTGAGAAGCCGGGGGGATGTTCAGGCACGGGTGGGCATGGAAACAATTTCCAAGGGCTTAGAACGTGACTGGATGAAAAGGTTAATGCTTGGGAGCGCGCGGGGATAATCGAGGGGAGGGAGGGGGGTCAAAACAAAACGGGTTCTCACCTCCAGCGACGAGCCGGGCTTCTTCTTCAGCTCCTCGCATTTCCTGAACTTGCAGATCTGGTGGCCCGTTTTGCGGTTCCGACAACTGCTGCAGACGCCGCAGTTGATTAACCGCCTGCAGGGCGCGCAGACCCCGCACCTTTTCCTCTTCTTCTTTGCCGGGTTTCCACTGGATGCCGAGGAATTATTCTGTGGGCAGTCTGCCAGATTGGCAATTTGAAACGCACTGTCTGTAACGGCTGCCGAGGCTGCGGGGGAGTGAAGGGCTGTCATGACGATGACCCCGGGAGGTAATGAGATGCCCCCTAAAGCCGGAATAGCTGAAAAAGTTCCAACGCGTTCGGGGAGATTCATTATCTCTGCTTCGGCGCCGCCGCATTTCAGCTTGTTCATGCATTCTCCCGCTAAAGGTCTGCAGTGTTCGGGGGATAAGGTAGAGAGGAAATTATTATTTGCCATTTGCAGCGTCTCTGGCGGCACGCCAGGCTTACCCGGCCTCTGGGAGTCATTTCTATGCATGCCGGTCCTATTAGGGTTTATTGCCGCTGATTTCCTCCCCCAAAGCATGGCGTTATCGCAGTTCCAAGGGGACATGCCAATCCTGGCGCTGGGGAAAATGGGCGTCGTGATGCGGGCGATCTTGGCCGCTTGTGGGAACGCCCCGTTGGTTTTGTAAAAGTTGGCAAAAGATCGGTACCTTTCCATTTCGGCGTTATAATCCAAAAGCTGGCTTAATCCACCGTCCTGGAGATTATCCTTTTGTAAAAGCGACACGTCCGCGTTTTGTCCGTTTTCGATGCAAAGCGCGCTGCTTAGGTTAGCCATGGCTGACGAGGGCTTGTCGGCGTTTAAGGACGAAGCGGGGGTCCGGCTGAGGTGACTCCGGCCTTTGTCGAAACTCCAGATGCTTACCGACAGCCGGGTACCATCCTGAACTATCCGGTCCGGTTCTACGGGCGGGAAGAAAGGACCGACAATTACACATTTTGGCACTCCGGCATTGAAGGTGCACATTACGGCGTGTAAACAAAGCCGACGCTACGAGTCGGGCCTGATCTCCGTGGCGAGAACCGTTTCCATGCCGAGGTTGCTTTTAACATTTGAAAAGTTATGAAGAAACATCAAATATCTTTCAACTTAGAAGAAACAAGTGGCCACAAAGGGCAGATCCTTACCTCATGCCTGCAACTTAGACAACTACTCGAGAAGCCAACAAGACCATCCGTGCATCAAAATGCCTCACCTGCTACATTTCCCTAATGACATAACACCAAAAGCCACAAGAGAATTTGGTTCAAGATCACGGACCAACTGGTGTCATCCGGTTTCTGCGTGTGCTTCATTTCCTCTATCTCTCACCCCGCCGGTCTGTCTGGATTTGGTTTCCACAGATAAAAGCCCCATTAGACCTATCTCGCCCTACTTCCATTACCTTTTTTTTCTTTTCACTCAACCACCCCCCCACCCCCCGCCTTCTCCTCTCACTGTGCCTTCCCCCTTAATTGGCAAAGCTGATCCATTGCCGGGACATTAAAAGGCGATTCAAATCACTTCCATGGCTCAAAGTCTCCCAAAAACATTATAATCACCACGTGGAGTTCAAACAGGCTCAATATGCTTAAAAATATGCTTTGTTTTCAAATACCCAATCTAATCATCAGAAATGTTTTAAACCTAGATGAGGAAAAAAACCAAGACATCATTTCCGCTTGTAAAAGTGACACCACAAGCAAAACCCGCCGCCAACACAGTAAACAGAACCTCCTCCTCGGCCTAATGATCAGCCCTCCTCGGGGTGATTATTACTTAATCAATTCACCCGTGGAGCAGAACATGCGGGGGCCCCCCCAAAGGCAATCAAGTCTGGCTGCCATCGATTTCCAGCCTGTAAACAAACTTTAGCGAGATAGAAACGTCCAATGCGTACATGAAGCTTTGGAGAAAATGCTTAAAATTAAAATAGGGTCAATAACTGAATAAATTGCAAAATATAAATGATTAGTAAATAAAACAAATCCCATTGTCCGGATCACTTTACATGCAGGATCCAGATGACACGCTTTGAAGTGAGGAGCAGGAATGTAGTCTGGTGCTTTCACCTACCTACCAGGTTCCCGTTGAGCGGAGCTCCTGAGGCGCTAGCAGCCTGCGGCTGTGCACAGGCACATTACCGCTGAGAGATGCGTGGAGCGCGGCTTGCAGGCGGTAGAAGAAGACAAAAAAAATCCAAGAAAGAGACGCGCGGACTCCAAAAGGCGCTCAAAACAAAAGAGCCATCTTTTTAGTTGGTAGCGACTTTGTTAGCAAAAAAAAAAAGTGCACGCATAAACGGTGTTTTTTTCCCCCTCCCCCCCTCACAATAATGACGTGCTGGTTGGAGGAGTGGGAGTTGCTGTGCGTCCTGATCCCGAGCTTTGTGGAGTGTGAATGCGCGCGTCTCGCCGACTGCCTGCCTGCCTGCTCGCTCCGCCACCGCCGCCGTCGCCGCTAGTTGCCTGTCGCTGCGTGTGGCTGATTGGTGCTGAGGTGAGGACGCGGAGATGCGGACACCTACTGATCATTGGCTGGAAATTACTATAGAAACACGCAGGGGAGGGTGTGTGTGTGTGTGTGGGGGGGGGGTCAACGCGTGCAGGGGCATATATGAGCACCTGCACATTGATTTATTTTTATCTCTAATAATTGAATTAGAAAGAAGGGCTATACGGGCGGCACAGTGGACTTGTGCCCCACAATTCGGAAGTTGCTATGTTCGTCCCCCTGTCCTTGGTTGGGGGTTTCTTCAGGTTTCCCCGCTTCTTTACACCTTTCAAGTTCATTGATGAGGCAAACTCATGTATACAACACCTGGCCCCCCCAAAAAAAAGACAGAAGCACCAATTTCGAAAACACGTTAATGAAACTTGTTCAATATTTACCATTGCAAAGTCGTGTGTGTGTGTTTGTGGACGTGCAATAGTTCTGAGCCGCAGACAAAGACACGAGCTTGGTATTTGAACCACCATAAAAGTGACGAGGGCAAAAGATTGCCATTGTTTATAAGCTCGGCGAACAACTGACCTAAACACTTGTGGGCTTGTGGCAGTAAGATGCCACAAGATGGCGCCATAGTGACATTAGCCCCCATCTCAGTAAGGCGAGGGGTGAACAACGGCGACTCTTAGTAGCAAAATGTGAGTGCCCGCACAACAAAGTTCATCGGCGTTCGTTGAAAGTCGCAAAAGGTATTTGCCAACAGTTTTTTTTTTGTCGCAAGACAAGCACTTGCGAATGTCTGCCGAACCTTTGCCGAACATTTGTGACCTTCGATGACGAGAATGCAATATTCACCCCTTTCGTAAACGCTCAGTGGGATAGGTGAGGTCACCCCCCCCCCCAAAAAAATAAAAATAAATCCCATGTTCAAAATGATGCTGCAAATGACGTTTTTTCTGATTCGTATAAATAATTAACGTAACCGGCCCATAGTTAAGTACCGTTTTTTTCCGTGTATAGTGCGCAATATTTTACTAATTTATTGTCCTAAAATCTGGGGTGCGTATTATACATGGGTACAAAAAAAAAAATTATTATTTTTTTTTTAATTATTATTATTATTTTTTTTTCTTTTAAAGAAAGTCATGGTACAACAAAACCAACAACAGGACTGACCGACAAAGTCGTGGAACAAAAAGACAGGGTGACATTACCAAAGACAGGAACAGAATGACAGTAACACATGCAATGATCCAACGGTGAGCGAGGGGCAGACAGGACTTAAATACAAAACACGTTACATCAATTGAGGTGACACAGGAAGAGCGGGGTGACACGAACAGAAACTATGGCAACCTAGACACATAGCAAAACTGGGGACGAGACATGACAAATCTCCCCCGAAATAAAACTCACCTTTCTTCTTGTTTGTTGTCAATCGCGCATTGCATTCAGCCATCCTGCCCAACACACTTAGTAAAATTCATAATTGACGACACATCGTTTGATGCGATGGTGCAATCCTCGATGGTGTGTTATTGTCAAATATTGTTTGTTTTTTAATCTCCATCGCGGACCGGACGTCATACGGAGGCCGCCATTACAGATGCGCAGAACGGTTGCGCAAGACACGTCAGCTATATAAAGAGCGAGAGTTCCGTTCTCCACCTATTAGTTTCAATTCACAGTTTAATTAGCAGTTTCAATCAGCAAATAACAAAATGCGTATTACAGGTAATATTTTATTTCACAACACTTTGCCTTGTTCCTTTCGTCTCTGCTGTTCACTTCAAACACGCTCCATACGACCGCAATGCTCTTGTATCAGACGCTCGCTCGATCACCTGCTCGTTTGCCGTCTGTCACAATGTACCCTACACAAATCCGAAACATTTGTTGCGGCTCAGAGTCACGACGAGGGGCAAGTTTTGGTTTCCAAGGGTGTTTTTATTCCTCTTCAACGTCTCTCCCATACAGAGCCGCCTCTTTCCCGTGTGCGCACGGAGCGCGGTGGTGCGTTTAGGGGCAGTCGGAGAAATCAACGCCAACAAAAAAAATGACATCCAGCCTAGTTAAGACCATACCAAAGACTATAAAAATGGGACCCATTGCCTCCCTGCGTGTGTGACGATCTTTGGGACTTAAAAAAAAAAAAAAAAAAAAAAAAAAAAAAAAAAAAAAGAAATTTTTTAAAAATTCTTAAAAATTGGGTGCGTATTATACATGGGTACAAGCTTTTTTCCAGCATCAGCATGCCATTTTTAGGGGTGCGTACTATACATGGGGGCGCACTATACACGAAAAAAAACGGTAGTTTACCATGTGCTGTTCCGAATCGTGTCGAGTTGTGTTTCAAGAAAGAACCGAAAATAGTCATTTGTTGAATTTGTAACGTTAGGATTAGGTTTGTGAGTTTTTGCAGATTCTCTGCTTGACTTTATTCAGAATAGCTTCCCGAAACTGCGACCCCGCCCTCATAGATATTTTGCAACAGTCTCTTTTGACTTAAGGATGCTTCAAAGGTTCTTGATAGGGTTGAGGAGGCCATACACACATTCACACACACACACACACACACACACTTTTTTCAATAGGTCAATTAAGACAATACAGAACGCACAGCCAATTTGTGTGTCTCCCTCCCTTCCTTCGTCCGTCCGTTCGGAGACGGCCATAATGGCTGGAACCCTTGGGATTCATCAACATTATAAAGCCGCCTGCTGGCCACACGTGCCACGCTCGCTCCCGCAGGCTCACGACATTTATTCCACGAGCCTCCCGCGTGACAGCGCGCGCTCTTGGCTCGTGGCGGTGCCTGTGGCTTTGGGAGTTTAAATGAAATCACCACTTCAATCGACGTCCAGGATTATTACCCGACGTCCCCCCCCCCCCCACTCCCTCGCACCTCGACGCTCAACATTTATTCCGGGCTTCGGGGTGTAGTTTGGAACAAAGTAACCGTGGCGTGCGTGCTTCACCTCCTCAATTTCACGTTGGGGCCAATTATTAATTAATCGTCCATGCAAAATTGATTTATAAGCCCCCGTATTAAATTTTAGACTGCAACACTGGCATATAAAAAGCGAGCTGTTGTATCTTTATAGGCACAATAGCCTTTCGTTGGGGTGGTACCCTCAAAGGTTCTAGAAATTAAAAAGTTAGTTCATCCGTTTTATTTTCAGTTCCACACAATCCACAACCGTGGTCAATGATGGCTCGACCAATCAATGGAGAGCGTTCTGTTTTGTCCAATCAACTACAAGGATACTAAACACTACACCAAGTCAGATTCTTTCGGAGTCTTTCACAATGGGAACCCAAACAATCATACGCATAGACACTAAATCTAAATTGAAAAATGGTTGATAATTAGCTCCTTTTGGCATATTATTACGTGTTTCCAAGAGGGACAGATATTAGATCGGAGGATATCACTAATAATAATAAAAAATATGAACGATACTCGATTCATGACAATTGAGTCAAAATGGCGGACATAACTTTGTGTCACCAAAATTGAGACGTGTGCGCCACACGAAAGCATAACTTTGGGTTATCATTATTTTTTTGGTGTGTGTGTGTGTGCGGGACTTTTTAGGATGAATCGTTTTTCTCTAAAGTGTGCTTAAAATCGAATGGCATGGTGTTAAAGACAGCCCGGGGTCTACTCGGTCTTGTAGTGCCATTTCTCATTGGTCAATTGAGATTGATCCGCTGTCTACGCAGCTGAAACCGGCTCAATAATACATTGATGATGAGGGATTAATCAACTAATGTCACATGAAATAAAATGGCAGGACTAATAAATAGTCCGTGTCTTTTGCCGGATGATAATCTGTTCGGATTGGTCACATTGGACGTTTTCAGAAAAGCGATTATCTTCCGATTGAATAAAAACTGCTTGGACCGAACTCGGGTGTGGCTTCCTCTTGACAAATGAATCCAGTACTTGAAGACTAATTTTGGTTTAGGATATGTTTTAGCTGAATCTATTTGTATTAGCTCCCCACCCGTGCAACTGTGCCTTTGCATTCCGTCACAAGAGGGAGATTAAGAAAACGTTTGTCTGGACTTTCTCCAAACCCGTTGATGAATCATACATTTTGAGACGCCAGACACTGATGACATATTGAAAACATCCTGAAAGACACCCCCCCCCCCCTTCACCTCCTATCAGAGCTCATACATCTGCGTGCGGGTAAGCTCGTCTGTCTGGAAATCATTTTTATCTCCTGGGCGATAATAGCCCTCGAGGGAAATCTTGTCACGGTGGTCCTAACCCCCGTGCGTGAAGCCACGAGGATGCGCGAATCTCCAGCGGTGGGAGGCGCGAACCCTCGTGGCGGCCCTTTGTTCTTCATATGCGCGCTCTGGAGCCGATCCCCTCGTGTCTCCTCCTCCTCCCGCTGTTATGCTGCGCTTTTGGTTTTAAAGCGGAGGAGCAATTAATAACCATGAAGCCAGATTTAAATGTAGCCCACATAATGGCGAAGGGTATGTTGGGGGGGGAGTCAGAAGAGATGGGTGTTTAAGGAGCGACGGCGCGATCCATTGATTCGCCCCGATGTGCAACGCTGAGAAAACGCAGCAAGGACACGAGGAACACATTCATCTTGACAAACAATCCTGTCAAACAATTAAACATGTCAGATGACGATTAGCCACGAGGAACATCAGTTGGACAAAAAAAATAGCAATATAAAAGTTTTAGTTTTGGCTAAATCTGTCCATCTTGTCAAAAAGCAGTTTCAAGTAATTCCACTGTCATTGTGGGTTTTCTTTCTCAAACAAAAGGGTATTGAAAATTTTATCTTTGCCGTGTGTACAAATAAAAAAAGATAAAAAAATGGCTGCTATTAAGCATAGTTGGTAATCAATAAATGTAATTCTCCTCTTTTTTTTTATATGGTATTTTTCTTTTCTTTTTTCAAAATGTAGAAATCAGTTCTACCTCACCGGTCCTGTTCTGGATGTGTCATATGCTAATGCTACAATTTTCATTTTTTCTTTTCAAAACCATCAATCCAACATTGTTGCTTGCTGTCATGACCAGTCAACAACCAAGCAAGCAAAAATACTATAAACATGCCGATTCAATTAATTCATCAATCCAGAAATGATCCCCTATCATTTTTTTGTATGACGTTCCTTGATGCAAATCATTTCCCCAACTTTGCCTACAATTGGACCTTCTAATAGAAGAACCAAGACCAGCCGGATTGGCAGCGTTCGTCCAGATTCTCAAGCGAGAAATAAAGGGAAGCTGTGTGGTGTGGCGATGACAGGGGTCATCAATAAAAATTAAAGGAGAGTGTCTTCCACCACAATCAATATTTGCTCCTACCTGCCAACGGTGCTGCCGTCCGGTACGTGAATGTAAACAAGTGCGTAACGATCCCTCTTCGATCTGACAAGGTCTTAAAGTGACGGGAGGCTTCACGGTTAACCAAGATAAAACATTCGCTTACGGGAGACTCTTACCATAATAACAAACACAGAGACCAAGCGTTTAGCTGACCACCATCTCCAAACTTGCTTGGAGCAAATTGTTTCTTAAACAAGCGCATTGATCAAACAACGAGCGTCCGTCCGTCTGTATGAACCACGATGGAGGCCGCTCCTTTTTGTTTTTGTTTTTTTTGTGCTAATATGTGCAAACACAGTTGCCGGGCTCATCTGTCGGCGCGAGTAAATCAACATTTTGCGCAAATACACCAAGATCCGGGAAAGCACCCGTTTCAGTCTACGAGTCACAATCAGCTTGCGATTCGCTCGCTTGCCGGCGGACAACTTAGAAGATCTGGGTAGGGTGGTTTTTATATCATTGCGGTCCCATAAATTGAATCCAAAAAAGGATTTGACGATTTTTAACAGCTCAACCCCATTCGAAAATCGCCACGTGTTTTTGTGTCGGTGTGTATCCTGCTCAAGATTGACTCAACAGCACCTCTGCTGGTTGCAATTGGCCAGACGTTGGCTTTACAAGCTTCTCCACACGCGAGGACGATGACCGCATCACTACGGTTACGCATTTTGACAATTACATGCCAGTTTCGAACACTCCCCGAAAGAGAGAGAGAGGAAAAAGAGGGACTCGGGATCACCTGCTGAAATATTCCCTTGCATGTCTCACGTGTGAAAAGTGTATTCATGTGTGTCCCGGAGCCCTGACGGATGAGGGGAGGAAAAAAACAACAACAACAAAAAAAAAAAAACAGTCCAAGCGTTCCTTCTTTGCACTCAGTGTCAGTCATTCTGTGAGGCAAAGAGGCATGGAGGGAGGGCGGCATCTATAAAACAAACAGTGGAAGGGCAGACGTGGCAGGAAGGGAACTGCTGCCAGACACATTACAAGGGGCTCTAATGAGGGAGCCCACGCCAAGCGACTCCCCCCCCCCTCCCCTCCCTCTACACAGAGGAGCACGAGGCGGGAATTAATTGTGAGGGCGATGATGGCGAGCGAGCTGTGGAGCAGGTCATTACTGCACGCCTCCTCCTGGAGCGCCGCGGGCAGAGCGTGGAACGCCACGCCGCTTGCACAATTCCCATGATCCCACAAGAGGGAGGGGGAGGGGGAGATAGCAAGAGGGGGATGCAGAAAAATAGGGAGAGAAGAAAATGGAAGAGGAGGCAGGAAGCCTCCTCTTTGTTGGATAGACGGGCAAAATAATGGTAATGGTTACGCTGTGGACATTATTATTGTGAATCTGCCATTTGTATCAGGACCAAAATCAAGCAAACTGTGAAATAATATCTGCTGTAATATTTGATTTTTTTTTTTCATTTGAACTGATTTTACCTTTGGTGACGATTTTCAAATGTGCACGTGCAGTGATAAATCACCCTTTCCCTCATTTCTCTTTGTCAGGTTTGACGCCCTTGTGAAAACTATGACATCACTTCCAAAGCATTGGACACAGTGCCCTCTAGTGGCCACGGCGTGTATGGTAAGTACGTGCATGTGCTAATAACCAAGCTGGAACCTTAAAATCCTGTCTGAAAACCTCCTTTCCTCAGCAAGAACACTGAAGATGAATCTTCTCGACATGACAATGACCCGAAGGAACCACTTGGTTACTCCTTTTTAAATTAAACGTATACCCTGGAATTGAGTTTCGGCTCTTATTAAAAGCAGTATGTCAAGTTTTTAACACGTTGTCAGGAAACTTGGCCTTGAACATAGTATAGTAGCAAATCTTAGACTTATGTCAAAGTTACGTCACCAAAAATCTTGAAAAATTAAAAACCGGGAAAGTAAAAAAAAAAACTTCAACGGCCTGGCAAGCAGCGAGTAAACAGAAATGTCTGCCACCGCACCAAACAGGATAATTCATGCATGTTTGTTTGAATGTTTACCATTGGGAGGCTTGAGGTCGTATCGCAACCGTGCTTCTAAATCATGTCCAACCGCATCGCCGCCTATCTCGCCAAGTGTGCACACGGATGAAATTGATCGTCAAACAACTCTTGCTTGGGAGCAAGGTCAAAGTCAAGGACTCGCGCCAATCACTGGCGATGGGCTGCGCAGGGGAGCTTATGTGTCACGCCACAGCTGCCACCATGCTGAAAAACATCACCTTAATTATTCTCTGGGAGCAATTCCGTACGTAATACCCGAAAGCCGCAGCCGAGCGTCTTTCCCCGGCACATACACGTTAGGTGATACCTTAACTTACGAGCAAAATTAATTCCGTGACCAAGGTTATAAATTCAACTGACTCATATCAAAAGAATTTTCAAAAGAAGAGTTTGTTTAAATAAAGAAAAACAAAATTATATCATACATAAAAAAGAATTACGACGGCTTGATGACCACCAGATGGCAGTGTTTTAAAGGCCGACTTCATCATTGGCCATTTTTCACATTTCAAAAACAAAACACAGGCGTAGTGACTGCTAGGTTTTGAATAGAAATATTAAATTGACTAAATTCTGATAAATGCGGCACCGGAAAACCATTCCAAGAATAAGTTTCTGTAATTGCAACGCTACGAAAACATTCATCGTTTTGGGATCTGGGAAGATTCGTGACTGACGACTTTGGAGTAAAATTATTCGCCTTGCCCTATTCTGTTCCTTCGGCCTTAAGGTTGAAACGCTTGCCCTCAACGGGAATTTTGCCTGGCGGTAGACAACATGGCTGAAAGGCAGCTGCTTAGAGAGTACGCTTGTCGAGCGGTTGAAGGGATAATTTCACATCTATGCAATCTTTGAGAGATGCTCTCAGCTGTCTGAATATAACAACAAACAAAGAGGAGGCGGCTGCTGGGCCTGGACACTACTAAGACCCTTCCCAAAACAGGTGTGGTTTACTTGGGGCTGCCCAGCTAACAGGCAGCCATGTTGGCAGGGGCGACGTTCCCATCAATGGATGTTAAAATGAGTCAAACTTGCTCAAGTCGTGTGGTCTATTTGACAAAGCTTGTACTATCATTTGTAAACTATACCTTGACATCCACCTATTGTAAATCTGTCACTCAGAAGCAGAGAATCAGGATTCCCGACTCACCAGCAGGGGTCATCATCCGCTCCCAAGCCACACCTAAATGCCTCAGTAGTGCTCTTGATTTACTCATATAAACCAACATTTTTATGTCCTTGAATCATTTGTTTGATTTTAAATTGATTTTAAAAGAATTTGAATTTTTAATCTGAGCCTAAGATTGACACGTGGCATTTTTCCCCACATTTCTTTTTTAATTAAAAAATAAAAAGTTTTGAAAATGGGACATAATGAATGACAAAAATTATGCTCGCCTTCTCCTCGACAGAAACAAACAAAGTCAGGAAGCAAAAGGCTTTCCCACTTCTAATCGAGGTTTGTCCCTGAGGAGGCTTCAGATAGGGGCAGCGTCAGGGGTGGTAGCACCTGCAGCGGGAACCAGATCTTAAACCTCTTAGAAGCACTGGTCTCCACGGGAACCAGGCCAGGTCGCGATTGGTCTAAGCCTGCTGTGCCCGAGAAGCGACTCTGACAATGGTTAGCGCCCGCAGGAATTATGGTGCGCCGAAGGTATCGGCGAAAAATTTGGATCCGATTTTTTTATTTTTTTATTCAAGATGATGCAATGAGAAATTTAAATACCACTTTCACTTGCATTTCCCATTCCGTGGGGCCTGCCGAGATCCCCCGCAGTGTTTTAAACAATTAGACTATGTGAGGCAGACACTAACGACTCTCTCTTGTCTTTTAGTAACTGCAGGAGGAGGGGGAGCATTGGGTGACATCTTCCTAAGGGGGAGGGGGGGGGGGAACTCTGATGGTTGTGTATTGTCCCAGGCAGAGGCCATGTTGTTGTGACACCAAATAAAGAGAAAATGTGTGTGTTTGGATTGCCCCGGGTGAGATGTATGCTAATCCCAGCCGAGATTAGGAAAAGTGTTGCTTTTGTCAGTTTTGGCCCAAGCAGAGGACCCCGCTGTCATGTGACAGAAATGTCACTTGACCGTAACGTCCCAAAAATGGCAAATCAGCGCTTTTATCACTTTCAATCAAACGGGGATTGAATCTTTGTCGCAGTTGAACATCAGATTCAATTCCAGTTAGATGATCCTCCAAGTGTGAAGTCAGCCAAGTGACAAGTGTGCCTCCATTTTGATGACCCCGGGGGTCAGCATGAGGCCACCGCTGTGTTTACAGATGAGGTGATGGCACACGCCTCTACTCCTTTGAAATGTGACAGGGTGCGAGGAACGACGAGATAATCTCAGATTTACGAGGTACAGTAGCTCTTGGGAAGGGGTCCTATGTCAAGGAAGTTATTTGAGAGATTTTGAGTTGGGCTTTCTCAGCGGGGACAGAGGGGGGGTCCTCAAAACTGGGTTCTCTCACCAAAAACATGCTCTGCTATTTTCAGATGAATCCTAAACAAGTGTCAAACTTTCTTCAGTCAAAGCAACCGTCGCTCACCTCGCCGACAAAACTCAGACTCACTTTCTTCAACTGTGAGCAGCCCCCCCCCCCACCCCAACTCCTGCTGAGCCATTTGACACCCCCACCCCTCACCTCCATTAGTTTTTATACCTTTATTAAGTCTGTTTGGTTTGTCTCACACTTGCTGTTAAAAGTCTTTGGCCCAGAAGTAAAAAGTGCTCTGTGATGTCAAATACAAAATGTCTATCGACATTATGCTGAAGGCATATTTTCAAAAGGCAGCAGATGACCTCCACAATTGCAACGCACTAAAAATGTTACAATAAAAATAAATAAGATATAATTCACATAACGGGTAAATCAGAGATGCCTGGTTTGACGTATTTAAAAAAATAATCATAAATAAAGGGTCTATTTTGTTCAGGCAGAATGTGTTGGAGCTCGAGCGACTCCTCCTTCCTCTTATGGCCACTACCCTTCCCCCATTCTGTGTAAAAACAAATCTCCTTTTCTGCTCTCAGCCTGAAACTATTGAGTCAACAAATGTCACCGCAACGCAGTGGCTCGGTGGAAAAGAGGAGGGGTCTGCTTTTAAGCTTGAGCTGCATTTAAAGACAGATTATTTTCAAACCCACTTGTTAGCAGAGAGGATTGAAAAACGAATCACCATAAAACGAGTATGTCCACTCTGTTTTTTTTTTTTTTTATAATCTGTGCAATGTGCAGCAGATTCGAGTGACTCTTGCGCAATATTCAGGCTCTTTCAAATTTAGCGAGCAACATGTCACGTTTTTGCAATTCTAAGTGTTTCATACTGTCTCTAGAAACATCCACGAGGGTTTCCCCCTGTCTGCAGTCTAGCTCTTACAAGTCCACGTGGCCAGTGTCAACAGGAGGAGGGTCTTGGCAGACACACAGAGCAAAAAAAAAAATGCAACCCGCATGCAGACCCTAGAGTTGTCTACACTCTAAAATCGAGCCAGCCAGCCAGCCAGACAGCCGGAGCGTGCCGAAATAAGTCACGGCCTGTAGAAACGAGTCCATTGCTAAACTGCGTGCACTTCCAAACTGGCCCGGCCGCGATCTAATTATCAGCGTGACGTTTTCAAAACATTCACGCTGTTAAAGGGGAAACTTGCGTAAGCGGCGGCCGATCGACAGAATATGGAAGGAAGTCACCGAGTGAAAAAGGAGGGAAAAAAGAAGTCACTCGGTTTCCTCCCTCAGAAAGAAGAGGGGCGGAGACATCTTCTCAGCCTGCCACAGTTAGACAGTTGAGACCAGTGCAATATTTGACAAAATGTGGGAGGGGGTGGAGTCCTGTCCTGAATCCACTCCATTGCTTGAGGGCAGCCATCATAGTGTTCACTATTGTGTGCGGCTGAGGGAAGAAGAAAAAGAGAGGAGGGCGCACAAGGGGGTAGGGGGGGGGAAAGAAAACCTGTCCCTTTGTGTGGGAAAGACTCAGCAGGAAAGTGATTTTGGGACGATTTGGAGTTTGTCGGCAAAACAAGGGATCTTCCCTCTGACCGGCACGCAGTATTTTCGGGGTCAAATCCGAGCGCTTCGGTCGTATTAAACCAGAGTTGGTTTCGGATTGTGCAGCCGGCAAACAGCGACACCCCGGCCGGCTTCGCCTGATGATGAGAGCGGACGTCAGAGTGCTTCGCATGAATATTGATGTGGAGGATAGTCTGTTTCATAGAAGAACAGAAGGAGGCAAGATGGCTGCCCTTTAGGATTTGTTACAGGGGAGATCCAGACGGTTCGTTGGAATTGGTACAAAGTGGAGGGACGTGAAAGAAGGTGAGGATTTGCTGTGGAGTGGGTGGGGGGGGGATATTCTGCTTATGTTTTTTTTTTTCCGTTTTCAACACGGGATGTATTTTTGAGAGCAAGGCAGCTAACGTCCCCTCGCAAAAAAACAAGAGCAAGTATAATAAGGAGGGGATTTTAGATAAAGCTACTCCAACATGGCTGACATTTTTCTTTCTTGTTCTGCCGGCTGAAAGCAAGAAACACATTTGGCGTTCTCTTCGGAGTTTTTTTTCTTATTTTTAACACATATTGGAACATTTTGAATCTCAAGCTCCTTGTGCTTTGTTTTTTTTTTCCATCGGAAATAATTGCTGTCTGATGCCTCTCCTTCCACAATGTTCCATTTTATTTTTAAATGAGCACTTCAGAGGGAGTGTACAGAGACAAGATTTTTTTTTTAAATTATTTCTGAACTAACGGCCATTCTTATCTGATGTTAAATGGAATTCAATAGTGCTATCTGAAGCTGACTTTTGCACATCTATACGTTTGCTAGCACCGTTTTTGTGCGTGAGAGCAAAAGTCCACGTCGGACATATCGTGCAGTTCCGCACGGCAGTGCAGCTGGGCTACCTTGTGTTTCTCTGTGAATCTGCTTTTGTTGCTTTGGCTGGTGAATGACAAACAGGCGGAAAGGCAAATGTCTTTTGAGAAAGGAGATTTTTTTTCTGGGGGTGGAAGGAAGCTTTGACTCAATATAGCTTCATTTTGTGCTGTATGATTTATGGTTTGTTTTTCTAAACTTGAGATAAGAGAGTAGCAGCCCACCAGTCATAACTCAAAAATGATAAATTGATCACATGATTCAAAGTGATAATAGTGTGACGATGGTTTGCATAACAAGCGCAATTAATCCCGAAAAGTCACAAGAACACGTCAATTTGGATGTGTTAGGCCTTAACAGCAAATAGCTAATTAGTTGTTTTTTGGTTTTGCATTCACTAAGTGCTACTTAATGATTAACATCTAGCCAATTAGAACCTAACACATCTCCCTCAAGGATGTGTATTCGACTTGTGTATTCTACTGAGAACTGTGGAAATGGCGCTACAATGTGCCTCAGGTAATACTTGCTTCAAGATAGAGAATTTGGATTGGACCCTTAAACCTGCTAGTTTAACAAACTGGCATTGGTCGTCACTGGGAACAAGGCAATGTAATCCTCACCTATCATGGAGGTCAAAATGATTTTTTTACACAATCCAAACACTCGGTGGTCTTTTGAGTTATCAAAATGGTTGAATCAGAAAGCTAATCAATGAGCTGTCAGAACATCTTTTTGAATATCTGCACTGCTGCACCCCAAGAGGAACCAAGGGGTGGGGGGGGGTGGGGGGGGGGGGGGGTTATATCGGGGGATGGGCCAAGCAGATCAATCACATTCACATTGCTGCTCTCATCTGTCCACACCTTCCGTGCGGCTCCTTGGCCAAGGCTTTAAATCCCCTTTATGCCACTTGCAGGGGGCAAAAGACAATTTGACCAACAAGGAAAGAATGTCCAGTTGCCATAGTGCGCCGCAACAATGCCGGCCACTTACAATACCCGAGCCTTCACCTCTGACCCTGCTGTGTCCAGCCCACGCATCATATTTCCACCCAGAGGTAGTTGAACAAATAACACAGGAAAACAAACCCAGCTTTAGACTTGCTTCGAGCTTGACTGCTTTCCTCAAACAAAATGGCGATATAGAGAGTGGTGTATTGATTTCTTCAGTATTGATTTTCCTTGCGCGCTATTGGAGGGTTGTTTTGTTGTATGGGAGAAGCAGAATAAGACCAGAACGGAAAGTAATCAGTGCTACAGCTTTGTTTGTTTTTTTGGACATTTGCACATTTACAGGACAAGAAGTATTTTAAAGGATAATATTAGAAACAAATCATGCAGCAAAGGAGAGCTTGGTGAAGAAATAATACAAAGAAGTCAAATTGAATTAGTGACTCAATAAGACAAAGGCCTCATAATTAAGATGATAAAGTGCGAAAGTAAGTATCGATGTCCGTATTTACCCCCAGTGAGGGCAGTGACGGAAAAACTTCCTCCACATGAGCGCACGCACATGGCCGCTGTGTTTACAAACACTATCGTAGCGTTCGCTAACGCGGCAAGCACCGGGTTACGTAAGCATCCCAAATTAAACACCGTCTTCGCTCGCCTGCGTTCGGACTTCCGACCGTTCGCTAATAGGATCCGTTTTTTATGAGTTCTGCTGTCTGGAATTTGGGTGGAGAGTTAAAAGTTCCGCTACATGCGTAAGGAAGAGCGACACGGACACAATGTCGAAGCAAAAATGATATCCAGAAGCGTAATTGAACCAAAGCGCTTGAATGACATCACAGACTACTTCTGTCGAGGAGTTTGAGCTCGAAATAAGGTTGCTGAAGTGAAATCCATCCAACAAGTGGTATCTTTTGATTTGGACAGCCCAGGGCAAACTACAAGGTTTTACATCCTAAAGTGCGATAATTGGCGGGTTTGATTTCAGCTAAATTTAGACTGTAAAAAAATGCGATGAGAAACTGTCTGCATATCTTACCGAAATAGAAAGAGAGACGATGGACAGAGTAGCATGTACACTCACAAATCGGTCTGTTGCCATGTTTAGATTTTCCCCTTATAAAATATTTCCTCTGTTTACTGTTCGCCCCTATTTCCTGTTTATATATTGAAGCCGGCGTCAAAGTGGTCGCGCAAACAGACGGAAAATGTTTCGCAAAATGTTACAGTGCTTCAATTGAAGGCAAGTGGCTGAATGGGGGAAAATATATCAAATAAAATCATGCAATTGTTAATCTTTTACGATTGGAATAATCATGAATGTGATTTCAGGGGGTAGGACAAGCCTATCGTGTAGTCAGTAGCGCTAGGGTAATGTTCACACCAGATGGTCTTTGGAGCACTCATAAGACGGTAACCATGGCTACCATGTGGCCTGAAATAAATTAACTTTTCTCCGCGCACAGTTCATCAAGTGAGTCAGATATATTGACTGCTGCAAGGCGAGAAGGTCGGAAGGAGACACGCTGCTTTGCGAGGTGTAGTCTGGATCAGTTACCAAGCCGTGGAAATAGAAAACAGAGCAATTGGGATTTGAATTTATGCTCTGAGTAATTTGATAATCGGATAACAGGAAGGGTCGCTTCCATTTTCATCTGTTTCAAGCAGACAGAACTTGCTTGACCAGAGTTTGATCTAGGCTAAGGTTCAACTGCTGTTTACTATCAGAGGGGTTGCCTTCTCTGGAAAAGAGGAATGCGACAGAAAAAAAAAAAACGCTTGAGCCAGGTCAAAGGGGTTCTCAACTGTCTCCTTCAAGCCTCAGTCTAAAAGAGAGATAATAAAAGGCTTCTGTGTCATTTTTTTTCCCAATCCTTCAACTTATAAACTAGTCAATGAATTGAAATGTCTATTTTCATTAAAGACTTTGGCTGTTAGCAGTTCATCCAGTTCAGCCGGTTCATGCAGTTCAGCCTCGCCTCTTACAGGCAGTAAAAGCACAGATGACAAAATTTCTTTCAAAAGTTTCAACAAATCAATGACTTTGAAACGCCATAATGCTTCCTGAAGGGAAAACATTGACAGTCATGCATTTTCCATTAACAAAAATCATCTGGAAACAGTCCCACATGACCAAAACGTTTGGCATTATTGTGTTTATGGTGTGAGCGCATGTATGAGTGGCACTCTTAGATGTGTCTTGTCGAGGAGTCTTCAAGTTGCAAGGAATTTTTTTCCCATCTTAAAGATTTTAGTTCCCCATTTTAGTTGATTTACATGAACAAATGATGCAGGAAAAACCTAGTCTACTTTTATTTTATCTAGTTATTTCTATGTCTTTTTTGTTATTTCAAGGTCTTTGCGTTCAATCACTTTAATTTATTAAGTAAAACAAAATGGTGATTAACTAACTACAAGATGTGGAAGACAAATAAATGCAATTACCTAAAAAAATAAAAATGCCGGACAAAGACAGCAAAAGAGGAATCTCGCCGCTAAGTCGACTACATCTGTTTTGCATTAAACATAAAGAAGAGTGAAGTTGGTATGGAGGAGGAGGAGGAAGTTCTCGAGGGAACCAAATTAAAAACAGGAGAGTATCTCCAATGTGCTGGGTTTGGGGTCATTTATTAACTTTGTTAGTTTGAAAGAAGATTCGATTTTTTTTTTGTTTTAATCAAACAAAATTTGAATTTCTCTAGAAGGTAAATCTACCTACATAGCACTTATTTATTTATATAATAAGTCTTAGCAGGAAAGCGGAAAAAAAAAAAAAGATCAGTCAAAAAAAGTTTCCTTATGGACTCCAGATACTCCAGATTACATCACACTACCGGAATCCAAATCACACAAATCTGTTCTACTGTACCAGATTTGACAAGTGGACCTCTTACTATTCAAAGCAAAGTCACGTTCGCAAATTTTTGAGCAGCATGAAAAACTAGCATGCGTGTTCCAGACCTCCACCTAACTTACAAACATCTCCAAACAGAATCCATAAATGATCAGATAAACATTATTTTCAGAGACGAGCATGCTTACTTTGCGTCAAGTGCAAATTCGAAAAGAGGCCTGCTCTATGTCATTTAAAGAAAGAAGAGAAAAAAAAAAGCTAAACATTCCCAAGATTCCAACACAACCTCTGCTTGTTTTACAACTAAGAATACATCAACGGTTAAACGCACCCCCAGCATCATTTTGAAGGATTAAGGCCATACTGCAAGACACAGGAGCCGTTTGTTTCTTAGCATCTGTTCATTCCAAGAGTTATGAGTGACCATGTGAGGTACATTTGGAAGCAGTGCAACAGTGCGCCATGTGATGTGAATCACAAGTGTAAGGGGCTGGGCCAAGTAAGTTGGTCAGATGTGGTGCATGAATGAACATCTGTCTTAACAGTTGAGCGGGCATCTCGGGGCAACTGACGCTTAACAGTGTTTTAACTGTAGCCCGAAAAACAACTGACTCTTTTCCTACAGTTTACGACAGTGATGTAGTGTGGTGATAGTAGCACGAGTGGTACACGGGCTCCCCCTAGTGGTATGACAAAGGATCACCGAGTACAGATCGGTTGTATTTAACTTCTTTAGTATGTTTGAATTTAAACTTGACAGAAAAGGTTTAATTTGAATTATTACATGGCATTTAAAAAAAAAAAAATTCTATATTTTTAATTCATTCCAGTAAATCAGTCTAGCCAATGACTAAAAATAACTGAAATAACGTAAACGTAAGAGTCTATCTGGTGAAACTGGCTAGAGGGACAAGGGTGGGGGCAAAAAACAAGAGGGAGAAGAGATAAAAGTTTGCTTAGTCAGCTGGAATGCTAAGTTGTGCAAATATTGTCATAGATGTATGCTTTGCACGGTCATTCTCTATATTTAGGGCTTGGTTGAATTAAAAAAAACTCTGGGATGCTAATAATTTGACCTAATTACACTTGGGCTAGCCAAGGATGATATTTCACTAGCACAGGATTGAATACAATACTCTCGACCCTTTGACAGGAGTGCTTTTTAGCCTCCTGCCAAAGTCTCAAGCTGAATGTTAGGAACTGGAGTCTCCTAGCAGCTGTTGTGAGGGGGTGAATGTCACATATGACCACCGTGTCACAGCAAATACATGGCATCAACTATCCACACTCGTATTACACTGTCCCTTGTACTAACTACCCGAGACAAAGCCATGGCATTAATTTGGTATTTTTTTTACCAGGGTAGCTTCACTAAAACATTTTTTTTAATACAAATTGACAGGATAACTGATCAGACTGTCAAATATCCAGCCTGAAGAGGCTGTAACCATGACGGTGACTAGCTAGTTTGCAAAAACATCACTTAAAAGACATGTTGAAACAACACGGGTCTTAAAACAAGAGAGAACTGGATGAATGACAAATAGTAGTGCAGAGCAACCTGATGTGCAATTACACGACACTGACGTCCGGACACAGACAGCTCCGAGCCAAGTTGAGTCAAACATAAAATTGTATGTACATGATTCTTATGGAAAAATAAGTTGCTAGAGGGATGGGAAGAAAATATCATAACATCAGAAAAAGTCTAATGCGATCCAACAGGCACTCTCACCGAACCCATAGTAGCTTTTTGTTCAATGCTCATCTACTACAAAATAATATTCCGCAACTCTCATAGATATATGAACTCAAGTGGCTGTATCCAACACTCAGTCCAATCCAATAAATATAATTCCGGTGATCCTTGCCATTGCATGAGTTTGTGTGCATGTGTGCAAACAGGCCTACATTCAGCTGGGATCTCTGGCTTTGTCCTCGGTTCACAAAGATTATTTTTTTGTTGTTGTCAGAGTGGGTGTATCCAACTGTGACAAGCTGCTTGGCTCCGCTTGGTTCTTTGTAAACCCCGGCGAGTCCCAAAGGAATGGAGCGACACTAACCTCTTGACTTGGTTGCTGATTTACAGAGCACCAGACCAGAAAAGGGAGGGGGGGAGCATTAGCCCTTAAGCTATCAGTTCTATGAGTCTATCAATTGCGTATGCCGTGTTGTACCCTAATAATAGAAACTTAAATTGTGTCCAACACGTATGAAAAGGCAAACTTTCCCTAAACAACAGACCTAACTCTTTGATTTGGGTATGCCTCTCGCTTGCCATTCTGAAAACAGACTGCACGTTTTGCTTCTGTCAGCAAGAGAAGATTCAAGACACTTGCTTGACATGTTATTGAGCGGTGAAGTACTTTTAATTCAGGGACATTGCGGGACGCAGCGAGTGACCAAGACAATGAAGGAATTGTAGTAGCTCACCCAGCAAAGTAAAATAGTTTCCCATGTGGACATTCGTTGAGAAAATCAATTGTATCAAAATAATGACACAAATGATCTTGATTGTTTTATCGTAAACATTCCAAACATTCTCATTTAGGTTGTAGATGAAACGGAATATCTGAAACTAAATTAAGAGTGTATAAGTAATCGCTTGGGATCCATGTTACTTGGGATATAAGGTGAAAGAATGCAAAAATAAATCGGTCTTAAGCCTCTATAACCATTTTTTTTTTTTTAACATCTTTGTTTTGTAGGACGCAGAGAGGGCAGCCTGTGAATGGACTCTAAGCAGGCCAGATGGAAACAGACCAGACCAGACATGAGACGGAAGAAAGTTCGACATTCAAGAAAATTGCCACGTCCTGCAACATCTCGAGCAAACTCCAGAATGGGGGGACCTTTTCAGATGGAGACCCTCTTCAAATTACTGGTGACAGAAACTGGAACAATTACAAGGCCAGCACAGAGGCCGGCTCCATGAAGAGACAAAAAGAAATCTGTAATGACCTTGGATCAGTACAGGGCCTGTTGGATCAGGGATCCTTTATGATGAATGGAGAGTTAATGAATGGAGATTTCAAGCATGTACTTGCTGAACAGTCATTCCTGGCCAGCCAGTCGAAGAAATTCAAAGTAGATTCAGAGATTTCTGAATTGACAAAAAACGCAGAATTTGAATGCCAAACACAGGCAGAGCTCAGATTAGGAAACAATAATTGTACGATTCCTAATGGAGACCATTTTGCTCTGCCAAGAACTAAACAAGTCTCAACGAACGGTGCTGTACTCACAACCTCGACGATAGAAAGTACACCGGGAGATCTGTTAGAGAAAACATTGTCTCAATATTATCCTGAGCAAGTATCAATTGCCCCACAGAGGTCTGGGACACAAGATGCTATGAATGGGTCTCTAACTAATAAAGTGCCCGGTGAAGATCTGATGCCTTCCACTTTGACTTCAGAGTTCTCCAATTCTGCCCAGATGCTCAAATTGCAACGGCGACAGACTGAGACAGGTGGTATCCCTGAAGGAGTCGACAATTTGGACTCCGTCAACTATATAGTGAACGGATACTCCAACAATCATGAAACAGATTACCGGCAGAAAAACCAGCAGCACCAACAGCAGCCGCCGTCTTTCTCTGGCCACGAAAGAGCTCTTGATCAGCTTCCCGGTATAGTCCGTTCATCAAATATTGCCAACTCCTTGCAACAACATAAAAATGGCCCACGGTGCTATCCCCATGACAAAAATTCTCAACAAACATATGAGAATGCCAACCAGGATTTCAATTTCGATTCTCTTCAGACAACTGATGCTGTTTTGCCCAAATATGGGTCATCACCCAACTCTGGAGTACAGAATATGGTGCAATGCGGGAAACCCGGGTCTGGTCATGCTCAGCAGTTTGAGATTCAAGCGAACAATTTCCAACAGAATATTGGAAACATACATGGAGCTGACGGCAGGGGCACTATGGGACCCAATCCACAGCAAAGAATTCAGACAGCTGGATTAGAAAATAATCTAGATAACACAACACAGCAGACGGGTAACTTGTGTTCAACTCTCCATCAGGGCAGCTGGATGGAACAGAACCTTTCCAAGCAACAGACAAGTGGTATGCCATCCCAGGCGGAGCAGGAAAAGAGGGGGTTCCCTGCCAAGGCTATGGCAGACCAACAGAGACGCAGCCTCCAGGTTCACGGTCCGATTTCGGAGGCAAACCCGGTAAAAAGGTTCGAGTCACCTGGAATCTTTAAAGAAACCATTCAGGGATTTAACAGCATACAGGAACAACAACTCTTAGCCCACCCGCACTGTGCTTCAGCTCCTGTCAATAACGATTCAGAGTGGCAGCAATCAAATTCGAACACAAATTTAGTGCAGCAGCCTCCACCCCAGACAAAGCACGATCAACAGGCCGGGGGGTATTACGTCGGTCCCATGCAGTCAAAGCACTTATGTGACAACCCTGAACTTCAGGACCCATTGTCGCCTGAATTTTTCACAACGCAGCAACAACAGCACTATACTCTTCCACGTCCACTGTCCCACCCGCCGCAATTTGAAGAACAACAACTTAAATCTCCCATATACAAACCTCACAGTCAGCCGCAGCCAAGTCAGGTTCAACTTAACCAACAACACAAAAACAACTCTGTACAGCCCGGCAGTCACTTTACCTACAAAAACACAACAGGTAGTCATATACAACGTCAAAGATCGTTTTCTCCAAACTCAGACAGCGGTGATTCTCGGCACTATCAACCGCAACGACCCAATAACTGCCACCCACCGAACGATAAGGACTCTTGTATTTTGACGCAGTCACAGACTTATTTGCCACAAGGTGCAGTAAACCAACAGATACCAACACATATGTACCCGAAGACTGAGCACCAATTGAAGTCATGTTCTCAGTTGCAAAGGGGATCTCACCCAGGATCGCCACTTCTCCACGGAGAAATCCAGAAGCATGAAGCTCTACGGATGCATCTGTTACAAAGGCAGGAGAGACAAGTCTCTTCCCATTCTACACAAAACACCCGAGATAGCAAACATGGCCTCCCTAATATAAAAATTGAAAACGAACCCAGGTTTAATTTGCCTAGCTCACAGCAGCAACTGGGTAGATTGCAAATCAAGCAGGAGACTCAACAGTCTGTGTGTGAGAATACAAGGCAGAACAACATCCTGGCCTCCATGGAACAAAGTCTAAAACAGTACCAACTATCCCCTGTGTTTGAAAAGAAATCATTTGTCATTAATTCAAATAAAGTCAAAGTGGAATCTTCTGGGCCCGTCACAATCCTGTCAACCAACACTGACCTGTGTAAAGTGGAAGCATCTGGAGTTGCTATGTCCATGACAGCTTTAAAAAGAACACCTGATTCCACGCCCACGAAAGAGCAACTCCTACAGAGATTCATGGATTCTCCGATGAAGCTATTGGACACCCCAGTAAAAAGTCTACTCGATACGCCGATTAAAACACAATATGACATTGCATCTTGCCACTGCGTTGGTGAGTTACCTATTGTTGGTTACATTAGTGATAAAATGGTGAATAACGATTGAAATATCCCTTTACTCAGAGCAAATCAGTGAGAAGGATGAGGGCCCGTACTATACTCATCTGGGATCGGCACCTACCGTTGCCGGTATACGAGAGGAGATGGTGAGAAGGTAAACGACACTTTTGCGTGAAGTATAATCGCAAGCTACTGTTTGATTGTAAGCATTTGTCATTCTTATTTTTTCAAGGTCGGGTTTAAATGGTGGCGCCATCAGAATAGAGAAAGTCGTGTATACTGGCAAGGAAGGAAAAAGCACACAGGGGTGCCCGATTGCCAAATGGGTAGGCACCCTATTTGCTGTCTGCAATTGTTAAGAAAACAGGAGATGTGCAATAACTTATGTTCATCATCTGATTCAGGTGATCCGCCGAGCCAGTGCAGACGAAAAGCTACTGGTGTTGGTTCGAGAACGCACTGGACACAAATGTGAGACAGCCTGCATAATTGTGGCTATCCTGGTCTGGGAGGGTATCCAACCCAGCCTAGCTGACAAACTCTACCTCGAGCTAAGTGAAACGCTAACGAAGTACGGAGCCCTCACCCAAAGACGATGTGCTCTCAACGAAGAGTGAGTGACCACAAAGCAGAAAACAACAGTCTGTGGACAAGGAAATTACAAAATCTTAAAAGCCTAAAATGTTAAATGCTAATGACCCCACGTCTGCTCAAATGAAAGCCGCAACACAATAAAAAACAATGAAGTGGATAGTTACTTTAGGGACTTTTGTTTCCAAATAGGTGCATTACAATGTGTACTTGAAGTTTCCCATTTTGCTTACACTCAAACAACAGGTGTGAGACCCTCAAACTCTCATGATTCCTGTTTAGGAGGACCTGTGCATGCCAGGGATTAAATCCAGATGCTTGTGGAGCATCATTCTCCTTCGGATGCTCATGGAGCATGTACTACAATGGCTGCAAATTTGCCAGAAGTAAAATTCCAAGAAAATTTAAACTTCAAGGAGATGATGTCAGAGAGGTATTCTCCATTGATTTCTTGTATACTTATCACTGATATTACAATGTTACATTTTTAATTCTATTCAATGATGTCGATTTAACAAGGGATCTATTTGGGTTTTAGGAAGAGAGACTGGAGCAAAACCTTCAACGTCTGGCCACCTTACTGGGCCCCTTGTATAAAAATATGGCACCTGAAGCTCATGGAAACCAGGTGAGGACTAGTTTATAATCAGGTTGAGATTATTTTGTATTGCTTGGTAAGCCACATCTATCGGTTGTCTAGTACCCAAGTGTAGTAACACTGCATCTGTATAATTAACGATAATACTTTACAAAGAGTCAATCTGAGTGAAATTTGGTTGTTCCTGGAAACAGGTGGAACATGAACACAGAGCACCTGATTGCCGTTTGGGGTTAAAAGAGGGGCGTCCCTTCTCTGGGGTTACTGCTTGTCTGGACTTCTGTGCTCATGCTCATAGGGACCTTCACAACATGCAAGGGGGCAGCACTGTGGTAAGTTAAATATATTTTTCCAGGTTTGTTGTACGTGACACAGGAAAACAAAACATCAGAATATCTCAACATCTCTCCACAAATGTTTTAAACTAACCTCTGTTTTGGTTCTGTAGTAGTTAACTCATTCTGTTCTTTGTAGGTATGCACGTTAACAAGGGAAGACAATAGAGAGATTGGAAAGATACCAGAAGATGAGCAGCTCCATGTCCTACCACTGTATAAGGTTGCCAAAACGGATGAATATGGCAGCGAGGAGGGTCAGCAGGAAAAAATCAAATCGGGTGCTATTCAAGCCCTCAGTGCCTTCCGCCGCCAGGTGCGCATGCTCTCAGAGCCCGCAAAGTCTTGTCGGCAAAAAAAGCTGGATGCTAAGAAAGCGGCAGCTATCAAGAATACCATGTTAGACAACTCTCATGATAAGTCAGAGAAAGTTACCCCGTCGAAAACAAAACCTGGGACTTGTGAAAACATCACTCTAAGCACACCTGTGCAAGGTAAAACTGTTTTGACTTTCTTATCGTTTCTGGCATTGCCTTTCATATCAGCTCATTCTTGGGATCTGTTCCAGGTGCTATAGGGGCCTCTCATCATCCAGATCAACCAATGGAACCCCTTGGAGCTCATTCTTTGCAACCGCAGCATCAACAGCACGGAAACATTCTTACCTCTTATCCCGGTGCACCGAACGCTGCCAAATATCCCAGGTTTCCTGGTTATCCAGGATCATTTCCAAGCACTTCAAAGCCAGGGAGCATGTTTCATCATCAACCCTCAACACCAGCAAACCATTACCCTTCCCCGGTCCATGCACCCAACTCGTTCATTGATGGATCTAAACAATCATACCCGGTCTATCAGTGCAACGGCGGCATGCCTCTTGATAACTACCATCCGTACTATGCTTCGAACCAAAAGCAACTGGAGATGTATCAACAACAACAACGGCAAGTGTTGTACTCTGAGCAGCAGTACGCAGCGCATCAGCGTTATGAACTCAATTATCCGCAGAATTACGCAGATCATGGTTTACAAGTCAATGGCTATAACACATGCAGCATGAGGCCAGTTCACCCCATGAGAGCCTTCAGTCCCTGTAGTCCGAACGGGGTCACTGACGCTCATTTCATGGACCCCCTTTCGAGAGCGCCTTCTGCCCACAGACTTCGAGAATATACAGCTGCCGGGAGTAACGGCAATCAGTTTGGATCGCCAAATCCATACTTTGGGAGTCCTCAAATGTTCCCCCCAGGCCAACGACCATTCCATATGCAAGTTAAACAGGAAATGGGTATTCCTAACCCAAAGATGTTTGGTGCTCACTTAAGTGGTGCGTGTTTAAACCCAGAAACACAGACGGGATTGGGTCTGCTCAACGGTAGCCCCATGGTGACTGGTATTAAACAAGAGCCTGGAACCCCACAGAGACCCACAACCCCACCAAAGCCGCCAGAAATTTGGTCAGATAATGAGCACAACTTCTTAGACCCTGATATCGGTGGAGTGGCAGTGGCACCAAGTCACGGCTCAGTCCTCATTGAATGCGCTAAACGGGAGTTGCATGCCACCACGCCTCTGAAAAATCCTGACCGTCATCACCCAACACGCATATCCTTGGTCTTCTACCAGCACAAAAATTTGAACGAGGCTAAGCATGGTCTGGCCATGTGGGAAGCAAAGATGGCTGAAAAGGCTCGAGAAAAGGAAGAAGACGCAGAGAGGAATGGTGGTGAGGGCACGCCAGGGAAGAGCAACAAGAGGGGGACAAAGCGCGAGCATCCAGAGATGTCAGAATCTCTTGGGGAGCCTCCTTATAAGCGTTTTATCAAGGCACTCATTGAGGGATCGTCATCGTGTACAACCAACACCTACGTCAGTACATCTCCGTATGCCTTCACTAAGGTCACAGGACCTTATAGTCACTTTGCTTAAAATACCCTCAAGAAAATAAAAAATGAAGGTGCTTTATTTATGCTATGACCAACTGCAGCACTGGCCTCGTACAAACACTCCTAACCGGTTCAGGTGTTTTATATTTTTAACAGCTGAGCTTTACTTGTTGACCCTGCTATGGATGTATTTATTTTTGTGTTGCAACTTTTGCAAGATACACACTGTTAAAACATCTGGTGCTTCTCAATTGTACACACAGACCTACTTTGATTTTTTTGATTTTTACTGGAAACAAAGCTTTGGTGGTTTTATTCTATAGTTTGAATACTTCAACATGGCATTGAATGCCAACTTTGAAAATGACAACTACAAGGTGCTAATCATGTATTTTTAAAATGTATTGCTACAACAAATGAAATGATTTAACAGGAAATTATGGAAGGAAAAAAAAAATTGAAATCGCTAGCATCAAAAGTTGATGTGCGTCAGTGTATCTTGAGCACTTTGATTATAAAAACTATGCGAAAACAAAATTACACGTAACAATGAATCAATGTAATAATTTGCGCGCACCCTTAAAGTAAAACAACACAATATTTTTGTTTCGAATTCCTGCAAAAAAGGAAAAAAAAACAATCTTCAGAACATATTGAGTTGGAGCTTCTTTGGCTATTACACATTGAGCCGTTCAAATGGTGCTATTTTAAACATTTTAAAGATGGAGAAACAAAAAAAAGCTTTTTATCATCCAAGGTTTTCCAGTTTAACTGTCAGCAAAAGTGTTCCTTTCGGCAAGTTCGTTGAACCGACCTGAAGTGTGAAACTTAAGTGTAGTTTTACGTCTGTGGTGCTTAGCTGATGTTGCTTTTTATACACTGAGGAGGAGCATGGGACAGGGTAAGCTTGGTGTCACTTTTCAGAGGGCAGCTGGCTTGCTGTGGCTTCATTCTTGTAATCTAACTGTAAAATAAATAGGTGAGATGTGTACAGTAAGTTAAATTCCCTTTTTGGAATTACTGTTATAAATTGTGTTTGATGTAAAGAATGCGCAAAGCCTATGTCATTGTTTTTCTTTGTGTTCCGATGGATTTTGTTTCATGGGGTGCTCTTGAACCTGTTAAAACATACAATGTGAGACTCTTTAGGCGGTGAGAGGAAGGCTGTTAAATATTGTAAAGTACCAACCAGTCATATACCTCAAAACCATTTTGGCAATAGGAGAAAAAAAAAAAAAAAAAAAAAAACATATTTCTTTGTTTTAAATATTTTTGGGTTACAGTTTAACTGCATGCCACCTAAAAGGCGGAAAAGTTCATTTCTTACTTTCATACCTACCTGCAAGAAAATTTGAATTGTTAATGTTACTGTAAAATCAGGGACATTTAAAAAGAAAATGTACATTATTTCCTGTATTTGTTTTGTCTTTTTCCTCATTCAGGGATGTGCCGTTGTATTTTGTGTTCCGGTTCATCTTTTCTAAAATACGTCACACAGATTTTTAGTGAGGGGGGGGGAGGGGGAAGGTTCCTGCATTTTTATTTTATTTTTTTTAGCTAGTAGGATGGGTTTTTTTTTTCTCAAATGAACACAACGTATATGCACTGATGTGACTAAAGGGAAAGTATGATAGTGAATAAATTAAGAGCAATTTATTTGCTTTTGCTACGAGGCAAAATCAAGGCAGTGATTATCGTCTTTGTGCCTGTGTATAGTTCAATTTATTTATAACCACTAAGCAATTGTATGATTTTTCCTCTTTATTTTTTAATTAATGTGATGTATAATGGAATGACTGTAACATTATAGTAACAATTCACCCACTCTTATAACAAATTCATTTTCTGAAAGCACTTCAAATTTTTTTCAGAAAAAAAAATGTATATGTAATAAAGTACAAAAGGTTTTATTTAAAACAGGGTGTAAATGGATTTGTCACATTGTACAGAGAATATCAAGAATGATTTTTTTGTTTTTTTAGAACTTGAAGTGAAAATTGGTTCTTCGAGGCAAACTGACCCACAAATGATCGAATTACAAAGAATCAATTTCACAGGTCTCTTAAGGAGTACACTCAATCTCATCGTAATGTTTACTGTTAGCGAGACAAATATTTAAATTTATATTTTTGAGTTTGTAGAAATCCAGTGATGTGTTCATTGTACAGAGCCCAGCAACAGTAGCAGGTTGTGGTGAGGTGATTTAAGAGATTTAGCAGGTGGAAAAAAAAAAAAAATGCAGAGCCATACTTGAAGCTGAGTCAGCAAGGCTTGAATGACTTTCCGGGTATAACCAGAGTACTGCACGTACTCAAACAACTCGAAGTTCTTTTTTTTTTTTTTTTCTTCTTTTGCAGGCGGACACTAAAACTTATTTCCTGTTTTATTTCTCAAGGCTTCTCTTGTTCTGAAAATTGGTATGCTCCATAAAATTGGATTAAAAATAGGTATGAAACTAAGTATTGTAATGTACTGAATGCAGTTTATTTCAAAGCTGTTATTATATCATTGCTGATATTGCCAAGGTGTGGGTGGTTTTTTTCCCTCTAATAAATCTATATTTATTTAAAGCTGACTTGACTTGTAGTAAAAAAAAAAAAAACAGTTTTACCATTCTAAATACATCCCTAGTTTCAAATGTTTGTGTATGCTCCTTTCATGGTTACATCCACATCATTCGTTGGATTTATTCACACGTTTGGTGCAGATGGCGCAAATCTTTGATGTGTCAAGAAAACATAAAAATGTACAGTAACATATCCAACTAACTACCTCAACGAAAAAGACTGTTATCTCTGTGATTACTAACGCACGATTAAAATAAAAGCAAATGACATGACGGTGATCAAAACATGATATTTCATTTGTGATTGGACACAGAAGTTCATATTGATAGCAATTAACATTATGCTAGGTTATAATGTTTAAAAAAAATAATCTACTTAGCCTGACTGGACAGCAAACATGGCATTCGAAAGAGGTGATGATAGATTCTTACCGGTCATTATTGATACTGCTAAAAAAAACAGTAAGGCGCCATCGATACCAAAATGACAGTTTGCGTCCGTCTTTTCAGTTTCCCGATCACTCAGACAAAATGCCACTTGTCCACTGTACAGGAAGAAGTACAGAAAGGGCATTTACAAGTGTGTGGCGTTTGGAAACCCAAATAAGTCATCATCTACTTACCTTCTGGCGAAACACTGTGCGCACAACCAAACACAGGCGCCTGCGTAAATAAAAAGTTGCATTTAGCAATGACCGAATATTGTTGATGTCCAGTTGCTGATCTTCTATATAAAGTCTCACCGACTGAATCACGTCTTTAGCCTCTTTTGCGCTGCAATTGAAGGGACTGTCAGAGCATGATACATTTTTACTGGGGGGGGAAAAAAAAAAACAGGCATGAATTTCAATCCAGAGAAATTCCGTAAGGAAAACTCTTAAAAACATCTTACCATTCAATCCCACTACTGTTTGTCGATTTCTGCACTAGTGCCTTCCAGTGCTCATGTGTGGATTTGATAATCTCCACAGCAAAGTCCTTAGGATGACGAAACAAAGCGTCAGGACAGAACAACCAAGTTCTTACAAGTGTTTATATCCAATCTATTATCATACCTTATCTTGAAACTGAGCGTTGAATCCAAACTGGTTTTCAGGCTTCCCATCCGGAACCTTATATTTCCTGAACCAGTCGACGGTGGCCTCTAAATGACCAGGCCGGCTCTTGCGGACATCATCTATATCTAAGTAAAAAGCAGAACTGCTGCAGATGATTTTGTCTTGGCCCACATCGATAGAGAGAGTTTATTGATCAGTTGTGGATGCTGAGTGTAGTTGAATAAATGAGACAATATAAAGTTGCACCCTGAGAGAATCTCATAGTGAACTGTTGACTGTACGCAACCACTATGCCTAAAATGAAAACGTCATTTTGATGATAGTGTCAGCGCCATTAGGACTCTGGCTAAGGTCATCTAATGTAGAGTGAACAAAAGAAGTCCATTTTACCATTTAGGCTATTGGCCTCAGGGTCGGCCGCATTGATAGCGATGACCTTCCAGTCCATTTCGCCCTCGTCGATCATAGCCAAGATCCCAAGCACCTTCACTTGAATCACCTGACCGGGAGAGCACACCTAAAAGGACAAGCCAGCAAATAAGCCAAGCAAAGGGACGTTCCCAAAAACCTTTCCACGTATCGAGTCTTCTCACCTGCATGCCAATGTCACAAATGTCAATTGGGTCATTATCGCCGCAGCATTTTGTTTCCGAGTCCATGTGGTTAGGGTCCTCCCACGTCTTCTCCAACGAACGAGTAAAAACAATTGAACAATAAGTGTGCACAAACTAATTAGCATTAGCGCCAAGGGTACGAAGGAATGCACGCCTTACCTGCGGGATGGCGCCGTAGTTCCAAATATAGCCTTTATGTGGAAATATGTTGGCAACATATCGGAGTTTGCCTTTCTTTACATCTTGCTTAATGGGGTTCAGTGGTTCCTTTGTCGCAATCTGGAAATGGTTGAACTGGTGAAGGAGTCTGGTTCTTTTTTTCGTGTGTGACTACACGAGCATCCGTCGTAGTCAGTCCGAATATTTCCGCAATTTCTCGTCTTTCGTAAATGCAGTAATACTCCAAGCGTAATTTTTTGGAGTGGGGGGGGGGTCTCGAATGTTTCTTACCCGCTTCTTAGGATGAGGTCAAGTTTTATAGACAAGAGCAACGATACATTTTGAAATGCTGGAATATGGATATTTCAAAATGAAATAAAAACAGGTAACATTTTGTACACTCTCAGTCAATGATGTAGTTTAAATCTAACAAAAGAAATCACGTAAATGAATTTCATATTAAAGAAACGTATTCAAGCAGTAGACTATATATTCTATTTTTTAAGGATTTGAAATTTCAACAAGATTGCATATCAGGGTCCACTTACCTCCATCTTAGCGTTGGTCCAGCGGGGTACCTCCACCACCATGTTGAAGAGCGCCTGAACACACACAGACCTTCATGAAGTCCTTATTGGCAATACATGTAGCGTAGATTTAACAAGACGCCATTCTTATAAGAACTTATCCGAACGTACCTCACTCCCGTTCTTCTTGGCCTTCTTGGCTGGCAAACCATTGCACTGGTGAAAGAACATACAGTATATATTTTACAAGTAGAAAAAGGCCATTATAATGCCAAAATAATGGTTACCTGTTCTTCCTGAGCTATAAGGGGAATATCATGGAAAGGAGAAATGTAGTTGCCATCTGAATTTTCTTGGAGACAACATAAAACCACACACACAAAAAAGTCAAGCTAACACAGACGGTTTGGTGACTAAATAAATACGAAAAGTATGAGGATGCACCCCTGTAATGTTTCTTACACTCCAAATGTGCGTGGTGTTTTAATACTGACGTTACTGACATGGGCAAAGCTTTGTCAGGAACCTTCCATAACCCCCCAAGACCATGAAATTAATTTGTGAGGGGGTGTGTTTATGTTTATTTCACAACAATGGCGGTTCTTCACTTACTAAAATAAATCCGGTACTCTGGGGTGTTTGGGCTTCCTCTCTCCTCTGTTTGATAGTGCATAATTTTTCTCAACGTGTACAAATGTGGCACGGAGGCGGCACGGCAGAGGAGCTTCTGTCCAAAATGGGGAAATGAGTCCACAAATGCCCGGAAGACGTAGCCTGAGGAGCGGAGTAAAAGCGGCGGTCTCATGGCTGACGCTTTTGCCACCACTTCCTGCTTTACAGCGGTTAAAACACTTCCGGTATGACCTATTAAAAAAAAAAAAAAAATAATAATAATAATAAAAATGCTATTCTCACGATAATGCGACATATGACGCGTAGTTTGTGTAAATTTAACTGTTGGGCACATCGCTGAATAAGAAAGATTTGAAAAGCTTAGCCAAACTACCGTTGAAGAAAAACGGTTCCGAATCACGGCTTTAATTTGATAGGAAAACCCGGAAATTAAGATTGTACTTCCGTTCACCCATTTCGCCCAACTAAACAAGCGCAAGTTGAGACTCCAAGGAGCAAACTGCACAAAAATGTAATATTTTTTAAATGTAGGGAGCAAAATATGTCATATGTAGAAAGGGGAGAGAATGTGGTTTTAAAAACAACAACAATTAAATGATGGCAAGTCTAAATTATTGCTTTTCATTGGCCCCTTAGGTTAAATTCACCATAAAGAACACATAATTCACAACAAACCCATTTCAAAAGCTGAGAAAATTATAGTGAGTTTCCAAGAGTGTGCAAAAACAAATCCTTTTTGACAGTTTTATGACTTTAATGTTGACACTGCATGATGAGCTCAAAGTCCACATGCACTGTGCCATGAACAAACAATCTGCCCTTGGCCTCCATCATCTTTTATCTCCATATGCCCGCAGCACGCTCAAACAAATGATGTCATCTGCAGGTTGAGCGAGTGGGTTGTCAAAAATCCCAAAGTGCATAGTTGTTTTTGATGCAATTACCAGAGAGGTGTGATTCCGTTCACTCCAAACTGTTGGACTTGTGTCTTCCTGCAAAGCTGCACTTTGAAAGACATGATGTAACCCTAAACCCCCAAGGGACCAAACATATGAGCTTGCTGACTCAGCATTTGCATGAATCTGAATTAGAGTCGGAACGTTGCTCTACTCGCAGAAATACCTGAGACTTATTTGGGGCAAGTGTGTGACATGTCGTCATGTCTTTATGATACGCAGGCCTGCCCGGTGAGTGTCATGGGAGTGAAACTGGTGAGCTCACATTACACGGGCTTTCAATTGGGAGTAAATGCCTCCATTCATTGTGTTACTCAAAAACCCGCTGGACCTGCCTAACATTTGATGCATAATTATTTTTAATTTTTCTTTTGTTGAGGAAAAATCTTTATTCAACTTTCAGCTGCTTGGAACATGACTTTCTGTTCCATTTCAAAAATAAGAATATATTTTGTATAGCTAATGTGCGTAGCTTTATAATTAAACATTTAAAAAAGTAAACATAAAGAAAAATGGACATGTAGTAAATTCTGTCAAACAATAACTATATTTCATATTTTTCATTTCAATCATACAAGCACTACACCATCACCATAATGCCAAATTATATTTCTTTATTTTATTATATAATGACCATTACCTTAATGATAATTAATATTACTTTATTATTTTTTTTAGATACACTTTCAATCACTACATTATTCATATTAGACATATATCGATAATTTAAATACCATTTGTAGCTAATGAATATAATTATACATAATATCCATATTTCATAATAATAAAATAAGTCTACCAAAACATAACAATGACAAATCAATACACTATGTGGTCTGTTTTAACTTTTTATGTCACGTCATAGTATTGAAATTCATTATTTAGATTTTTTTATTAATTTTTTTTACATGTGGGTTCAAGAGGGCACGCTGATATTATCTCTCAGGTTTGTAGCTCGAAAAACTTTTTCTAGGGAAGTCACATCCCATAGCAGAGCAAAGGCGTGTTCACGCTGTTCTCATGTCAGATGAACACGGGAGGGGCGGAGCTTAGTTACCTGCACAGAGCAGGTAACCAACACACAGGGGAAAGAAGTGCACCTGTTCCCTCTCCCAGTGCTGCCTTCCTTACCGGACGAGCTACGGGGCAAGCTCACCATGGATCCCAGCGAGGCCGGCGGGGCCGAGAAGAAAGGGGAGAAGGTCATCAAGCGCAGGAACCGGCCTGTGTTCCTGCGCTACCTGGAGAGGAGGAAGACGGACAGCATCGTGACTGACGACACCTGCAAAGGTGACATCAACCTGGGGACGCTGGTGAGGCGCAGTCAGTCTGACAAGACGGAGTACAGCGCTAAACTTAAAGGTAAGATGGCTAATGACATCCCCTGAGTGGCAACAATCCAATGGTCAGCCTGGAAAACTTTGAGATGACTAGTTTGAGCTTTGCACCTGTTATGTTCCTGTGAGGTGGAGAAACTCTCACGGGGACAGGATCCACATATGCAAACTGTGCCGATAAGTGTGGCGCACACCAGCTGGTAAACAAGCGCTGCACTTTGACATTCTTGCTTTCCGCAAATGATTTTCAGAGGCGGCTTTATTTGACTTACTATGGCCAAGATAACAAGTCAAGGCCTGGATAAATTTCAAGTATGTCCAGTCAAGCCATTATTTGGGGTTACGGATAATTCATACAAGCTTGTCATATATTTGACCATTTTTACATTTTACATACACTAATTTAAATTGTCCCACACTATTCTCTTAGTTTCTTTTCTTCGGACTTAATCACGATCTCCATTCATTTAGTTCATTGGTGAACTTCACAGTGAAGTTGTTGTTTCGGTTATAACTTTAAGCCATTGTTTTTTTTTTTTTTACTGCATAATTAATTAATCCCTAGAGCAACCTTCTATAATATCTGCTTCATTTGGTGGCCTCTGCAATGATGCATTAGAGGAAACTGCCTGGGTTGCCAGGTTGCACTATATGTACACACACTCACGCACACATACAATATCAAACCACAATAAACAGGTCACCGGCTAGAAAATATATAAATATATTATATATATATAAACCATATAGTTCAAGTCAGTCTTTTTTTTAAAAGCAAGAGTTTAGCAAGCATGTCCCAAGCGTCTTAAATCCAACTCGAGTCAAGTCATGTGACTCGAATCCCCCCCCGAACTCTGCTGATTTTAGTTAAACTAGAGAACAAGCTTATGCTGACGCTGTGTTTTTACACATACACGTTCCCAGACAACCCGTCTACGGGAGTCAATGGTTGGGAATGTCACACTTCAGGCCAAATGAGTGACATCACCCTTATAGTCAAAACTATGTTGGCTTTCCTGCAACACTTGTCTTGTGCGTTGACCCTTTTCGGAAACTAGCTTCCTCCCGATTGTTAGTCGACTGATAATGCCGCTTTCACGCATATTCAGCATAGGCTACACACACACACATTTTTTCGCAGCTTTACACTTCACTCGAGTGCTCTTTTGGCAATTTGAGTTTTGCCTCAACAAACTTGCACAATGGCAACTCTTGTTGTTTTCAGTAAACCTGCCACCAGTCCCTGTTTTGGATTTGGCCCGCACGCACATGCCGACAAAGCGCATGACATATTGACAGGGATATTACCATTGCAAATATTGACACAGCGATGACTTCACCAGAAAGAGGAAACACGTGAGCAAGTCAAAAAAATTGTCACCTGCCTGCCGGACAGGTTGGTCGACCCGTGCAACGTGACCTCAGTGAAATACTAGTACAATAAATACTACTTGGAGTACATTCCTAGAAACGTAAGTTATTCTCCCGGAATTCTCAGTAGAGATCAGATCCCACTGAACATGTTTTGGAGAGCCATGTCGTTTTTACTCCGTGGTGATACAAGATACACCAAGATCCTTTTCAATGGGCCGAGGCAGTGAAAAGCCCTGGATCCACTTTCATGGGAACTCACAAAAAGAATAAATGGACAAAGAAGTCCGGATGTGATCTGCAGCACTTTTAATGAACCGTTTTAAAATGGATGTAAAGCATCTAAGTTTTTGGCATTCTTAGAAATTTAAAAAAAATAAAATAAAAGAGTCTTTGAGGAGCAGTGCACATGCAATGGACAAAAGGCTTTTTGTTCACACTATGTTAGCCAATAGATGCGCTTCTTATAAAGCTACGTGCTAAATAGCTATTTACTCATTGAACGGACAGTGAAATTGCTTTGGTTAAAGTGTAAATGTTTGTTAATTTTCAATAATCAGGTTAAAATATTCTGCAAATGAGCGGACTTTTGATATTTGGAGTGAAACCCATCAAAATGTTGAAGAGGTAGTTTTCTCGTGACATCACATGTCAAATAGTAGCTCATTCACTTCATTTATATATATTTATACACATATATAAATGGGATGAGGCTGCCTCTCCAAATATCCACTTTCACTCTTTTATTCACACCCACTTACGAGCCTTACATAAAACAGATTTATTAAAAAAATATATCTTAAGTTGGATGGTGGTCCATTTGCTGAGCCGTGTTATGAATTATTTGATTTACAGTCTATTTCTAGTGGCTTGACTAGAATATGGAATGTTCTATGCACTAAGCAATTCAGCATGCTGTGGCTTCTCGGACTGTGGTCAAATCGTTTCGTGCGTGTGCATACGCATGTGTGTGTGTCCTTGCAAAGGTGCGAGCAAATTAATGGCCGGCGAGCAGATGGAATGCCTGAGCACGCCGGCGCATTACATCAGCGGCGCAATTCATTCCGTAACCTGACACGAGCTCCCTGCAGCCTTCCCTTTCCTCACAATCACGCCCTGAGCTGGAGGCCGCATGTGTGGCATCGATTAGGCGGCGAGGCGGCTTCTCTCTTGCCCGAAGTCAAGCGCACAGCCGTCGCAGACTGATTAGGCGGCATGAGCCATAAAAAAAAAAAAAAAGCCTGACTGGCATGTTAAATGAGGCCTCGTGGCGCTCCAGTCGCAATAATTTGTTCACCGTGAAATACTGCAGGAAGCTCCGAAAGTTTTATTCTCCCAAGAAATGCCCTTTCCTGATGGATCAGCACGTTTATTCCTTCCTGCACGGGCTGAAGCTTGAACATTTTGTATACAAACAGTAGCCATGTATTAGGAGTCATTGCAAAATTAAGGTCACGATTCTCTCCGTCTTCGCCGACCTTCACGTCGTAATGCTAAGTCGCGACATGCTAGCATTACTAACAAATAATACATTTGACATAATACACCAAAAGAAGGCCGCAAAGTTAACGGAACAAAGAGACTTTGATTCTACGTTAGTAGAATTTTCTTTTTGGGCTATCCTGCTTGCTAACAAATAGACTAACACCAGTTTGTCAATTGGTGGCATTTTCTTTCCTTTCTCAATTACAAACTAGAAATGTATCAAATTTTCAATTAAAAAATGGCTAAAATAATGAAGTATAAAAATATTTGACAGAAGAACTCCAGATAATTTTGCCAAATATTTTAAAATGTATCCGTTTGCGGTAGCCAGCCAAAGCTGTTAGCTAATGCTAATCTACGCTAACACCGCTATCCTAGCTTTTGCTATGATACTGTAGTGCATTCATGTGGTATGGCCATCACTTGAACACAAACACACGATTAATAATGTTAGAATTCACATACCTCTGCCATTATCATCAACAATTTAAAGTCTTCTGATCAAATTGTGAAGACAACTGGTGGAAGTACAGGGAGAACCTGCCTACAAGATTCTAACTTCAGCAAACATGAGAACCACAATAGTACCAAGCTTTCCTCACAATAATTGCTCTTGCGCAGAAAAAATGACACCGCACGACTTGTCCAGTCCTGCCTCGCCTGCGCTGGACCCAGAGGAGGTCCGGTCGAGAAAGATGAATCGTCGATCAAAGGTCATCCAAGAGCTGATACAGACTGAAAAAGACTTCCATACTGACCTGGAGCTGTGCATCCGAGAAGTGTTGCAGCCTCTGAGAAGCATACAGGTGGGTTCTTGAGGGTCTTAGTAAATTAGAATTTTCGATGAAGAAATGTTCTGCCCACTGTTACGTTAGGTTGTCGATGTGGATCATCTGTTCACCAACATGGAGACGGTGTGTGAAGTCTCATCCGCACTCCTAAATAGACTTCGGGAAGCCCTGTCCGACCCGGATCCTGAGACGGTCATTATCGGTAATATTCATCGCCCGCCCTCCTTATCCCTCGATGCCTGGTTAATCAAATTTTTTGAAAAATGTTTGTTTGAATGTGAAGGAGAAGTATTCATCCAGGCAAAAGCAGCTTTAGAGGATGTCTATAAGATTTACTGCTACCATCACGATGATGCCAACATGGTGCTGGAATCCTACGAAAAAGAGGAAGGAATAAAGCAACATTTCACGACGTGTTTACGAGCAATGAAGTGAGTGGTACTTCCTCACAATATTCATTTCTCTCGACAACTTCCTAATAAAGTGGAATCTCTAACGTTGAAGAATACAGGACCCCATTCAAAAGAGTTCCCATGGGTATTAATGAAAGGTCTCGGATTTATTTGGTTAAATAACACAAAGGGTAAATAATTTCAGCACGCTTAATTCACTCTGGTTCCTAACACTCCATTTTGAAGCGGAGCTTGTATGTCCACGTAAACGCAGAAGGGCAAAGATAAATCGTACAAGGAAGCCGGCCTAAACGGATTTAGCAACTTGGGATTTTGTGTCAATATTTAGCGACTCTTTAGGCAAATATTTTTCCTCTAAAACTGATTTCTTGCTGAGGTATGCTGGAACAGTACGGAGAAATGTCAAAATTGTATGTTCTCAGGGGCGTTCAACTTTTGAGCTTCCAAAGTGTTATGAAAGAATCTAAATTCAAATCTTGTGTCTTCCTTTAATTTACAGGAAACTCTATGACCAAAAGTGAGTATGCCCAAAAAATGGAACCCTGCAGACTTTTTTGGGGGGTCTATTTTCCACCATCGTTTTACATCACAGAGGGAAGCCCCACTTGCTGGACATGGGTTCACTTCTCATCAAGCCAGTCCAGAGGATCATGAAATACCCGCTGCTGCTGGGCGAGCTGTGGCAGGCCACGCCCGAAGATCACCCCGATTTCCGGCCGTTGCAAGAAGCCTTCACCGCCGTGAAGATCATCAACGTCAACATCAACGAGTTCAAGCGACGCAAGGACATAGGTGAGGTGATTGGCGAAATACAAGATGGAGCAAAATGATCTTATCCGTTGTCTTCTCTTATCATATGGATTTCCAGTGATGAAGTACAAAAATTCAGAAGATGAAGGAACTCTGCGTAAACTTCACAAGCTCAACATCCACTCCATTAGGAAGAAAGGTGATCGCTTCGCAGGTTATCTCAAGATCCTCACTGGAGTTGAACCACAAGTAAGAACCACCTTCAAAATACTGTCTATTATTTTGGATTCTTCTCAGAATCAAAAGAATTTGAGCTTTTAATTTCAACCCGCAGGTGAGGGACGAAGTGTTCGACAGAGAGGAGAAACTCTTCAGGGGTCTGGAGAAAGCAGTAAGGCAACTAGTGAAGAATCTCCAAAGTTACTTGCAGTACACTCAGGTTGGTGAAAAGTCTTAAAACGTACGGCCTTGATATTCTTTGTTTGCTCATGATTTTATGGTCACGTCCAACTCAGGAGATGGTGTCCGTCGCTGTTGACAAAGTCCACGAGATGGAGAGCATAATCAAAGAGTCAAACGGCTCATCGCACACGAAAAATCACGACCCCTATGAGCGCTACGTGAGTCATGAAGAAGAGTGATATGAAATATATGATGTTGAATCATGTTCTGGCGAACCGTCGACGATTAATTTCTAGTCTGACCGGGTTGAAATAAATCCTAAAGTTGTCGGTTTTCACGATTTGAGTGTACTTCAGAAAGAAATTCTTCAAAATGATCCATTAAATTTATATTTGATGGACTTGGCGTTTCAAATGAATTGCTAACATGACTATCCGATGTAGCATCCTGAATTTGAACTTTTTCTCAACGAAAGGATTCAAATTGGTCCGCTGAAATACGTAAAAAGTAACCGAAGTAACCTTTTGCTGTCTTTAGCGCGCAAATAGAGGCTTGTCTACTTGGTTAGGGCTCTAAAAGCTAACTAAAGATGCTAACGTCTTCTTAGCTAGTAGCGGTAGCATCTCAGCAGCGTTGATGTTAGCATTCCGTGGCTCTCTTCATTAAAATGACTCCCGCTCAACGTCCAATATTGTCTTCTCACAGAAAGACAACATGGAGCGTCTGGTCCTCGGCCCACTTTTGTCTCTTCAGGGCATGTTCACTGCGCCCCAAAAGCTCATCCAGAAACGTTACGACAAACTGCTAGATTACTGCAGCCGGCTGGAGCGCTCGTCGTTAACGTCCTCATCCTCGTCATCTACCTCTTCCTCCACCCCGTGCTTGGTATCCGTAGACCCACCCGGTCCCGCCAGGAGGGACTACGAGGCTCTCAACGCGTTGCTCGTGGAGGAGTTGCAACGGTTCAACATGGCTGCCTACGCTATCCTCACTAACTGCGCGGCGTATATCGTGACCTTGCTCAGAGGCCTGATGGAGGAAATTTTGTTGGCTGCTCCCTCCATACATCAACTACCAGTGGGTAGACAAAAAAAAGCAGCATATTTATATAACGCTAAAATGCTAATTTGCATTGTCTTTCACAGGCTCCGTTGTCGAACATCGCTGAGGTGCAGAACAGCATCATGGATGAGCTGAACAATCTGGTGTTTGTCAAAGAGAATGCACAGAAGCTAATGGAGCGGAAAGTCAGCTTCGAGAGGCAACGAGACAAAAAAATAGCGGTAAGATAAGCGGTCGTAGAATTAATTTGCATGACGACGACGCTTATTTTGCGCCTCTGTGACTGAAACGTTGAAGACTAAGTTTGGTAAATACCAAAGACAATCTTGAGGCTTCAAGACAATTAAGTGTCTTTAACAAATTTTTTTTTTTTGTCGACACCGTAGACAATTCAGAGTCTTGACTGACTCTCGTGAACTTTAAATACAATCGACAAACTTATCGTACATGTTTTCGGGACAATGGGACAAGCAAATATCACACGGGAAAAAAAAAAAAGCTGACCTAGATTCAACCCGCAGCTTTCTTACTCGAGTGCCTTCGTCAGTTCAGTGTCAAGATCGTCGTCTGTCTGGATGTCAAGTTCAAAGTCTCTCGTTTCCCTCAAAGACTTTCACAGTTTGGTGGAAAATTCCAAGTGATAAAGATGAACACAAAGGACACCCCCAGGTGGTGATTAACTGGGGCAATTCCATGCTCCATCAGGTCTCAGCCATTTACACTTAAAAAGCTTCCTCTGTAATGTTTCAAAGTATCCCCTGGAAGAACTCTCTCCACCTGAAGCTCCACACAGCGTGCCAGCTCACATACTCCATACATACCTAACAACACTTGTTGTCTTCCAGACGCCGGAGGTGGAGCATCAGACAGAAGAACAACGCGCCCGACTGCTGGCCGAATATCCCCCGAGTCGTCTGTATCAGTTGAAGAGGAAGTGCAACGGCTGCCAGAAGGAGGACCTCAGCCTGCTGGAGGGGGAGCTGGTGGCCTTGCTGGAGGACACAGACCCGTTGGGCAGTATCAGCCGCTGGCTGGTTTACACCGGAGGCGAGTTTGTGCTTGAACGTCAAGTCCCGAGTTAGACGCAAAGCAAGACGATCCCCAAAACGGGTCAGGCCTAATACCTGGATCGGATAAATTCATTGACCATTGACCAATTGACGTGAATCTGGCAGAGAAAACTTTCTTATAAAAAAGAGCGAGTCCCAGGTGTTCTTGCGATAGTTGCGAATCGATTTAGCCTTTCCTCCGGGGATCTGTTCCCTCGTAACACCACAACAAACCACGTTGTCGGCGGCGTTACTTAGGAATAAAAAGCCTCGGCGGTTCCAAAACAAGTACAAAATCAATTCCGCTCTTAGACTTTCTGTGACAACACGGTTGTTGTTTTTTTGAGAGTGCTAAGAAGAACAATGGAAGACTTGTTTCCCCCTGGGAGGACAAGAATCCCCACAAGTTGTCTTGCGGGATCTTATTCTTGATCTTATTCTATACCTGGAGTTAGCAAAGCTCTACGTGTAGCTTGTAGCTACAACAGAACAATGTCTTAGAATACTCAATAAGATACTGTTGTCTTGAAAGATTTCTGGATGATGTTGTAAACTCGACTTGTTTCTACAATTAGGGGAACAGGGATACGTGTACTCCACATTCTTAAAGCAGTACAACCCTCTGAGGGACTCGCAGAGGAAAGGCCAGGCGGCCAAACAGCAGCAACAAGAACAGCAACCGCCCACCATGACCGACGAAGACTTTGACAACCTGAGCCTTTTTGTATCGGGCAGTGGAAGCAGCAGCCTGAGGAGCTTCAGTCTCAACACCACCGACAGTAGCTCCAACCTTTCGGGCCTTCAGGGCGAATTGGACACCGTGGATGACCTGGAGGTTTCGTTTGACACAGACGCTCAGCAGGTAGGAAACATGGCAGGTGGCGCTATCACGGCAAAAACCTAGCCAACAGTGCCATCTGCTGGTTTAATTTATATATTGAGGACAAGGAACATTTGAGGGTTTTTTTAAACTAACTTCTGTTTTTTTTTTGCACAGTACTACGCCGTATATGCATTTGAAGCCCGTTGTGACCAGGAGCTGACGTTGCAGGAGTACCAGCATGTACGCATCTTGCAATTTAATGACCAGGGCGGTAACAAGGAATGGTGGCTCGCGGAGGTTGATGGTCAGCGGGGATATGTCCCCGCCAACTACCTTGGTAGGATGTCCTATGCATAAAAAAAAAAAAAAATCCAGACTATTATCATTGTTACACAGATCATTTCATCTGAATATTTGTGCTTTGAGAAAGCAAACTGTGGATTTTGTCATATTGACAATGTGACCGAATGAAGAACATTTTTCTATGAGCTGCTGTGCTGAGCACTTTTACAACAGTGTTTAGAAGTAATATTTTATACGAATACATTTTTAAATGAAGTAAAAATCGTACGTGAAATAATTTATCAGAGAAATTGAATGTGAAAAAAAGATTCTGTTGTTTCTATTTTATTACAATATTAAACAACATCTATGAAAACGACTATTCATTACTTTTTTCCATTATTGTATATTACATCACATGACTCTTTGTTGCTGTTCATATGTGGAATTTTTATTACATTTGCAATTTAGAAAGAGAATGACTTGGGCTGGATGAGTTGGGACATGATGAGGCACAGTAGAGCAGCAGCATTTACAAAAAGTAAGATTCAAGTATGTAAATGTATGTATGCTCTTCACTCCATAGAAATAAGATCACGGACGACATCATCAGTAGAAGAAGAAACAAAGATCTTGGTCTTGGGTTTTGTGTGTCTTTCATGATTCGAGCAAAGTGTCAAGCTAGCAAAGTTAAGGAACTCGACGATGGAAAAGCAAAACATTCAGTACCGTACCACAGCGAACTGAACTTTTTTCCGCTTATTTCTTGATCTTTTTCTGCGCTGCTTTTTTCTTCACCAACTGCAACCGTTTCATGGCGTTGAACTGGGACTCTTGAGATGTTGGTGTTTTTTCTCCCGGTGGAACCTTAGAGCCGTTCCCATTGTTTCCGTTGGTTCCTCCGTTATTACTCCCACCTGTGCCACTCGCTCCTGGACTGGCCTGGGAGCTGCCAGGGGAGCCCGCCCCCGACGACAAGGCGGAACCCTTCCCTTGGCTCTCGCTACTGGATGAGCGGTTAAGCGGCTGCTTGCCCAGGGTCAAGGGTGGCGGTTTCAGTGATACCTGGCTCGAGCCATTTCCGTTGCCGCTCCCGGGAACCTTCGCAGCCCCGAGTCCGGACTTGGCTCCGGCGAGACCAGAAAGGCCTACCGGTTTCTGGCCGGGTGGTGTAGTCATTGCCTTGTTGCTCCCGCTTGGTCCCGAAGAACCCAATTTGGAGCTGATGGGAAGGGATGGACTGGTCTTAGCGCCAAACGCGGCCCAGCCCGTTAGACCGCTGCCTGACGACGACGAGTTGTTGCCGGCGGGATTGGCCGACGTGGAAGTCTGCAAACGGCAGAGGTTGGCGACCGGTTTGGACACGATCTGAAAACATTCAACAAAAAAACAAACCGCCTTCTACACGTACCTTCACTTCTGTCCGTTTGAAAGCCTGGAAGGTGCTAGTGGTGTCCGGCTTGGTTTTAAGTTCCGACTTTTTCACCAGAGTGTCTTTGATCACAACCGGTGCTGATGAGGCGGAGGCCGGGGAAGGCTTCTGCGGGGGCTTTTGCGCCTAGTGCAAACAAACAGTTATGCCCAACATGGAAGAACCAGGTATTGCTCTGTACAAATTTAGGAAAGCTAATGTTTCTCACCATACGCTTCATTTGTCGGGTGCAGCGAGCACAATACCACACCAGCCTGGGGTCGTTGACCTCTTTGTCCGTCACTTGGGGTTTGTGACAGTCCTGGTGATACAAGTTATGGCACTCTTGGCACTCTACCAGCTGGTTTCCCATGGATACTGTCATTTGTCTTTGGGGGAATTAAAACAACAGATGATGACTCCGCAATGTCCGCAATTAATAGGAACCATGTTCACACATACCTGCAAACAACGCACGCCAAGCCCATTTCCATGGCAAAGTCGTCAGCGTTGGTTTCGTCATAGTCGTTGAGGTTAGGAAGGAGGTCTTTGCTCGTCTGCACGGTAACTGGCGAGGAGCGATCCTGCTTCTCTAAACGAGGCTTTTTCGGCGGGTCCACATCGCCAAAGTCAACCCTAACCTGTTGTTGATCACGAAGATCCCAGGGACAAGATATTTATTTCAACCCCAATTTGTGAATCCCCCCTCACCCGATCAAATGATTTATCGATACCTTCTCAGAAGATCTCCTATCAGTGTCCTTCTTGCTCTTATCAGAGCTGGATTTGCTACCTATGCTGGAGGATGAAGAGCTGGAGGAGGACTTGGAGTCCTGCTTGCTGAAGCTAAGTTTTGACACGGAACCTTTGGACACCTCCAGATCCTGAAAATACACACAAAACAAGAAACTTATTTGTCTCTCGGGACGTCAAAAGTTAAAATAACTTACTGGACTTTTTCTTATAAAAAAAAAAAGAGCTGGTCACAGAAAAATATACTGCAGAATGTTAGTTTGTGACACCTGTCCTGGCACTCAACCATCTTATATGATGACAACAGTTTGTCTTATTCCCAATAGCGACATACTTTTTGGACCAAGCGGTAGGATGTGTCGCTCCCTCTGGAAAGGGACTCATCAAGCAGCGCTTTGAGCTTCTCAGCAGAATCTTTGCTCTTGGAGTGCAGGTAACTCAGTCCCTTCAGGAAGATGGGATCGAGGTCCAGACTGACAGGTCCAGCCATGGTTTCTACTGAGGACAAAGTTTGGATTTCAGCAATGCTGAGATCATGCAGGACAGTAACAATACATTACAAAAGGATTCCATCATAGCCCCATGGATGGGATGGAGAGTTCATAGCACCAACTCGCACCAAGAAGCTTTGTGGTGAGCCCACAATGGCTAACATTCGTGACAACGATAAGCAGACTAAAATGTACTATTCTCCATTCAGCCATGTTACCTAATATCTACTCCCAGCTAGAAGAATGTCGGCAATACCAATGTGAAGGTAAAATGATGTTAGGGCAGCTTGTAGTTTTCCGGCGGATTCTTCCTGCGAAATGTTGCCAGTGTCACAATCAAACATGACCGACTTGCTCACAAGGGCGGAACCCTCGATGAGACGTTTTGTCACGGCAAAATATTCTCCGCAAAATATTCTCCAACAACTGATGAAGTATGTATTTTAAGTTATTTAAAAAATGTCCGCGTGTTTTTCTCTTGAGTGTGGTTATTAGGATTTATTAGTTATGTTTTGTTTATTTTTGCTAATGGTGTTAGGTGGCGCTGTGTTACGAGAAGAGGTCAGGAGGAGGGGAAGAAGAAGACGTGAGCGCGCATACCCGGAAGTTTTTATTTACAACGTGGGTTGGTGGGATGGCAATTTGCATTTTGTACCATAAATACCTGAGTCAAGATGTTATTTAAACAGTGTCAAAAGTTGATATTTTAGTCATATTTTTGTTTTTATAATGAAAGACTTAGAGCAGAGACATGCCTCCCTTTTTCTGGAAGTTAGTTTACAAGATGAGGCGACCCGTCTCCCCCTGCACTCCTCCATCGTCCTATTCGTCCTGTCTTATTGTGAGTGCAAATCTTTCAAAGTCCACCTAGTCTCCAGCAAGATCGACAGTTCTCAGACCCTTCAGGGTCAGCTGCCAGAGTTCCTGGTCGTACAGGACGTGCAGCCGGAGGATCTGCCTATCCTGGTTCGAGGATGTCGGCTACCTGCCGTGCTGGACGAAACCGGAAGGCTGTGCAGAGCCGGACTGGCCGTGGTCTTGAGGCACATCATCAACAAGAGCGTCGAAGCTGCTCCCTCCAGGAATGATGTGCAGGAACTGCTGGGCTTCAAGAAGACTTGTCTCAAAGCCTGTGCTGAGGTACGTGGTACCTTAGACAGCATAATAATAATAATAATAATGTAGCTAGAAAGCATCCTCGTAGCACATTAAGCAATTAATATTTAAACACAAAATCTACAAAAACAAACATGTTAAGTCAGTTTATCTTCTGAAATGAGATACCTACGTTCTTCTGACTATCTTATACTGCCCCCAAGTGGCCAATACTAGCACGCATCGTTCAGGAAGAAGTCAATCCCCAAATTTACTTGAGTGTAACAATTAATGTTACCAATTTACCATTGATTTTCTATTTCTGTTTTTTGGCGCACATTGTCTCAGGTGAGCAAGTGGACTAGACTGTGTGAAATCGGCATCCCATCAGCTGTTGAAGAGCACCTTCAAAATTCCAACAACCAGCAGCCGCAGCCAACCCCTCCTGCCATCCTTACCCTGGAGCAAAGACTAGCTGAGCCAGTCAAAGTCCACAACGATGACAAAATCCGCAGACAGAAGCTCAAGCAGCTGAGACAAAACACAAATAAAGACTCACCTGAAGTCAACGTGGATTCCGACCCTGGTGATGTTGGCCTTGAACTCAAAACCGCTTTGGCTAAACTTTCCACAGCGGCAAGTCCAAGTCCGACCACTAGGGAGAGCTATGAGATCAGAAAAGTCAAGACCAACGACCTGCCTGTGCTGGAGCACGTCTTTGCGGAGGGGCTGTACTTCACTCTGACTGATGTGGTCCTGCTGCCCTGCATCCATCAGTACCTGGTGAGCTGCCTGCTAATCATTAAAGCCTGCCTGTGCCAATGCATAACTCAAAGCTTCTTTCAACTTAGTGCTGCTGAAGACCAAGACACAAAAAAAACGTTTGATAGTGAACCAAAACACATTTAAAGCACATTTTAATAAGATGCCAAATTTTCCTCCCGCAAAATTTAAAACTAGTCCGCTAATGAATCTTCTCTGGCATTCTTGTATCAAAATACACTTGATGGATAAGATTTCTACACACTAGTCATATTTTGGTTCAAATCACCCATGTTGTTATTTTTTAACTAATATTGGCAGTCTTAACCTTTTTAGTAGGACTGCCAATTACTTTTCTGCTTTTCGCAGCAGGGCTCTGTCTCGACCCCTTGCCAGTAGCGTTCCTTTGTTATTGTTTTTATTCAAGCAATGAGCAACACACAGCGACATTTAATGCTGTGATTGGGGAGTCTCACCCTCCGTGTTGTATTTAACAAACAGTGGCAGATCTCGGAACTTGTAACAAAACTTAGTGTGGGGTCTGGGCCATTATTTTTAATGATCGTTTCGTGATGGCTGGACGATGAGAAGACACCCACTGTGCGGTCAAGAGTCGCATGGCGGAGACTCAATTTGGGATTTTCGCCCTGAGACTTCATTAAACATGTCCTCTTTAGCATTGTGTTATAATTCGTGTCGGGTTGTATTTATTTTGATTTGGAAACCATTTTTCTCATTGGGCAGCGGTGAGCTCGTCCGTGACTTTAGTAATGAGGCCAAAGTTGTGTCCAATAAAAAAAAAAAGAGTGTTTTGTGGAAACTGAGGAGAATATTTAACTTAAACTGCGCACGCCGCCAGACAGCCGCGACATCTATTTCACCCTCCAGCCATCTCCAACTATTCTTCTTCCACATTGGGAATGAACTCATTCCCACAACAAACCTCTTGCAAGTAAGCTGTGCTCCGTTGCTTTCCAGTTTCACACTCAGCCTGGCGTGTCTCCTCTCGACACTCGCCGACGCAAAGTAGACACAACGGATTCTTTTCACCCCCCCCTTGTTTTACCGCCGAGCCTTGTTATCGCCGTGACACGGCTTCGGTGTTTCTTTCTGGGTCTTTACACCTTCGTCCCTGCTCGCTGTTCTGATGTGACCCTCGGCGAGGCTCTGACGTGAGCTGCAATGTGACGTTTTATGAGTCACTTATTGAACCCGCTCACCCCCACCTCACCCGCTGCTCTCTTTTGACAGTCTTCCATCCGAAGCCATGCTGCCAGCACGCTGCGCCGCCTCCCCCACCTGCTGCGCTGGTACCGCCGCATTCAGGAGGTGCCCGGGGTACTTCGGGCCGGCGGAATATGCGGGATCACTTTTGTAGCCCTGGAAAATCCACCGCCCCTCCCAACTGGGCTACCGGTCGAAGGCGACCCGGCAAATCAACTGGAGCGGGAAGAGGAGACGAGCACGCAGCTGCCTTTTGTCGGCGGCCCCCGGCCCACCCTAACCAAACTTAAAGTAAAACACTTTGTTCTGCAATTTGATTGAGCTAAGGCACACAGTTGCATGACATCACATATTTCATGACATGCCAACAATCAAAAATGACAAAAACGTTTTTACGATTCAATTTGTCTTTACGAAAGTGGGGAAAATGAGCCCAAAGCTTTTCACCTACTTTGAAAATCTTCATGAAGTGACTTTCTTTGGCAAAGACAAATTCTAATGGCGTCTGCTCATTTACACATCTTGCATTAACACATTTCATTTTTACCAACGCAGAGGTTTTGTGCTTTAATTTCTGCTCTTTTGTACCTTCAAGGATGAATCTCTAATGTCGTGTTTTGGCTCCTGGCAAAGCTACTTTTAATTGTACAATGATTCCTCCCTCTGGCAGCGCTCCGCAAGAGCTTTCCGTCATCAAATTAACATTTCAAAAGGGCGTTTCTTATGGGCTGGTTTTACGGCCGTGAGATTATTATTATTCTTTTTTTATTGGGCCAGCTAATAAAAACTTCCTTTCATTATAGAATAATACAATCCACACATGCACTTGCAATCGTGCGCACTGTGCAAATTGCCGGCCATCTTTTTACATGCTGCAAAAACAGGCCGTTTCAGTAGAACACATAAAAGTTGGACGTAAATACACGCTGGAACGAATAGAAGAGCCCGCTTTATGGAAACGTGGGGACTTGAGTGTGTAACATGATCATAAGTGGCGTGACAAGGGGGACAGAGTTGGGTGCTCGAGGTTGTTGTTTTTTTACATGACAGTGGATTAAATTTAATTGGACATGAAAGATTGAAATCACACATTGACGCTGCGAGGTATGCGCGCTTCCATACAGGCACAATGGCCGCCATTCTAAACTCTGGACGGGAGGGATTACCGCAATGGCTCCGTGCCGCAACTGTCTTGTCTGCAGCTGTTGTGCTGTCAACTGTGTGTGTGTGTGTTTGTGTCAAGGTTATTTAAGTTCATAAAGATTTAAGAAATAACCCCCTCAAAAAAGAAAATTTCCCTTTAAATTTTATTGTCATTGCCCAAATAAAATAAAAACAAACATGCTTTTAGAAAAAGGGAAACCAACTAAAACGGCAAGCTATGTTTCTAAACCTGACTTTAACTAGAATTATTGCAAAATCTTATGTGAATTAAAATAGATGAATTTATTTGAAATTTTGTTATTCATTTTGTTATTGTTATACATCCGTACAAAAAAATTAGTGGTTTACTTTATGACACAATATTTAGCGACCAGATTTTACAATACTCATGCTGTAACACGCAAACCATTACTAATTATTAAAGAAAAAAATATATACAAGAGTTTCAAAAAACAAAGCTTTTCACCCAAAACTCTTAAATAAAAGTAACACATCTACACTAAAAAAAAAAAATTAAAACTGAATTTAAAAATCAAAAGTTAAAATGAATTAAGAAGCAACTATGTTGAAAAATCCCAAATAATATTAACTGTTTGTGAGTGTCTCCATACGAGCGTACATCTTGTGCGACAGTTTGTGTGTGTGTGTGACACGCCGACAACAAAATCCTTGGTGACGCTAAGCAGCATCTTCCGGTTTCACCATCCGCAGCCCTCGATGCCTAATAACCTCTTTCTCACCTCACTTAACACATTCCGATGATTGGTGCCAAATGCACTCGACAGGCAGCCGTCCAAATGAAAACAAAACCGCCAGCCAACATCTCCAAATGTAGCCCCTCGGGAGAAAAATTCTGTTTTGTATTACTCCCTCTACGATTGAAGTTATTTTTAATTCCCTGACTTTAATCATGTCAATGTTTTCCCAAATAAATCAAATGATGTCAAGTTGTTGTTCCCTAAAGAATTTCATAAAAGCCGTCCCTTGCGAAATCCACTTTTATTTGCAGCATGGCTGTGTTGCACTTTTTGCTCAAATATATTTAATATAACTGCCTGAGAGAAAAAATGCTGTATCGTCCCTGGAGTGTATCTCGTGCCTCAAGGTTGTCAATATGTTTCCATGGTAACGAGTATTTATTTGTGTCGTCGTAGGAAAATGGCATCGAGGCGACCTTTGCTCATCATCCTTGCCCGGATTGGGCACTCCCATGGGACATCTTACCCGATGCCATCAATCCCACGGAAGGTACTCTAGATTCTAAACGCTTGACTCTAGCACCTCTTTACTGATTTATTCATTTATTTGCAAACACTTTAATAAGTTTGAAGATTACAATAGAATACAATCAATATCAACATTCAAATGAATGTACCGTATTTTCCACATTATAAGGCGCACCTAAAAGCCTCCAATTTTCTCAAAAGCCGACAGTGCGCTTTATAATCCGGTGCGCCTTATACATGGATTCGTGGATGAGGACTAATTTATTAAAGTAAGCTTTACGTGTTTATTTTGTGTGTCGTGTGATATTAACGTTTGAGCAACGTTGAGTTATTGATATATTGTTGTTTTCACTATTTTGAGTGTTACTATATTGTGATTGGATTAACGTTTGAGCAACGTTGAGTTATTTATTCTACGCGCCTTATAATCCGGAGTGCCTTATGTTTTAACAATGTTTTAAAATGGGCCATTCATTGAAGGTGGGCCTTGTAATCCAGTGCGCCTTATAGTGCGAAAAATACGGTAGGTCAAAGAGGATTTGCAAATCATTGTTGGCTACTTTGTTTTTATTTATATTTGTAGTTACAAATAAAGCCACCCCTCTTAAAGGCACACACGCAACACTTTGTGGCTTGTCACAACTCCACTTTACAAAAGCAATTTATTTCTTGCTTTTCTGCTTGATCATCCTGTTTTACAATGGAGTGCAATTTGTCTTTAGTAAAAAGAAAAACAATTGTGGTGTTTTGGAGAATGGAACAAATGATTGCCTTTTCAATTCATTCCAATGGTGAGAATTAATTTGGAACGTAGTCACGGAACAAATGAACCTCCACATTCGCCAGGTTTTTTTTTTTTCTTCCTCAGCCACTCGTTGCCGATTAATCTCGCTCGATAACTGCAACCCTGTTAACGTCTCCCTGAGCAGCATTACAGTGTTTAGCACCATGTAATTAACCCAGAGACAAAAGGCAGCCAGTTTGCCTTGAACCCTGCGTGTGTGTGTTTTTTTTTCTGATCCTATGCTGTACGTAAACGGCCTCACACACGTCCAGCACAGCCTCATTTTCTCGATGACACCCGAGTAAGAAATCTTACACAAGCAGGTCCTTGAAGGAGCTTCGTCCATTTCTTTCTTTCATGAGAGCAATAAAATGCATGAATTGTCCGTGGTGCCAGATTACAAGCAATAACTTTGGAGGAGAAAGTGCTGACTTACCGCTTTAATTTGAGCGTCTACATCGATAATCAACGTGGTTTATAGTCGGCACCCCCAAAGGGTGACAAAGCTCACGTCCCGCGATACCTTGAAGCCGAACTTCTTTGTTGGAAATCAGTTTTTCGAATAGCCAGTCAAAATTTTGCAAAAACAACACCGGCGGAAGTATCTGTTGATGTTGTTTTCGTGAGGCGGCAGAGCGGGCAAGAAGGATGGGGGGGACAGCCGTAGATGAGATGAGGCTCCGATTGTCTGACAAGGGACAACCATTATCAAGATAAACAAGGCCGGCGGTGAGGGCAGGGCAACACAACAAGGCTGATGAAGAGACCGCATAGTTGTCATAGTTGAGACATGCCGCTATTGCGTCCTCCGGGCTTGTTTTGCGGACCACATTGAATTCCCGTGTCTTCCTTCTATGAGCGTGACTTGAAGAGGCAGAGCTGTGGCTTTTTTGGAGATGGAGATTGTACAACAACACGGTTCAACCAAAGTACAACCGGCAGAAATTTACAGCCGCCGTGTGTGAACGTAGAGAGCTGCCAAACGAAGGCATTTCTGAAGGTAACATTCAGACTAAAACAAAAAGGGTTCCAGGGTTGACCCCTGAGGGATCCCACCACAATTTGACCAGATTCAGAACTTACAAAGTAACTCTCCAAGTCGGACTTAAACCATTTTAAGATGCTTCTATTGTATCCCAGCCAAGTTTCCAACAGTACTAAAATCGTTTGATGGTTGAAATGAATCTACCTCATTTAGTTTCCAGACAACCTCTTTTGGACTGTCTTGGAAATGTGAAGATGGATTGTCGGCCGTTCATCAATAGCTCCGTCGCAAAGTTAGAGGCATGATTTCCCCCTAGGCATGTCACCACTTAAACCGGCGCTCGGATAATTACTGCATTTCATTCAAGTTGAGTTTTATGAATCTCCCTCAGATTATCATTGACTTGATGTTGTGATACCCGCAGGGTACGGTACAAATTACTGTCATCGTCGCTTCAAACCAGTACTTTGTCACTAGGTATTAAAATATCTTCCCCACTTGGTCAGACTTGTTTCTCAAGAAGGAACATGAGATAAGATTTTTCTTTTTGTTTCTTTTTAAGTGAAAGGCATTTGTTGACATAGTTTTTATTACATTTTTTTTCTCCCCCAAGAAAATGTTAATTGGCCACCGGTGCTTTTCAAGGATACTGACTCTCTTGAGCTTTGTGTTTTGGAATTGGCGAACTTTAGTCTGCGAAGGTCTGCCCATGAAAAATATTTTTGATCTCGAAAACAATTTTTATAAGAGCCTTTTTTTTTTTTTTTTGTGGTATTCCGCAAAAACAGACATCCTAGCTCAGTGTCAGAGCGAGAGAGTAAAAAGGTTAGGGACATCATAAATTTGAATCTAATTGCTCATCTAATCATCCATTTGACACGCATAATGATTGTAGCTAATTAGTAAGCTCTTGATTAATGCCTCCATTTCAAGCCCAGTGCATATCATCCATGCAGTGCCAAGGCAATTATACCGAAGCCATATTGAGTTTGTCATTGTAAGTCGCGCTGAAGTGATCCAAAGGTTTGTTTGTGGAAACCAGGGAGTCTTTGGATTGGAATGTTGCAAACGACAAGTTTCACGGAGCCATCGAGACTTACCGCTGCTGCTGCCAAAGATGTGTTCACGTAACAACTGATTGGATCCTTTTTGTCTTTGTTTAGTCCTTGAGAGTCCAAACATGGATTGGTCGTTCAAAACTGACAATATTTTTTAGGGCAAATTCCCACCTGACCTTTTCATTCAGCTCGCCACTGAGCGGTTTGCTTCTTCTTGTACTTTCACAGTTCATTGACTCGCGTGGAGGTTGTTGCGAATCGTTGTTTTTCAGGGTCTTTCTTTAAAGTTTTCAAAATGTGATTCAAAACGCAAAAGCAGTGGCCAAGATTGGGCCGCTCGTAAAATCTTGTGATTTTATTGGGAGGCTTTTAGCGTGATCCACGTCATAGAACAAACCTGGAAAACAGAACACGCCGTTGACGGGCCGACATTTTAAAGTTGCGTATCTATTCCAGATGCGAGTACCGGGATGTAATAAAAACAAAATCTTGGTCTTGCATATTGAGCTGAGATCTAAATGTGTACAGCAAAAAATATATATATATCACCATGCATTTTAATGTACTTTACACAGGGCCTATTTATCATCCTCTTTCACCAGATAATGCTGAATGAGCAGATTATTTTTTTCAATATTTGAATTATTCATCATTCTGCAGCTCGCTTCAGAATTCCCAATTGCTTGAGACTTTCTAAGGCTCTACTGAGAAACATTTTGAGCCTTAGGGCCACTTGACACTAATACTGCGGCATGTTAAC